>NC_050581.1:39649030-40249030 GCF_011100635.1 Trichosurus vulpecula | reverse complement strand
GGCTGGGGCTAGACCACACTCTCCTCTCACCCAGGTCCAATAGAGTTTTCCCACTGATCTCCTAAGTTGTCTTTGGTGTTTGTGGATTGAGAAGTCTGGAAACCATCATAGCTTCCAGTGATTCAGTGCCCTGAGGCCTGCTCTGACCTGGTCTGTGCTGTCATGGGCCATGCTGGGCTGAGCTCTGCTCCCAGCACTGTGACATAGACCCTTACCATAGATCTTCCAGGTTGTCTTTGACTGTCCTTGACTGAAGATTTGTTTCACTCTGTCATTTTGTGGGTACTGTAGCTCTAGAATTTGTTTAGAGTCATTTTTTACAGGTGTTTGGGGAAGAGCTCAAGCAAGTCTCTGCTTTTACTCTGCCATCGTTGCTCTACACTTGAGCTCATCATTTCTCATAGCACAGTAGTATTCCATCACAACCATATGCCACAACTTGTTCAGCCATTCTGGGACTGTATCATCTTCTACCTAATCATTGCACTGGAAACTCTCCTCTGGTTCTTTGCATATCTTCGAGGTAGTAACGTAACCCTCAGGCTACCCACCTTTTACCTTTTATTCTCAAAATGTTACTGGCTTATTTCCTCTTCTACTCATTTATGTCCTCCATGGTACCCTTTATGCCATATCTTGTATGCCAGTTGTCATTGATAACTTGCTGCTTCCTCTGTGCCTCTTTCCATTGTTCTACTGTTCTTTGAGATGCACATCATTTTAATTCTTTCAAGACTGCAGAGTTCTGTGATTTACAGCCATGTAGTATCCCTGGAAAATATTGGTGTTAAAGAAATGGGCTTTTGCCACAGCAAAAAATTTAGGAAGATTGAATGCCATTCTCCATTTCCCAAGTGAACTACAGTTTGAATTTCATCTGTTTCCTTAATTCTAGCCCAGCTCATCGCTTTCAGCTGCCACATTTGTCCAAAGGCATACTCAATGCAAAAGTTTGCTAGGATTTATTTTCATTTAGAAAAAAAAAATATGACTATTAAGATATTTGTCCCTTTCCCCCTTGAGGAACCAAGGAAATTGAGGATGCTTAACTCAAGGAATATACAGTGTGATGACTGGCAATTTTGAGAGATTGAAGATGGACTAGGAGAAAGGTCAATGAACAAAGAAAAGTGGCAACTAGTGAAGAAGACGTTGGAAGTTTTTCTTTTATTTTCCATTGGGTATATGATACCAAAAGACTAGAGGATTCTATAGAATTACCCCTGCCTCATTTGAGAAATTGGTAGACTAGATGACTAGGTTTACAGAGCTAGGAGGAAAAGCACTGAATTTGAGAGACATTCATGGGATGAACCAGGTTTGGAGTGCTATGGCCATTCAGTCATACAACACATGTCAACGTTTATCTTATCCTTGCATCAGATGCCCACAGAATGAATGGCCCTAGTCATTTCTCTTAGAATAATCTCTCCATCGGACAGGTCAGTGTAGTATAGTTGATAGCCTGCTATGTTTGGACTAAGTTTTGATCTAGGTCCTGATACTTTCTAACCATAAGGTTGCAAGTCATGCAACCTCTCCGTACCTCAGTTTCCTCATCTGTAAAAATCACCTGGAGAAGAAAATGGCAAACTACTCCAGTATCTTTTCCAAGAAAACCCCAAATAGGTTCATGAAGAGTCATACATGACTGAAACAAATGAACAATTGTTAAAACATTTTTACTTTTATCAAATCTGAACTTGCCTCTTTACAGCCCATTGCTATGACCCTCTGGAGACATACAAACTGAGTCAAATACCTCTTCCACATAATAGTCCTTTAAATACTTAAAAATAGTTATCATATCCTCTCCATCCCCAAAGTCTTCTTCTCTCCAGACAATATTCTATAATAGATAAATATAGTCAACCAAGGGTGGGGAATCTGCAGCCTCAAGGCCACATATGGCCTTCTAAGTCCTTGTGTGTGGCCCTTTGACTGAATCCAAACTTCAGAAACAAATCCCTTTAATTTTTATGAACAAATTTTATAGATCAAATCCCTTTATTTTTTGTTCTAGATTTGTTCTGTGAAGTTTGGATTCAGTCAAAGGGCCACAGCCAAGGACCTATAGGGCCACATGTGGACTTGAGCCTGCAGGTACCCCACCCCTGAGTCCCTTCACATCCTAACCTGGTCTCTGAATAAAGACTTTTCAAGCCAGAACCTGCTTTTTACCATCTCCACAAAGTCTACCTCATCCTCTTTGGTCCAGTCTGTGACATTGTTTTCTTCTGGTGCCTAGCCAAGAATGGCTAATAATTCTGAGCTGCAACTTCTCTGGCTGGTTTAGAGTTGTAAATCTTCAAGGTAAGTCCAGCACTAACAGTAAGGCGACAGATCAAGGATTTTTTTTTCCTCCAGAGGCTTATCCCATCTATTTATAGCTCAGTCCTTTCTGCATAAACAAAGACTTCCCCAGGATTGTGGTCGTTGGATTTCCTCTCAGAGGTATATATCACCCTTTAAGTAGCAACTGGGTGGCAGATGGTGGGGATAACTAGCCCCCTTCTCCACAATGATTGTTCCCCTGGATGATGGCTATGAGATGTAGGCTAGAAGCAGAACCTGTGTGTGGGGTTGAAAGCATTGAGATTCCCAGGGCTCTTGGGCTCAGTGGTCTGGCTGTCTCCATCTGGGTCTAAGGGCAATTAGGTGGTGTAGTGCATTGAATGCTGGGCTTCAGTCAGGAAGAGCAGAGTTCAAATACATCCTCAGATACTTACTAGCTAAGTGACCCTGGGCATGTCACTTAACCCTGTTTGCCTCAGTTTCCTCATTTGTAAAATGAGATGGAGAAGGAAATGGCAAACTACTCCAGTTTCTCTGCAAAGGAAACCCCAAATAGGGTCATGAAAAGTTGGAAACAACAGAAATGACTGAACAACAACAACAGCAACGAATCTGAGTAAATCATTTTCCTCAACCACCCAGGATAGTGAGGACCAAATGAGATAATATTTGTTAAATGATTAATAAATATTAACAAACATTTCTTTCCTTTCTTCTTCCTTCCTTTCCTTTCCTCCCTCCCTCCCTTCCTTCCTTCCTCCTTCCCTTACTTCCTTCCTCCTTCCCTTCCTTCCTTCTTCCTTCCTCCCTTCCTTCCTTCCTCCCTTCCTTCCTTCCTTCTTCCTTCCTTCCTCCCTTCCTTCCTTTCTTCCTTCCTTCCTTCCTCCTTCCCTCCCTCCCTTCCTTCCTTCCTTTTTCCTTCCTCCTTCCTTCCTTCCTTCCTTCTTCCTTCCTCCTTCCTTCCTTCCTTCCTTCCTTCCTTCCTTCCTTCCTTCTTTCCTTCCTTTCTTCCTCCTTCCTTCCTTCCTTTCTAGAAGATAGCAGTAGTGGTTTGACTCTCCTGGCAGATGAACACTTTCCTTTCTCTCTCAGAGTGCTTTGATGCTTCAGCAGTTACTGACTTGTGTTCATAGATGGATGTTCCTTAGCAGGAGTTTTCTTCCCAGTGAAATTACAAATACAATCCAAAGAACAAGAACAAGAACAAGAACAGCAAGAGAAGCAATGGTAATACAATCAGCATTGCCCTTTGTGTTTTACAAAACCCTTTTCTCACAGCAATCATTTTACTGAATAGTTTAAGTATAATCCTAATTTCAACACATTTCTTAAGAAACAAACACCATTATTTTCCTGGGGATATTGCATCATCTACCTTGTGTTACCAAAGAACAATGGAAAAGCACAGAGAGAGAGAGAGAGGGAGAGAGAGAGAGAGAGAGAGAGAGAGAGAGAGAGAGAGAGAGCATGCTGTAACCTCTTCCTAAGCAAGAATGCAGACAGGGGGAAAATGACATCATCAAAAAGATGTATGGCTGGTAAAAGAAGATGGAAAAAGTGGGAGTCCATTAGTATCCATGCAATCCCAAGACATCTGGAATAAGGCCTTTAGCATGAGGGCTAGACTTCCTGTGGAAGAGTTACAGGAGGACATGGAATAGAGTAGTAAAAGATGGGTAGACATGGATGGACTGAAGATCAAGATGTGTATAACAATTCACATTTGGGTAATGCTTTCATCTTCACGAGGCATTTGAACAAATGTCCTCTCACTTGATCCTTGTGATAGCCCTGTGAGAGAAGGGTCATTATCAATCACATTTTTATAGTTGAGGAAACAAATTCAGGGAGGTTCAATGACCCACCTGGGGCATTAGAGACAAGTGTCAACCCCATGTCTTCTTAACTATAAGTGCAGTGCTCTTAACTATTATTTTAATCTCATTGTATGGAAAAGGAAACTGAGACTGAGAAAGATGGCTTGCCCATAGACACATCAAGTGCTGTTTCCACCATACTGGTTAGTGATATGCTTGAAGGCATATACACAGTTCAAGAAAGCTACCACTCTTTTGAAGTCCATTGTCATGAACTATTTTGAGTGGACATAGAAGAGTCAGAATCTTGCTATTAACCTTCTTCCATGGAGGCTATAAGCAAGTTCTGGGCCTGCAATTGAAAAGATTGAAAGTTGTCAATCAATTCAACAATCACTCAACAACATTTATTAAGTACTTACTATGTACTACCATAGGTTCCCAAAGTGCGCAATCCCACTCCCTAGGGGCACTGGAACAATCCAGGAGCACAATCCAATCATGCACAATTGGGGGGCATTGAATAAAAATAAGGGGGTGGTGGAAGCATAAGGAAAGAAGAGAAGAGAAAAAAATTTTGAAAAAAATGTTCTTGCATGTTTCATCTGTTGTGTTACAGAGTTCAAGTCATAGTGATTATGTTATTTTCCAAATAAACACACAAAATGCAAGTTATAGTCAATCAATAGTCAAGTCCACTGACAGGTCTTAACAAGCAAGTGTTGGCAGGTAAGCATGTTGCACATTGTGGGGAAGTCCAGCATGCATGGGCAGAAATATGTACGTGGAATGACTTGTCTATAATATGACACTATATGGTTACATGATACAATATTGCATCATCAAAATTTCAATGCAGGAAAAAACCCCCACAAATTTACAATAAATTATTAAATTTAAGATGTGTCATGTTAAAAATATATTTTTTTGAAATAATGCCAATTTAAAAACCATTAAAATAAAGTAGATTTCCAGGGGGGTATTGAGTAATATTTTTGAAAAGGGACTGGTAAGCCAAATAGGTTCAGGAACCTCAGTGCTAGACACTCTGCTAAATACTAAGAACAGAAATAAAAAAGTGAAAAGCATTTCCCGCATTTAAAATGCTTACATTCTTAGAGTATCAACCAAAAATTACTTGAAATAATGAACAACTTTAGCAAAGTTGCAGGATATAAAATAAACCCACACAAATCATCAGCATTTCTCCCAGCATCAAGAGACAGAGAAATTCCATTTAAAATAACTGTAAACAATATAAAATACGTGGGAGTCTACCTGCCAAAAGAAACACAAGAACTATGTGAACACAATTACAAAACACTTTTTACACAAATAAAGTCAGACCTAAACAATTGGAAAAATATCAATTGTTCATGGAAAGACAGAGCCAATATAATAAAAATGATAATTATGCCTAAATTAATTGGCTTATTCAGTGCCATACCAATCAAACTACCAAAGTTATTTTATAGTCAGAAAAATAATAACAATTCTTCTGGAAAAGCAAAAGTTCAAGAATATGAAGGGAATTAATGAAAAAAATTTGAAGGACTTCCCTACAATGTGCAGCACACTCACCTACCAACACTTGCTTGTTAAGACCTGTCAGTGCACTTGACCATTGTTTGACTATAACTTGCATTTTGTGTGTTTATTTGGGTTAGCAATACCAGATCTCAAACTACATTAGAAAGCAGTAATCATAAAGAAAAACTACCCGGTAATGACTGAAAAATAGAGTGGTGGATCAGTAGAAATAGATTAGGTACACAAGACACCAGTAGTCAGTGACCATAGTAACTTAATGTCTGATAAACTCAAAGGTCCCAGTGTTGGGGATAAGAAGTCACTATTTGAGAAAAACTGCTGGGAAAACTAGAAAGCAATAGGACACAAACTAGGTATAGACCAACGTCTCATACTGTATACCACAATAAGGTCAAAATAGGTGTATAAATTAGACATAAATGATGACACCATAAGCAATTGGAAGAGCAAGGAATAGTTTACCTGTCAGATCTACGGGGAGGGAAAGAATTTCATGACCAAACACAAGGTAGAGAACATTACAAAATATAAAATGTTTTGATTGCATTATATTAAAAAGCTTTTGCACAAAGAAAACCAATGATGCAAGATTAGAAGGAAAGTAGAAAATGAGAAACAATCTTTACAGCGAGTATCTCTGATAAAGGCCTTATCTCTCAAATATATAGAGAACTGAGTCAAATTTATAAGAATACAAGTCATTCCCTATGTGATAAATGGTCAAAGGATATGAACAGACAATTTTCAGATGAAGAAATCAAAGCTATCTACAGGCATATGAAAAAGTGCTCTAAATCACTTTCGATTAGAGGAATGCAAATGAAAAGAACTCTGAGACAACACCTCACACTTATTAAATCAGCTAATATGACAAAAAAGGAAAATGATAAATGGTGGAGAGGATGTGGGGAAATTGGGACACTAATGTATTGTTAGTGGAGTTGTGAACTGATCCAACCATTCTGGAGGGCAATTTGGAACTATGCCCAAAGGGTAACCAAACTGTGTATACCCTTTGATTCAGCAATACCACTACTAGCTCTGTATCCCAAAGAGATTATAAAAAGGGGAAAAAACCTGAATGTGCAAAATATTTATAGCAGCCCTTTTTGTGGTGGCAAAATATTAGAAATTGAGGGGATGCCCATGAATTGGGGAATGACTGAACAATGGCTGTGGCATATGAAAGTAATGGAATGCTATTGTGTAGTAAGAAATGATGAGCAGGCAGATTTCAGAAAATCTTAGAAAGATTTGTAAGTAGTGAACAGAACCAGGAAAACATTGTACATAGTATGAGCAATACTCTGTCATGATCAACTATGAGTAACTCAGCTTTCTCGGTACCATAATAATCCAAGACAAGTACAAAGGACTTGTGAAGGAAAATGCTATCCACCTTCAGATAAAGAACTGATGGACTCTGAATGCAGATTGAAGCATATTTTTTCACTTAATTTATTCTTTTTTATTTTTTTTTCTTTTGATATGTTTCTTCTTTCAGAACTGGAAATTTTTTTCATGACAGCACATGTATAAACTATATCAAACTATCTACAATTTTCAGAAGAGGGGAGGGGAGGGAGGAAGGGAGAAAAATATGGAACTCAAAATCTTGTAAAAAATGAATGCTAAAAATTTTCTTGATATGTAATTGGAGAAAAAATAAAATACTATTAAGTTTTTAAAAATAAAAGGCATACATTCTAACGGGCAGAAGGAAGCAGCATATATATTGAAAAGAACATATAAAGATACATACTGAGTAGAAGGAAGGTACCCTCAAAGGGAAAACACTAACAGCCTTCCTATGCCTAATAATCATGCTAGCCTCAAAATTAATAGAAAGGAAAGACTTCCTCAAAAATTCCACAGAATACTATAGGATGAATGGACCCCCAATGGATATTTTTATTTTTCATTTCTTCTATATATTTGCTTATCTATTTACTTATTCATTTATTTACTTAGCTATCATATATTTATTCATCCATCCTTTCATTTACTCATTCATTCATCCATTTAGCTATCCATTTATTTATTTATTGATTAGTTAGTTATAGGTTTGTAATTTAATTGGTACAGGTAACTTCTGCTGAAAATAAAATATCTCTTTGCTAATATATATCATCACTTGCTCTGCAACATATATTCTTATAGAGTTTATCGGGGCACTTAAAAATCAAGTGACTTGCCCATAGTGACACAAGTAGTATATGCCAGATGTTAGACTTAAGCCCAGGTCTTGTTGGTGCCAAAGTCATTTCTATCCACCAGATGACACTGCCTCTATTCATTATAATAACAATTGACATTTATATGGTGTTTTAAAGTTAGCAGAGCACTTCATAAACATTTTCTCATTTGACCCTTAGCAATCTTGTGAGTCAGGTGTTATTCTTATCTCCAATTTACCATTAAAGGAACTGAAGTTGAGAGGTCCAGGGTCACAAGTGACTGGTAAGTATCAGGAGTGGGATTTAAACCCAAGTCTTCTGGCTGCAAATTCAACACTCTAGCCACTATGCCATGCTGTCTTTTAGTACCATTTGGGGTCCCTGGGAGCTGCGTATGACCCAGGAAGTGATAAACTATTTCTACCATCTGCCAATTGTCTAACAGTCAGGGGGCTGGCAATGTCAGATAGTGTACTGGTAGTGTCAGACTTATTATCAGATAGCAAATTTCCACATTACAAATAAGTTTTTGTTCTTCCTCTCTCTCTCTCTCTCTCTCTCTCTCTCTCTCTCTCTCTCTCTCTCTCTCTCTCTCTCTCTCTCTCTCTTTCTCTCTCTCTCTTTCTCTCTCTCCCATTCTCCACTTTTGTGCACCTCTGTCTCTTTCTCTCTCCCTCCCTCCTCACCATTTCCTCCTCTTTTCCTCCCTTTTTCCTCCTCTCTGTTTTGACTAGACTTCAGAGGTATTAAAACAGCTCCAAATGATCAAATGTTAAATGAAGTGAGATAAGCTATCAGAAGGAATACAAGTCACCAGGGGTGTGTGCTTGAAATTATTTCTGTATTTGGTAATGGAAAGCTTTCTTTTTTAAGGTTACTCAAAATACATTTTAGAAAATGTTCATATATGTGTGATAATAACGACAATAACTTGCATTTGTATAGTGCTTCGAGGTTTGGAAAACATTTTGTACATATTGTCTCATCTGATCCTTTCAAAACTCTATGAGGTAGGTGTTATTATAATATCTCCGTGTTATTGATGAGGATACTGTATATAAAGATACCTTCCTCTTTCTGACCTCCCTGCCTTCAGCTCCAAGGTAGGAGACATTCTAAATCTGATGAATAGCTTGGGAATTGAAAAGGTCCACATAGTGTAGCTAATCTGACCTGCCAACCTTACTGTGTCACTAATAGTGATCTGACATATTTTGGCATGTGGTAGCTCAGTTGCATTATTAGCAGCTCCGTTCAATACACAATGGTTCCTTCCTTTAGTATCCATCATATGCTTACTTATTTTTCTAAACTGGGCTTGGGGCCAGTGGTCCTGTTCTTCCATCTTCAGAGACTCTGAATCCTCCCTTTACATTGCTTCCTTGAAGTGTAACTTGATCATGTTCCCCTGGAGTTTTCTCTTTTCTAGGTTACATAAATTCAACTTCTCTCTACCACCCTTTCATGATTTACCCTCCAATTCTCATGCCATTTTACTCTGCCAGCTCTAATAGATATTTAGGGTGTGTGTGTGTGTGTGTGTGTGTGTGTGTGTGTGTGTGAATATTTCCCATTTGAATAGAAATTTAAGGTTTGTGAAACATTTTACATACATTATTTCATTTTGTCCTCAGAACAACTCTTTGTAGAGATGCTGTTATTATCCTCGTTTTGCATATAAAGAAAACAAGAGCTAGAGATTTCCCCAATATCACTCAAGTAACAAGTGGCAGAACCAGCACTCAAACCCATGTCCTTTGACTCTAAATGCAGCAATGTTTCCATTGTGCCCATTCCACTGTCTGTTGTTGGAGATGAAATGAGTACTTCTATACTACACACATATAAATACAAATATGTATAGATTATATATGAATGACTGAATGAAAAAGAATTTATTAGGCACTTACTATATGCCAAGCACTATATTAAAGGGTGGTGATACAAATTTAAAAAGCAAAACATTCTCTGCTCTCAAGGAATTCACATCAAAGGGAAAGAAAACACAAAGAGGATGTTGTTTTATATGCCACATATGTGAATGACTAGGGGAAAAACACTTATTCGGCAATAACTATGTGCTGAGAATGGTACTAAATGCTGGGGACACAAATGAAACAGAAAGACAGATTCAGCTTTGAAGGAGCTCATACTCTCCTTAGGGATTGGGGTGGGGTGTGAAGATTACAGCTGTAGTGTGGATGGAAAGGAGGGGAAGACCTAAGGGTGTTGCAGAAGAACAGGTGGCAAATTTATTTGAATAGTTTGAAGCTCCTCTACTCACCTTCTGCAAGGGAGATTTTGATTCTTGCCAGGAGAGGAAGAAGAAGGTTGAGGTAAGAGGCAACCACTCTGTTCCTTTCAGAGATAAGAGGTACTTGGGCTAGAATTATATCTATCTGCTCCCTTAAATATTGTTAGTCTAGGAGAAATAATTTTTAGGTTCAAATTGAGCTCCTGATCACTATTCTTCAAGGACAGAGGAGTGCTTCAAGCTGTATATCCAAGGTTTGAATTCAGTTCCACAAAGAACACACATGGCTAATAGAATATAAAGCCTTTTATCCAGGCTAATATTAAACAGAAATAAGAGAGAGAGTATACAGAATATACCAGACAATATACATAGAGTGAATGAGTTTTACCATTGGAAACAAGATAGATCAGCCAAGAGAGAGACTTATATTAAAGAGAAATTCCCTAAAGTTTCTGATAATAATCTGGAAATAGGGACATTAGTGAGGTGCTGGCTCTTCTTGTCAGCTTCTTTCTAGAGTCTTTCTCTCCTTTTTGGGACCTGAAGAGAATCAGAAAATAGGTACCTTCTTTCATGATGCCAGAAGGTAGAAGACCTGAATCCTTCTCTGAAACTCTCACCACTTTGCCTCCATAAAGGCTTGGTGCATTGAGTGATCAGTCTCCACCAACAGAGTCTTACTGCTTTGAGCTGCAAAGAAATCATAAGCTAATTGCTTTGAGTTGTGGGATGTATATGTTATATGAGTACATAATCTATTTATCTATTGATCGATTGATCGGTCCGTTGATCTATCGATCTATCTTTCTATATCCCTTATACTGTATATGCATATATCATATATACGCATGTGCAAGGTGTCCCAAAAGTCTTAGTGCAGTTTGAAGCTTACTGGATGGAAAATGAAGAAGATACCTGAAGTTCTAGATTTATGCCCTAGAACA
Source organism: Trichosurus vulpecula (assembly GCF_011100635.1). Lineage (NCBI taxonomy): Eukaryota > Metazoa > Chordata > Mammalia > Diprotodontia > Phalangeridae > Trichosurus > Trichosurus vulpecula. Next base: position 40,237,989 of record NC_050581.1, on the reverse strand, counting down.
GAAGCTCAGGATCTCATAAATGAAATTCTACCTTAATGCAATGCAGATGAAGTTTAACATAGATCGTCAAAGCTCAGGGGCACTCACCAAATACCCCATAAAGAAGTTCTGTACTGCAGATCTAAGAAGGGGAAGGGGATGGTCATCTAAGAAGTTAAAATTTCACTAAAATTTTTGGGACATCCTGTATTTGCTTTAGTACTTCAAGCATGTATGATAATGATGGTGTAGACATTCTCTCCAGCAACACAGATACCAATTCCCTCTACACTCTGGTAGGTGACCTTTATAAATTTCTGTTGCAGGAAAAATTCATCACCCGGTGATGAGCCTTACTGAGTTTGGCTAGGCTGGTCCAAAACGTGAGAGAAACATAGTCTACTGGGCTTTTACTCTCATTAACCACCTGATGTAGCCATTGACAGTGACAAAGTGTTTAGACATCTTATCTCATTTGATCCTAACAACAATCCTGTGAGGTAGATAGAGAGCGCAGGCATGTTGTCTCTATTTGTTGTAGTTTAGTTGTTCAGTCATGTCCGACTCTCTGTGATGCCGTTTGGAGCTTTCTTGGCAAAGATACTGGAGTGGTTTGCCAATTCCTTCTCTAGCTCATTCTACAGATGAGAAAACTGAGGCAAACAGGGTTAAATGACTTGTTCAGGGTCACACATCTAGGAAGTGTCTGAGGCCAGATTTGAACTCAGGTTCTCCTGACTCCAGGCCTGGTACTCTATCTACTGCACCACCTAGCCTCCCTATCCCTATTTTATCAATGAGAAAACTGACGGTCCCAGAAGTTAAGTTGCCCATGATTACAAAGCTCCTATAGTAGATCTGGGACCTGGAGCTAAGTCCTTTGATCATCATGGCTCCATGCCTCCACTTTGGGCACCACTGGGACTGGGTAGTGGAAGTGAGACAAAGTTGTCACTTTTTATTTGATCCAGCTGAGAGACACACACGAAGAAATAAAATATTCTTCCTTCCTTCCTCCCTCCCTTCCTCCCTTCCTTCCTTCCTTCCTTCCACCCTCCCTCCCTTTCTCCCTTCCTCCCTCCCTCCCTCCCTCCTTCCTTCCCTTCTTTCCTTCCTTCCTTCCTTCCTTCCTTCCTTCCTTCCTTCCTTCCTTCCTGCCTTCCTTCCTTCCATCCTTCCTGCCTTCCTTCTTCCCTCCTTCCTTCCTTCCTTCTTCCCTCCCTTCCTTCCCTCCTCCCTCCCTTCCTCCTTCCCTCCCTCCCTTCCTCCTTCCCTCCCTACCTTCCTTCCTTCTTTCCTGCTTTCCTTCTTTCATGCTCACTCAGTAGGAGCTTGTGCTCTGTGGAAAAGCCCTCTAATTCTTGGGTTGTGAGAACCCAGAATCAAGTCCATCCCATGATGAGGCATCAGAAAAGGGACTTAGTTAAAAATAGAGAATGTGTGTTCTGGAGTTTGATACAATTGGCATTATATCAGTCAGCCTGCTTGATACAACACTTTGCCTTTGTGATAGTAAAATGATGGTCTATTGAGTTAAGATGGGCCTGACAATATGGCTCAAATAACCACCCCTGCCTGATCCCCTACTCATTTTTTCCCACCACAAGCTGCCTCTGTCCCTTTCTCTTCTTAGACCCTGGGCTTTGATGTTCTAGTTGAACTTCATCTGCTTCGCATTATTTCAAGGTGGAATTCAATTTACAAAACTCTGAACTTCTGTTTTGAGGTTATGAATCTAGAAGTCCATGTTCCAACTTCTTATTCCATCCAGCCATCCACCCAGGTCATCTCTCCATCTGTTAGCTCTTCCCCCCCCCACACACACAACTCCACCTCCCCAAAATCAAACACCCCTCTCTGATCAACACTTAGTGCAACTTTAAATAATGCAGAAACCACTTCACAGGACTCATTATTGCCACAAGGGATCTAGCTGTATATATTGTTTTCCCCTAGTAGAATGTAAGCTCCTCGAGTCACTCAGTCAAAAAATATTTATTAAGTTCATACTATGTTCCTGGCACTGTGCCAAGCATTGGAGCTACAAAGAAGGACAAAAGACAGGAGCTCACAATCTATTGGGAAGGACAACATTCAGACAATTATATACAAACAAGGATAAATAGAAAATAATCGACTGAGAGAAGAATTAAGAATTAAGAACTGAGGGCTGGATTTAAGAGGGATTGTAGAAGGTGAGATTTTAGCTGGTACTTGAAGGAAGTCAGAAGGCCAAGATGAGGAGGGGAGAGCATTCAGTGCATGAGGGATAGCCATTGAAAATGACTGAAATCAGGAGACAGAATGCCTTGTCCAGGTTGCTGTGAGGAGAGCATTTTCTAAACTGAAAAAGCTCCATAAGTATGAGCTATTATTATTGTTTTCATGGTGTCAAGGTCCTTCCTGATAACTGATTCACAGGAAAGTATTACCGACTTAATAGGATACCTACCCCAACAGTATTTGCATTTTAAAATGAAAATGAAACTGAGAGAGAGCAACGCCAAACCAAAGGGATGAATAATAAAAGCAGAGAATGTTTGGGCTACAAAAGATGAGAAAGAAAACTAAATAATGTAGTTCAATCCTTTTATCCTTCCTATTTTCCCTTCTTCCTCCTTCCTTCCTTTTTCCTTCATTCTGTCCCTTCTTCCCTTCCCTCCTTCCTTTGTTCTCTCCTTATTTCTGTCTTTCCTTCTTTCCTTTCCTCCCTCCCTCTCTCTCTTCCTTCCTTTCCTTTTTCCTTCCTTCCCTCCCTTTCTTCTTTCCCTACTTCCTTCTTTTCTTTCTTCCCTTCCTCCCTTCTTCCCTCCCTCCTTCCTTTTTTCTTCCTTCTTTCCCTCCCTCCTTCCCTCCCTTATTCCATCATTTCCTCCTTCTTCCTTTCCTTAGTTCTTTCTCTCCTCCCTTCCCTCTTTCCTTCCCTCCCTCCTTTCCTTCCTTCCTTCCTTCCTTCCTTCCTTCCTTCTTTCTTTCTCACAGATGAGGAAACTGACTTACCTGGTTGCTCTCCAATTAAAAAATGTTAAAAGTAAGAATGTGGTGATAATTTTCTAGAATTGATAAAAGCCTTGCTCCCAAGTGATTCCACAAATCTAAAGCTTGCACCATTCAAAATAGGAGAAAAGGTCATGAGTCATACCACTCAAACCTCAAGCTGCTCCATAGACTCCTTTGCTGAATTATCTATATCCTGCCCATCAATGTCCTATATTGATGTACCCCAGGGTTCTGTCCTGTACCCTATTCTATTCTTCCTTTCCACCCTCCCTTGCGCTGTTTCTCATAGACCTAATTATTATCTCCACTCTAATAGCTCCTAAATCTTCATATATAGTCATTACATCTGTCCTGAGCTCTAGGACTCCATCCTTTTCTAGATCACCTCACATGTTCCTTCCTACTTTCCTGCCTTTCTTAATCATCACAGTGTTCTGCCCCCTCAAATTACTGTTTATTTATTTATTTTTTGTATAGTTTGCATTTGCTTATCTGTGTGCATGCATGTGTTTCCTTCCAGGGAATTAAGTTAGGCAAAGGACTCTATTTGTTTTCCCACAAACTGGTAGGTGATGAACTTGTTGTCATGCAGCAAACAAGGCCTCCAACTTTGGGAGGGAGAAGGGAGCCTAGTAGATGGCTGTATATGTGTATACCCCACCCTGAGCAATCCCACTTTAGTCTCTTTGCTTGGTATGTGCCTGAGTTGGTTTACTCTTCTTTGCCCCAGGGAGATCAGATGTTCCATTGTTCTTCTTTTGTTACCCAGCTACCTACATCCTTGATAATCTCTTTTATGCAACTTTTTACATTTTGGGATAATGGACAATATGCTTTTGCTCACTTATGTTCACTAGGCATCTTTCTATTTCCCTTTGGGTTGTCTGAAGAAGTAAGAAATATATTTTTAAAAATAAAATGTAAATCAAAGAGAAAATAGGATTCAATTTATATAAAAAAATAGCTTACAACTTTTCAGTAACACATCTATTGCCTAAAGTGTAATATGCCTGCCATTCAAAGAAAATGATCTTTTTATTACATTCAAATGTCAATGAAATATGTGATCTTAAAAATAGAAATGCTTATAGATATGTATCTTGTAGCACAGGCTGTAATATTTCCATATTATAACTAAAGTTAATTTCTGCTCCTGAAGAATGAATGAATCTCTTGGATGTTTTTCTCAGGGGGGAAGACTGAGAAATATACCAGTGTTTGGAATCAATTAGTTATCCAACTGTATGGTTTTAATATAAATGAAGTACAAAAGACAAGAAAATTGTAGGAAAGCAAAGGAGGTGCCATTTTTCTATCAATATGGGAGGAAATATGATACAGTAGAAAGAGTATGGGCTTTGGAGTCAGAGAACCTAGGTTCGAATTCTACCTGCCACTTACTTCCTGTGTGACTGTGCACATTACTTAGTGCCATGAGCCTCAGTTTCCTCATCAATAAAGTGAGGATTTCGGATTGTAAGATCTTTAAGATCCTTTCCAGCTCTAGAGCTCCTATGACCCCATTTGGGGGTAAGCACAATCACATTTTTCCCCTTATTTTTAAGGCTCATTAATCTAAGTACAGGGATCTAAAGGGAGTACAAGAAAAAAGGTTCAAAAATGTTGAAAGTAAGAATATGGTGATTTTCTAGAATTGATAAAAGGCTTGCTCCCAAGTGATTCCACAAATCTAAAGCTTGCACCATTCAAAATAGGGTATAAGGTCATGAGTCGTACCACTCAAACCTTAAGATGGGCATATTATGACAAGAAGATACTAGACACTCAGTTCTAAATGGTAAGGCCTCAAAAACAGTGTCCAATTTGATTATCTAGCAAACATTTCCATTGCGAGATATATGGCTTCAGGAAACATAGTCCTTTAATTAAATGTTGTTATCCAGACCTTTCAATTGTGTCCAACTCTTCATGACCCTGGATACTGGAGTGGTTTGCCATTTCCTTCTCCATCTCATTTTACAGATGAGGAAACTGAGACAAACAGGGTTAAGTGACTTGGACAGGGTCACTAGTAAGTGCGTGAGGCCAGATTTGAACTCAGGAAGATGACTCCAGGTCCGGCACTCTATCCACTGTGCCACCTAGCTATACCCTTTGTCTATAAGTGGTAGACACCACTTATCTTATCTCCTACAGTCATAATTTTAGTGTCATCTTGGATTCTTCCCTTTCTCTCACCTCTCTTGCAAGTCAAGACATCACTCCTTATGTCACTGGTCCTCTTCAAAAACAATGGACCAACAGCAGCAACAGCAAAATGACCTCTCATAACCAACTGGTTATTGAATTCTCCCAATATGACCTTTGCAACATCACTTACACTCATACCCTCTTTTATTTCTATTGAAAACGCCCTAGGCATCTAGGTGGTGCAGTGCATGGAGTGTTAGGCCTGGAGTCAACTCTGGCCTCGGACACTTAAGAACTGTGTGACCCTGGGCAAGTCACTTTCCCTCAGTGCCCTCATCTATAAAGTTGGGATACTAATAGCGCCTATCCCAGGGTTGTTGTGAGGATCACATAAAATATATTTGTAATGTGCTTAGCATAGCGCCTAAGAATAATAGACATTATGTAAATGTCAGCTATTATTATCAGACACAGGCCCTCATTTATCACTCCCTGGGCCTACTGTAGAAGCTTCCTAACTTGTCTCCTTGCTTTCATGCACTTTCCATTTCAGTATTTCTTTCATATTCCACCATAGTTATCTTTCTCAACATAGATTTGGTTATGTTACTCCTTTGGCCAAAAATCTTCAGTGGATGCCTGTAGTCTTCCTAGTAAAGTTGAAAAAGTTTTGATTCGTACTTTCCAAACCTGGTGCCATCTTACCTTTCCAATAATAGGATTGTAGATTTCAAACTGGAAGGGAATTTAGAAATCATTGATTCCAGTGCCTTCATTTTACAGATGGTTTTATAGGACCAGAGAGGTTAGGTATCAAGGTGATGTAACTGGTAAGTCTAAGGCTTGTTGCTGTTGTTGTTGTTCGCTTGTTTTAATTGTGTTCTTTTCACTGTGACCCCATTTGGGATTTTCTTGGCAAAAATATTGAAGTGGTTTGCCATTTCCTTCTCCAGCTTGTTTTATAGATGAGGAAAAGGAGGTAAACAGGGTTGAGTGACTTGCCCAGGGCCACATAGCTAGTGTCTGAGGCCATATTTGAACTCAGGTCTTCCTGACTCCATGCCCAGTACTCTATCCACTAAGTCTGAGGCATCATCTCATAATTCTCGGTGCACTCAATACTCCACCAAACTTGGCTACTCTCTGTGCTCTGAATAAGCCTTTCACTATTATGAGCAAAATTATGGTTGGTTCTCTTGGTATGGAATGTCTTCCTCCCTTTTCTCTTGCTGAATTTCTACCCCTCTTTTAATATACAATTCAAATGATATCGCCTCAAGGAAGCCTGGCCTAGCTTCTCCTTTGACTCTTCCTGCTTTGGACCTCCCATGGCTCTTTGCTTTGCGTTTTCCACTGCACTTATATACTTTTGCATAGTATGGTTATTTGTGTTACTGTTTCACTACCCTACTAGACTAGAAGCATCGTAAAGGTGCTTATCTACTTTTTCTAAACTTTATATCTCCCCCGGCACCTAGAACAATGCTGTGTCCACAAAAGACCTTTAATAAATGTTTATTGTCTTTCCACTCACAAGTATGCCATAGATCCTCTGCCTTTGGAGAAAATGATGGTGGACATTGAATCAGCAAGATCTAAAGGTTGGTTAAAATTTCCCAGACCATGGATCTTCCTTTTGGTAAGTTTAGCTGTGTCAGCTCCTAGATAGAAAGTTTTCCTTTTCTTGTTCGTCTTCCCCTCTGACTCTCATTTTGCTGAGCACTGTCTGTTTGATTTTTTTATGACTTCATCCTTGCTCCCTCTTCTCTCCCTCCTTTGCCCTTCAAATACCCAGATAGTTTCTTTGGTGCTATTAAAGACTAACAGGTGATTTGACTTTCCTACACTACAATCTCTTTTGATTTATCAGTCTTCCCTTTATGGTGAGTTGATTTGTTTGAGTGCCTGTCATTCCATTTGCCCTTGTGTGGAAGAGACTACTCTAAGAATGACTCTTGTTGCCCTCTTATGATTACAGTATTGCATTAGTGTAAAAAAATGCTCCCTAATGGTAACAATCTTTTAACAAATGTCATGACTGGAAGCACAATTATGCTATGGAACACAGCATGCAGTCATGTGGAAAAAACAGCTTAGCCAGAGTTGGAAATCTCTCTCATTTTAATTAGGCCCAGTATCTTCCATTGGTTTTCCTTTCCTATAATGACAGAGAAAGGGTTAACTCCTTAGGCAGAAAGGCTAATTTACTGAGAAGAAACAGAAGGATTTTTTAGTATGAAAGCTGCCTGAATTTGAAAGAGGTGTATAATTTTGAGTTCATTCCAGTCTCTCAGGGGAATGAAGGCTATGGCAAAATACCAACCCTCTCAGCCATGTCCTGGCTCAACCCATCTGCTCTGGATTTTATCTCCTGGAAAAGTTATTCACCCAGCCTCCTCCACTGAGTATCCTCTAAAGAGTCCATTGGATAATTTGGCCTTTATGAGGAAAATAAAAATACTAGACTCTTCCTTCTCTCACTGATCATCCACACCAAATTAGGCCAGAGGCATAATTGGGGCAATTTCTAAGAAAGCTTCACTACTTGGGAAATTTAACCTGAGAATATAGATGACAGAGTATTGGATTTGGTTTGCAGTAAGAACTTTCCACTCTTGCTTTGCATAGGTAAATAAATAGATGAAGTATTATTGAATGTTCATTGTGTGTCAGGCACTATTATAAGTGATGGTGATGTCAATAGAAAAAAAGACATTTGGGGAGTGGCTGGTACAAGGCTGCTCAGGAATAGGTGGGAAAATCTGTGGAGGTAGGAATGAAGTGAGCAAGACCTGGCCACCTGATGAAATGGTGGACTGTTCCAGGGGCTCATCAATCAGAAGAGAGTATCACAGGATGGAGGCATCTTACCAGGACGAGAAGGAGGCTTGAGAAGAGGTGGATAAGTGAAGAGAGAAAGGGACATCAAAGCAATAGAAGACCTCCTAAAATTGTAGAAAGAAATTATCAAGCTGCAATGATCTAAGACAATTCTGAAGGACTCATGATGAAAAATGTCATGCAGCTCTAGAGAGGGAACAATTGAAGAATCATATTTTCACTTTCTTTATTTTTCTTATGTGGGTTTTTTTCTTTGCCACGTGGCTAATAAGGAAATATGTTTTGCATGATTTCAAATGTGTAATTGATAGCATATTGCTTGCCTTCTCATTGGGTTGGAGGAGGGGCTGAAGGGAGGAAAAGAATTCAGAACTCGAAATTTTTAAAAAATGAATGCTAAAAATAAATGATAATTTTTAAAAAAGAATATGGAGGAACTAAAAAAATTATTGACTACCAATCTACCTGGCATTGTGCTAAGTACGGGGAAAACAAAGGCACTAAGGAAGTAGTCCTTACCCTCAAGGAGCAAGTTCTCTTATTCTCCGTGTTGTCACCTGAGACATTCCTTCAACCCAGTTTATCCAATTTCCTAACTAAGCTGAGGCTGACTGCCTTGTCTGTGTTGCAGGATAGTCACTGAGAAACCCAATGACCCTCAAAATAGTCTTTCTCTTAGCCATTTTCAGAATCTGTTGCTTATCAGGTTTTTTTGGGGGTGCTGGGCAATTGGGGTTAAGTGATTTGCCCAAGGTCACACAGCTAGTACATGTGTCAAGTGTCTGAGGCTGTATTTGAACTCAGGTCCTCCTGACTCCAGGGCCGGTGCTCTACTCTGCATCACCTAGCTGCCCCAGAATTTGTTGCTCATCATTGACTTGTTAGATTCAACTACTATGTGTCTTAGAATCTGAAGTGCAGAGTTTCCTTTCTGTACGTGACCCATGTATTTTCTTGATTGGTGCCTTGTTTTCTGTATTCAAAAGTTCTAAAAAGTTTTCTTGTGTTATTTTCTATATTTTGGTGTTTAAGTTTTTTGACTTATAATGTTCCCCTGGGAAGCCTATTGTCTGTAAGTTGTCTCTGCATATGCTGTCTTCAAGGTCAATCATTTTAGTTTGCATAGAATTTTCATATTCTTTTAATGTTATTGGTTTCTGCTTCTCTTCTGCTAGATTTTCCTCCACCTCAGTATTTCTATGCTACAATATTAATCTTTCTTATTTAGAGAAACTTTCCATCATGGATTCAATATTTTAAAATAGGCTGACTTTTAAAATTCTGCACTGAGAGTTCTAAATTCTGATATATATAGTCCTGATTTCATCTTTTATTGATTTAATTTCTCTTTTGAACCTTCTGGAGTTCTTTGTTATTGTTCTTTGACCCACACTTAGGAACTTGTGCACTCTTGAAAGTCCATGGATTCTGCATTTCCTCAGGCATTGGTTCACTTTTCTGTGTCTTACAATATTTGTTGAGAGTTTTGTAATGTCTTTGAATGTTTAGCACTCATCCTTCTCTCTAGTTTTAGGATCCTCTCTGTTGATTTATCTGCTTGTTCTCTAGGTTTTTATTGAGGGATTTCTTCTCTTGAAATATTTGGTATTTTAACCTTTTTTAATGTTCTTCTAATATTTACTTTCTGACTTCTCCCTCTTTACTAGTGGGTATAGCTCCAAGGCTAAGAGCTGCTAAGCCTACACGCACTGGGAAAAATAGGGTTTCCACAGGGAATTATAAGGTTTATTGTACTGAGTCTCCATCCTGAATTAGCCTCTAGGGAACAAAATTGATCCCAGGAAGATTTCAGTCAGCTTCTTTTTTAGTCTTAATGCATTTTCACATGTTGGTTCCATTCCTGCTTCATTTCTTTGTTAGAGGTACTCCTTTACGTCTCTAATAGCACTGAATTATCATCTGCCACTTTTTATAGTTATAGGTGGAAGAGGGAGAGCAGGGATGATGTTTCAAGTAGAGTCTCTATAGCCTTGAGGATCTCTAACCTAGGACCATGTCCCAGTCAGAAAGCAATATCCCTTCTTCCTCATATGCTTGGAGACAGTACAACTAGGTGAAATAAATAGGTATCCATCACTTATTGCAGGGTGGGGTATCCCAGAAAATTCAGTGCAAAAGAAGTTGGTGGGGACCATCTTGGTACCCACAACTTTTGTGGATTCATCTATAACTAATCTACATCTGGTACTTAATTTTTTTTGAAGGGGGGGAAGTCATGGAGTTAAAGGGTTCTGGCAAAAGTTATTCATTTGCCTTCTTTCTGGTCACATGACACAGAACTCTACTAAATGAGTCTTAAGGAATAATCTTTAGCAAGCTTCAAGATAGCTTTGGGGTAACTGGGCATATCTCCTGGGGTCTATATATTATTCCGTATCTTTATCACTTTTTCATGCTGGTGGATGGAGTTGTTTAATACCCTATAAATTTTGTTGAGTGGCCTGACACTAGGAGAATTTGCCTGCCTTACAGATGTAGCTGTTAGGCCTATGTTTCTGAGGGGGTACTATTAATTTTGAATAGACAAGAATTTTTCCATCTGTAGGATTGTAAGCATGCATGGGTACATGTGTATGAATATAGACATATCTTTAGCTATAATAATGTGGAGAAGAAAGAATGCTGGACCTAGAATTAAAGGACCTTAGTTTAAATAGGCTCTGATATTTACTACGTAAATGGCAGTGGCCAAGATATTAAGCCACTCGGGAACTCAGTTTCCCCACGTGTCAAAAAGATATCTTCTGACCCTAAATTTATGATCCAAATTTATGTGATATATTGCTTTAAAATAATGGGAAATAGCACAGACACTATTCTCTGTGCTATTTCCCATTATTTTAAGCAATAAATCAATCTGTAAAGATTTATTAAAGTGCCGACTATGTGCCAGCACTGTGTTAAGTGCTGGGAATACAAAAAGAGGCAAAATACAGCCTCTGCCTTCAAGGAGATTACAGTCTGGTGGAGAAGCCAATATACAAACAAATATATGCAAAACAAATATATGCCAACATACAAACAGATATATGCAAATCCTCTAAATATATGCAGGACAAATAGAAAATAATTAATGGAAGGAAGGCATTAGAATTAAAAGGGCTCAGAAAAGCTTCCATAAAAGATGAGATTTTAATTGGGACTTAAAGAAATCCAGGGAGGTCAGATGGCGCTGAGAAAGGAGAGCAACAAACAATACAATAAATCAAGCTCTCATTTGCAGCAATTGCCCATTTCTCAGAGCAGAGGAGGGAGAATGTACCAGGCACCGGGAACAGCCAGAGAAAATGCCTGGAGCTAAGTGATGTTTCTGGAACCATCCTTTCAGTGATCAGCTTCTATTATTGAAGGGTCTTTGGGGAACTCCTTGAGGGCAGAGGCTGTCTTTTGCCTCTTTTTGTATCTCCAACATTTACTAGAGTGCCTAGCACATAGTAGGTGCTTAATACATATTTATTGACTGACTGCCTCCTTTAGAAATTCTGTAATTTCAGGAGAAACTTTCTTCTTACAATGAGTGAAAAAATTTTTTTTAAAGAAGTAATAGGATGCTGTGGAAAGGATGATAATTTAAAAGTGAGGAGAACTGAGGTTGAGTTTGGGCTTTCTTATTTACTAGCTTTGAAACTTTGAGAAAATGATTTCCCCTCCTTGGGTCTCAGTTTCCTCCTGTGTCAAATGAAAGGGTCGGATCATCTGATCTCTAACATCCTGTTCCTCTCAAACATTCTTTTTCCTAATTCTAGTAAGAACCATGTACAGGGTTAGTGAGTGATTAGGGAGTCCACTACACTGGTGCTGAAACCTAAAGGCTTCTGAAGGAAAAGGAAATGAGGCAGATAATAAATCTAAAAACCCAAGGCCAGAGTCTCTCTGACTTCTCCAGTGTGTGTACACTCACGACAATCCCAAGAGCTTCCCCAAAGCCTACCTCCCATCTAATATAAATTATGGAACGTAGAGGTCTGGGTTGTGCCTGGGCAGCAGTAGTGAAGCAGAGTCATTATTTCTTATTCCGTCAAGACTCACAGAAAGAATGAAACTCTATGGGAGGAGTTTTTAATGGTATATTTTCCTCTATTAAAGTTCGACCACAGTGCATCCAGCAGTGAAAGTGACCTTGGGTTCTTGAAGGCTAAGCAGCAAAACACAAGCACTGGCAGGCTGTCCCAGGCTCGTGAAGGCTTTGGGTACAAGCCTGACAATGAGAACTGGCCTAGTTAAGTTCACTGAAACTCAATGCCATGGGTTGGCCACTGGTGAATTTTTTTTTCCTTCAGTCACAGCTCCTTATTGAAACTGTCTACTAAGTCAAAGAGAGGTGGCAGTCTGTAAATGTGGGAAGCCTATGAGTCCACAGACATTTGACAGAGGACCATAGAGTCATAAATATAGTCCTGGAAAGGTCTTCAGAGGCCATCTACTCCAACAGTTTCATTTTACAGTGGAGGAAACTGAGGCCCAGAGAGGGTAGGCTAATTTCCAACTACTACACCAAGCCTTTCCTATTTCCCTAGCTTTTGGCTTCTTCCTTCCTGAAAATTATCATATGTGTGTATATGTATATGTATTGTGTATGTATATGCATATGCATATGTATATGCATATGCATATGTATATGTGTGTATGTATATATGCACACATGTGTATGTATATACACATGTACAATACACACACGTACAATACACATACACATGTGTGTGTGTTTCTGTATACATGTTGTCTCCTCTGGCTAGAAGATAAGCTTCCTCAAGAGCAAGAACTATTTTGGTTTTGTCTTTGTATCTCCAGGCTTAGCACAGTGCCTGACACATAGTAGGGGATTAATACATGTTGCTTTATTGCCAAGGTTGCACAGGTACTTAAACCTTAGGGGCAGTATTTGAACCCAAGTCTTCTTCCTCTAGAACCCGTGTCCTTTCCTCTGAGTGACTCTGCTTCAATAACCTTAGTTTATCTTTTGTCACCTAATTAAGAAACAAGCCATCCCAAGAAACAGTATCAATCATTGTAATAGAAATAGCAAAAGAAATTTCTTGGCTTTTTCACTATCTAGAGAAGATTAAAATTTTGTTTAATGAAATTGTAAAAAGATATACTCCCTTAGTTGTTTAGGTTTTTTAATACGATACTCTGTTTATTAAATCATATAGTTATTGTCTTCTTCCATCCCCTGGTTATTGGTGTGAAATACTGAGTTGCAGGATCTGCTATATGGCTTTTGTGGCACACAGTATATTGGTACAAATGATTAATATAACACTGCTCTTCAAATTGCCATTATGTGAATTAAAATTCACCCTCATCCCCACTTAACTAATATAATACTGAGAAGAATTTCTATTAAAGTACTACGTGAAGGTTTTGTAGATAATCTGTTGATTTTTCTTTCTAGCTATTTTAAATGGTATGTTAGAAGTGGTAAGATATTCTGCAACAATTCCAGCATTTTATTTATCAATATGAATTTAAATGTTAAGTACTATGTAACTCTTCGTGTGTGTGTGTGTTTGTGTGTGGCAGGGTATTTTAGTTTGTAAATGGGAATTCTAAATGCCCAAGATTTGCCAATGATTTGAGATGGAAAGAACCTTGGAAATTATGTAAGCCAATCCCTTCATTTTACAGATAAAAAATCTGGTGCCCAGAAAAGAGAAGGGACCTGCCCAGGGTCACACAAATGTTTCATGGCTGAGTTGAGACCCAGGTCTCCTGATTCCTCATTGGTATTCTTTCTACTATGCAAAACCAGCCCATCACTTTTCTACTTAAAAACCTTGGGTGATTTCTTTTTATTATCCACAGAATTTCCAGACTATTTGGCCTGGTATTCAAGGTCCTATACAACCAGGACCTTCTAACTTCTCTTTTGGCTTTAGATCACATTTGTTCCTTTTACTTATTATAAATGCTAACTAAACTAAACTGGATATCACCCACTGACCATGTACCATACTTCCCTAACAACGTTTGAAAAGTACTTACATATTTTTGTTTATGTTGTGCCCAGTGCCAAGAAAGGAATGCCCTCCTTTCTTGAAAAACAAGCTAAAACACAAAAACAAACCAAAAATTCTATGCACATAGCAGAACACAAAAGAAGAGTCTTTATAAAACTACGGATTTCCATTTCAATTCAATAAACGTTATTAAGTGCCAACTATGTGCCAGATACTGTGCTAAGTGTTGGGGATACAAAAAGAGGCCAAAGATAGTCTCTGCCTTCAAGAAGCTTATAATCTCACATAATCTAATTTCACACTTCCTGTTTTTTTAAAAATTTATAGTAAATTTTACATATTATTTTCAATAATATATATCTGTGCTTCCTTTTTCATTTTTTTATGCATTTTAAAAAACATTTTAACAATTTTTTCCAGTCTCACAATTGCTATCCCCTCTCCCAATTAACAGAAAGAAAGAAAAGTGGGCAGGTGGGGCAGTAAATAAACCTTGAAACAAATGGCATAATTAAGCAGAATAAATCTACATACTGGCCATGTCCAAAAATGTGTGCCTTGTCATATAGAGCCAATCACCTCTTTCTCTGACAGGTGGTAGGTAACATGATTCATCATAAGTCCTATGAAGACATGGTTGATCACTGCTTTGATCAGAGTTCTTAATTCTTTCAAAGTTGTTGTTTTTATATTGTTATCCTTGTAGATAAACAAAGCATGAAGTAAGTGCTTACTATGTACCATGGGCTCTCCTAGTCATTCCAAGATGGGCAAGAATCAATCTGGAGAGTGAATTCACTTGGGACTTTCTTCCTACCTCTTCCTGTTCAAGTCCTAGGTCAAGGTGCACCTTTTCCATGAAGCCATCCTCCTGATGGAATTCAGATGGTAGGATCATAGCTAATAAAAATAGAATGTCCATCTAGCCCAGCCTCATTGGCTGATCACATAGTTAATAAGAAGCAGGTATCCTGATTCTAATCCAGCCCTCTTTCTTCTGCCCTAGCCTGTGCTACCCAGAACTGAACACAGTGTTTCAGTTGTGGTCTGACCAGGGCAGAGCACACCATCATCTCCCTCAGATTGTACGGTATGTCTCTGTAGTATCATACTCTTAATCAGGGGTGGGGAGCCTGCTCTTGATTTACATTAATCTATTAAAACCACTATTTTTGTCTATAGACACTGTTTCTTAGCCATGATGCTGCTATCCTGTCTTTATAAAGTAGATCTCTGAATCCCCAGGTAGACATTGTCACTTATCTCGATTCAGCTCTATTGTATTAGAGTCAGCCTATCATTTTAGACTCTTGAGATTGTTATGGATACTGACTCTGTCATCCAAACTATTCATTCTCCTTCCCAATGTGAGGAGGGCACAAACAACAGCAAGAATATTTAAGTCATGCTTTTCTCTAGCTTCTGCTCCCCAGGGACAGTTAATTAAAAGGCCTCTGTCTTGATTAGCTTTCTCAGGGTACAAAATCGTGCTTGAATTTCCCAAGTCTTACATTGTAAACCAGGAAGTCAAATGGAGAAAATATGTAGGGCAAAGATACTTTACTTAAATAATAATTAGCTTTGAAAACAAAAGGCTAAACAGAAGAACAAAAATGAATCTTTTAAGTATTCTTTTGTGGTATATGTCCAGTAAAGCTGAGTGGACCAGAGAAAGGGAGAGGGCATATGTTGTGGTTTACTTGAAAGATAAGGACTGGAATAGGTGAGGAAACTCCTTCTCCCAATGCAGGTAGACGCTTTCTAGTCTTAGAGCATTGTTTAGAGCACTGAGACATTAAGTTACCTGCTTAAGGTCATGCACCAACCATACATCAAAGATGAGATTTGAACCCAGGTCTTCCTTCAAGGCCTGCTTTCTATGCATTGTGCCATCTTTATCCTGATTTTGGATAATTGTAACTTATCTCCCTTTTTTCTAGATATAAAATGTGGAAGGCTCTGTCTTAAAGTCAGACTTGTAGCATAAATGAAAGGGTGAGAATCTGAAGACTTTTCTTAGTCTATAGGGCCAATTGTGCATCTTAGAAGCTTGACGGCACTATCCCAGACCACTTTCCAGAGAACTAGCATCAAGTCTATATATAAGTTGCCTTAGGATATCGGCTAATTTCATCAACCTCTGCAAATTTTAGAATCTTCTAAGCTAGTTATTGGAATTACCTGAACTTTATTCTGACAGAGAAAGAGAGAGAGAAAAAGAGAGAGAGAGAGAAAGAAAGAGAGAAAGAGAGAGAAAGAGAGAGAGAGAGAGAGAGAGAGAGAGAGAGAGAGAGAGAGAGAGAGACTAGAAAGATAGATGGATGGATGACAGATGATTGATTGATAAGTAGAGAGAAACATAGAGCGTTTATTAAGCACTTACTATGTGCCAGTCACTGCTAAAATTCTTTATCTTTTTCACTTTTTTGCTTCTTATCTTTCCAGTCTTTTGACAAGCTTCTCCACGGACTGTATGGGATAGTCCTACTGGCCTACTTCCTGTTTCTTACTCATAATGCTCTACTTCCCATCTCTAAGTCTTTGGCTGTCCTCCATGCCTGGAATGCTCTCCTTCCGTCACCTCTGTCATTGCTTTCCTTCAAAAATCAGGTCAAGTACCACTTTCTTCAGGTCTTTTGTGGTCCTCCCAGCTGCTAGTGACTTTCCTCTAAAGTCACCTTGTTAGCACTTTGTATGTACTTTGCCTATGCCTATAAATGTACACATTGTCTCCCTCCCCTCCCCCCTTCCCTGCCCCTTGTCCTATAAGTTCCTTGAGTTGGGGCCCTGGATGGTGTTTGTCCTTTTTTTTGTACCCTCAATGCTTAAAACAGTGCCTAGGAGAAAGTAAACACTTAATATATCCTTGATTGATTGCTGTTTTCATCACATTTGTTTACTTCATCATAATTCCTTGTCTGTGATGTGTTGCAGGTTGTTTATTATGGGCAAGGCCCAAATTAGATGAGACCAAGCAAATTCAAGGTTTAAGATTCAATAAGCACTTCGAATGATAACATTTAATTAAAAAACGCTTTACTAATTAAGAATTAAAAGACACATACTTTGAAATGATACCTAGTTAAAATAAAATTTATTTTTGGCTCATTCTGCAGAGTCAACAAGGCAGATAGTGAGGAAGGCATTCCAGGAAGGATAAGAAGCACTAAGGTAAACCTAAAGCTATTTTTCCCTAAAGCTATTTTTCTGACTTCAAGAAGTCAGAAAAGAACCTCAGGCCTTCTTAAGTAGCTAACAGTTCCCTTCCTGCTAGAAAAATTGCCTGGTGTATGAAGCACTGGATGGGACCAGTGATGAGGAAGGGGAAGGGAATCATATGAGTGGAAATGAAAGAGAGAGAGAGGAGTCCAACCAAAACCTAAATGTTCCTCACCACCAACAGCCCTTCAGCGACCCAATCACCAGTTGCATAGAATTTGTACAGTTCCAACTTCACTGCTCATACTCATGGAGATGCACCTCTGTATACCCTTTGGATGATTCTTAGTTCTTTGAAGACTATACAATTACCTAAGTCAGAGGTAAACGACAGCTCTAGAACACTGTCTGTATAAAATATCATCCCCAAGTTTAACCTGGTAGAAAGGAGGAGAAAACGCACCTCCATCCCTTATTCCCAGAAGTGGAAGACTTTGTGGAACATTGCATATGTTATCAGACATCATTAATGCACTGGTAAATTTTGTTGAATTGGTTTTGTCTCATCTCTTTTTTCATTATTATTTACAACATAGAATGGTTTTCTGGGTGGAATGGGAGGGAGGGATATTTTTGGAAATAAATATGATTCACCATCAAAAGAAAAACAAATGTGATCTTTTATTTTGGGAGAAATATCTTCAAGTCATTAAAAGAAGTTTTTCATTTCCTAAAGGCAATTCAACCCACTCTTCTCCTCCTCTTCCTGCTCTTTAACCCTTGGCCTAAATCACTGTCCATTTGAAGTGTCTGTCCAAGATATACATACATACATACAAATATGTATACACACACACATACACACATATATGTATGTACGTATATGTGTGTGTATATACAGTCTCATAAATATATCAATGTAATTTATATCATTTGCATGCAATATAAATTATATAAATGTAATTATATATATAATCTCAGACAGATACTGAAAATGAACAGTGGTCTCAAAAGTTTATCTGTCATTTTATATATATATATATGTGTGTGTGTGTGTGTGTGTGTGTACATATATATCCATATATATAGATAGATAGATAGATAGATAGATAGATAGATAGATAGATATCATGATGGATGAGCTTTATAACTTATCTATCCAACTGCCTACAATTGCATAAACTTAGGCATTCTTCATTCATTTGTTCTTGTTTCTTTCTTGTGAGAATAGTTAGGCCAAACCCTTTTGACTGTTTATGAATCTCATTTAGGATTTGTAAATTAGAAAAAGAAAAGCATCGTAAAGGAATGTGGTTTAAAAAAAAAGAAGGAAGGCTGGTGATATGGAAGAAACAAGGGATAACTGCTGACAACACATGTGTTGAGTGGTGTTTTCTGATGTTTGGAAGAGCTTGAGGAAAAGACCTTAGTTTTTTGTGTAGACCCCCTAGTAGGGACCTTATGAAAAGATATTGGACCAAAAAGCCATACAGAATGGAGAGACTTTGATAGATTACAGTCTTCATTGTTGGAGGAAATATTTCCTGGCCATTCTGAAGCCATTCTGTCTCCACCCTTGGCACCCTCCTCTTGCTTTTACCAGAACTCAGACTCTTCCCCCTTGATCTTAGGCCCTGATAGGTGAGTTTTTGTGTCTCAGCCCAGACCACCACAACACCTTCCAGTTATTTCCAAACTATGTTGCCATATTCTCATATCCCAACTCCTTTCTAGCTTCCTTTTATGTGTTATATTCCTTATTAGAATGTAAACTTCCTGAGGACAGGGCTGTCTTGCTCAATTGTATCTGTATCCCTGGTGCTTAGCACAGTGCCTGACACATCTTAAGCACTTAATAAATGTTGTTTCATTCTTTCTTTCAATGAAATTACAGTACAGATCCATTTGAGTGTTTGTTTACTTACTTTATTACAGAGAACCAGAGCCAAAAGGGGTTGAGGTAAGAAAGAAATGGACTTTTTGTTGTCTGAGTCTCAATCTTTAAGGGAATCTCAAATATGGGACAAGAACATTTTCATGATCTTGCCTTCTGGCTATACTGACTATACTGACTATTACATTCCATGGAAGCCAGATTTCCTTAATAATTATTGAGTTTCCACAGGAAAATGAAAAAAATTATTTAAAATACAAAATATTTTCTAATTTTACTTCACTTTTTTGCTGATTTGTTTTGTTTTGATGTGGTTTCTTTCTTAATATGTATGTATGTATGTGTATATATATATGTATATATATGTGTGTGTGTGTGTGTGTGTGTGTGTGTATACACACACATATGGCTAGGGACATCAAAACCCAGTAGAGACCTGGGCTTCTTTGGACCTTTAGTAGCCCCTGATATCACAATAAAGTAACATAACCATGACTAACCTGTTATACAAACAAGGAAGATTAGATGCATCTTTTTCCCTGTGTTACGTTCTAAAAGTATCTCCTAGACATTGCTAATAAGACTTCTCATTCTAAACCCAAAGAGCCTTCTTTGATTCAAATGATTGGCCTCTGGAGAGCACTAGTACTCATCCACAGGTTCTAGGTCTCCAAGCAGTGCTGCAAGTTTAAGCTTCTTCCCAAGAGAAAAATATATGCATCCCCAAAGATGATTCAAGATAGCTGCTGGCACAGTATTATTTCCTAGTATTCTGAATTGTCTTTATGATGATGTTGTAAAATTAAAAGCAAAGATCTTCAATTCACATAATCTTTTGACATTATCCTAGACTGAATTTGAGGTTTGAGATGACATTGGATGGAAAACAATACTCAGCGAACCTCCCACAATGCAGTTCTTCCAGAAGCCTTATCTTTGGAGGAAAAAACTCAAAACAAAATTTAAGAAAAAGCAAAAAACAAAATACTCTAAGGAGTGAGTCACAATAAAGGATTTTTTGTTGTTATTCAGTTGTTTCAGTTATGTCAGACTCTTTGTAACCCCATTTTGGGATTTTGTCAGCAGAAATACTGCAGGGGTTTGCCATTTCAATCTCTAGCTCATTTTACAGATGCAGACTTACTCAGGGTCACATGGCTAGTTAGTGTCTAAGATCAGGTTCAAACTCATGAAGATGAATCTTCCTGATTCTAATGTCAGTGCTTTAGCCACCTCACCACTTAGTAGCCCCAAAGGATTTTTACCTAAGTCATTAGAATACCTTGAATACTGGACTACCCACAGAAGAAGCCTAAACAAATCGATCTTTGAGGAAAAGTTTTAAAAAGATAGTTACTGGGGCAGTTAGGTGGTGCAGTGAGTAGAGCATGGGCCCTGGAGTCAGGAGGACCTGAGTTCAAAGCTGCCCTCAGACACTTGGCACATGTACTAGCTGTGTGATCTTGGGCAAGTCACTTAACCCCAATTGCCCTGCCTTCCCCCCTCCAAAAAACCAAAAACAAATAAAAAGATAGTTATTCTTTATATTCTTCTCTCCTTCAAAAACTGCTTATTGATTTTTTTTTAAAATTTTAGTTGACATTTCTTGTTTTGACATCACCTTCACATCTCAATGTATTTCTCCTTCATGCAGAATCATCCATTTTTTAAAAAAGAAAAGAATGAAAGAGAAGAGAAAAAAAGTAAAACTAAGGAATACATCAACCAAGTCTGACAATATATGCAGTATTCTACATCCCTAGTCACCCACCTCTGTAAGGCACATAGGTAAGTACAATGTCACTGCTTTTCCTTGGAGGCAAGGCTGGTGTAGTTACCCGACATTTGATTTTGATTTTTGTTGTTGTTATTTCCATTTAAATTTTATAGTCAGGGCACATAATTCTTTCCTGGTTCTGCTTACTTCATTTTGCATCAGTTCATAGAAGTCTTTGAATACTTCTCTCTTATCTTTGTATTCATTGTTTCTTACAACAAAATAATATTCCATTATGTACACATAGTGCAATTTGTTTAGCAATCCCCTAACCAAAAGGCATTTAAGTTGTTTCTAGTTCCTTGCTAACACACACAAAAAATGCTTCTATAAATATTTTTGTACATATGGGGATCTCTTTGTAAATCCTATAATTCCCCTCTCAAGTCAAGGTGAAGTTGGCTGATGTCAAAATCATTTCTTATAAGATCTTCAGTATGGAAGTTGTCATAATCCTACTGCATTATGACACTGGCCAGTTGACAGAAACCAAAACCTATTCTGACAGCCAAGGTCCAATTAGAATTCTAGAGATTGTTAAGCATAGGGAATTTGACTGTCTCCATAAGAATAGAAAACCAGCAGCATCAGCTGCCCGTGTTACATTCCAGCCTGCTGCTATAAAGATTATTGAGTATTGGGACACGAATGAAATAGCTCTCTTGAATTCATTTCTTTTCATGTCCTACTATAGATAAGCACTCTTACAGTAGAACTGAGAGATTTTCAAAGTTAAATACCTACACTGAATATAGGGTTTTGGTCTGAACACCAACTGTCATTCTTAGGATCATAGATATAGAGTTGAAAGGAACTTTAGAAACCATCTAATCTGAACCCCGCCCTCCTCATTTTGTAGATAAAGCAACTGAGTCCCAAAAAGCTTAAGAAATTTGCCCTATATCACATGTAGTTAAATGGCAGGACTAGTATTCGAATTTAGATTCTATTAGCCCCCAAGTTCAGTGATCTTTCCACTGTACCAACTGCTTTCTGACATTATCTAATTCTCTTCTGGCCATATGATCAATTGGGAATCCTACTATCTGTGGGATGGGTAGGTTCCCAAACTTGTGAATTCCAATTTCTTTTAAACCAATCACATATCATTCTGGTTTTCTGAGTAAATTCTCTCCATGTTTCTTTCCATTAGGGGAGGTTACTTTATTCTTGATTACAAAAGCAAAAGCTCTGTTACAAATGTATAAAAACACTGAGGCTGATTCTACAAGCCACACCCATGAAACTAATCTCATTAGTTTCCAGAGACACCTCTCTAATATCAATTAAGGTGGGACTTTCTTACTGTTTTAAAATGATTAATTAAGTGTCTTTGACTGAGCCTTACTAGGTACAAAGCCCCAGGCCCAAACCCCTATCTACTAGGTGCTTAAGCCTATGTGGGTGTGAAGCCTTCAGGGTCTTAAGGGGTGACCAGATCCAATAGTAGGAGCCTAAGTTCTGGTAGCTCAGATGACCTTTGATGAAGGCTAAAGAGTGTATAAAAAGAGAGCAGAGCTATTTGCAAGGGCTCTCACTCTTGGAGGCATGTTGAAGTAGAGACTCTGGGCAGCTGTAGTTAAGAGCCCTCCAGTTTGTAAACCCAGATGTTCCAACTTTGTTAAACTCTGGTAACTATGCATTGAGATTTGAATCAGACAAGGTCTGTATGTTGATGTTTGTAATTTGTATTTGCTCTGAAGTGAAGGGTGCTGGCTTTTTCCCCTGAACTAAGTGAATGATATTTGTATGCTGGATTAAAGTAAGATTGTTAACCCCTTAACGTTGCTTTCCTTAGTAAAGCAGATCAAAAGAATCTGTCCTGGCAGTTTTCTGTGTGCTGGTTGTTGGTGGGTCTTACACCCCTTCAGCAGCTGCCAGCAGATTGTTGCAACAACATCATATGTATAAAATACAGAATAAAGGATGCTTGTATCATAATAACCATATTCAGAGCCTATTACATTCAGAAAAATTGAGAAGTACTATTTAAAGAAAATCCAAGGTTTGAATCAAAGGTGTTAATTTTCTAATCATGCCTTAGCTATAATATACATATACATATATATGTATATATGTGTATGTACATATAATAAAGTCATATAATCTAAATACTTTTAGAATTAGTAATTTATCAAAAATGTTGTACATTTTAAAATAATTACATCAGGCCTCTCCCTATTTTCCTGTCTCTTCAAATCTCTTATTACCACTTTCAAACTTTTAAATGCATCTCCCATCTTACTTTTTCTATACCTACCTTTAACTCCATATTTCAAAACTCCCAACACATAAATGTAGGAAGGCAATGATTTCATTAATAGCAGAGATATAGAAAGATGCTTGCTCAGTCCTTCTAGTCCCTTTGACTCTTGCTCAGGGAATGATTTGCATATAACATGATTAATAGCCTGGAAGGGAAAAGGAGTTGAAAGGACTGTTGTTAATAAGACAGTGGCAGCTAAAGTTAAAAAGTTAAAGCTGAATCAAAGGAATTCAAGAGATAGATACAATTGAATCCTAAGATAGTCTGTTAGCTTTTTCTTTCTTTTTTAAAGTTTAAATCACAGAAGTTTGGGAGGACATGAGCTAAAATAGCTGATAGCCCTCCTACAAGGGAATAGAAAAACCACATAGAAGGGATGGAAATACTCAGACAAAAGCAAAGGATAGAGACTGGGCTTAAGATGTCATTGTCACAGGGAATATTAAGGTGAGAAGACTCTAAAACACTAACCCAGGTCTTATAGTCTTGGAGAACTGCCAAGAGCACTGAAAAGTTAAGTGAGCAGGCTCATACGGCCAGGAAATATCAGAGAAAGGACTTGAATCCAAGTCTTCATGGCTCTAAGGACAACTTTTGATACAAAATTCAATACTACACTGGGAATATAGCAGAAGACTACAGCATGTTAGCAGAAATGGGTGTATGTGGAGAGCAGCCCAGCTGAGAGCATTCTAGCCATAGAAGTCCAGCAAATGGTCAAGCAACAAAAAGAATAGTCCTACCATATGGTATAAAAACCTGGTATAGCCTCTTGCAAGTTGATTACATCACCCAACCAGCCATACTTCCCTTAAGAACCTGCCATACTTTTTTTTGTTGTTGTTATTTCTAAAAACCATGTGTATGTCCTATCATTCTTTATATGGCCACAGTGCTCACAAACAAATACACACACACACACACACACACACACACGCACACACACACTATCCTTTATGTCAGTGGTGTCCAATAAGGGGCACACACATCAAAGGAGGTACTGAAAATGGTGCATTGCAGTTCAGGATTAACATTTCTGTTTACATGTAACCAGCTCCCAACTAAGCTGGATGGGGCAGGGGATGTCTTGTGCTGCATGTTGCCTAAAGCACTTGATTCAGGATTGGTGAGAGAATGCGGATATGACTGTGTGATTGTGTGAGGAACAGAATTCATTTGAAAACTTTGGAGAGGAGAGACAGACCATTCTTGCTTTGAGAGAAGACATATGTGTTTCTAGAGCAGGGGTGGGGAACCCTCGGCTTTGAGGCCACGTGTGGCCCTCTAGGTCCTCAAGTGCTGCCCTTTAACTGAATCTAAACTTCACAGAACAAATCTCCTTAATAAAAGGATTTGTTCTGTAAAACTTGAACTCAGTCAATAGGCCACGTCCGTGGACCTAGAAGGCCACATGTGTTCTTGAGGCCACAGTTCCCCACCCTTGTTCTAGAGTCTCTTGGAGACCTATTCCAGACAAAAAGAGAAATGGTACCAGACTTTGGAAGGCAAACA
The DNA here is from genome assembly GCF_011100635.1 of Trichosurus vulpecula. Taxonomy (NCBI): domain Eukaryota; kingdom Metazoa; phylum Chordata; class Mammalia; order Diprotodontia; family Phalangeridae; genus Trichosurus; species Trichosurus vulpecula. Next base: position 40,213,429 of record NC_050581.1, on the reverse strand, counting down.
TGGAGGGTTGGCTGGCTCTTTATGTGTCCCACTAGCTTGTCTTCCCTTGGGGCTTCTCTTTTGGTTAAGTGAGATTTCATCTTTCTCCCATCTGAAGAGCTCATTCACTTTTATGTTCTTGTATATTCTAATCTGTACACTTTCTTTTTCCATTTGCTATCTGTTTGGATAAATATTTGCTCACTATTCACTCTCTCTCTCTCTCTCTCTCTCTCTCTCTCTCTCTCTCTCTCTCTCTGTGTGTGTGTGTGTGTGTGTGTGTAACTTGTATTTGGTGGGAAGGGGTCAAGACTGAAGGTGTAAGCTAAAGGTACCATTTCCCTTTAAGGAATAACGAATGACCAGAGAAGTCAGACCAGAAAAAGCCTAACCAGAAGTTAGGCTTTTCAAACCTAAAAAAGTGTACTCCTAGACTAGCAATATTTAGAAGGACAGATAGGTAAAATTCTGGTTTAGCATCACTCTTTCTCATAGAAAAGCACAGTAGCCAAACATAAGGCACCTTCTCCTCCCCTCACGGCAAGAATCACAGTCATGTTGTTTGTATTACTTTAAATAGATGGTTTCTTTGAAGCAGTCTTTTAAAACCAATTGCCCATTTTCTGAGAGTTAATTTAATTAAACTAGATAATATAATCTGTAAATCTATCTAACTGGGCAAACACAAACACAGACATATTACAATATACTGTCAGTGAATGAAGGAGTAAAAGCTACTAACAACTGTCTTGCCTTCTGGAACTCCCTTTATTCTCTCAAGGTAAGTCAGGTATGTACATGATGTTTGTCATTTGTTTTGAAGAGGACCAGTGACATTATTCGGTGAGACCTGCTCATGAATTGGGTTTAAGTGAGGCACAAAGTCATCAGCCTCACTCTCCTCCAGAGTCATCAAAATCCAGTGGCAAGACAAATGTCAAGACGGCTGGCAATGGCCCAGGATGCGATGGATGACCTTGGTGTCTCTGATGGGAGAAATCTTCACAAGCTTGGGGCAGATGGCCCCTAACTCACCAACAGGTTTGAGGCCTATTGGTTACCCATCTACTGAGACACTTTTAGCAGAGCGTGGCCGTTGTACATGCTACAGCTTCTTGGAGCAAAAGGTGAGAGATGGGTAGAAACCAAAGGTGGATGAGCAGCCCTGAAAAGGGCTCAGCAAGGCATCACATTGGAGATGCTAGTCCTCCCTATGTACTCCATGCACATGATATGTGACTGTCTGACATAAAGAATGAATTAATCTGTACCTTAAATGTTAGTAAAATGTATTTTTCTTATTGTTTCAGAAGGAAAATAAATACAAATAAGAAAAATATGTAGACATAAATACATAAAATAAAAACACATATGTAAGTGACATCTATCCATATAGGATGACTAAATATATAAACAAGTGACTGGAGGGGAGATGTTACCTAATGGTAGCATGAAGCCATCACGTTTTGCAAGACATTTAAAAACTAAATATCCAGAACATGTAGAAAAGCTATGGTGTTTTAGAAGCAATATTTAAAGTTACATGGTATTCAAAGCAATATTTTCAAAATTTCACTAGCTTTAATAATAAATGTTTAGAAGCCTCTTTGGAAGTAGTTTTTTTTTAAACTTAATTGTGAAAGACAGACAAATAAATATTTGGAACCTGCTTTAGAAGTTATTAACTGCTTTTAAAAAAGAAACTTGCTCTAGGAAGAGCTTTGAAAATAGATTCCAGAAATATTTCCATTGGTTCATGATTTTATTATGAAAAAAGATATAAAGCTCTCATACTCGCACATTTTATTTGCTGTCTTCTAGCCATTTGTGGAAATGTGCAAGATTTGTTTTATTGTTTGTACTTGTACCCCCAGTGCCTAGAACAGTGCCTGCATGACAAACATTTATTAAATACTTGTTAATTAATTAGCCAGTTTACAAGAACAACTGACTGACATCATGGAAAATGGAATTTTGGTAGCTGAATTAAAAAAAAAAACTTGGCATAAGTAATTGATTGGTGGGATTGAAAAAATGAGGATCATGACTGAGTAAACACAGCTAACTATGCATTTCTTCCATTTGGATCCATGTATCTTTGTGATTTTTTTTCCAGTTATGACTGCCATTAAAACTAAGCACTGAAATAAACTGAATTTAGTGCCCTACTCTTTATTAATTTCATCATAAAGTCTTAAAACAAGATTTTCAAAAATAATGAATCATTCAATCACATTGAATACTTTTAAGAACAAAAAAGTTTTGTTTCATTAATACATACTATAAAATATTATTTATTCTATCTTTATCTCAGCCTTTTAATGTCCATTTTATATGCATTTTACAATTTAAATAATATATTAGTATGGTAACATATTTATATATGTACATATATGCATATAAATTAGGAATATGTAAAGTACTTTGAAAACTTTAAAGTAGCATATAAATGTAAGTTATTATTACTCTCTGATTAATATTTATAATTCCTTCCACCTAAAGTTCTTAAACCTCCTCTCTGTAGAATTCTGTCAGGGATATGCATTTTTAGCTCTTCGGAAGAAAGATTGCTTAATTCCAAAGTATTAATGTTACTATTCTTAATTTGAAGAATATTATTTCCAAAAAGTCCTATGAGCTACATGAGTTTAGAAAAATGATCATTCCCTTTAATATGCAAGAAAAAATGAAATATAGGGAGAAGACTTGCACATAAAGCTACTATCAAGGATAGACACTTCTCAGACCTATAGGTTTTCAAATTTTATTGCTAAGTCGCATTTTTGCCCATCGTAATGAAGAAGTGAGAGAGAGAGACTTTGCTGTTTCACACTGAAAGGAAAATGAGTTAACTCATTTTCCAATTTTCCAAGGACAACTAGTTCAAAGCAAAAGACATTTAATTAAATGGTATAGCAAAAGAAATGATGAGGAAAATCATCCTCTGGCTCCACCCCCCATTCATATGGGAGTGTACTCTCCCACTGATCCCCACATATCCCTGAGGGAACACTCATGGCAAGGTAGATACTGGGGAGAAGATACACATGCAGCCAGGGCAATGCACAATCCTAGGCTTACATCCCCATTGAAACCCACCTGCTACTTATCCCTCTATGTAGGGCATCTAGATGGCACAGTGGATAGAGCACTAGGCCTGAAGTCAAGAAGACCTGAATTCAAATCCAGCCTCAGACACTTACTAGCTGTATGACCCCGGTCAAGTCACTTAACCTCAGTTTCCTCCTCTGTAAAATGAGCTGGAGAAGGAAATGACAAACCACTCCAGTATCTTTGCCAAGAAAACCCTAAATGGGGTCACAAAGAGTCAGATATGACCAAAAAACAACAACAGCATCTCCTGATATAGAACCACTGATATCAGCTGCTGGTCAGATGTTATCGCTAATTTGCGTGCTGCTGTGCTTCACTGATGAACCATTCTTTGCTTATTGCAGGTCCTAGTGCTGCTCTTAACTGTCATCTGCTGCTTTTCAGCTCTTCCCAATAGTGAGAACCATTTTAACCCATAGTTTCAGGAGCTATCTGGGGTTTTTTGTTTGTTTTTGTTCTTTATGATTTACACCCAGACCATCCAGAGAAGACCCAGGACATAGAGTCTGACTTTTAAAATTTGTTTGAACTGCCTCTCTGAATCCAGTCGGCCATCTGACTTGGGATTAGAAAATTTGTTTTAACCATTTTACTCTCTAATCATGCTCATCATATTCTGTGTAAGTCTCATTCAAGACTGAAAAGGACTAGGTGGAGCAATTAACTTTTGACACGCTTTCCTGTCAGTAAAAAAGTTCTTGGCTTCCGATACTTAGAATAAATCATTTTATTAAAGTACAGATTTAAAATAGCAGAATCATTGCCCATAGTCTAGAAACGTAAAACGGATTTTAAAATATTCTTGAGAAATGAAAAATGTTATTGTGGTAAAAAGATGCTGTAAACATGAATTCTAAACTGCCCTATCAGCAAACATACCCATTTCAAGTTTTCATGGTTACCCCAAGATCAAGAATTTTCTAGATACTCATTTATTTAAAAGATGCGTGAAATGAAGAGGAATTATAGAAATATATGTACCTATGCCCAAAGGGCTATAAAACTGTGCATACACTTCAATCCAGCAATACCACTACTAGGTCTGCATCACAAAGAGGTCATAAAAAGTGAAAAAGACTCACATGTACAAAGTATTTATAGCAGCCTTTTTGTGGTGGCCAAGAATTGGAAGTTGAGGGGATGTCAATCAATTGGTGAATGGCTAAACAAGTTGTGTTACATAAGTGTAATGGAATACTATTGTTCTATAAGAATTGATGAGCAGGCAGATTTGAGAAAAACTGGGAAAGACTTACATGAACCAATGCTGGGTGAAATGAGCAGAACCAGGAGAACACTGTATACAGTAACAGCAACATTGTTCAATGACCCACTTTGATGTTCTTCTCAACAATACAGTTATCTAAGACAATTCCAAAAGACCCATGACAGAAAATGCTATCCACATCCAAAGAAAGAAATATGGAGTCTGAATGTAGATCAAAGCATACTATTTTATCTTTTTTTGTTGATTTCTTTTCTTGTCATTTTTTCCCCTTTGTTCTTCTTCTTCTTTCACAACAAGACTAAAGTGGGAATATGTTTAATATGATTGTACATGTACAGACTATATCAGATTGTATGCAGTCTTGAGGAGGGGAGAGGAGAGGGAAGGGGAAAAATTTGGAATTCAAAATCTTATATAAGTGAATGTTGAAAACTAAAATAAAAAAATTTTTTTTTAAAAAAAGAAGTATATGTACCTATGGTTCAATTTGGGGCACTGATGGTGGGCATTTTGACAGCTTACTTCCTTAAACTTCATCCTCTATTAGTCTAACAGTATAATTTTGATTAAAAGAAATATATTGGAAAACAGGGACTCACTTAAGCTTTCTCCCAAACCTGTCCAAACACGTGTAAAATGACTCTAAACAAATTTTAGAGCTACAGAATCCATAAAATAACAGAGGAAAACAAGCCTCCAGCCTAAGACAACCTGGATGGTCCCTGGGAAGGGTCTATTGCACCATGCTGGTAGCAGAGCACAGCCCAGCTTGGGCTGTGTCAGGACAGACCAGGCCAGAAGTAGACGGGCAATCAGTTGAGGAATGGCTGAACAAGTTGTGGTATATGAAAGTAATGGAATACTACTATTCTATAAGAAATGGGGATAATACGGAATTCAGAACAACCTGGAAAACTGACGCAATATAATGCTGAGTGAGCAGAGCAGAGCCAGGAGAATATTCTACACAACCACAGATATATGGATTCTGTGATAACTAACCCTAATAGACTTCGCTCTTCTCAGCAACACAAGGTGCAGAGACAACTCCAAAGGACTCACGATGGAGAATGCTACCTACATCCAGAGAAAGAACTACGAAGTCTGAATGCAGATTGAGGCACACTTTATGCTCACCTTTGTTTCCCCTTTTCTTTTTTCTCTTTTGTTTTTGTTTTTGGGTTTTCTTTGGGTTCTGTTTCCTCTTTCTCATGATTCATTCTATTGGTCATAATTCTTCTTCACAACTTGACTAGTGCGTTATACATAGAAGATATGTCGGATTCCATGCCATCTTGGGGATGGAGGTGCGGAGGAGGGGAAGAAAACCTGGCCCTCAAATATTATGTAGAACTGAGTGTTGTAAACTAAAAATAAAAACTCTTAAAAAAAAAAAAGAAATAGACCAGGCAGAGCAGGCCTCAGGGTCCTAAATCACTGAGCTGTGACAGCTACCAGACTTCTCAACCCACAAATGTGAAAGACAACTGAGCAGGTCAGTGGGAAAACTGCTGGATCTGGGTGAGAAAAGTGGAGGGTCTGGCCCCAGGCCTGGGGGCAGGGGGCGGCAGCAGCAGGGAGTTCCAGTGGCTACTTCCAGAGGTCCAGCAGCAGCTGCTTCCAGATTCCCTGACCCACACAGTGGGAGGAATCAAGTGACAGATCAGAGCAGGAGAGCAGGGAGCACTTTGCTGGCACTGAGGCAAGGTTCTCTTGCTTTGCCCTGCTTGGATCTGGGTCGTGTTCCTGGTTGGTGGTTCTTGGTGGAGGAGGAGCACTGGTGTGACAGAGCTTGTGGTGACTGTGGGGAGGAAGTCCTCCTGATAGTTACATGGTAGAAAGGAGTGCCTGCACTCACAGACCAGAGCACAGGCCAGGAAAGGAGTATCATACCACCTCAGAATAAAAGTAGCTCAGAAAACAGCAGCACAAAACCCCTGAAGCTTGGGACAAAGCAGTCTGCACTCTAAAAGCAGTCATACCCTGACAAAAAGCTCAAAAGTCACATAATTGGCTGGAAAAATAGCAAGCAGTGTAAAAGGACTTAGACTCAGACTATAGAGTCTCTTTTTTTGGTGACAAATATCAAAACATACAGCCAGAAGAAGTCAACAAAGTCAAAGAGCCTACATCCAAAGCCTCCAAGAAAAATGTGAATTGGTCTCAGGCCATGGAAGAGCTCAAAAAGGATTTGGAAAAGCAAGCTAAAGAAGTAGAGGAAAAATTGGGGAAAAAATGAGAGTACTGCAAGAAAATCATGAAAAACATGAAAAACATGACTTGCTAAAGGAGATCCCCAAAAATATTGAAGAAAATAACACCTTAAAAATAGACTAACCCAACTGGCAAAAGAGCCAAAAAAGCCAATGAGGAGAAGAATGCCTTAAAAGGCGGAATTAGCCAAATGGAAACAGAGGTCCAAAAGACCACTAAAGAAAATACTGCCTTAAAAATTAGAATGGAACAAGTGGAAGCTAGTGACTTTATGAGAAATCAAGAAATTATAAAACAAAATCAAAAGAATGAAAAAATGGAAGACAATGTGGAATATCTCATTTGAAAAGCTTCTGACCTGAAAAGCAGATCTAGGAGAGAGAATTTTAAAATTATTGGACTACCTGAAAGCCATGATCAAAAAAAGAGCCTAGACATCATCTTTCAAGAAATTCTCAAGGAAAACTGCCCTGATATTCTAGAACCAGAGGGTAAAATAGAAATTGAAAAAATCCACTGATCACCTCTTAAAAAAAGATCCCCAAAAGAAAACTGCTAGGAATATTGTAGCTAAATTCCAGAGTTCCCAGGTCAAGGAGAAAATATTGCAAGCATCCAGAAAGAAACAATTGTAGTATTGTAGAAACACAATCAGGATAACAGAAGATGTAGCATGTTTTACATTAAGGGATCAAAGGGCTTGGAACATGATATTCTGGAGGTCAAAGGAGCTAGGATTAAAACCAAGAATCACCTACCCAGCAAAACTGAATATAATACTCCAGGGCAAAATACAGATTTTCAATAAAACAGAGGACTTTCAAGCTTTCTCAGTGAAAAGACCAGAGCTGAATAGAAAATTTGATTTTCAAATACAAGAATCAAGAGAAACATAAAAAGGTAAACAGGAAAGAGAAATCATAAGGGACTTACTAAAGTTGAACAATTTTATTTACATTTCTTCATGGAAAGATGATATCTGTAACTCATGAAACCTTTCTCAGTATTAGGGTAGTTAAAGGGAATATACATATATACATATACATATATATATATATATATATATATATATATATATGTAGACAGAGGGCTCAGGGTGAGTTGAATATGAAGGGATGATATCTAAAATAATAAAATAAAATGGAGGGGTGAGAGAGTAATATATTGGGAGAAGGAGAAAGGGAGAGATAGAATGGAGTAAATTATCTCACATAAAAGTGGCAAGAAAAAGCAGTTATAATGGAAGGGATGAGGGGGCAGGTGAAAGGGAATGAATGAATCTTGCTCTCATCAGATTTGACTTAAGGAGGGGATAGCATACACACTTAGATTGGTATCTTACCCTACAGGAAATGGAATAAGGGGAGGGGATGATAGAAGGGAGGGCAGATTGGGGGAGGGGATAGTCAGAAGCAAACACTTTTGAAAAGGGACAGGGTCAAAGGAGAAAATAGAATAAATGGGGAGCAGGATAGGATGGAGGGAGATATAGTTAGTCTTTCAAAACATGACAGTTATGGAAGCTTTTTCATGTGTGGCCTATGTTGAGTTCTTTGCCTTTTCAAGGAGGGTGGATGGGGAGGGAAGAAAGGAGAGAATTTAGAACTTAAAGTTCTAAAAACAAATGTTCAGAAAAAAAGAGTCATTTTTATATGCACCTGGGAAATAAGATGTACAGACAATGGGGTATACAAATTTATCTTGCTCTACAAGAAAGTAAGGGGAAAGGGGACAGGGGGGTGTGATAGAAGGGAGGACAGGACGGGGAAAGGAGCAATCAGAATATAGGCCATCTTGGGGTGGGGGGAGGGTAGAAATGGGGAGAAAATTTGTAACTCAAAATCTTGTGGAAATCAATGTTGAAAACTGAAAATATTAAATGATAAAAAAGAATTTAAAAAGAAAAATATATCCATTGCTAATGTGTGAATATTTTATTGAAATATCCTGTGCATTAATCCATTCAATCTGGCAGACATTTATTCAGCACCTGCTATGTAAACAAGTTTGCTCCACTGGGCATTGGGGATACAAGAGGGCAGGGAAATAACCACCTGCCCTCGAGGAGCTTACATAGGAAGTGACTGTCGAGAACCTGTGAGCCAGAGGTAACAAAGAAGCACATTCCCAGCGTGGGGAGTACATTTTAGATAACAATCTTACACCGGATCTTGCACTTAGACAACAACAATCTTGCACCAAAAAATAAAAAACAGATAAAAAGATAATTTCTCAAAATATACTCTTTGCAAGGGGAGCGTAATATGTATTATAGTATTATAAGAACTGCCATTTTTAAAGATAAGGAAAATTCAAGGCAGGAGGGAACTGAACATTTTACTAACTGAATGAATAATACATAAGGGCACTTTGCAAAATTTAAAGTGATATAGGTACATATGTGTGCCTGTGTGTTATATATGTACATACATATACATGTAGACATATATGTACATATATATGTATACATTGCCATTGTTCAATTTTTTAGTTCTGTCTGATTCTCCATGATGGCATTTGGGGATTTCTTGACCAAGATACTGGAGGACTTTGCCATTTCCTTCTCCAATTCATTTTACAAATGAGAAACTGAGGCAAACAAGCTTAAGTGACTTGCTCAGGGCCACACAACTAGAAAGTATCTGGAGCCAGATTTGAACTCAAGAAGACTCATCATCCTGACTCCACAGCCAACACTCTATCCACTGTGCCATCTAGCTGCCCTATATAAATACTAATTGTTTTTATTATTATTATTATTAAGAAAAGAATTAAAACCTTTATCCATAGAATTAAGCAAGAAAACCATTTTCCTCCCCAATTATCTATGTATTCAAGATAAACAATCTTTTCACCTTCAAGTATATAGATAATTGCTTCAGTCCTATATTACTTTGGATATAGACATAGCCGATCTACTTACTCATCAAGGTGACTTAAGAAGCTTAAAGAAAAACTAGAAACAGAAATCTATGGCTTCTGTCATGACGCTGTGGCCTTTTGCTAGTGCTTCTTGACAAGAATATCAACATCATTTGGATTTTGTTTATTTGTTTGTTCTGTCTGAACAAAACTGCAGGAGCCTCCAAGCACCAAGCCCTCACCTGGCAGCCAAACATCTTAGCTTCAGAAATGCAAACTGAGCTTTGGGAAGTCACTGCTGAAACCTAAACAGGACATAGAATGTAGTTCCCTCCTTCATGCCTTACTTCCTCAGCACTGTTGACAGTAAGACAAACTCCTTTTTGTCAGTTAAAGGAGCCTACATGATTCAGAAGACACATTCAATGCCAACAGACTCAGTGATGAGGGTCTGGCTCTCCAGATATGCCTTTCAGTTTGGAATAATGAGGATGGATGAGAAAAGAGCCAAGCCAAATTTGCAAAGCAAGACTATAAGACAGTCCAGCCTCCATTTCCACTACTTTGGCAGAGGCTCAGAGAGACACAGTCCGAGTTTTGTAGTCCATCCCTTCCCAATCCTAATCTTCTGTTTAGTCTCCATGAAGTATCCTCTAGGCAGAGTCCTCCTACACATGTATTTTCTCCACTCCCATGACCTTCCTTCAGGGTCTGCCATCAACATCCAAGAGGCTGGCAGCAGGAATAGTGTCTAGTTGAACTGTCTGAATATTGTTCATGCCAAAGGTGTCTATTATCTTCTTGTAATAATAATTCTAGAGCTATCAGAAACCAGTGGGAGGATTTCTTGCTTCTGGCTGTATTGGCTTTATGGTACCTGGCCCATTTTCTTTCTGGGTACCTCCATTGCTGATACACCGAGAGTCACTCTATAAAGTAGCTTTCTTTGAGAAATTTATTGGCAAATCAAATTGGCTTCCACCTTGCTTCTATCCAGTCCACTTCACCATCCTGCCTCTATCCCTTCAATTACAGTATCAGGTGTCAAGGGCACTCTATCAGCTTGTTGCCACCCTTTGATGGTTAGAGATATGCCATTATAGGAAAAGATATCCTATTTAGGATTTGACTTTGTGTTATCTGCTTGCTCTGCTAAAATTGTCAACATGGTAAACTCACCTCCTGAATTAGACACAACCCTGCTTTGGACTAAGATATTTACTTCGTAGTCATGGAGTCCAAGTATGAACAGACAACAGGGGACCACATGAATATTCTATGTGATGTAGCCAGAGGTGTGACTTTATTTGTAGCATTTGACAATTTCCACGGTGTAAATGCTCACATTGAAAATTTAACAATCAGCTTTCCTGAGAGCTAGCTCAAGCACACTAGTAGAGTGAAGTACACACATTGAGATTCAACTGAATGGTGGAATGTGCAGTTGAAAACACAAGTTGAGAAACTAATGGAAAGCACTTCTAACCTCCAGGGCAAGCATGAGTACTCCAACAGACAGTAAATCAGCTGAGTCAGTGACTACACTTTCTATTGGCTCTGCTTCCTCAATGGTCACAATGTGTCCCCACTTAAATAACTGCATAGAGTGGGTAGCCTGAAACCTATATCTAGAAATTGTTTTCACAAAACACGAGACTCAATTAAGTCACTTGTTAATCCCTCTCTGTAAAACAAGGGCGTTGGTTTAATAATCTTCAAATTCCCTTGCAGCTCTAAATTTTATTCTCCTATAGTTATAATACTTATGTTATATAATAATTATGTATTATAATCATTCTGTATTATTATATATAATTAATTATAATTATTCAAGCATGGACTTTTGCAGTCACTTGTAGCACAAAGTACATCTCAACCACTTCTCTGAGTATTTGCATCTTAAATTAGAAGAAGCCCAAGGAATAAAACTTTAAAGATGAACTTTCAAAGCCTATGGCAGCTGCTCAGCAGGTTCTGCTAAGCCCTGGAGGGAATAGCACCCAAAATACCTTTGTCCTAGGACTCATCCAATCCACAGTGGGGGGTGATCAATTCTCACCCTCTGCTTATTTTATTCTTTTAGAAAATAGTATTTTTTTTTCAATTACATGTAAATATGGTTTTCAACATTCATTTGTATAAGATTTTGAGCTCCAAAGTTTTCTCCCTTTCTCTCTTTCCCTCTCCCCAAGATGGCAAGCAATCTGATATACAGATAAAATGTGTAATCATGTTTACACAGTATACAAAACATATTTACACATTAGTCGTGTTGAGAAAGAAGAAACAGGACAAAAGGGAAAAGCAGCAAAAAGATTTAAAAAGTGAAAATAGTATGCTTGAATCTTCATTCAGACTCCATAGTTCTTTCTCTGGACATGGATAGCAGTTTCTGTCATGAGTCTTTTGGAATTGTCTTGGATTGCTATATTGCTAAGAAGAGCTAAGTCATTCCTAGATGATCATCACCCAATGTTGCTGCTACTATGTACAATATTCTCCTGGTTCTGCTCACTTCACTCAGCATCCATTCACGTAAGTCTTAACAGGTTTTTTTGAAATCTGCCTGCTCATCATTTCTTATACTCTACTTAATTTGATCTCCTTTCTTATTCTTCTGCCATATTCTTCCTTTTTCTAATAACTTTGCTCTTTTCCTACTTACTGTGTCAGGTATATCAGCTTGTCAGAGTTGAGCTAAAGAACATATTGCCATATTCGTCACTGACAAGTTAGAGCAAGGTCACCATTTAATAAGCAAAGGATACAAATCCAGTGTCTCACACAGTCACCCCAGGGTTTCAGGATTCCCGGATTATAAGGCAAGTGGTAGCACAGTTGTTACCAGGGTCTTTAATAATTGGAACATAATCAATCACCACTAAGGACCAATGATACTATCTGAGACAACCCAGGGAACGACTGAGTTGTGGGCTTTTAAATATATAGTTTCCTGTACATGACTTAGCACAGATCTTACTTAACAGCACCAAGGAATGCTCCATCAGGAAAAAATACTGCAAAACAAACAACTGGTGAGTTGTTTGGCTAGTTCTGACAGAGGAGTAGAGGACAATCTAACCAGAAATCAATGAGAGATGGGAGATACCTGAGTTGTGAAATAACTGGAAGAAAAAATTCCAGGGAAAGAAGCAGGAGGAAAGGGAACAATTCAATCAAAACACAGTGACAATATGTTTGGAAACAAATTCCACGGTTCTTTCTAGTTTTTGCCGGCTTGATCCTCCGAACCAATCTAAATAAGACCATGCATTTAGTTTTGTTTGTGTTGGATATGTGAATGAATTAGGTAAATTAGGAGGGGGAAATCTTATGTAAAGATTGCAGCAATAACCACATGTTGACCAATTAAAGTTATATTTTCTCACAATGAAATCATGATTGCATATATTTATATGCAAAGAACTGGAAGATACATAGGAGAGACAAAGAGACAGAAACGGAAAAAGAGAAAGCTACAAATATAAGCACTGGAAATAAACATATAAGCAAATGACAGTCTTTACTTTCAAGAACATTATATGCTAATGGGGCAAAATAACTCATAAAATGGAGCCAGAAAATGGAGAGGAGGGAAGGCACCCAGGCCGCAGTCAAGGAGATGGAGAAGTCTGGAGAAAGAGGATTAGAACTGAGAGTGAAGTCATCATTGCCTAGGCAACCCATGAAATAATGGTCCAGGCCAGGGACTTACCATTCAAAAAAAGACGGCTACATGGGAAGGGAAACCTAAGGACACTCTGGTGTTGGAGAAAGAGAGTTAAGCCAGAAGTCAGAAGCCTTGGGTTTGAGTCCCAACTTTGATACTAACAGTAAATGACTCTGGCTAAGTCATCTGCTTCCTCTGAATCTCGATTTCCTCAGCTGTAATGTAAGGTGATGATACTAACACTATCTACTGCACAGGGCTATTCTACGGAAAGTCTTATTATATAAATGGGAGTTGTTACATACCAGTGGTGTTAAACTCAAATAGGAATGGATCCTTCTCGATAGCTTTTTAACCCAGAAAGTCACAAATTAACATTATCTGTGTTTTTCTATGTTTTTATTTATTTTGATAAACATTTCCTTACATTTTAATCTGCACTTAGGAGTTTTACCAGTCACATAGGTGATCTTGATACCTAAAACTAGTCCAATCCCATCATTTTATAAATCAGGAAATTGATGCCCAGGTCAGAGACGGGACTTCCTCAAAGCCACACGGTTGGTGCAGACACAGAACCAGAAGTCAAGTCTTCCGATTTATAGATCCAGAGAAGGAAGGGACAGGAGGACACCTCCTGTCCAAACCCTTCATTATACAAATTATGAAACTGAGTTTCAAGGAGGTTGTGACCTGCCAAAAGCCATAGAGTTATAGTAAGCATCAGAGACAGTATTTGAACACAGGTTCTCTGACTCAAAACTAATAGTCTTTCCATTGCACCACATTTCTTCCCTCCACTTCGGCAGTTTTATAATAATAAATGGGCCATGATTCTGTTTAAAAGAGCCATGATTCTTACATTTTTCCCAATTAGTGATTGTTCAGGATTTTATGATTTTCCATGATAATTTTGTCATCAGTTTATAAGTTGTCTAACCAGCCTTGTTCAGTATAGAATAGCCCACAAGAGTAGCATCTCAGTTCAAGAGATAGCAGAAAGAGGAGGTGAATCATTCAGAGAAAAAGACTTAATCTTCAGAGAAGATAGAAGATGACAGAAAGTGACAAGAACCAAAAGAAAGACTGTCCAGCATGGAGGATTACAGGTGAATCAATAAATATTTAGTAAGTGCATACTACACACCCAGCACTGTACCAAGTGCTAAGGATACAAAAAGAGGTTAAAGCAGTCCCTGCCCTCAAGGAGCTTAAACTCTAAAGGAGGAGACAACATTCAAACACACACACACACACACACACATCCCAAGCTATATTCAAGATAAGTAGGAAAAAAAATTAATAGGAGGAAGGCACTAGAATTAAGAGGGATTGAGGAAGGCTTCCTGGAGAACATAAGATTTTTGTTGCGACTTAAAGGAAGCCAGTGAAGTCAGTAGTCAGAATGGAGGAGGAAGAGCTTTCCAGGCATGGAGGATAGCCAGATAAAATGCTCCAAGCCAAAGATGGAGTGTCTTGTTTCTGGAACAGCTAGGAAGTCAATTTCTGTGTATAGAAGACTATATGGTGGGAGTAAGGTGGAAGAAGTTTGGAAAGGTAGGAGGAGGTTAGGCTATGAGAGGCTTTGAATGTCAAATAGAAGATTTTGTATTTGTTCCAGGAAGTAATAGGGAATTGGAGCTTATCGAGTAGAGGGGTGAGGACAGACTCGTAATTTAGAAAAATCACTTTGGTTGCTGAATGGATGATGGATTGGAGTGGGAAGAAACTTGAAGCAGACCAATTCATCCACAGGCTGTTGTGATAAAATAGGCATGGAGTATTTGAGAGACATCGCAAAGGTAAAATTGACAGTCCTTGGCAATAGACTAGATATGGGGAGGGGGCAGTGAGAGAGAGTAAGGAGCACAGGATAATTCCTAGCTTGTGAGCCTGAGGGGCTGAGAGGACTGGTGTTGCCCTCTACAGGAGTAGGAAAGGTAGGAGGGAGTAACATAAGGGGAAACATAATGAGTTTAGCTTTTGACATGTTGAGTTTAAGGTATCTACTGGGCATCCTATCTGAAATGTCTAAAAGACAGTTGGAGATGTGATACTGGAAGTCAGCACAGAGATTGGTGCAGGATAAGTAGATTTGAGAGTCATCAGCACAGAGATAGTAATTAAATCCATGGAAGCTGATGAGCTCACCAAGGGATGTACTATAGAGGGAGAAGAGAATAGATCCCAGGACAGAGCCCTGAGGGACATGATTATGATTAGAGGGCATGATTTGGAAGTGGATCCAACCAAGGAGACAGAGGAGTGGTCAGATAGGAAGGAGAACCAGGAAAGAGTGGTATCCTAAAGTCTGAATGCAGATTAAAGCATACTATTTTCACTTTCTTTTTTTGTATGTGTTTTTTTTTCCTTTTGCTCTGTTTCTTCTTTCACAACATGACTAATATGGAAATGTTTTACATAATTGCACATGTATAACCTATATCAGATTGCTTGCCATCTTGGAGAGGAGGGAGGGGAAGGGGGGAAGGAGAAAAATTTGGAGCTCAAAATCTTATAAAAATGAATGCTTAAAATTGTCTTTACATGTAATTGGAAAAAATAAAATACTACTTTTTAAAAAATGAGTGGTATCCCAAAAAGCTAAAAGGAAGAGATTATCAATGAGGACAGAGTAATCAACAGTGTCAAAAGTGCAGGTCAAGGAGGATGAGGATGAGAAAAGATGACTGGGATCATTGAGTAACTTTGGATAGAGCAGTTTTGGTGGAATGTTAAGGTCCAAAGCCAGATTGTAAGGGGTTAAGAAGAAAATGAAAAGAGAGAAAGTGTAGGCACCATTATTATAGATGACTGTTTTGTGGAGTTTAGCTACAAAGGTCAGAAGAGATATAGGATGATAGGTAGTGGAGGTGGAAGGCTCTATTGATGGTTTTTTCAGGATAGGGGAGACATAGGCATGTTTGTAGGCCATAGGAAATGAACCAGTAGACAGGGAGAAATTGAAAATAAGTGAAGAGTTGGGATGACAGAGGGAACAATACATTGGAGGAGATGGGATGGAATGGGATCACTCAAACAAGTAGAGCAATTAGCCTTTGTTAAAATAAGATCACTTCATCATGTAAGACAGAAGTGAAGGAGAAGACAGTAGCAGAAGACATATGAATGATATGAGGGTAGAAAGAGGGGAGAAGTTCACAACAGATGGTCTTATTTTTTTTCTGTAGAGTGTGAGGCCAAGTTCTCAGCTGATCCTGTGGGAGGAGGAGAAGACATGGACAGGTTTGAGGAGGGATGAAAAGTTTTGGAAGAGCCACTGTGGAGAGTAGGATAGTGAGTTGATAAGGGAGGTATAGTAGCATTACCTAGCAGCAGTGAGAACCCAGTTGAGGCTACGTATTATAAACTTGTAGAAGATCTGGTCAGAATGGTTGCATGATTTTCTCCCTCTTTGTTCAAATGTATATATGTAGGAGCAAAGGTGATGAATAATGAGAATGATCCAAAGTTACACTGACAGGAGAGGCAGGATTTGAATGCAGGTCCTGTCACTCTAAACTCCCCATTCTTTCTTCATTCTGGCATCACCCTGCCTTCTCCTTCATCAGGTGGCAGAATCCAAGGTCACACAGAAGACAACATGACCTAATGTCAGGCAAGAGGTCAAGAAACCGTGTTTAAATAGACTTAAGCTTATTCCAATCATTCATATACTCTAACTTACCCAGCATGATGAAGATAGAGGTGACTTTTTGAGCCCCAACCAGTAGTATTAATCCTGTCATCCTTATTTTAAGCAAACTCAAACTGTGGACCACTGCCAGTCACCACTAGTGTTTCCTACATGGAAAATAGTATCTGCCCAGTGGATGCCTCAGACCCTGATGCATCAAATAGCAGTAGCTGATCAAATTCAGAACAAGATTCTAATGGTCACAGAAAAGTAGAGAGTAGCCATGGGTACCAGAGCTATCATTATTTTACTGAAAGGGGCAAATATTCTGTAGATTGGAGGGAATTACGGTTAGCACTTCTATATCATAACACTCTCCATTGTGATTTTGATACGTCACCAGTCAGCATAAGAAATAAAATGTGAATTTTAGGGGAGTTTTTGGAAGTAGCAGACAGCCTATGAAGGCCAGTAGACAACACAGAGCCTATGACTAAATACTTAGCCCAAATTTTATATAGTAAGGTACTGTCAACACCTCATAAAAGGAAAAGAAAAAATTCAGACATTTCTCATGCAAAGGGAGGGCCAAAAATTTTTATGTGGACTTACCAGATCTTGTAAGCACTGAGCACCTAACCCCAAAGATATGGAAGGGATAACAGTACATACATCTTCCTAGGACTGCTTTGGGAACCAAATGTGCTCTGCACAGGGCAGAGTACAGTAAGACTACACTGTCCTAGACTCAAACACTATATCTATCTTAATGTAGCCTAAGATCACATTAGCTTTTTTTGGCTGCCATATTATGGTCTAGATATATTGAGTGTAGCTTGAAGTCCACTAAAAACCCAAATTTTGTTTTTTCAGATGAATGGCTGTCTAGACAGTCCACCCCTCTCTTGTACATATCAAGTTGATTTTTTTTTAATCCAAGTATAAAAAGTTTGTATTTCCCCCAATTAAATGTCATGTTTATCAAATTCAGCTCAATGTTCTAGCCCAAGATCTTTTTGAATACTAATTCTCATCCAATGGGTTAGCTATGCATGATCTGCAAATATGTAAAAACATGTCATCTATGCCTTTATCAAAATTATTGATTGAAGTGCTAAATAATGTAGGGGTAAGAATAGATCCCTGGAGGTTTTCACTAGAGACCTTCCAAGCAGACATTACGTCATTAATGATAATTCATTGGGCCTGGCCCAACTTAACTATTTCTAGATCTACCAAATTGTACCTTAGTCTAAGCCAAATTACACCAGCTTTTCTACAAGGGTAGCATGAAAGATTCTATAAAATACCTTCTTGAAATCTAGGTAAATTTTTAAAAATTTTCTTAGGTTTTTTGTTGTTGTTTGTATTTTCTTTCATAACATAGCTAATATGGAAATAAGTTTTGCGTGCCTGCATATGTGTGGTCTATATCATGTTGCTTTCCTTCTTAGGGAGAAGGGAGGTAGTGGGGTGGGGAGAGAATTTGGAACTCAAAATTAAAAAAAAATAAAATGTTAAAAATTGTTTTTACATGTAATTGGGAAAAATCTAAAACAAAAAATAGAAAAAGCATCTAAATACAAAGAATAAACATTTTCTTCCTTCTTTAAAAAAAGAAAGAAAATATCTAGGTAAATCTAATACAGACCAGTCTAGACCATCGAGTATGTTTTAAGGGGCAAAATGAAATGATTTCAGGTTCAATGTTGAATAGGAAAAGACCAGCTCCATTTCCAGCTTAAATTTTATTAAGCTTCTGGATAATATATGTAAAATATTATGGCTATCTTAAAGCACTATATAAACATGAGTTGTCATCATCGTTAATATTATTACTATTACACTAAGGAGATGATCTTTTTAAGCAGCATATTACTATGAAGTATTCTCAGATGGAGGAGCTTGCCTAGGGCTTTGATCCACTGGAATTATTTGAAAATTTTATTGAATTTTATGCATTGGAAACTAGATTAATCAAATACAAATCCACACCAAACAGAATGTGAACTAACATTATTGGCAAGCAATTTGGACTCAGAATGAGTAAATAGAATAAAGGCAGTACAACAAATGGTCAGTTATCCAAAAAAAAAAAAAGCTGGAGTATGGGGAACTGAGTAGCCTATTTTATAAATTATTTTGGCCATAAGGGTCTTCCATATGGTGTGATGGAATGAGGCCTGGACTAGGAACTTTCTGGTCTGTGTGCTAGTCTTAGCTTTGCTACTAACTAGCCATCTGAATTCATCATGTTGTCTTCCACCATTCTATGGTAAACTCCTAGTGGTCAGGGATTATTTTGCTGCCTGTACAGATAGTTCTTGGTTTACCTACCAGGGGTGGGGAACCTCAAGTGTGGGCCTTTGACTGAATCCAAACTAGCTGGTGCAGAAGACAGACTCATGGGACTCAGCAGAGCAGGGAAAGGTCTCTCCTTTGAGACCTGGAGGTCTCAAATTAAGCCCCCAAATCCTGGGGAGGTGGAAGAGATTGTCTCACCCCCTCCAGTCTTCTGCTTTCAATTTCTTTTTCTTTTCTTGAATTCTGAGTTTTGAGTTGTTTTCTCCCTCCCCTCCACCAACTCCCATTAAAGAAGGCCAATATTTGATCTATCACGCACACACACACACACACACACACACACACATACACACACACATATGTATATATGTGGAACCATACAAATACATGCTTTCATAACTCAATCCTTTCTCTGGAGGTAGATAACAACTTCTTTTATAAGTCCTTCATAGTTGATATAAATGATTATATTACTCAGAATAGCTTAGTCATTCACAGTTACTCTTTGAACAATATTGCCGTTACTGTATACAACCTTCTCTTGGTTCTGCTCACCTCACCCTGCATTACTTCATGCAAGTGTTTCCATGTTTTTTTCTAAAACCAACCTGCCTTTCATTTCTTATAGCACAATAGTATTCAATCACATCCATCAGAACTTGTTCAGTCATTCCCAGTTGAGGGGTGTCCCTTCAATTTCCAATTCTTTGCCACCACAGAGAGAGCTGCTATAAATATTTTAGAACATATAAGTTATTTTTCCTTTTTTCCTGATCATCTTGGGAAACAGATCTAATGTTGGTATTGCTGGGTCAAAGGGTATAGGTAGTTAATAACTCTTTGGGGATAATTCCAGATTGCTATACAAAATGTCAGTTCACAATTCTACCAACAATTCATTAGTATCCCTATTTTTACACATTCCTCCTAGCATTTGTCATTTTAGCCAGTCGATAGGTGTGAGATGGTACCTCAGAGTAGTTTTAATTTGCGTTTTTCTAATCAATAATAGTTTAGAGCATTTTTCTCATATGACTATATATAGTTTTGATTTTTTCTAAACATTGCCTGTTCAGATCCTTTGACCATTTATTAATTGGAGAATGACTTATATTCTTACAAATTTGACCAAATTCTCTATATTTTCAAGATATGAGACCTTTATCTTAGAAACTGGCTATAAAATCCCCCCTCCTCAATTTTCTGCTTTTCTTCTAATCAGGGCTATGTTGCTTTTATTTGTACAACCCCTTTTTAATTTAATGTAATCCAAATTATCTGTTTTATATCATACAATGCTATCTCTTGTTTTATTCTTAAGTTCTTCTCCTATCTATAACTCTGATAGGTAATATGTTTCATGTTCCTCTAATTTATTTATGATCTCTCCCTTTCTGTCTAAGCCATGTATCCATTTTGACCTTATCTTGGCTAATGATGTAAGATATTGGTTTATACCTAATTTCTGCCGCATTGCTCTCCAGTTTTTCCAGAAATTTTTACCAAATAGAGAGTTTTTATACCCAAAGCTTATATATTTGCACTTATCAAACTTGAGATTACTACAGTCATTTGCTACTGTGTATTGCATACCCACTCGATCTGTTGATCCACCATTCTATTCCTTAGCCAGTACCAGATAGTTTTGATAATTACTACTGTATAATATAGTTTAAGAGCTGGCACTTTTCAGACCTCCTTCCTTTACATTTTTTTCATTAATTCCTTTGATGTTGTTGACCTTTTATTCTTTCAAATGAATTTTGTTATTTTTTTCTAGCTCAATAAAATGATTTTTAGTAGTTTAATTGAGACAGCATTGAATAAATAGATTAGTGTGGGTATAATTGTGATTTTTATTATATTGGCCTAGCCCACTCACAGACAATTAATATTTCTCCAATTATTTAAATATGACTTCATTTGTATAAAAATTGTTTTTAATTATGTTCATATAGTTTCTGGGTTTGTCTTGGCAGACATACTCTCAGTTTTTTTTAATTGCTGTGATTATTTCAAATGAAATATCTTTTACTATCTCTTCTTTCAGGGCTTTGTTGGTAATATAAAGAAATACTGATGGTTTATATGAGTTTATTTTATATCCTGATAATTTGCTAAAATTCTTAATTTCTTCAACTATCTTTTTAGTTGAATCTCTAGGATTTTCCAAGTATAACATCATATTGTTTGCAAAAAGAGATAGTTTTATTTCCTCATTACCCATTCTGATTCCTTCAATTATTTTTCTTCTCTCATTACTACAGCTAAGATGGCCATGTGAAAACAGCATCTTACCAGAGCTCTCTCACAAGTTCTGTCAGATACCTCTAAAAAAGTGAATCTGTGCAGATCTGAGAGAGTTAGAAGCTACTAGTAGACTGAGTGGGGCAAATTTCCAAGCCAGGAGGGTCTGAAAGGTCAACAGGATGAATCTGTAGGCTAGGAGAGTGCCTGGCATGTGGAGCTGAACCAGACAGCACCAAAGCAGAAGGAGCTGTGGAAACCAGCCAGCGATCCAGGCTGGGAGAAAGCTGGATGCCTGAAACCGCAGGAGATCCCCAGACCTCGCAACACAAGATGAGAATCTGTTGAAGCAATGAGAGGCAGCAGTGCAGCACCTGTGGCTGCAATACATCCACTCTTGAGGCTTGCTGCCCAAAGGTTTAAAGTACGCTTTCTTGAACTTCCAGGAGACATAATGGCCAGGTAAATAGCTCTCATCCCTCCCTCCCTCACTGACCCAGAGAATTCCTTGGGAAAAACACTGGAATAGAGGAGACAGAACTGGGACTTCAGCAGCCAAACAGTGGGAACTCCTGAGTCCCAGAAGGGTGGATCCAGCAAGGGTCAAAACCAAGAACCCAGACCTGCCTTTGCACAGCCAGGGGAAGTGGCAGACACCAGCAGAGACAACAGCTGAGACCACTGGTGCTGGGGAAGAGAAAACTTCTGGCAGCCAGACGACCCTCCCCCATACCTCAGGAAACTAAAGGCCATAATAAACAAAGCCAGTAACTAGGCTCATGATTCCCAGAACAAGAAACCTGGGATAGAGATCCCTGAGACCCAAAAGCAGAAACCCCCTGTAAAGCCAGGAAAAAGCTAACCAACATGGACAAGAACACACACACACACACAAAAAAACCTGAGGACCATTGATTCTTCTTATGGAGACAGGGAAGATCAAAATATCAATTCAGAAGAGGACAGCATTGACACTATACCCACATCTGATACCTCAAAAGGGAGTGTGAACTGGTCTCAAGCCCAAAAAGCATTCCTGGAAAAGCTAAAGGGGGATTCTAAAAATGAAATTAGGGAGATAAAAGAAAAAATGGAAAAAAAAAACACAGATGAAATCAAATCTTTAAGAAGCAAAACTGGTGAAATGGCTAAGGAGATTCAGAATCTAAATAGAGAAAACGGCACCCTGAAAGGTAAAATCATCCAACTTGAAAAGGAGACTCAAAAGCAAAATGAAGACAGCAACTCATTAAAAATTAGAATTAAGCAAGTAGAAGCTAATGACTCTACGAAGCATCACAAAGTAGTCAAACAAAATGTAAGGAATGAAAAAATAGAAGAAAACGTGAAATATCTGATTGGAAAAACAACTGACCTGGAAAATAGATCCAGGAGAGACAATCTAAGAATTATTGGTCTACCGGAAAGCCACAATGAAAAAAAAAAAAGAGCCGGGAGAGCATCTTTGAAGAAATTTTCAAAGATAACTGTCCAGAGGTCCTAGAACCAGAGGGTAAAATATTCATTGAAAGAATCCACCAATCACCCCCTGAAAGAGATCCCAAATTGAAAACTCCAAGAAATATTATAGCCAAATTTCAGAATTACAAAGTCAAGGAGAAAATACTGCAGCCAAAAAGAAACAATTCAAATATCGTGAAACTACAGTCAGGATGATGCAGGATCTTTCAGTTTCTACATTAAATGACAGGAGAAATTGGAATATGATATTCCAAAGGGCAAAGGAGCTTGGACTACAACCAAGAATAAACTACCCTGCAAAATTGAGCATAATTTTCCAGGCAAGGAGATGGACATTCAATGAAATAAGGGAATTCCAGACCTTCCTGATAAAAAGGCCAGAACTCAACGGAAAATTTGATCCTCAAATACAAAACTGAAGAGAGACATAAAAAGGTAAACATGGGGAAAAAACCCCCACAAACCTTGTTAATCAATAAGGACAAATTGTTTACATCCTTATATAGGATTATATTGTTTTATATATGTGATATATTTGCCAATCTTGAGAATAGTGCAGTTATTATGACAATTGAAAGGGAAACACATAGACTGTGCGTGTCAGTATAAAATGACTGATATAAAGATAAAAAACATAATTAAGAGATGTAAAGGGAGGGTTCTGGGAGAAGAGGTAAGGAAGTAGTAGAAAAGGGTAAATTACATCAAATGAAGAGGCACAAAAACACATTATAGTAGAGGAAAAGGTGGGAGGGAGAAGAGTAGTGTATGAGCTTTATTCTCATCAGATTTGGTTCACGAAGAGAATAACATACTCTGAAAAGTACAGAAATCAAACTTGTCCTACAGGTAGTAGGCAGGGAAAGGGGAAAGGAAAGGGTGGGGTGGTCAGAAGGGAAGGACAAAGTATTAAGGGGAAAAGGGTAAGATAAGGGAGGGAAATCAAGAGGGAGGGTAAATTGAGGAAGGTGGTGGTCAAAAGCAAAACTCTTTTGAGGAGTGGAAGTGGGGAGGGAGAAATAAAAGCATAAACAGGAGGGGAAACAGGATGGAGACAAAGACACAGATAGTAATCATAACTGTGAATGTGAATGGGATGAACTCTCCCATAAAATGGAAGCACACATCAGAATGGATTAAAAACCACACTCCTACAATATGTTCTTTACAAGAAACACATTTGAAAAGGGGGGATACACACAGGGTAAAAGTAAATGGATGGAGTAGACAATATTGTGCTTCAGCTAAAGTAAAAAAAGCAGGAGTAGCAATCCTAATCTCAGACAAAGCAAAAGCAAGGATATATCTAATCAAAAGAGATAAGGAAGGGCACTATATCCTACTAAAAGGCACCATAGACAATGAAGCAATATCATTATTTAACATATATGCACCAAGTGGCATAGCATGCAAATTCTTAGAGGAGAAGTTAAGGGAGTTGCAGGAAGAAATAGACAAAACTATACTGGGGGGGACCTCAATCTCCCCCTCTCTGAACTTAATAAATCTAACCTCAAAATAAACAAGAAAGAAATTAAGGAGGTGAATAGAATTTTAGAAAAGGCAGATATGGTAGACCTCTGGAGAAAAATGAATGGGGATAAAAAGGAATATACTTTTTTTTCCTCAGTGGTACATGGCACATACTCAAAAATTGACCATGTACTAGGGCATAAAAACCTCACAATCCAATGAAGAAAGGCTGAAATAGTCAGTGCATCCTTCTCAGATCATGACACAATAAAAATTATTTGTAATAAAGGACCATGGAAAGATAAACTAAAAATTAATTGGAAACTAAATAATCTAATCCTAAAGAATGAGTGGGCCAAAGAATAAATCATAGAAACAATTAATAACTTCATTCAAGAGAATGACAATAATGAGACAACATACCAAAACTAATGGGATGCAACAAAAGCACTTATTGGAGGAAGTTTTATATCTCTAAGTGCTTACATGAATAAAATAGATAAAAAAGAGATCAATGAAATGGGCATGCAACTGAAAAAGCTAGAAAAGAACAAATTGAAAATCCCCAATTAGATACCAAATTAGAAATACTAAAAATCAAAGGAGAGATTAATAAAATTGAAATCAAGAAAACTATTGAAATAATAAATAAAACTAAGAGCTGGTTTTATGAAAATAAAACCAATAAAATTGATAAACCTTTGGTCAATTTGATTAAAAAGAAGAAGAAAACCAAAATACCAGTATCAAAAATGAAAAGGGTGAATTCACCTGCATAGAAGAGGAAATCAAAACAATAACTGGGAATTATTTTGCCCAATTGTATGCCCATAAATTTGATAGCCTCAGGGAAATGGACAAATATTTACAAAAATACAAATTGCCCAGGTTAACAGAAGAGGAAATAAATTACCTAAATAACCCTCTCTCAGAAAAAGAAATTGAACAAGCCATCAATGAATTCTCTAGGAAAAAATCTCCCGGGCCAGATGATTTTACATGTGAATTCTACCAAACATTTAAAGAACAATTAATTCTCATTCTTTATAGACTATTTGGGAAAATAGGTGAAGAAGGAGCCCTACCAAATTCTTTTTATGACACAAATATGGTCAAAACAGAGAAAGAAAATTATAGACCAATTTCCCTGATGAATATTGATGCAAAAATTTTAAATAAAATATTAGCAAAAATGTTGCAGCAACTTATTAGGAGAATAATACACTATAACCAGGTAGGATTTATTCCAGGAATGCAAGACTGGTTCAATATTAGGAAAACTATCAGCACAATTGATCATATCCATACCAAAACTAGCAGAAACCATATGGTCATCTCAATAGATGCAGAAAAAGCTCTTGACAAAATACAACACCCATTCCTATTAAAAACATCAGAAAGCATAGAAATAAATGGAGTCTTCCTTAAAATTATAAATAGCATCTACCTAAAACCATCAGCAAGCATTATATGTAATGGAGATAAGTTAGATGCATTCCCAATAAGATCCAGGGTGAAATTATCACCCCTATTATTCAATTTGGTACTAGAAATGTAACCTTTAGCATTAAGAGAAGAAAAGAAATTGAAGGAATTAGAATAGGCAAAGAAGAAACCAAATTATCACTTTTTGCACATGATATGATGATTTACTTAGAGAATCCTAAAGATTCATGTAAAAAACTACTTGAAATAAGAAACAACTTTAGCAAAGCTGCAGGATATAAAATAAACCCACATAAATCCTCGGCATTCCTATATATTAATAACAAAGCCCAACAGCAAGAGATGATAGAAAGAGAAATTCCATTTAAAGTTATTGTAGACAATATAAAATATTTGGGAGTCTACCTGCCAAGACAAACCCTGGGCCTATATGAACACCATTACTAAACACTTCTCACACAAATGAAGTCAGATCTAATCATATGGAATAACATCAGTTGCTCATGGTTAGTCCAAGCTAATATAATAAAAATGACAATTTTACCTAAATTAATTTACTTATTCAATGCCATACCAATCGAACTACCAAAAGTTATTTTACAGAGCTGGATAAAATAATCAAATTCATCTGGAAGAACAAAAAGTCCAGAATATCAAGGGAATTAATGAAAAGAAATGCTAGGGAAGTTGGCCTAGCCATACCAGATATCAAACTGTACTACAAAGCAGCAGTCATCAAAACTACCTGATACTGGCTAAGAAACAGAGTGGTAAATCAGTGGAATAGGTTAGGTACACAAGACGCAGAAGTTACCAACTATCGCAATCTACTCTTTGATAAACCCAAAGAATAGAGCTTCTGGGTTAAGGATTCACTATTTCATAAAAACTTCTGGGATAATTGAAAAATAGTATGGCAGAAACTGGGCATAGACCCATATCTTACACCATATACCAAAATAATGTCAAAATGGGTACATGATTTAGGAATAAAGGCTGATATTATAAGCAATTTGGGAGAGCAAGGAACAGTTTACCTGTCAGATTTATGAGAAAAGGAAGAATTCATGACCCAACAAGACATAGAGAGCATTATAAGATGCAAAATGGATAATTTTGATTATGCTAAATGAAAAGTTTTTGTATAAAAAAAGCCAATGCAACAAAGATTAGGAGGGAAGCAGAAAACTGGGAGAAAATCTTTACAACCAATGTCTCTGATAAAGGCCTCATATCTAAAATATACAGGGAACTGAGCTGAATTTATAGGAATAATAGTCATTCCCCAGTTGAGAAATGGTCAAAGGATACAAACAGGCAGTTTTCAGAGGAAGACATTAAACATATCTATAGGCATGTGAAAAAATGCTCTAAATCACTATTGATTAGAGAAATGCAAATCAAAACAACTCTTAGGTACCACATCTCTCCTGTAAGATTGGCTAACATGACGAAACAGGAAAAACGCTAAATATGGGAGAGGATGTGGGGAAATTGGAACGTTAATACATTGTTGGTGGAGTTTTGAACAGATCCAGCCATTTTGGAGAGCAATTTGGACCTATGCCCAAAGGGCTATAATAACGTGCATACCCATTCACCCAGCAATACCACTCCTAGGGCTATATCTGAAAGAGATCACACTAATGGGGAAGGGACCTGTATGCACAAAAATATATATAGCTGCTCTTTTTGTGGTGGCAAAGAATTGGAAATCAAGGGAATGCCCATCAATTGGGGAATGGCTGAACAAGTTGTGGTATGTGAATGTAATGGAATACTATCTTGCTGTAAGAAATGGGGAAGATGCAGACTTCATAATAACCTGGAAAGACCTACATGACCTGGTGCTTAGTGAGAGGAGCAGAACCAGGAGAACATTATACACAACCAAGACATATTGATTCTGTGATGACTAACTTTAGTAGACTTGCCTCAGCTCAGCAATACAAGGCTCAAAGACAGCTCCAAAGGACTCATGATGGAAAAAGCTAGCTACATCCAGAGAAAGAACTGTGGAATCTGAATGCAGATTGAGGCAAACTATTTGCTGTCATTGTTTTTTCCTCTTTTTTTTTTTGGTTTTGTTTCTTGTCTCTCATGATTCATTCCAGTGGTCATAAATCTTCTCTGCAACTTGACTATTATGTAAATAAGTTTAATGAGAAGGTTTATGTAGAATCTATATCGAACTGTATGCCGTCTTGGGGGGAGGGAGGAGGGGAAGGAAGGGAAGAAAATCTGAAACTCAAGAACGTGTAAAACTAAATGTTGTAAACTAAAAATAAAAAATATAATTTAAAAAATAATGCTTACTGAAGGTTTTAAGTAGATGTTTCTTATCATTTTAAGGAAAGACCCATTTATATCTATACTTTCATTTTCTTCTCTCTTAAAAAATTATATTAACCAATGGTTTATCTATTTTATCAAATTTTCACAAAACCAACTCCTAGTTTTACTTATTAATTCAAAGGGTTTTCTTACACTCAAGTTTATTAATCTCACCTTTAATTTTCAAGATTTCCAATTTGGCATTTAATTGGGGATTTTGAATTAATTCTTTTTCTAGTTTTTTAAAACTACATATCCAATACATTTATCTGCCTTTTTCTATTTTATTTATTCTCTAATTCTCTATTTTATTAATATAAATTTTCCTTTAATTACAACTTTTGCTGTATTCTATAAGTTTTGTCATATTATCTATTATCATTCTCTTTAATAAAATTCTTTATCATTTCTGTGATTTGTTCTTTGACCCAACTGACCCAATCATTTTTTAAAAAAAAATATAATATTTAGTTTCCAATTAATTTTTCATCCATATTTCCATGGTCCTTCATTAAATGCAGTTTTTATTGTATTATGATGTGAAAAGGATGCATTTAAAATTTCTGCTTTTCTGAATTTGACCATAGGGATTTGATGTTCTAATATATAGTCAATTTTTGTAAATGTACCATTACCACTGAGAAAAAGGTATATTCCTTTTTCTTCCCATTCTATTCCTTCCATATATCTATCACATAGTTTATCCAAGATTCTTTTCAACTCTTTTTTTGTTAGCTTTATCTAGTTCTGAGAGGGGAAAGTTGAAGTTGCTCAATATTATAGTTTTGCTATCTATTTCTGCCTATAGTTCATTTACCTTTCCCTTTATAAACTTGGGTGAATTTAGTACATATATGTTTAGTAGTGATATTACTTCATTATCTATGGTACCTTTTAACATAATGGAGTTTCCCTGCTTATCTCTTTTAATTGATTCTATTTTAGTTTTAATTTTGTCCAAGATTTTGATTGCTACCCCTGCTTCTGTTACATCAAGTGAAGCATAACAAATTCTACTCCAGCCCTTTATTTTTACTATATATGTGCCACTCATTTTAAAATGTATTTCTTAGGAAAGAAGATGGGGGCGGAGCCAAGATGGCAGCTGGTAAGCAGGGAATAGTATGAGCTCTGTACCGAGACCCTCTAAAAACTTATAAAAAATGGCTCTGAACCAATTCTAGAACTGCAGAACCCACAAAACAGCAGAGGGAAGCAGGGCTCCAGCCCAGGACAGCCTGGATGGTCTCTGGGTGAGGTCTATCCCGCACGGAGCTGGGAGCTGGGAGCTGGGAGCTGGGAGCCAGGAGCTGGGAACAGAGTGGAGCAGAGCCCAGCCTGAGCAGCGTGGACCATCCAGACCAGAAGCCGGGCGGAGGGGGCCCTAGCGCCCTGATTCAGTGAGCTGCGGCAGTTACGAGACTTCTCAACCCACAAACACCAAAGACTGCTGAGAAGGTTAGTGGGAAAAGCTGCAGGAGTGGAAGGAGTTCGTGGTTCGGCTTCCAGCCCCGGGGGCAGTGGAGGTGGGGCAGCTACAGCTGTTGTTACTTCCGGCTCCAGGCCCACCTGGTGGGAGGAATTAAGTGGCGGATCAGAGCAGGGGTGCACAGCCTGCCGAAGATCTAAGTCCAGTTCGGGTTGGGGGTTCTTGGGGAAGGAGCAGTGCTGGTGTGGCAGAGCGGGCACCTCCCCTCCAAACGTGGAACATAGAACTCTGTAATCTACAAGCAGTTATACCCCAATGAAAAACTCAAGGGTCAAGTTAGTTGGCTGGGAATATGGCCAGGCAGCGAAAACGCACCGAGATTCAGTCTCAGACTTTGCATTCTTTCTTTGTTGACAAAGAAGACCAAAACATACAGACAGAAGAAATTAATAAAGTCAAAGAGCCTACAACAGAAACCTCCAAGAAAAACATGAACTGGTCCCAGGCCATGGAAGAGCTCAAAAAGGAGTTGGAAAAGCAAGTCAGAGAAGTAGAGGAAAAATTGGGAAGAGAAATGAGAAGGATGCGAGAAAACCATGAAAAACAAGTCAATGACTTGCTAAAGGAGACCCAAAAAAATACTGAAAAATACACTGAAGAAAACAACACCTTAAAAAACAGAGTAACTCAAATGGCAAAAGAGCTCCAAAAAGCCAATGAGGAAAAGAATGCCTTGAAAGACAGAATTAGCCAAATGGAAAAGGAGGTCCAAAAGACCACTGAAGAAAATACTACTTTAAAAATTAGATTGGAGCAAGTAGAAGCTAGTGACTTGATGAGAAATCAGGATATTATAAAACAGAACCAAAGGAATGAAAAAATGGAAGACAATGTGAAATATCTCATTGGAAAAACCACTGACCTGGAAAATAGATCCAGGAGAGAGAATTTAAAAATTATTGGACTACCTGAAAGCCATGATCAAAAAAAGAGCCTAGATACCATCGTTCAAGACATTATCAAGGAGAACTGCCCTGATATTCTAGAGCCACAGGGCAAAAGAGAAATTGAAAGAATCCATCAATCACCTCCTCAAATAGATCCCCAAAAGAAATCTCCTAGGAATATTGTCATCAAATTCCAGAGCTCCCAGATCAAGGAGAAAATACTGCAAGCAGCCAGAAAGAAATAATTTGAGTATTGTGGAAACCCAATCAGAATAACCCAAGATCTGGCAGCTTCTACATTAAGAGATCGAAGGGCTTGGAATGCGATATTCCAGAGGTCAATGGAGCTAGGATTAAAACCTAGAATCACCTACCCAGCAAAACTGAGTATCATGTTCCAAGGCAAAATATGGATTTTCAATAAAATAGAGGACTTTCAAGCTTTCTCAGTGAGAAAATTTTCTATTCAGTTCTGGTCTTTTCACTGAGAAAATGTTAAATAAATAAATTTAAATTAAATTAAAAAAATTAAATAAAAATAGTTCTGAAGGAAGAAAAAATGTATTTCTTATAAACAACATATTGTTCAGTTCTGGTTTTCTTTATTTAAATTTTTAAAAAAATTTATTTATTTAATTTATTTAGTTTTCAGCATTGATTTTCACAAGAGTTTGAATTACAAATTTTCTCCCCATTTCTACCCTCCCCCCCACTCCAAGATGGCATATATTCTGGTTGCCCTGTTCCCTAGTCAGCCCTCCCTTCTGTCACCCCACTCCCTTCTCATTCCCGTTTCCCTTACTTTCTGGTAGGGCAAGATAAATTTCTATGCCCCACTGCCTGTATATCTTATTTCTTAGTTGCATGAAAAAACTTTTTTTTGTTTTTGAACATCTGTTGTTAAAACTTTGAGCTCCAAATTCTCTCCCCTCTTCCCTCCCCAACCACCCTCCTTTAGAATGCAAGCAATTAAACATAGGCCACATGCGTATCATTATGTAAAACTATTCCACAATACTCATGTTGTGAAAGAATAACTATGTTTTGCTCCTTCCTATCCTTTCCCCCTTTATTGAATTTTCTCCCTTGACCCTGTCCCTTTTCGAAAGTGGATTTTTTTTATTACCTCCTCCCCTTATCTGACCTCCCTTCTATTGTCCCCTCATTTTTATCTTCTTCATCTTTCTTTCCTGTGGGTAAGATACCCAATTGAGTGTATATGGTATTCCCTCCTCAGGTCAAATCCAATGAGAGCAAGATTCACTCATTCCCCCTCACCTGCCCCCTCTTCCCTTCCTACAGCACTGCTTTTTCTTGCCACTTTTATGCAAGATAATTTACCCCATTCTATCTCTCCCTTTCTCCCTCTCTCAATATATTTCTCTCTCATCACTTAATTTGATTTTATTTTTTTAGATATCATCCCTTCATATTCAACTCACCCTGTGCCCTTTGTGTGTGTGTATACACACACACACACACACACACACACACACTCACGCACGCATGCACGCACACATATATGTATGTTCCCTAATACTGAGGTCTCTTGATCATACATGTCATCTTTCCATGTAGGAATGTAAACAAAACAGTTCAACTTTAGTAAGTCCCTTGTCATTTCTCTTACTTGTTTACCTTTTCATGCTTCTCTTGATTGTTGTGTTTGAAAGTCAAATTTTCTATTCAGCTCTGGTCTTTTCACTGAGAAAGCTTGAAAGTCCTCTATTTTATTGAAAATCCATATTTTGCCTTGGAGCATGATACTCAGTTTTGCTGGGTAGGTGATTCCTGGTTTTAATCCTAGCTCCATTGACCTACAGAATTTCATATTCCAAGCCGTTCAACTCCTTGTGTTATTCTGATTGTGTTTCCACAATACTCAAATTGTTTCCTTCTGGCTGCTTGCAGTATTTTCTCCTTGACCTGGGAGCTCCAGAATTTGGCGGCAATATTCCTAGGAGTTTTCTTTTTGGGATCTTTTTCAGGAGGTGATCTGTGGATTCTTTCAATTTCTATTTTACCCTCTGGCCCTAGAATATGAGGGCAGTTTTCCTTGATAATTTCTTGAAAGATAATATCTAGGCTCTTTTTTTGATCATGGCTTTCAGGTGGTCCAATAATTCTTAAATTGTTTCTCCTGGTTCTATTTTCCAGGTCAGTGGTTTTTCCAATGAGATATTTCACATTGTCTTCCTATTTTTCATTCCTTTGGTTCTGTTTTATAATATCTTGATTTCTCATAAAGTCACTAGCTTCCACTTGCTCCAATCTAACTTTTAAGGTGTTATTTTCTGCAGTGGTCTTTGGGACCTCCTTGTCTACTTGGCTAATTCTGCCTTTCTAGGCATTCCTCTCTTCATTGGCTTTTTGCACCTCTTTTGCCATTTGAGTTAGTCTATTTTTTAAGGTGTTATTTTCTTCAGTATTTTTGGGGTCTCCTTCAGCCAGTCATTGACTTGTTTTTCATGGTTTTCTCACATCATTCTCATTTTTCTGCCCAGTTTTTCCTCTACTTCTCTAACTGGCTTTTCTAAATCCTTTTGTAGCTCTTCCATGGCCTGACACCAGTTCATGTTTTCTCTTGGAGGCTTTTGATGTAGGCTCTTTGTCTTTGTTGACTTTTTCTGGCTGTATGTTTTGGTCTTCTTTGTCACCAAAGAAAAATTCCAAAGTCTGAGACTGAATCTGAGTGCATTTTTGCTGCCTGGCCATGTTCCTAGCCAAATTACTTGACCCTTGAGTTTTTCATCAGGGTATGAGTGCTTGTAGAATAAAGAGTACCTTGTTCCAAGCTTGAGGGGATGCACTGTTGTTTTCAGAGCTATTTCTATACAGCCAGCTCTGCCACACCAGCACTCCTCCTCCCCCAAGTACCACCAACCTGGATCCGACTCAGATCTTAAGCAGGCTGTGCACTCCAGCTCACATCCACCACTTAATTCCTCCCACCAAGTGGGCCTGGGGCTGGAAGCAACTGCAGCTGTAGTTCTGTAGCTTAACCACCCCTGCTGACTCCGGGGTGGTGGCCAAACTGAGAACTTTCACTCTGTCCCCTGCAGCTTTTCCCATGAACCTTCTCTGTTGTCTTTGGTGTTTGTGGGTTGAGAAGTCTGGTAACTGCCACAGCTCACTGATTCAGGGCGCTAGGGTCTGTTCTGCCTGGGTCCTGATCTGGTTGGTCCTGCTGCCACCCCCTCTGGGCTCTGCTCACCTCTGCTCCCAGCTCTGTGCATGATAGACCTCACCCAGCGACCATCCAGGCCGTCCTGGGCTGGAGCCCTGTTTCCCTTTGCTATTTTATGCGTTCTGCAGTTCTAGAATTTGTTCAGAGTCATTTTTATAGGTGTTTGGAGGGACCTGGTGGGGAGCTCATGCAAGTCCCTGCTTTCCAGCTGCCATCTTGACTCTACCCCCTGAGTTCTGGTTTTCAA
This sequence comes from Trichosurus vulpecula, assembly GCF_011100635.1. Lineage (NCBI taxonomy): Eukaryota > Metazoa > Chordata > Mammalia > Diprotodontia > Phalangeridae > Trichosurus > Trichosurus vulpecula. Next base: position 40,179,629 of record NC_050581.1, on the reverse strand, counting down.
TCCATTCTGAGGTCTATTTCCATTTTCTAAGTGAGTTTATCTCATTCAAATTCAAAGTTATATTTACTAGTTCTATATTTCCCTCCATCCTATGTCCCCCCACTGTTTATCCTTCTTTCTCTCTCTCTGTCTCTTTCTCTGTCTCTCTCCCCCCTTTTACTACTCAGAATTCTAGTTTATTTCTGACTACTGTCCCCTAATTTGTATACTTTTCTAAGTGTTCCACCCTTATACTATTCCCATGCCCTCTTATTTCTCTGTAAGCTAAGAAGACTTTTATACCCACCTAGATATATATGTTATTCCCTCTTTAACCCAGTTCCAATGCAAATAAGGTTCCTGTGCTGCCTGCCCTCCATCCTATCTTCCCCTCCATTCTAAGTTCTTCCACTCATGCCTCTTTTGTATGAGATAATTTACTCCATTTTACCTCTCTCTACCCAATTGTATTTTTTAGGATCATCCCATCATAACCAACTCTAACCCAAGCCCTCTATCTATATATACTCTTTCTAACTACCCTAATATGATAACATTCTTAAGAGTTACAAATGTCATTTTCCCATATAAGAAGTAAACAATTTAACCTTATTAAATCCCTTATGATAAATCTTTCATGTTTACTTTCTTATGTTTCTCCTGATTCTTGTATTTGGAAGTCCAATTTTCTCTTCAGTTCTAATATTTTCCTTAAGAATGTCTGAAAGTCCTTTATTTAATTAATATCATTTTTCCCCTTCCTGTGTTACACTCAGCTTTGCTTGGTCAGTTGTTCTTGGTTGGCAAACCCAGGTCCTTTCATTTGTCAGAATATCATATATTCCATGCCTTTTGGTCTTTTAATGTAGATGCTGTTAAATCTTGTGTTATACTGACTGTGACTCCACTATAGTCAAAATGTTTCTTTCTAGTTGGTTGTAATATTTTCTCCTTGACTTGGGAGCTTTGAAACATAGCTATAACATTCCTGTAAGTTTTCATTTTGGGATCTTTTTCAGGTGGTGATCAGTGAATTTTTTCAATTTCTATTTTGTTCTCTAGTTCTGCAGGTGACAGGGTGAAAGGACTTCACAGTTTGGTCACTGCCCTGGAGGCAGCAGAGTAGTCCCTTTGTGACCACACTCACCTTCCTGTGCTCACTTCTTCTCATTTGTGTCCACAGCCTGGGACTGGGTCTGGTCAATGGGTCCTGCATCCCATGCCGGAAGAGAATCCTACAATCTTTTCCTGCTCAGCCTCCTACCATTTGTGGGGCAAAAGTTCCCAAGGCCATGGTTGCCTCCTACACAGCTGTACCCAAGGCTTGCTGTTTGTTGACACACAGCATCTGCACTTCCCTGTTGGTCAGATTACCATACCAGTAGGTCAGATCTTTCCTAACATCCTTCTAAGTTGTCTTAGACTGGACAATTACTTTACCCTGACTTTTTTATTATTTTGCTAAGTTATCCAACTAGCTGGGTCCCCATTCAGCCAGCTCAGTCTACACACAGGTTGTGTATGTCCTTCGTTTTCGAAGAGGACCATGGCATCAGAGAAATCATGGCATGACTGCAATTGACTTTGATTTGAGTGAGGGAGGGCTATGCAAGGTCACCAGCTTCACTTTCTCCTCCAGAGCCATGTAGGTTCAGTGACCTGATATTCATCAGGATGACTGGAGATGACCTAGATCTCCCTCTCCCTTTCCCTTTCCCTTTCCCTTTCCCTCTCCCTCTCCCTATCTCTCCTTCTCCCTCTCCCTTTCCCTCTCTTCTCCAAAGGAAGGTAAATTTTGATGGTAAGTAGCCCACTTAACTTAGGGTTTACTGGCTAGATTTCTTTTCTCTTCTCTTCTTTTCATTCATTCATTCATTCTTTCTTTCTTTCTTTGTCTCTCTCTCTCTCTCTGTCTCTCTCTCTGTCTCTCTCTGTCTCTCTCTGTCTCTCTCTGTCTCTCTCTCTCTCTCTCTCTCTCCCTCCTTCCTTCCTTCCTTCCTTCTTTCTTTCACAGAACCTTAAACCCAGTTTCCTCTGAAGCTCATAGATTGGATCCCAAAAGGTCCCTGCCCAAGCTCCACTTAATGGCTGTATTTTGGGTCCTCCTGGCTTAGAGTGAATGTCAATGGTAACTGTTTTTCTTTGGAATAGCAACCCTGAGAGTCTTCCCCTCCCAGCTTGATCTTTTTCCCTTTTTTTCTAATTAAAGGAACCATCCTTTGACTCACTTCTTAAAGAGGCCTATTCACTGAATGGGCCTTACCTTACTCTAAATGAGTACATGAAAAGGCCTTAGCCTAAAAAGGCTAGGGTCTGTCATCACATCCTGTCTCATACATTCCCAGTCATCTTGATGAATATCAGGTCACTGGACCTAGATGACTCTGGAGGAGAAAATGAGGCTGGTGAGCTTGCACAGCCCTCCCTCACTCAAATCAAAGTCAACTGCAAGTCATGTCATCATTTCTCTGATGCCATGGTCCCCTTTGAAGATGAAGGACAAATACAATCTGTGAGTGGACTCAGCTGCCTGAATGGGGACCCAGCTAGTTGGATAACTCAGCAGAAATAATAAAAAAGTCAGGGTAAAGTAATTGTCCAGTCTAAGACAACTTAGAAGGATGTTAGGAAAGATCTGACCTACTGGTGTGGTAATCTAAAGAGTGAAGTGCAGATGGTCCTCTTCAAAAATGAAAGACAAACACAACAACAATTATTTACGCTGCTCTAAAATACAATTTGAGGTATTGTTTTAAGTTACTAGGAGGGGAATTTGGTAAAGCCAGGTAATTTTCTGCCTTATTCTGCCACCTTCCCACAATCCCTCCTCTGCTTTTTCTTGGAAGGGTTTTTGTTGTTGTTCTTGTTGTTGTTGGGGATGGAGGAGAGGGAGGCTTAGGAGTGCTGAGCAAAGGGGAAGAAGCAGAAAATTAGAGCACACTATTGCGCAGTAAAGTTAGCATAAGTTTTTTTTTTTACAGTTCAGATTTCTTTCAGAATTCTTTACATAAAGTTAACTCATATAATGAAAATTTGCCATAAAGCAAAAACTGTCTGTATTTGTATCCCTAGTGCTCAAAATAGTGTCTGGCACAAAGTTGGTGCTTAATTAAGTGCTTAATCTATTTATCTGATTTGGGACAGCTCATGCCATCCATTTGGCCTTAGTTATCTCCTCTAGAAAGTAATAGGATTGACTTAGATGTTTTCTAAGGTTCCCATTCACCTCCAAATCTTGTGATTCTATATATGTCTTACACATATGATCAATCTTCAAAAGATTCATATACAATAAGATATTTGTAACAATTAAAACATAAGCCTCATTTTCTTTATTGAGTCAGAAGAAGGCATTTCGAAGTCTCAAAGTGCCTCAGAATCATCATCATGCATGTTAATTCTCATAGTAAAGATCTGTAGCTAAAAATGCTGAAGGTGTGGCAGATTAAGCTAAATCTAGACTGACCTCATGACATAGCTTAGAAATTACTTTTCAGAATAGCTCCTTGGAACCAAATTGTTTATTGGTTCTTAGAGAAAGAGAGTATGAAATGTGCTTGGGAAACCCAAATCACCTAATTATTTTAGATTTCTGTTGTTTGTACTCTACATAAAAGAGAGTTCACTGTAATATGCCTTACATTTAAGTAGGGTTAAAATCTCAGCTGTTCATGGGCCATATGGAAATATATTATCTCAGAAGACCTTTCTAGCTTCAAAATTCTGAGAATCCAAGTGAATTGTAGAACAATTCCATGTTTATGTTATCGATTCTCTCATTTCATATTGGATGAGACAGGATGATGAGGCAGTATGGCATAGTAGATAGAGTCAGCCTCAGAGCCAAGGAGATCTGAGGTCAAATCTCTAACACCTAATGCATAAATCACCTAACTTCCCAGTGCTCTAAGTAACTATCTAAGACTACAATCACAAATTTGAGAGAATGTGTCAATCTTCATTAGTAGAGGTAATGCCAAATCTGAGAGTTCTCTATAACAATGAAATTATAGATCCAGTTGCTAATCCTATCCTAGATGCAGGAAGAATAGAGAAAATGGTATAGGGGACATGGCACTTGAGTTGGAGCCAGGAAGACCTGGGTGTTCATATCCCATGTCAGTTATTTCCTAACTGTGAATAACCATTTAAATTACTTAAACTCTCTGTGACTCAGTTTCCTCATCAGTGAAATGAGAGGGTTGAACCTGATGATGTCTAAAGTCCCTTCCAGCACCAAGTCTATGATTGTACGATCCTATTAATTCTAAAGTTGCCAATGAACAGAAGGAAGGATGAGAGGGGAGGAAAGTCAATTGAATAGCATTCTGGAATAAGAGATTTAGGCTTGCTAATTTCAGTTCCTCCACAAACCAAATCTACAGATGTACTTCAATAGTATTAGAATCTGCAATTTCATGAGCATGGGAGTTCCATACATCAAAGCCAATCAAACAAAACTTCTATGCTTTAGTCAATAGTCTTCATGAGTTGGTGTTGCCAAAAATTTTTACCACCTTGTTGCTGATCTTCCACTAACGAGCTTCTCCAAAATAAGCTAGGTAGGTCCTAGGCAATAGACACAACCTGTCTCCATCTGTCTTCTAAGCCCTTCAGCTTGATTAAGAAGTGTCAGAGTTTGTATTCAGTTGATTTTAGACTTTGAGACTGAAGGAGAGGAGGCAGTGTGGTCCAGTGGAAAGTGTGCTAGCTCTCTAGTTAGAGGGTCTGGGCTTAAGTACTGGCTATAACACTTGTGAAATCTTGGGGGACTGTCAGGACCTCAGTTTCCTCATTTGTAAAGTGAGAGGTTTGGACAAGATAATCTCTGAAATCTCCAGCTCTAATTGATGATCCTGTGATATCCATTCCACATTGTGGCATTGGAGGACATCGGGGGAAGATTTCTGAAAGCAAGAGGAGAAAAGTGAACAATAATGAACTTTTGTGTGTACCTATTTTCATGTTATAGAATGAAAATACACACCCAGAAGTGTGTGGAACTAGCTTAGGCTTTAGAGCTGCTTGTTAAATTTTCAATTTGAGTATTTACACCTTTGAAATTGATGAATTCTACAAATCAAGCCTTGGTTTATTGCTTTGTTGATTATCTAGACTTAAGAAAGTGAAAGAGAAGAGAGAAGTGTGAAAGAATGAAAGAGAAGAAAGAAAAAAAAGAAAGAGAAAATATTAATAATATAGGTTAAATTTATAAAGTTGTGTCATGTATACTTTTTTTTAAAAAAGAGAGCTAGTTGTTAAACATTTACCAGCATGCCATTGGCTGCATCTCATGGAGAATTAATAAATTCATGGAGCCATCCCAGGAGTTGAGATAGGACCAAGGGACCACCCAGGGTTTGCTGCTTAATATCAAAGCACCAAGACCTTTCAGCATTGAGTCACATTTCCCTAGAAGTTGTCAAGGGTTACTCACCCATGCTTCTGCATCTCCATTTATGCTCAATGGGTCATAACCTTGACTACAATTGGATATTCAGCTCAGGAAGCTTCCCAGGCAAAGATGAGAAAGGTCAGTCGCTCTCACTGATTCCATCATAGGCAGTTTAATTCTTTCATAGAGACAGAGCCTCTATGTGCCAGGTGAGGTTAGTGAAATTACTCACTGATGGTGAGTTGCTTGGGTTGAATGAATGAAACAAAAACATTTGTTAAGTGCTTACTATTTGAAAAGCTTTGTGCTAAGCTCTTTTCAAATAAAAAAGCAAGACTTCTTTCTCTGAAAGTGATCATATTCTAAAAGGAGAGATGGCAGCTATGAAAGTTTCAGCCGAAAGCTAAATAGAAAGGTCCCATGGTCCTTAGGGTATAGCAGCAAAACAGATGGCTAAGCAGATCTTCTTTAATATCATTTCCACTCATAAAATCATCTCAATTTCTGATAGTGAATGGTTTGATAATGCCAAGAGCTTGGGTGGCAAGAATCTTTCTCAATCTTTAGTACCTGTGGCCGTAACACCTGCAGGAGCAGGTTGCATCTCTACAGGGATTGCTTCCCTGGGTGCTACAAGAACTATGCTGGAAGCATTGTTATTCCCAAGGTTCTTGGGTTCAGGGTCCTGGGCCACCTACATTGGGATCTGCGGGAAGATAGTGGTCAAAATGTTGGAGGTATTTTGATTTGCCTGAAAAATGTTGTTTCTTGTCTCTCTCTCTCAGGGTGCCTTGATGCTACAACTAGCCTGGCTTGCCTGCTCTGTTGGTAGCAGATGGTTAGCAGTAGGGGGCATGGCTGGCCCTTTGTCTACAGGAGTGGCTTCCCCAGAGACAACGTGGAGGGATGAGCTGGAAGCAGGGATCCTGTGTTTATCTTCCTCTTGAGGGCAGTTGTCAGCCATTGTTCCTGGTGGTAGTGAGTGAGACGGATTATTTCTTCACAATGATTTCTGCCTTCAATGATGGCTTCAGGGGCTGGCATCTGTAGTACTGAGTTTCCTCCCTTTTGTGAGCCCCAAGTCTTTGTCTTGAAAGGGTCTTGAAATACAAGACTAACACTCACATTAGAAACTAACAGTGCTATATCAAAATTCCTTTGAATGTAGTTGCCTTGTATTGAGGGAAATTACTTGGGGAATCGGTGGGAACAGCATAACATAGTGAATAGAGAGAATAGACTTTCTGGAGTCAGAAAGAGCTGAATTCAAGTCCAAAATACTGGCTATGTATCTCTGGGTAAGTCACAACCATTCAATGCCTCCATGCAACTTGCTAAGTGTATAAATTACATAAAAATTGCTGATCGGTGTAATAGGACTTTGGCACATACCGAGACTACCTAAGATGGTGTCATCTAATGGAAAATGTTGGGGAACCTTATAGCTGCAATGGTAGTTTCCTCATGAGGAATTCCCTATACCAATAAAATCATAGGCAGCAACCAAAAGACTCAGAATCTTTGCAATAACAAGTCATACTTAATAGAGTTCTATTATATTCATCTCATGGTTTCTTCTTCCTTCTTTAGAATTCAGTTCTTTTTAAAATTATGCACCAGATGTCACTAAAGAAGGCTTTATTTCGAATACACTAATTAAAGATAATGAGGAACAGATTGTTTCTGTGTATGAAGAAGGCAACGCACATACACACACTCTTTTATAAATCTATTCAGATCAGGACAGTAGCATACAACCATATGCACATACACAGAAAGAGAGACACTCATTTACTTCTCCCCCACATCTCTGCAATTCAACATATATGTACACTTCTTAGTCAGTCAATAAACATTTAGTAAGTATTATGCACCAGGGACCATATATGATCCCGGCAAAATCACAATGGAAATAATTTTTTTTGTTTGTTTTTGACACTGTCTCACTTTCCCATCCCCTAGGATGCTCATCTCCTAAGGTCTTTCAATTGTTTCCTCCAATTTCCACCAAATCTCCCACTCATGTGCCTTTCATTATTTTAGTTCCGTGCTAAAACAATCTGATCTTATCAAATCCAATGCAATAAATCTTTATTAAGCATCTGGTATGTATAGGACACCAGACCCTGGAGATACAAAGAGAACATGGAAAAATGACCCCTGCCTCCAAGAAGCATACATTCTGCTGGGGGAGGGGGATGGGGAGGAGAACATGGATACAGATATGTAGATAAGAATATATGTGCTAATTTGATGAGGGGAGAGAACTCCTAATTCCACCTGAGTGTTTGGAAAAGCCTCTCATAGCATGTAGCACATGAACTCAGTGTTGGAGGAAGCTAAAGATTCCAAGAGGCAGAAAGGAGAGGGAGAACATTCCAGGGATGTGGAACCACTCATGCAAGGATTAGGAGCACAAAACAAATCACAGTTCAAGGAATAGCAAATAGGCCTGTTTGTCTGGAAAGTTGTATGGGTAAAGGACAGAAATGTGCAATAAACCTATAGGCTATGGTCAGATTATGCGAAGCCTTATTATCCTATGTCATGTCACTCTTTTTCTGTCTCTTTTCTTGCATCATCACTTGTGTCCTACTTTATAACTGTGGCTATACCCCAAGATTCTGTCCTAGGTTCTTTATTCTCTTGATAATGCCTTCCATCTGAGCGATTTCATTGGTTTCCATGCAAATGACCCCCAGATATATAAATCTAGTCCTAATCTTTCTTCTGAGCTCCAGTTCCACATTACTAGCTCTCTTTGGGATGTAACCAAATGGATGTCCTCTGGCATCTTAAATTCAACAAGTTCAAAACAAATTCAGTCTTTCCATTACCATCTCTATACCCACTCATCTTTCTAAGTTCACCGTGTCTGTTGAGGGTTCCACTAAGCTCATGTTGTTTGATTGTTCTAGTTTTAATTTTCATTCTGAAGTTAAGTACCAAATAAAATACATACATGCATATATTTATCTATCTATATACATACATATAAAAAGACATAAAAACTGAAAAAAAATGTACATGAAACTATAGGTATCCATTACAGACAGCTTGCTCTTTTTAAAGTTCAACCTGTAGCTTCCAAAGCTGTCTTGATTTTTGTGTTTCTTTCTTGCCTTCCTTCTCTTCTCTTCTTGGAATTTTTGTGTCTCCCTCAACACCCAGCATAATACTCTGCATACATACAGCACCTAATAAATGTTTGCTGAATTGGATTAGTAATAGAGCAAGGTAAGAGACAAGAAGGGAAAGAAGGGATGCATCAAGGGCACAAATAAAGAGAATAGCTCTGGCAAGGAGGAGAGACAGACAAAGTATTTGTTGCATGCTCACTGTACGTCAGGTACTGTGCTAAGTTCTGGGGCTACAAAGAAAAGTTTTAGAAAGACTGCAAGACAGACCCTGTCCTCAAGGAACTTACATTCTAATAGGGGAAGGCAACACACAAAGCGGAGCTGGACAAAGAGAGGGGCTAGAGAGAGGAAAAGGGATTGAGATGATTGGCGTGAAGGGGAAAAGAAAAATTCAAGAATGCAGTTGTGAATGAAGAGAAGCATGCCTGGGAACCCTTCTTTAATAGTGGTGCAGACAGTCAGTCACCAATCAATAGAGTGGGACTTATTACCCTTAAATAGGACCCAATTGTTGTTGTTGTGGTTGTGGTTGTGGTTGTCCTTCATTCTCAAAGAGGACAACGACATCAGGGAGATGAAGACATGACTTGTGGTTGACTTGGATTTGAGTGAGGGAGGGCTGTGCAAGGTTACCAGCCTCACTTTCTCCTCCAGTGCCATCTGGGTCCAGCGGCCTGATATTTACCAGGAGGACTGAAGATGGCCCAGGATGCGTTGGGAGACCTTGGCCCTTTCAGGCTAAGGTTTTTTTTTCAGGTTCTCACTTTGAGTGAGGTAACATCCATTCAGTGAATAGGCCTCTTTAAGAAGTTAATCAAGGGATGGCCCCTTTAATTAAAACTAAAAAAAAAAATCAAACTGGGAGGGGGAGACCCTCAAGGTTCCTGGCCAAAAGGGAAACAGTTACTATTTAGTATTTACATTCACTCTGCGCTAGGAGGGCGGGGACCTATTGTCCAATCTATGACCTCCAGAGTGAATTGGATTTAAGGCTTGGTTTTTGAGAAAGAAATCTAGCCAGTAAACCCAAATTTAAGAAGGCAGCCTTCAGCCTTCGAAATGGAGCACAGGGAGGAGGCAGAGGAAGAGGCAGAGACAGAGACAGAGGCAGAGGACCCAATGTATTGTGTCACTGCAGGTATCTTCTGAAGTATTTTTGCAGTTTAACTTCAGGCTTTCACCCTTTCATGTTGCCTCTCTGCTGAATACAATGTAGTAAAGACAAAAGTGCTTTACTGGCAGCCAATCCAATCAAACAACTAAACCTCAACCTTCTAAGTCCAAGGTGATGTGGTAGGGGCTAGGGGTACAAAGTCAAAACTAAAAGTGGTTCTGACCCTCAAGGAGATTACAATCATCTACTTGCATAGCATGAGATGAATAGACATGAGATAATTTAAGGAGGAGGAAGAATGAACTAAGAGCTAGGGGTATGAGGCAAAGTTTCCTATATTGAAGAGTTTTGTAATTAGCCTTGCCTGGGTTTCATTCCTGGCTCTGTCAGGAGGTAGTAGATTTCGGGCAAGTCATTTAACCTACTAATTATCTGTTTCCTTATCTGTAAAATGAGTAGGTTAGATGAACTAAATGACTCCTATGACAATTTCCAGTTCTAAAAATTTTATGACTTCTATAAACTTGAGGATGCTGGCCTTAGCCCCTGTCATGGTCCCTCCAAATGACAGTGACTATGACCAAACTGAGACCCATCATAGGTATCTCCCCCTCACTCAACACTCTCTTTGGAATAAATGACCCGTTCTGTCATTCCTGAAGCAATCAATTTACCACATTATACTGCATATGAAGGCACTTTGAAGACTGTAAAGAACTAGCTAGTCAAATGGAAAATATTATTGTCATCATCAACACATTTCATGGCCAGAAACAATTTCTGCCAGGCAGAGAGGGTTGGGTTTGTTTTTTACATGATACATATAAATCAGCCCGGGTAAGCTGGGGGTGAAAGTGGGCTAGTAAAAACATATTGGCAGGCTGGCAAATATCTTGTTTTATCTGCATGGCTGGCTTAAGACTCAATGGGGAAAATTGACATGCACTTTTTACTGAGGGTTCAACCTGGCAAGGGTTGAGCTTTCTTTTCTTGGGTTGATTGGCAAATACTCAACTTTTGCATCCACTATAATTAAAGGTTGAGCAGCATCCAATTTACTCATGATATAATTTGAGAAACCATCTGTAATCCTCTTACTTGTTCTCCTATCCTAATGTATGTACAGGCACAGACCTTGAGCTCTGGTGTGTCTTTAAAACTTGATTGGTCTAATACGTTTGTCCTTCAGCCCCATGAGGCTAGTTACTGACCTCTGGAAAACTAATGCTCACCTGGAATGTTAAATAGTTAGCTATAATAATTAGGATAATTATGATAATGAGGATTTATATGGAGTTTTCTGAGCTCACTGTCCAATTGTGTCTGACTCTTCATAACCCCATGGACCATATCACATCAATACTATCCATGGGGCTTTGTTGGTAAATATTCTGGAGTGGTTTGCCATTTCCTTTTCCAGATGACTAAGGCAACCAGGGGTTAAGTAACTTGCCTAGGGTCACACAACTAGTAACTGTCTGAGGCCGGATTTGAACTCAGATCTTCCTGGCTCTAGGCCCAGTGTTCTAATCACTGAGCCATCTAGCTGCCTCAATTGGCTTAGAGAGCAAGATTAGATTAGCTATAAGGTCCCTTCTACCCTAATATTCTGTGATTTTTTATGTAAGAGATGACCCTGCACCCAAGGCTCTGGCTTTTACATTAGCTGGATTTTATCTTGAAGACATTCGCCTAAAAGCACTCTTTGATGCATTTCTCCCCCAAGCAGAATTTTCAAGTTTGTAACCTCCATAGGGACATATAAGCAAAGTCCTAAACAGCAAGGGTTTACCTCCCTGAAAGCTTATCAAGTTGATCAGATAACTCTCTCTCATCATTCACCCCCACAACAACAGAAGAGTTGAAAGGAAGAGATTTTCAAACAGAATATCCTTAAGTGTTCTATATTTACTCCTCTCCTTATCTCTCACCTCCTAAAGTCATTTATGGAATAAGAAGAAATTTGAATTAGTGTGACAGTTCAATCAATCTTGCTTAATAGACAGTAATGTTAATTGGAATGGGAAGATCTTTTCCATCCATTAATAGGACTCCGTGACCTGCTTAAGTGACATGGAAGCCTGAGTCACATGAGTCTGAGTCACATGGAGCCTGTGGTGGGAGGAGCTTGCTGAGGGGGTGGAGCAGGAAGGGGTGGAGCAGGAAGGGGTAGAGCAGGAAGTTGGAGTCAGTTGAAGCTTGGAGAGAGACAGGAGGCAGAGAGAGCAGAGCAGCTACCGTGAGTGAGAGAGGGAGTGATTTTGCTTAAGGGAGTTTGTTTGTGGGGAGACCTGACAGAAGGAAGGCTTGGGGATGGTGGTGCCCCCTATATTGATAATGTGTATAGATTTCTTTGTTGCTATGAGGGATTTGGCTTTCTGGTGTGTGAATAAATGTCTTGGTTTCATCTTCAATGAAGGATCTGTTATATCTTGTGATTCAAACCTGGGAATATGCCTGCATATTCATAGTAGCCCCTGTGGGTATCGCATTGGCGATAAATAGACTTCATCCTTCATATTCTGAGATTTCTGAAAGTGAAAACAAGGTCCTTGTCTCTCCAGGTGTTACCCTAGTTGAGAATGATAGACAGGCATATGAAATAGAGAATAATTAAGTTCTAACTTGCATGATATCAGCTATAAGTGTTGGAAATCACATTTTCCAAACTAAAAATCCAAACTCATGGCCAGAGAATGGATATGCCTTTTGTGAAAACCCCTTTAAAGGATACATTTGAAGGAAAGGAAAGGGTAGAGGAGAAGAGAAGAGATAACTAGACTCTAATTGCCAGAGAAGGTGCCCATTAATTGGAGAATGACTGAATAAATTGTGGTGTATGAATGCACTAGAATGTTATTGCTCCCTAAGAAATAATGAAAAAAAAATTTCAAAGAATGCTGAGTAGTATAAACTGATGCAGAACAAAATGAACAGAACCAGTAGAACAGCAATATTGTAGAGAAAAACAATTTTGAAAGATTTAAGAACTCTGATCAATGCAATGGTTCCAGAGGACCTATGATTCATTTTCCTTGACCATGCTTATTTTTTTACAAGTTGGTTTTTTATTGTGAGGCTTTTTATTTGCTTGTTTTTTCTTTCAGTTTTTTAATTGGAAGGGGACTTGGGAAGAAAAGGCAGGAGTGTGCTGGGACCAGCTCTAACTGGATTATAGAACTGACTGTTATATTCTAAGGTCAGCATTTATACCTCAAAAATTGATAAATGCTTCAAATCAAGGTTTGATTTATTGTATTATTGATTGTTTAGATCAGGCCTGCACAACATATGGCCTGTTGAGCTGCTTGCAACCTGGGAAGGGATTTCAGGAGGCCCATAAAAAATGTAGGGTTGCCACTGCACACGCTCTCCTGTTTGTCACGTGACCTGGAAGCAACCAACCATTGTCAGTCTGTCTCTAGGCAAAGCTATAGGTGGCCTGAAGAATAGCCTATTTCAATTTTGGCCCCTACCTAGTTGTGCAAGTCTGGTCTAGACTTAAGAAAGTGATAGAGAAAATGTTAATAATGAAAATTAAAATTAAAAGTATATGCACATGTATTTATAAGTATACATATATGTGTGTATAGAAATATACTTTAATTTGTATATAAATATACATATATATATATATATATACATATCCTCTCTCCTGTCCCTTTCTATTCATACACACACACAACTTGTATATGTATGTATGTATGTATGTATGTATGGATACAAATTGGCTTATAACTATCCCTGAACCAACCCAGGGAGACATCAGTTTTTCGTCTTGTGGTCCATTAGGGTGACAATGCTTTCTTTCTCTTACTGAGTGGGAAAGGAAGAAGCAGTCCTGGCCTTGCAGCTTGGCTTCACAGGATCTTTACAGACCTGCTTTGGATAGTAGCCCAACTAGGCTGAGAAGCTGTGTAGAGGCTAAAGTCACCTTAGACAAGACAGGGAGGAGCCAGAATTTGGACGTTTTACAGACCTAAAAAGGCAGAGAGAGGAAGTGAGTTTGTTAAAAAGCTTTTTGAGGAATAGAAGGAATTTAAGCAGCCCATGAAGCTGAATTTTTAGTCTCTTGAAAAATAATCAGAAGGAAGAAAAAGTATTTTTTATCTGATCAGAAGGAACAGTGGTAGAGGCAGAGCCATTTTTACTGCCAAGATAGATGTCATGAGAAGATGAGAAAAGCGCTGAGGGCATATTACAGTAGCTTTGATGAATGTCCTCCCCAAAACTAACTCAATATTTGAATGCTATAAATTTCATTGTGAAATACAAGGCCCAAATAAACCCGTGGAACCATTCGTGACAGAATCAAGGCTACTGGCAAAGGATTATATGTGTGCTGACACTGATTAAACAGTTGGGGCCAGAATAATGTTCAGAGCAATTCAACAAACCCCCACAAAATCCTAATAAATCAGAGAGTGGAACCCGATTTAAGAAACACAAGAAACCTTTCTAGAACATAGGAGCATGGGCTGGACTCAAATCTATGGCTACAGTAGAAACCAGAGACCAAGCAGAGTGTGTGCTTTGGCTCCACAAAGAGCTAGACAAGAATGTGAGAGATCTGTATGAGCTGACTCAGAGTAGAGTGAACAGAAGCAGGAGAACAATTGACAATTTACAAAATGATCATACAATGCCAAGGAGAAAAACAGGAGACTAGTTTGAACTTCAGTGCACCATTGGTAAAACATGCATCCCTTCTCTTAGGGGAGAGGTGGTAGACTGTAGCTGTGGAATGTGCAGGTTAAGATGTGGATTTGTACTCTAACCCCCGGGAGTCTATGGTGAGGCCTGCTGCGTCTGGCCCGTTAGGACCAAGTTACCCTGCATGGCTCTGCCGGGCCGGCTCCAGTGCCTAGATAACGGTGTGACCCCACCCCACATGGCACGGCCCCCAGCACTGAGGGATACCCAGGATGGACATTCCTCAGTGTGAACCAGTGGCTGAGATTGGTGTTGGTGCCTCTGGGATGGTGTACAAAGCCCATGACCCACACAGCGGCCACTTTGTGGCACTCAAGAGCATGAAAGTCCCAACAGGAGGAGGAAGTGGAGGGGGCCTGCCAGTCAGCACCGTCTGGGAGGTGGCCCTCCTCAGGAGGCTGGAGGCCTTTGAGCATCCCAATGTTGTCCGGCTGATGGATGTCTGTGCCACTGCCTGAACCAACCGAGAGACCAAGGTGACCCTGGTGTTTGAACATGTGGACCAAGACCTGAGGATGTATCTGGACAAGGCCTCTCCACCAGGGCTGCCCTTGGAGACCATTAAGGACCTAATGAGACAGTTCTTAGGAGGCCTAGACTTTCTTCATGCCAACTGCATTGTCCACCATGACCTGAAGCCAGAAAACATACTTGTGACTAGTAGTAGAACAGTCAAGCTGGCTGACTTTGACTTAGCCTGGATCTACAGCTGCCATATGGCACTCACACCTGTGGTACTCACCCTGGTACCAGGCTCCTGAGGTTCTCCTGCAGTCAGCATATGCAGCACCTGTGGACATGTGGAGTGTTGGCTGTATCTTCGCAGAGATGTTCCGTAAGAAGCCTCTCTTCTGTGGAAACTCTGAAGCTGACCAGTTAAACAAAATCTTTGACCTGATTGGGCTCTCAGCAGAAGATGACTGGCCTCCTGATGTTTCTCTGCCCCATGGAGCCTTTACTCCTTGTAGTCCCCAGCCTTTACAGTCTGTTGTGCCTGAGCTGGAGGGACCTGGAGCACAACTGCTACTGGAAATGCTGACCTTTAGCCCCCACAAACGAATCTCCACCTTCTGAGCTCTGCAACACACTTATCTACAGACAGCTGGGGAAGGGAACCCAGAATGACCACTGGAAGGACTGTATCCAGGACCAATACAGAAGAGCTGCCATTTCCCCTCCCCATGGACACTGGGATCCCTCCTACGGCCACCATGATGTATGGCATCACAAGGCAGGAGGGAGAACATGATCCTCTTTACACATACCCTTCCTAAATCCTTAACCATTTTACACAGAATCTTTTACTACCTTAATGACATTCATTCCCCTACTACCAATGCCCTTTGTGAGACATCCCTCTGTCCCACCCTAATCCCTTAGATTGGGGGGTGGGTGGGTAGGGGGATTTATACAGAAAAAAAAAGTCATGGATTTGTTTTGTTTATGGTGGGGAAGTGAAATGGAGTAGGGGTAGTCATTGGGAAGTGATAGATTGGGGGGGAAAGAACATCAATAAGACATTTATTATGAGAAAAGAAGCCAACACAAAGAGATAGACAAGCTAGCAAGCAGATTTCAATTTCAAATGTACACAAATGGAAACAGCCATCATCCCAGAGATAGATGAAAATCTAAAAAAAAAACCGCATGGTGGGGATGGAAATGAATGAACGAATGAAATAGGCATTTATTAAGAGTTCAAGTACATTAAACTTTGGGTGCAATGGTTGAACATCATAACATGACAGCAATCCAGAAGAGATCTGGCACATAAGAAGATAAGCCCCATAAAGTGTTCATACTGATAAAAATAGTATAAAAAATAGAAAACAATTTATTACAAAGGTGACCTAAATGTCAAGCATATGGAGTACAAAAAAACATAATATAAATTGAGAGCATCTTTTCAACAGAGAACTGAATGGGTATCTTCTTTTTCTCTCAATAAATTTTCTTGTAGCAAGAAGTGGCATTTAGCATCATTTGAGTGATCTTGGAACTGCCCTCAAAGCTGTACAGAAGCAATTTTTGAAGCTGTGGGAGTGAGTAATATTGCCAAGGTGGGGAACTTAGACATGAAGAATTAAAGAACCAAGGACAGCTCCTTGGAGAACATCTACATGAAGGGGTCAAAAAGGGGATGTATAGTCAGCAAAAGAGTCTAGGGAGTGATAAGAGCTATGGTAAAAGAAGCAAGACAGTGTAGTATCTCTGACACCAAGGAATTGGAAAGAATCCACACATCTAGAATCATAGGATTATATACGTAGAGCTAAAAGGAACACCAGAAGCCATCTAATCCAACCCCCTAATTATACAGATAAGGAAATTGAGGATGAGGGAGTGTAGGTGCCCTGCAAATAGGGAGTGGTGGTCATGTTAAAAGTAGCAAAGAATTCATGAAGGATGAGGACTAGAAAGAGACCTGAGGGAGAACACTTTCCATAGAATGGTTGTTGCTGGAGTTCTTATCCGAGGGTCTGGAAACTCATGTATATAGGATGATTATATAGGCTAGAGCCTATGGACCCCTTCTCAGAATGCTGTCTTTAAATACATAAAATATGTGAGAATACAAAGGAAACCAATGACATTAAATGACGACGACGACGACAACGACGACGATGATGATGATGATGATGATAGAGATTTTAATGTCACTGGCTTCTTTTGTAATAGGCTGTATTGGACTGCCAAAGAGGTCTTTGACACAAAAACCCCTTAGTCAAGGAGAGGGTGTGCAGTGACAAAGCGGAGCTGCCAGTTATAGGCAACTCTTTTAAGAAGTTTAGCAATGAAAAAAGGAGAGATGAAACAAAGTGGATGAAGTAGAAGAGTCGAAGGGAATATTCTTCAGATTATGGAAGCAGGAGCATATAGTTTGGCAGATGGGAATGAGCTCCTGGCAAGGCAGTCTTTGGAGGGGGTAGGTGAGTGCTGATGGGGATAAGCTGTAAGAGAGAGAACTTCCAGTGAGGAGGCACTCACCACCTCTCTAGGCAATGTACTCCACTTTAGGACATCTCAAACTTAGAAGTTTTCCTTATTAGGCCTTATATCCTTTAATTTATTTTTTCTATCTCTGCCCTCTTGGATGAGAAGGAATAAGTATAACACTTAATTAATAAGTTTTACATAATGTAATAATATGTGATATGATATGATATAATGAAATGTAATATAATGAAATGTAATGTGATACAATATGATATGATATGATATGATATATGATATGATATGATGTAATGTAATGCAATGATGTAATGTTATGTAATATAAATTAATAACTCATTTAATAAGTATTTATTAACTGCTTAGTACATCCCAAGAACTATACTAGGCCTTGGGGAGACATCCAAAATTGAGATAGCCCCTGCCTTCAAGGACCTTACATTCTAATCCACATGAACAATTCTTCAAGTACTTGAAGACTGCTGTCATGGCCCTTCTAAACTTTTTCTTTTTCAGCTAATCATCTTCAGTTTCTTCAAGTGATTCTCATATGACATATTCTCTAGTCTTCCAGTCATCCTCACTGCCCTCTTTTGGATTCATTCCAGTTAGTATATCTGGTTCTAAATGCAGTCCTGTCTTGGCATTGCCAAGGAGATCAGGGCATTGGAGGGAAATGATGATTTTCAGAGAGAAGTTGCCTAGCATTTTGCCCTTTTTCAATTTACCTGATGAATTTTTTCCTAATCTAGGGACTGGTAGAAGGGAGCTGTGATGTGACCCATAGACCCACACTCAGCTGAATCCACCATGAGCTAAAAGACTATGCTAGGACTTGGAAGTGGGAGTGTGTGGGAACTATTCTGAAAAGCAGTGAAGGGAAGACCAAAAGAGTAGAAGCCAGAGAGAGAAACTTTACTGGCCATGGGATCCTCAATTCCAGACTCCAGGATGGTGCTGTGGGGCAGATCATGCATAAGGTGTGTTGAGAGGGATCCCAAGTTACTGAAGGCCCTTCCCACACTAACTTCAGATCCTTAAGGAGGTGATTCCTGAACTTTCGCTTTTTTCCCTTTCCCTCCCTTTTTCCTGAAAATATTTTTCCCTGTTTAAAAGTTTGCTTATCTTTCCATTTACCTTATCTTTTAGGAATGATAAACACAGCTAATCATTGCATTGCTGATTTATATGTGTTTTTGCTCAAATTTTGCAGAAAGGGGACCTAGGGAAGTGCCTGGGATGGAGGGAGAGACTGATTTATAACTGCAGTATTTAACCAGAGCAGCTCTTTGCCTGAGGACTCACTGCTAAAGAAAAAAGGACTCTTAGATGAAGATCTCTTCCTCTAGATAATGAATCAACAGTCTGGGTGGTAGGGACTATGTAGTGACTAGCTAGATTGGTATTGGAGATAGGACCTTCCCTAAGTTTCCCAGTAGGTTTGAAAAGAAAACCACTCCTCTAGAGGTGGGAAGCTAAGGGACTGTCTGAAAAAAAAGGCCTTAGGGAAAGGCCTAAGGCAGTGTGTGAGAGGTAGCTCACCCCACAAAAGGACGGGGCTATCCTAATATAGCATATTACTATGCCACCCCACCATTGTCACAATAAAACTGGTGACCACAATTGAAAATAGTACTCTAATACCTTGACTAGATGCCAAGAATCCCTTAACATAGACCAAGAGAAAGCTTACTCCGTTATGACATCATATCCAAACCTTATTGAAGGTTACAATAGGCACAGAAAGTAGGCTCGGTGTGAGTGAGAGATAGAGAGGAGGTTGTAGTCAGAGAATAGAATTTCAAAGTTCCAGAACTTGGGCCTGGTGCAGTTCTGAAAGAAAGTGAGGGCTAAGATTGAAGTGGGTTGAGGAAGGTGATTATGGTTGAGGAGGCTGAGGACTTGAGAGGTCAGTTTGCTATGAATGTTCAGATATTCAAGGATGGTGGCAGGAGATCGGTTGGAAAGGAAGACCATGAACAATATCATTGGGAAAAGTTGGGAGAATGATTCAAAGATTGGTGGATGACTGCAACAGGGGAATGTCTGTGTAGGTACAAATGGATTGAATGGGCCTGATGGGGTATAGGCTCTGGGAACCCCCTTGAATGCTCCTCGAATTTTCCCACTTGATCTGGCTTTTCATGCCCAAATCTGTTACCCTTAACTTAGCCTAGCCCTCCATTGTCTGTTACCTATGGATTGCCTCCAGCTGCTTCCCACCCTTGATCCCATCAAAATCCCATTCTCTTGGTTCCTGGAGTCTGACCTCTAGTCACCCCAGTCTCATTAAGACTCCTTCTCAACACCTTCCTTAAACCCCTCCTCCTGTCACCCCAGACTACTTGACCACCCCTAGGTCCCTCCTACAGTCTTTCTGTTTATAAGATCCATATTGCCTCCATGAAGGTGCTCAGATTCAATCTGGCTCAGATTGTTCTGGCCCATTTGTCAATACAAGCATCACAAATGTTCAGATTCCTTAAAAGTGTGCTCAATATGGCAAATCTTTAATAAACTTTATTTTTCTTTGGCTGAAAAAAGACTTCAGTGGAATTTAATCAGGCAGGACTGGGTGTATCAGTATTTTGGGGTCCCAAGCACCCTTAAACCTCAAAACTTCTAAACCTCAACAGGCCTAGAAAGAGGAAAAATTCTTGGGAGATAGTTGTGAAAGAATGATCTTGAAGTGGTCCTGTGAGTTAAGGGCGGGGAGAGACATCTATGGAGGGAATTTCAAAGGATATGATAGCTCTAGGGTAGCACTGTGTTTCTATTAATGTGAAGAGGAGGATGAAACAGTGATTAAATAATATAAGTGTAAAGGGGGAACTTTCAGACAACTGAGGAAAGGTTCTAAAGGACTCACTGGGACAAACTAGGCACTGGGTAATAGGACATGAGTGAGACAAGGAGATAGCAGGAAAAGATTTTTAAAAAGACCTGAGTTTGGAAATAGGTAGTAAGGGTAGGCTACTTGCACCATAGTTGGTGAGACTCAATAATTTAAGAGTGGGAAAACATCAAGAATGGTAGAATAACAGAATCACAGGAAGTAGATTGCTGTAACAATGAACAGATAGAAGTGCAGAATTAGCCCTCCTTAGAGTCTGAGACATGGGTTAGAAATTTGGTGCTTTGTTGTACCTGTCTCCAGTCTTTGACTGAAGGAACAGGTCCACAAATCTCTGTTTTCTAGACTTATCACTGGATCATAGAATCATAGACCACAAAGACCATTTAGTCCAACCCTCTCACTTAACAGATGAGGAAACTGAGTAGGGTTGAGGATAGAGAGGTTAAGTGATTTGCCCACAATTACAGAACTAGTATGTCACTGAGGTGAGATTTGAACCTATGTTCCTGATTTACAGTCCAGTGCCCTATCCACCATATTGTGCTGCCTCCACACAAGAGAAGGGGTGAAGGACTGCTGAACTGATATCCAACTGCCTTCAATATTTTCCTGCCTGATATTTCAGAAGAAAATGTTTGTGTGCATGTGCATGTGTCTGTGCCTCAAGTTGTCCTAGGCTCATGGATAACTATAGATAGATTGATGGTTATTGAACACTTACTGTGTGTGAGTCACTGGGCTAAGCACTGGAGAAACAAATGGCAAAAAAGAATAGCATTATCAATGACTATACTTCAAAATGATCTATATAAGGTAGCTAGGTAATATAATGGTTAGTATGACAAACTTGAAGTGAGGAAAATCTGAGTTTTAATCTTGCCCCAGGTACTTACTAACTGTGTGGACCCTGGACAAGACATTTAACCTCTCTGAGCCTCAGTTTCCCCATCTCTAAAAAGGGGTCAACACTAACACCTACATCACAGGATTATTTTGAGGATTAAATATGTAAAGCATTTTCAAATTTTAAAGTGCTATATAAATGTTAGCTGTTAATTTACAATTGCAGCAGCAATGAGAGTATCCAGATTGCAACCCTACCATGCACCATAGACAATTATATGTGTTCCTATGACTGAATGAATTTATCATTTGGCAGCCATTCTTATCTACCATAAAAAGAGATGTTATAAATATTTTTGTACATATGGATAACTTTCCTTTTTCTTTGATTTCTTTGGGATATAGACCTATTAGTCTGTAAATGCACAGTTTTCTAAACCTTTGGGCATAATTCCAAATTAGTTCCCAGAATGGTTGGACTAGTTCACAATTCCACCAGCAGTGATTAGTGTACCTATTTTTCCATATCCCCTCCAGCATTTGTCATTTTCCTTTTCTGTTACGTTAGCCAATCTGATAGGTATGGTATGGTTATACATTAACAGTAATATCGTAAGGATTATCAAATGTGAAAGACTTAGCTACTCTAATCAATTCAATGATCCAATTGATAGCTTTGGTTTTTTCTTCAGAAAACTGTCTGTTCATACCCTTTGACCATTTATCAATTGGGGAATGGCCCTTTTTTGAAAAAATAAATTTGGCTCAGTTCCCTATATCTTTGAGAAATAAAGCCTTTTTTTCGGAGAAACTTGTAAAAATATTTTCCCAGCTTCCTGCTTTCCTTCTAATTTTGGCTGCATTGGTTTTGTTTGTGCAAAACCCTTTTTATTTCATATAATCAAAATTATCTATTTTTCTTCCTGTTATCTTTTCTTCCTCTTGTTTGGTCATAAATTTTTCCCTTATCTGTAGATACGACAAGTAAATTTTCACATGACCTCCTAATATGTTTATAATATCTAAATTATGTATCTAAATTATGTACCCATTTTGACCTCATCTTGGTATATGGTGTGAGATGTTAGTCTATGCCTCGTTTTTGCCAAACTGCTTTGTAGTTTTCCCAGGAAATTTCATCAAATAGTGAGTTCTTGCCTCCAAAGCTTGGATCTTTGGGTTTATTAAATACTTGATTGCTATGGTCATGTTACTACTGCATATTGTGTACTTAATCTATTTCACTGATCCACCACTCTGTTTCTTAGCCAATACCAGTTGTTATTTTGATTAGTACTTTGTAATACAGTTTCAATTATGGTACTATAAGGCTTCCTTCCTTCACAAGTTTTTTCATTGATTCACTTGATATTCTTGACCTTTTGGTCTTACAGATGAATTTTGTTTATTTTTTTCTAGCTTTATAAAATGATTCTTTGGTAGTTTGATTGGCATGCTTTAATTTTTTAGAAGTCATTTAGAATTATCCTAAGAAAGTGACTAAACAGTCTATACCATACTGCTAGTCTAGAAATCCCATTGCTAGACTTAGACACTGCAGAAGTCAGTGACAAGATAAACAGTTCTTTCCACACAAGCAAAAATATTTATAGCAAAATTCTTCATAGTATTCAGGAAATAGATACAATGTAAATATCCATGACCTGAGGGATGGCTAAACAAATTATGGTGCGTGAATGTAACAGAATATTGCTTTACTGTAGGAAACACATTGTTTGGAAATAACAGTAACAAAGCAATTAGAAGTGAATGCTGAGAAATTCAAATTAATTGGCCCCAAAGAAGAGCAAAAGGACACCCCCTTACTTTGTTTGCAAAGATTATGACTATACAACATTCCACAAAATTTCAAACTTGGTTCACGGGGTAGTTGTGTTGAACAATACTTTTAAAAAAAATCTTCCTCGTTATTCTTTGTTATAAGGATGTTTTTCTGGCATGGGAAGAGGAGTGATATATTGAGAAATGTAAGTGATATTAAAACAAAATGTGAATAAAATGTGAAGAAAAATGTGAAAAGGAGCCTCTACCTATGAAAACTGCTCTAGGTGATTATACCGATGGTGAACAACAACATACAGCAGATTTACTCAGTCTTTATTTTTTTTCCATGTTTTTGTTTTGTTTTGTTTTGTTTTTGCCATGGCAGGGGAGGAGGGGAACTTTGGACTAGAAAGCATAAAAAAATGACTTATAGAGAGTTGATACCCAGGATAAGTAAGAGAGCATTTTTCTGCTTTTGATGAATTCAAGACACCTGGACCATATGAATTACAGTCGTGAGTACTGAAAGAAATGTCAGATGTGATTACTAAGCAACTGTCAGGGTTATTTGAAAGATCTTGGAAAAGAAGAGAGATACCATAGGGCTGTAGAAGGGGAAAATGTTTTATTTTTCAACAGAGAATGAACTCTGTAAACCACAGGCATATTGTAAACCATAGGCATCAAATCACAGTTTGATTTCCATTCCTGGGAAAATTCTAGAATGTTTTAGAAAAGAGATGGTTAGTGAACCACTCTAAAAATGAATTTACTAAACTAGGGAGTGTTGAATCAGATTCAGAACTTGGATCTCCTAGCTATATCTCCTAACAATCAGTGTTTTTTTCCAATACTAGTAATGTGCTAGTAGATGTTTAATAAATACCTGTTTAATTAAGTTAACAATTGCTAACATTCACTTAGTATTTTAAAGTTTACCAAATTCTTAATATACAATGTACAATTTTCTCCTCATATCCACTATTTGAAATAAGTATTATTGGTTTATTATCTTTCTTTTAAAGGTAAGAATATGTTCAAGGTTGCCCAGCTAATAGTGGCAGAGTCAGGATTCGAACCAATGTCTTTAGGACCCAAAGGTCTTTTCCTTATACCATTTTGGCCTCATTGTTACCTATATTACCCTCTTCCATTAAAGACTTCCTCTGCTTCTTTCTGACATGGATGTAACACAAGGTTCTGCAATATTATGCCGAAAGAAAGCAAGCTCTAGAAGGTCCTAAAATGTGATGACTACAAGTATGGAATTGGCAATGGTCTGTATGTCTGTTGTCTGAGGGCCACCTATAGGAAACAAAGGATGATTCAGAGGTACAGACTCTCTGGGATTTAGGCCTTTTTGTATCTAACCAACTCCAATCACTTCCTAACTCTCGAGGAGTAAGCCTGAGATTTTTTTCATTAATCTTATCATAGCATTTATCAACATTTGACAACTTTCAACCTTTTAAAAACAGTTTACCCCTTCCCCCCCACCCACACATTTGAGACTCTCTTCTCCCTTGTACGAAGAGACATAGATTCCTACCTTTCTAACTTTGGCTTCTGTCTCCTTCATCAAGACATCTTTTTTCTAATTCCTTTAATATGGGTATTCACTCACTGCCCTTGAACCTCTTCTCTGTTCTGATCATCCTAAAAACCTCACTGATCACTTTTGAAAGGATACTTCTACTCTCACCTGTTCATTCTCCTGCCTAAAATGATGCTTTCCTTTCCTGGAAACTTGTCTACCTCATGTTGGAAACCTCAATGTCACCTGCTTATACAACCAAGGTCTTACCACCCATTCCTTAGTCACTCTTTCCTATGACAACAAAGATGGTATGCCTATAATGTACCTGAATAATGGGCTCCTCCTCATTGCTCTTTTTTAAATAGAGAGAGGATAGATGGTCTATTGTTTGTTATATTATAGTGAGAATTCCTTTTTTGGATATGTTAAACTAGATGGCTCCTGGGGTCCCTTTAAATGCAGAAAAATTATGGGATTCTATGAGTAAGAACTCATTCCTTTCCTATAAAACCCAGGTCTCTTGTCTGGTTCAGCAAACTTCCTGTTATGTAGAAGGATATGGGGCCCTAGCTGTGTTCACACATTGATCAAGAATAGTGACAGAGTAGGTGAATCTGAATGAGTCATGACCAAAGTCAATCTCTGTGCTTTGTTTATTTATTCAAAAGGACTCTTTTGTCTGCTGGCCTAAACTGGAGGGATAACCAACAAAATAACTGGAAGTCCGTTGACTAATGCTGAACATACTTGTCCTGGCTATCTCACATCCCTAAGAAATGGTAATTCATTCCCTGGCCACTAGCCACTATGTTGCTTGGAACAGAAACCAAGCTATGGTATACTTAATTTTTTTATTATGCCGGCAATATTATCTATCCCCACACTCTTTACAATTCTGGAACTATAATCAAATCAATTCTTTCATTGCCCTTGGAAAAAGTATGTCATTCTACTCCCCTCTGGCTCTACTCACCATCCCTATAACTTTCAAATTTATCTTCCTGGTCATCATTCTCCAACATGTGTTTTCTTCCCCACTTAGAATGTAAACTCCCTGAAGGCAGGGACTGTCTTCACTTTTGTGTTTGTATCCCCAGCACTTGGCCTAGTGCTTAACACAGTATATTTGGTAAATGTTTTCATTCATTCATTCAAGTGGAACCAATAGCAACAGCAGTGGGAAGCATCCCAGACCAAGCTAAGGGGTTCCTAGACAAAGCAGAAGAGTTTCTGGATGAAGAAGAGGAGTTTCTGGTTCCCAATGGGAGTTTGGAATCCTGACTAAGCCAAAATATGAGTGTGCAAACTGAGACCTTAGCCTTCATTGCTACAATGAGTCATGGGAACTATGTAGGTGTTGGGGTAGGTTTACTCTCTATAAACCCAAAATTCTTTCCCTAACAAAGTAAGGAAGATATCTTAACTCTAGCTATAAGACTGGATCAACTGTATGGTATATACCCTAGATGGAGACTGGGAGTAGGTAGAGAAGGTAGTAGGAAAGTAGAGTCTATCACAGGGAAAACTTTTTTGACTGTCTAGGGGTCCACATATTCTTTGTTGTATGTAAAAATATGTTCTGTACTTTGGAAAACTGAAACTTGAATGAGAGCTAAGGGCCTTTTGTGGAGGGCTCAACATAGACAAAATTCAGATGTTCGCAGGGCAACTGATGGAAAGGGGCAGGAACTAAAAAATGGAGTTCATGAGGTAATTCCAGTATTGCACTCAGATCCACATGAGTACTGAGCTGCTTTTCTACATTAATATAGGCCATAGTCATACAAATACATCACAGGAAGGTTAAGCTTGTTGACTATAAATATATCAGCTAATATGAATTACTTTTCAGATAATCGCATTAATGTCTAGCCTAAATAAAGCAGATTTTATTAGGATAGGGAAGTAGGAAAGGTAATTTTAGAGCATAGAGCACTTTATAGAAGGTAGGTCTGGATGGGCAGGAAACTTCAGACAGCCAGAGGATATCTCAGGGTAGGAGGAATGGTTCAGGAAAGGAACTAAGAAGAGGAAAGTTTGATTATTTTACTGAGGGCTCTGGTGTTATGGATATGTCACTGAAAATCACCCTTCTGCTATTTTTGACTTATATGTGGTACAATAGATTGCCCATGCTTGAGTAAAGGACAACGTTGACCTAGTCATTCTCCAGCCCCCAAGGCCCAATGGCTCCTTATTGTATTTAGGATAAAACTAAAATTTCTTTTCCTGAGATGAGAAGCATTCACGACCTCTTCTCATTTTCAGCCTTATTTTATCTACTTCTTTTCTTATTTACCAAATTCCAAACAAACTATAAACTACTTGCCATTCCCAATCTTATCCTAACCTCTCCTACCTCCATGTCTTTGTACAGGCTGTTCTGAATTCCTTGAACTATTTCCTTCTCATCTCTACTTCCTATAAATCTCTTTCTTCATGGCTTGGCTCAGGAGCTAATTTCTACATGAAGTCTTTTCTGATACTGCAACCTCCTGGCTTTTTCACCAGATGCCAGTACTCTCCTTCTAAAAAATTCTTTGTATTCATTTGTATAGGGACTAGACTTATAATTTTACTGGGCTATATGGAGTGTTCAGGGTATTCAGGGTGTTCACCTCTCTTTGGTGTGAGGGCTTGCCAAGCCATTTTCAGAGCTCCTCATCCACCTTCAGTGTCCACCAAGCACTCAGCTCCAACCTTTGGCTCCGAGAAGCTGTAGCATGCGTAGTGGCCATACCTAGGGAAAACCATCTTGGCAGATGGGCTAAATCAGGTTGAGGGTAACCAACAGGCCTCAACCCCATCAGTGTTAGAAAGATGTCTATCCCAAGTATGTGAAGACTTCCCCAGCAGAATGGGTGGATGAGAACAATTCGTTACAACGGCCATGAAAGCAGCTGAAGCAAGCTCTGTGGAGGTCTTAGAGCTTGGTTAGACATTAAAGACACCAAGGTCATCCATTGTATCCTGGGCCATTGCCAATTGTCCTGACTTTTGTCCTGCCACTGGACTTTAATGACGCTGAAAGAAAGAGGGAGGCTAATGAACTTCTGCAATTCGGCCTCACTTAAATCCAATTCACACATAAGTCAAAACATCACCCCAAGATGTTATTGGTTCTATTTGAAAAAAAAAGACAAAAAAAACAGATAATTTAATTGAACTTGGAAATTTCTAGATGGAAAATTTCCTTTTACCAAAGCAGGTTGGTACCTTCTCTTATAATCTGAGAGACTTGGTTAGAACACAGAGAAGTTAAATGACTTGTCCAGAGTTAATATAGTTATGTGAAAGGCAGGACTTGAACCCATGTCTTTCTGATTTCAAGGCCACCTCATTAAATACTGTATCACACTGGCTTTCATTCATTTGGCATATTTCTGTATACACTTACATAATATATTTAATAGAATGTAATTTAATTTCACATATTTCTGAATATATTTATATAAGTATATGTTATCTCTTCCACTACAATATAACCTCCCCGATGGCTAGTTCTGTTTCACTTCTGTCTTTCCATGCCCAGTGCCTGGTATATAGAAAATACTTAATAAATACTTGTTGATTGATTAAAGAACTGATTGACTTAAAGTTTCTTATAGCAGTTTGTCTAGGTCTTTCTTTCCCCTATTACATTGTATTTATATTATACTTATTTGGAGTAGAGACAGAGGGTGTGGGGTGGGGGTAGAGTTAAGATAGCAAAGAAAAGGAAGGAACTAGCCTAAACTCTCCCCAAACTCTTCCTCCCCCAAAAAAACCCTCTTTAAATAATTCCTCAATACAAATTCTGGTGTGGTAGAACTCACAAAAGGAAGGGGTGAAACAATTTTCCAGCCCAAGATAACTTAGGTAAGCAGGAAAATCTGTTGTACCTGGATGAGAATGGAGGACAGTCCAGTGCAGTTCTCACCCCAGCAAACCAGCAGTAGGCTTTGGGGGTGACTGAAGCAGTGGCAGCAGTGGCAGTTTCTAGACATCTAGATGATGAGAGGGTCAGACAACTGATCAGAAGGAGATTACAGAGCTCCCTTTGATGACATCAGGGGCAGGACTCCATTGCTTTGTTCATATGCAAATCTGGATGGCAGTCCCAGGTTTTAGTCCCAGGGTGAGGAGGAGCATCAGCACACCAGAGCTTGTGGGCACAGGGGAGCTGGGACCAAGTCATAGTTCCAGTGCGGAAAAGAGTCCTTATGGTCACTCACAGACTAGAACATAGTCCAGGAGAGTAGTAAACACAGCTCTCCTTAGATCATATCACCTTGGAAAAACCAAAAACTTACAAGTCTCCAGAATTACCTCTGAAAACAGCTACACAAAAACCAGCTTGGGACAGTGCCCCCTCCACTCCAGATGCAGAGTCCCACTTTAACATAGAATTAAAGGTCAAGAAATAGGCTGGAAAAATGATCAAAAAACAGAAAAAGATCATGACTCTAGAAAGTTACTATAGTAACAGGGAAGATCAAAACACAAACTCAGAAGAAAATAACAAAGTCAAAACTGCTACATCCAAAGCCTCCAAGAAAAATATGAATTGGTCTCAGGCCATGGAAGAACTCAAAAAGGATTTTAAAACTCAGGTAAAAGAGGTATAGGAAAAATTGGGAAGAGAAATGAGAGTGATACAAAAAAAATCATGGGAAAAAGAATCAACAGCTTGGTAAAGGAGACATAAAATAAACCAAATGGTAAAAAAAAGGGCAAAAAAATTCAAGGAAGAAAAGAATGTTTTGAAAATCAGAATTGGCCAGATGGGAAAAGAGGTACAAAAATCCACTGAAGAAAAGAACTCTTTAGAAAGCAGAATTGGCCGAATGGAAAAAGAGGTAGAAAAGCTCACTGAAGAAAATAATCCCTTAAAAATTAGAATTAGCAAGTGAAAGCTAATGATTTTATGAGACATCAAGAAGCAATAAAAGAAAATCAAAAGAATGAAAAAAATAGAAGAAAATGCGAAATATCTCATTGGAAAAATATCTGACCTAGAAAATAGATCTAGGAAAGATAATTTAAGAATTATTGGAAAGCTATGATAATAAAAAAGCCTAGAGGTCATCTTTCAAGGAATTATTAACAAAAACTGCACTGATATTCTAGAACCAGAGGGTAAAATGGAAATTGAAAGAATCCACCAATCACCTCCTGAAAGAGATCCCCAAAAGAAAACTCCCAGGAATATTATAGCCAAATTCCAGAGCTCCCAAGTCAAGAAGAAAATATTGCAAACATCCAAAAAGAAACAATTCAAATATCATGAAGTCACAATCAAGATAACACAAGATTTAGTGCCTTTTATATTAAAGTTATATGATATAATGTCATTCCAGAGGACAAAGGAGCTAGGATTACAACCAAGAATCACCTACTCAGCAAAACAGAGTATAATACTTTGGAGGAGTTGCAGGAATGAGTATTTAATGACATAGAGGACTTTGAAGCATTCCTGGTGAAAAGAACAGAGCTGAATAAAAAAATTAACTTTCAGATATAAGACTCAAGTGAATCACAGAAAAAGTAAACAGGAAAAAGAACTTATAAGGGATTTAATAAGGTTAAATTGTTTATATTCTTACACAGGGAAATGATACTTGTAACTCCTAAAAACCTTCTCATTATTAGGGCAGTTAGAAGTATGCATAGAAGGCATGGGTAGGAGTTGAATACGATGAGATGATTTTTTTTAATTTATTTATTTAATTTATTTAATATTTTTAGTTTTCAGCATTGATTTTCACAAGAGTTTGAATTGCAAATTTTCTCTGCATTTCCACCCTTCCACCCACTCCAAGATGGCATATACTCTGGTTGCCCCATTCCTCAGTCAGCCCTCCCTTCTGTCACCCCACTCCCCTACCATCCCCTTTTCCCTTACTTTCTGGTAGGGCAAGATAAATTTCTACGCCCCATTCCCTGTGTATCTTATTTCTTAGTTTCATGCAAAAACTTTTTTTGAACATCTGTTTTTAAAACTTTGATTTCCAAATTCTCCATCCTCTTCCCTCCCTACCCACCCTCCCTAAGAAGGCAAGCAATTCAACATAGGCCTGCATATCATTATGTAAAGCCCTTTCACAATACTCATGTTGTGAAAAAATAACTATATTTTGCTCCTTCCTAACCTATCCCCCTTTATTCAATTTTCTCCCTTCACCCTGTTCCTCTTAGAAAATGTTTGTTTTTGATTACTTCCTCCCCTCTCTGCCCTCCCTTCTATTGTCCCCCCTTTTTTATCTTCTTCCTCCTTCTTTCTTGTGGGGTAAGATACCCAACTGAGTGTGTATGTTATTCCCTCCTCAGGTCAAATCTGATGAGAGTAAGATTCACTCATTCCCCCTCACCTGCCCCCTCTTCCCTTCCTACAGAACTGCTTTTTCTTGCCACTTTTATGTGAGATAATTTACCCCATTCTCTCTCCCTTTCTCCATCTCTCAATATATTCCTCTCTCATCCTTTAATTTGATTTTATTTTTTTAGATATCATCCCTTCATATTCAACTCACCCTGTGCACTCTGTATATATACATATATATACACACATACATATATATAAATATATGTATATATGTGTATATATATATATATATATATATATATATATATATATATATATACACATATATATGTATATTCCCTTCAGGTACCCTAGTACTGAGGTCTCATGAATCATACACATCATCTTTCCATGTAGGAATGTAAACAAAACAGTTCAGCTTTAATAAGTCCCTTGTGATTTCTTTTTCTTCTTTACCTTTTCATTCTTCTCTTGATTCTTGTGTTTGAAAGTTAAATTTTCTATTCAGCTCTGGTCTTTTCACTGAGAAAGCTTGAAAGTCGTCTATTTTATTGAAAATCCACATTTTGCCTTGGAGTATGATACTCAGTTTTGCTGGGTAGGTGATTCTTGGTTTTAATCCTAGCTCCATTGGCCTCTGGAATATCATATTCCAAGCCCTTTGATCCCTTAATGTAGAAGCTGCAGAACAATGATTGTGTTTCCACAATACTCAAATTGTTTCTTTCTGGCTGCTTGCAGTATTTTCTCCTTAATCTGGGAGCTCTGGAATTTGGCGACAGTATTCCTAGGAGTTTTCTTTTTGGGATCTTTTTCAGGAGACGATCGGTGAATTCTTTCAATTTCTATATTACCCTCTGGCTCTAGAATATCAGAGGAGTTCTCCTTGATAATTTCTTGAAAGATGGTATCTAGGCTTTTTTTTTTTTTCGATCACGGCTTTCGGGTAGTCCAATAATTTTTAAATTATCTCTCCTGGATCTATTTTCCAGGTCACTGGTTTTTCCAATGAGATATTTCACATTGTCTTCCATTTTTTCATTCCTTTGGTTCTGTTTGATAATATCTTGATTTCTCATCAAGTGACTAGCTTCCACTTGCTCCAATCTCATTTTTAAGGTGTCATTTTCTTCAGTGGTCTTTTAGACCTCCTTTTCCATTTGGCTAATTCTGCCTTTCAAGGCATTCTTCTCCTCATTGGCTTTTTGGAGTTCTTTTGCCATTTGAGTTAGTCTATTTTTAAGGTGTTTTCTTCAGTATTTTGGGGGTCTCTTTAGCCAGTCATTGACTTGTTTTTCATGGTTTTCTCACATCATTCTCATTTCTCATCTCAATTTTTCCACTACTTCTCTAAGTTGATTTTCCAAATCCTTTTTGAGCTCTTCCATGGCCTGAGACCAGTTCATGTTTTTTCTTGGAGGCTTTTGATGTAGGCTCTTTGACTCTGTTGACTTCTTCTGGCTATATGTTTTGGTCTTCTTTGTCACCAAAGAAAGATTCCAAAGTCTGAGTCTGAATCTGAGTCTGTTTTTGCTGCCTGGCCATGTTCCCAGCCAACTACTTGCCCCTTGAGTTTTTCATCAGGGTATGACTGCTTGTAGAGTAGAGAGTACTTTGTTCCAAGTTTGAGGGGAAATGCTGTTGTTTTCAGAGCTATTTCTATACAGCCAGTTCTGCTCCACCAGCACTCCTCCCTCCCCAAAACCTGCCAACATGGACAGGTCTTAAGCAGGCTCTTAAGCAGGCTCTGCACTCTGGCAATTCCTCCCACTGGGTGGGCCTGGGGCTGGAAGTAACTGCAGCTGTAGTTCTGTAGCTGCACCACCTCCGCTGGCCCCAGGGTGGTGGCCAAACTGCGAACTCCTTTCACTCTGTCCCAGCAGCTTTTCCCACTAACCTTCTCTGTTGTCTTTGGTGTTTGTGGGTTGAGAAGTGTGGTAACTGCCATACCTCACTGATTCAGGGTGCTAGGGCCTGTTCCGCCTGGCTTCTGATCTGGTTGGTCCAGGCAGGCTCACACTGGGCTCTGCTCCACTCTGCTCCCAGTTCTGTGGGATAGACCTTACCCAGTAACCATCCAGGCTGTCCTCGGCTGGAGCCCTGCTTCCCTCTGCTATTTGGTGGGTTCTGTAGTTCTAGAATTTGTTCAGAGCCATTTTTATAGGTTTTTGGA
Source organism: Trichosurus vulpecula (assembly GCF_011100635.1). Lineage (NCBI taxonomy): Eukaryota > Metazoa > Chordata > Mammalia > Diprotodontia > Phalangeridae > Trichosurus > Trichosurus vulpecula. The sequence continues at coordinate 40,146,837 of NC_050581.1, read as the reverse complement.
GGGACCTGGGAGGGAAGCTCAAGCAAGTTCCTGCTTTCCAGCTGCTATCTTGGCTCCACCCCGGGTTGATTATTTGAAAAAAAATTAAGGGGTGAGAAAGAGGAATGCAGGAGGGAGAGATAGAATGGGAGTAAATTACATTCCATAAAAGAGGCATAAAAGAGCTTTTACATTGAAGTGGGAAATGTGCGTATGTGTGTGCATGTGTGCATGTGTGCGTGCATGTGCATGTGTGTGAAAGTTATGAACTTTTGTCTCATTGGAATTGGCTCAAAGGGGGAATAACATATATACTCAGCTGAGTATAGAAATCTTTCTTACTGTACAGAAAAGTAGGAGGGGAAAGTGGTAAGGTGGGGAAGGGAAGGGCTGATAGATTGGGGGAGGTAAAAGTAAGATGCAAAACACTTTTGAGGATAGACAAGGTGAAAGGAGAGTAGGAAAAAAAGAAGGGGAAATAGATGGAGGGAAATACATAGTAATCATAACTGTGAAAAAAAATTTACACCAAATTTCTCTGATAAAGATCTCATTTCTCAAATATATAGGGAACAAAGTCACATTTATAGAAAAAAAGTGTCATTCTTCAATTGACAAATGGTCAAAGGATATGAACAGGCAGTTTTCAGATAAAGAAATAAAGCTATCTATAATCATATGAAAGGTTCTAAATCACTGTTGATTACAGAAATGCAAATTAAAACAGCTCTGAGCTACCACCCCACACCTATCAGATTGTCTACTATGACAGAAAAGGAAAATGACAAAGGTTGGAGGCGATATGGGGATATTGAGACACTAATGCACTTTTGGTAACATTGTATACTGATTCAACCATCCTGGAGAGCATTTTAGAACTATACTCAAAGTGCCATACAACCATGCATACCCTTTGACCAAGCAATACCACTACTAGGTTTGTATCCTAAAGAGATTTAGGGAAAAAAAGTGAAAGGACCTATATGTACAAAAATATTCATAGCAGCTCTTTTAGTGGTAGCAAAGAATTGGAATTCGAGGGCATGTCCATCAGTTGGGGAATGGCTGAACATGTTGTTGTATATAATTGTGATGGAATACTATCGTGCTATAAAAAATGATGAGCAGGTTCTCAGAAAAGCCTTGAAAGACTTACCTGAACTGATGCAAAGTAAAATGAACTGAACCTGAAGAATACTGTACAAAGTAACTGTACAATGATCAACTGTGAATGACTTAGCTATTCTCAGCAATGTAACAATCCAAGACAATTCCAAAGGACTTATGATTAAACATGCTATTTATTTCCAGAGAAAGAACTCATAGGGTCCGAATGCAGATCAAGCATGCTCTTTTTCTTTACTTTACTTTTCTTGGGTTTTTTCGGTGTTTTCTTTCACAACATGACTAACATGTATAATCTATATCAAATTGCGTGCATTCTCAATGTGGGGGTAAGGAGTAAGGGAGACAATTTGGAACTTAAAAAATTTTAAAAGCAAATGTTAAAAATTGTTTTTACATATAATTGGGGAAAATAAAATATTAAATTAAAAAAGAGTAAGCTGTTTTTCATCTTTGTATCTGCAGAATCTTGGATAGTGACTCACATATGGAAGGTTTTTAATAAATGTTTTTGTTGAAAATTGAAACAGTTTGGAAAGTTTCACAACCATTTCTCCAATTCAGGCCAATCTCTCTAGTCTGGACTAGTCCAATTTCTTCAAGACTAACCACTCTACATGACAGTATCTCTTGTTTTATTCTGATTTGTCCTTTCTCCTCCCTCCCTGTACTAAGAGGAAGGAAAGTGGGGAGGGAACAAATGGAGGAGGAAGGTGTTGAAGGAAGAGGAGACAGGCCAGCTGCTTGCCACCTGTCACTGGAAGAGAAGTAGGTCAGACTCCTCCTCCCACATGGCCTTCCTCCCTTTGGATCCCCACCACTTTCCTCTCCATCTTTATTAAAAGTCTCTGTATAGTGAATGGCTTGATTTGAAGAGGTCCTTGAACTTGCTTTCTGCATCTCTTTTATATCCATTTTAGCACCAAAGTGATGCATGCAAAGTAGGTCTTCCATAAGTGTTGATTGACTAAGATAAGGAGACCTGCAAGAAGTAGCAGATACTCCTTCTGCTTCCCAAATGCATTAATCTTTTATATTCAAGTGAGACTGAAAAGCCCAATGTGCTATCTACAATCCTTTTAACTAATATCACTTGCAATACCACTGTTTCCCAGCCAATCAGAAGAACACAAGGCTTTTCAATAAGAACCTCCACAAGGAAGTACAGAAAACTACTTCAATTTGTTATGTCAGACAAGTAACTCATAGTTAGAACTCATAGTTCATAGCCTTAGACCCAATGATCCCATTACTGCTCATATATCTGAGGAAGGTCAAAGACAGAAAGGGCCCACACATAGCACACCAAAACAGTCAGGGCAAGACTTTTTATGGTAGCAAAAATTTGGACATAAAGTTAAAACTGTGGCATGTGAATGTGATCAATAAGTCAATTAGTAAACATTTGTTAAGTACCTATTATATGACAGGAACTATGCCAGGCTTTGGGGAGAAAAAGAAAAAAATGAAAACAACCCCCAAATTATAGGTGGGTAGATATTGATAACTACGTATTTATGTGTATATAGTTAGTATATATGTATATATTATTGCACCCTGTGGCACTTTAACTTTGAAGAACATATAGATATGCTTCTGAGATGGGGAATCACTGCAGTCTTGGGATGGGATTTGCTATTATTTTAAATTCTGCTCCACTGGAAATACCCCTGACTCCTATCAGTAGAGAGGTAGGAGACTACATATGTGGAACATGTTGTATGCTGTTGATTTTCTTTGTCTTTTATTTTGCTTAAATCTTTTTCTTAGTTACTAAAGACAGTTCCTTGGTCTGGGTGGGGACTTGAAGGGAAGTGATTTTGGTATTAAAACACAAGTCATTAATAAAACTTTTATTTTTAAAGATGTTTGAGCTTCTGGAAAAGCCTAATGTCTTCTCATTCTCTTACAAGGCCAGTTCCTAGTAAAACAGTAGTTCCAGTCTGGGAGCTCATATCGTACAAGTTGCCCCCTGATTTAATACATTCCTGAGTGTAAAGCCAGAGAAGGTCATTGCAAGAATAACACAGCAGGGCCCAAGACCTCAGGCCATAGTTTATCAATGGAGGAAAAAAAATAAAGCAAATCCCATCTCAAGGTTGCAGTGATCTCAAACTCAGAAGCCTATCTACAAGTCCTGCAAAGTTAATGCCACAGGGTGCAACAGCTGGTCTTTGACAAATGCCACCATGCTCACTCATCGGAGTCATTGTGCTTGCCAAGCCAGATTGATTTCACAGACTGCCTGCCTGCTCTTTGGCACTTTTTCAAGGTGTGAATAATTCCCTTTGAGATTTCCCTCAGCTGGCTGCAGGATTGGCTGTCATCCTCAGATATCCTGGTGGTGTTCTCACTCAAGGATCAAACCACTGAGAACATGATATCTGATAGTAGATTGTTTTGGAAATACCTGGTCAAAGTGGAAGGTTGTCTGAACAGGGCAGGCCTGCAATACAACATATTAAACACGTTGGACAGCAATTGATTAGCCAGGTGACAGAAGCCCATCTGGATTTCATCTCATCCACTTAAGCAGAGCCAGTGACCAAAGATGTGATAGATGCCTGAGGGATAGTGAGGGGTGACGAAAATTTGTAGCTCACTCAAATGAACTGGGAAAAAAAGTTCATTAAGTTTGTCCCTTAAAGCCCATTGATTGAGAGAATAAACTGATAATACTCAGTGGCATGGCGAACCTGTCATTCATTCGTTCAACAAATACTTATGATTACATCACCCCTGACATAAAAAATAAATAACTCAACGGCATGAAAAAATTGGGAGGGGAGAAAGATGGAAGGGGAGAAAGAATTACAGAATCTCAGAATTAAAGACAACATCAAAAGTCACCTAGTTGAGGGGGGTGGAGTCAAGATGGCGGCTGGAAAGCAGGGAGCTCCCCACCGAGTCCCTCCAAAAACCTATAAAAAATGGCTCTGAACCAATTCTAGAACTGCAGAACCCACACAATATCAGAGGGAAGCAGGGCTCCAGCCCAGGACAGCCTGGATGCTCTCTGGGTGAGGTCTATCCCGCACGGAGCTGGGAGCAGAGAGGAGCAGAGCAGAGCCCAGCATGAGTGGCGCAGACCAACCAGATCAGGAGCCGGGTGGAGCACGCCCTAGCACCCTGAATCAGTGAGCTGCAGCAGTTGCCAGACTTCTCAACCCACAAACACCAAAGACAACAGAGAAGGTTAGTGGGAAAAGCTGCAGGAGTGGAAGGAGTTCACGGTTCGGCTACTGCCCTGGGGGCAGCAAAGGTGGGGCAGCTACAGAACTAGAGCTGCAGTTGCTTCCAGCCCCAGGCCCACCTGGTGGGAGGAATTAAGTGGCAGAGCAGAGCAGGAGTGAAGAGCCTGCTGAAGATCTAAGTCCAGTCTGGGTTGGGGGTTCTTGGGAAGGAGGAATGCTGGTGTGGCAGAGCTGGCACATCCCCCCAAGCTTGGAACATAGTTCTCTTAACTCTACAAGCAGTCATACCCCACTGAAAAACTCAAGGGTCAGGTTAGTTGGCTGGGAACATGGCCAGGCAGCGAAAACGCACGCAGATTCAGTCTCAGACTTTGGAATTTTTCTTTGGTGACAAAGAAGACCAAAACATACAGCCAGAAGAAGTCAACAAAGTCAAAGAGTCTACCACAAAAGCCTCTAAGAAAAACACGAAATGGTCTCAGGCCATGGAAGAGCTCAAAAAGGATTTGGAAAAGCAAGTTAGAGAAGTAGAGGAAAAATTGGGAAGAGAAATGAGAAGGATGTGAGAAAATCATGAAAAACAAGACAATTCCTTGCTAAAGGAGACCCAAAAAAATACTGAAAAATACACTGAAGAAAACAACACCTTAAAAAATAGACTAACTCAAGTGGCAAAAGAGCTCCAAAAAGCCAATGAGGAGAAGAATGCCTTGAAAGGCAGAATTAGCCAAATGGAAAAGGAGGTCCAAAAGACCTCTGAAGAAAATACTACCTTAAAAATTAGATTGGAGCAAGTGGAAGCTAGTCACTTGATGAGAAATCAAGATATTATAAAACAGAACCAAAGGAATGAAAAAATGGAAGACAATGTGAAATATCTCACTGGAAAAACCACTGACTTGGAAAATAGATCCTGGAAAGATAATTTAAAAATTATTGGACTACCTCAAAGCCATGATCGAAAAAAAAAAAAAGCCTAGATATCATCTTTCAAGAAATTATCAAGGAGACCTGCCCTGATATTCTAGAGCCACAGGGCAAAATAGAAATTGAAAGAATCCAGTGATCACCTCCTCAAATAGATCCCAAAAAGAAATCTCCTAGAAATATTGTCGCCAAATTCCAGAGCTCCCAGATCAAGGAGAAAATACTGCAAGCAGCCAGAAAGAAACAATTTGAGTATTGTGGAAACACAATCAGAATAATACAAGATCCAGCAGCTTCTACATTAAGAGATCGAAGGGCTTGGAATACAATATTCCAGAGGTCGATGGAGGTAGGATTAAAACCAAGAATCACCTACCCAGCAAAATTGAGTATCATGCTCCAAGGCAAAATATGGATTTTCAATAAAATAGAGGACTTTCAAGCTTTCTCAGTGAAAAGATCAGAGCTGAATAGAAAATTTGACTTTCAAACACAAGAATCAAGAGAAGCATGAAAAGGTAATCAAGAAAAAGAACAAGAAAAAGAAATTGCAAGGAATTTGCTAAAGTTGAACTGTTTTGTTTACATTCCTACATGGAAAGATGATGTGTATGATTCATGAGACCTCAGTATTAGGGTAGCTGAAGGGAATATGCATATATATATATATATATGTTTATGTATACATATATGCATATGTGAGTGTGTATGTATATATGTATGTGTACATATACATATATATACATATATATACACACACACACACATATATATATATATATATATATATATATATATATATATATATAGAGAGAGAGAGAGAGAGAGAGAGAGAGAGAGAGAGAGAGAGAGAGAGAGAGAGAGCCGGCACAGGGTGAGTTGAAGATGAAGGGAAAATATCTAAAAAAAAAAAAAATTAAGGGATGAGAGAGGAATATATTGAGAGAGGGAGATAGGGAGAGATAGAATGGGGTAAATTATCTCACATAAAAGTGGCAAGAAAAAGCAATTCTGTAGGAAGAGAAGAGAAGGCAGGTGAAGGGGAATGAGTGAATCTTGCTCTCATCAGATTTGACCTGAGGAGGGAATACCGTACGTACTCAATTGGGTATCTTATCCCACAGGAAAAAAGGAGGAAGAAGATAAAAAAGGGGGGATGATAGAAGGGAGGGCAGATGGGGGTGGAGGTAATCAAAAACAAACACTTTCAAAAGGGGACAAGGTCAAGGGAGAAAATTGAATAAAGGGCGATATGTTAGGAAGGAGCAAAATATAGTTCGTCTTTCAGAACATGAGTATTGTGGAAGGGTTATACATAATGATATGCATGTGGCCCATGTTGAATTGCTTGACTTCTTAGGGAGGGTGGGTGGGAAGGGAAGAGGGGAGAGAATTTGGAACTCAATGTTTTAAAAACAGGTGTTCAAAAACAAAAAAAAAAGTTTTTACATGCAACTAGAACATAAGATACACAGGCAATGGGGTGTAGAAATTTATCTTGCCCTACAAGAAAGAAAAGGAAAAGGGGATGGGAGGGGAGTGGGGTGACAGAAGGAAGGGCTGACTGGGGAACAGGGCAACCAGAATATATGCCATCTTGGAGTGGGGGGAGGGTAGAAATGGGGAGAAAATTTGTAATTCAAACTCTTGTGAAAATCAATGGTGAAAACTAAATATATTAAATAAAAAAAAAAAAGAAAAAAAATGTCACTCAGTTGAACCTTCTCAGGAACAATGAATCCCATATTCCACAGCACTGACAAATAGTCATCCAGCCTCTGCTTGAAGCTTATATCAGTTAAAATCTGACCTTCTAACACAGTTGGTTCTACTATAAAAAGACATACACATTTCCAGAAAGAACAGCAATATCACACAATAACCACAGGGCTTATGGAGAAAATGGGTTCAGGGCCCAGCCTTCAAAAACTTCATCAGTGACACACAAAAAAAGATAGGAACCCAATCAAAATTATGGTACTGGCTCATACATGTTAAATGGTTAAGAAATACATAAATGCTACAATGAATAGTGGCACACACCTAGCCTCAGCCCTGATTCCCACAGGACCCAGGCCAACAAAGTCTCAACAAAGTCTGGAGCAAGTTGGGCAGGGCCTGAGGTCCTGGTAGAAGATGGGAATGAGAACGGTAGTGGGGATGGGGGTGTGGTGGCAATAAGAAGGGTGTGACCCAATCCTCCACCCATAGCTCCTATTGTACCTGAAGCTATGCAAAACATGGCATGTTACCTTGACAGAGACCTGAAATCTGCTTGTAGAAAGGGTGTCAGGAGGGTTGCACTTGTGAGCTATTATGAGGTGGGGGTGATCTCCATTCTCTTTTCTCTGGGAGGAAATCTCAGGTAAGTAAATATGAAATTCCACTGATGCTCAAATTGGTTTCGAATATATCAATTGCAGCAGAACAAATTTATGTTTTCAAAGTAAGCATCATAGCAGAACTGACTGTTCTGTTCTGTTCTGACACTTAGTGCATCTGGCTCTGCAGGGAAGGGAAAAGGGAAGGATTGGAATAAACATAGCACCTGCTATATATTAGGTACTGTGCTAAGCACTTCACAAAGATTATTTCGTTATATCATAACATAATGCCTACTATATACCAGGTACTGTGTTAAGTGTTTTACATATGTTATTCCATTATATAATAAAATAATGCCTACTATATACCAGGTACTTCAACATATATTATTTCATTATGTAATATACAATATAATTATATATTTCATAAAATTATATATTCATATAATTATGTATTTGTATAATTATACATTATATAATTATATATTTATATAATTATATAATAACATAATGCCTACTATATACCAGGTAATGTGTTAAGTGCTTTACAAAGATTATTTCCTTATATAATGACATAGCACCTGCTATATACCAAGTACTGTATTAAGTGCTTTACAAAGAATATTTCATTATGTAATAATGCCTACTATATACAAGGTACTGTGTTAAGCACTGTATAAATATTATTTCATTTTTTCCTCACATCAACCCTGTGAAGTAGGTGTTGTTATTATCCCCATTTTATAATTGAGGAAACTGAGGCAAACAGAGGTTCTATGGCCTGCCCAGGGTCACACAGCCAGTAAGTGTTTGAGGATACATCTGACTCAAGATTTCCTGACTCCATTGGCATTATCTAGCTGCCCCCAATGCTAACAATTTGCATTCGATGAAGGACATCTCTTACCACTCCCAAAAGTCCATTCAATTCAGTCAGCTCTAATTATTGTTTTTTAAATTTATGGAATAAAACAAGGATTTCCACAAAATAGTATGATTTTTAAAAAGATGGTTGCATATGAGACTGCAAATCTGTGTACAACTTGCTATTCCTTAATAGATATATGATAAAGTTATGTAAATTTCTTTTCCCCTTTTTTTCTTCCATCTAATTATTAAGAAGATTTTGTTTACATCAAAATGAAATTTGCCCTTCTTCAAATTCTATCCATTGTTGCTACTTCTATTCTTTGGGTTCAAATGTGAAGGAATATTAGTAAGATCAGGAATTCTTAACTATTTTTGTGTCACAGATCTCTTTGGTGGCCTACAGACCTCTTCTCAGTATAATAGTTTTAAATGCTTAAAATAAAACACATAGGATTATAAAGGAAATCAATTACATTGAAACATAGCTTTTAAAAGCACTTTTTGGAAAAAGCCAAGTTCATGTGCCTTAGGTTAAAATCCCATGATTAAAAGCTTTAAAATTTGCAAAACACTTCACATACATTATCTCATTTAATACAACAACCCTGTGAGATAGATACTATAGGTCTTACTACCATTATTTTACAGATGGAAGAAAGTAAGGGTCAGTGAGGTTGAATGATTTACTGATGGCCACACAGATAATATCAATCAATTAAATATCAACGAACATCTATAAAGCACCTATTATGTGCCAAAGTCATCACAGTCCAATGGCAGGACAGAGTCAAAATGAATGGTGATGACTTGAGATGCAGTGGAAGACTTTGGCTGAAGCTCAATTTGTGAAGAAGAGTGGTGGACAAATAAGCTGATTATATTTTAACAGGTGGGAAATGGATATTGAGTCATTTCCCAAATAACGATCTGTGTGCAGTCATAGATTAATTAGAGCAAAGGTAAAACTTGACAACAAATTAGAAGGGTTGATGAAAAGACACTGCATATAATTACAAAACCTCAACCCAAACTATTTAAGCAAGATATTGACTCTGAAGATTGGAATATAAATAAAAGTAGACACTGACTTTGATAATGACTATTTTTTAGAGAATTTTAAACAATGTAAAACAATTGTCATAATGAGGAGGCCAAAAGTGCCCACAAACCATACCAGTCAGCAAACACTAAAACTTATTGTCAGAAAGAAAGACCCAGAAACCAAGGGTAATGTTGATTTAGTATAAAAGCTCAGTTGATGGAAACTTATGAACAATATAGTGAAAAGCAATAGAAAGGAAAATAGAGATTATAGAAAGTTGGGCATGAAATCCAGCTAAGCTATTTACCTCTAAAAGCATTTGGAGATAAAACTGGAAGAATAATGAGGGAGAACATGAAATGGAATAGATTTTCCAATGTTTTTTTTTCCACAATGTATTTGGAAGTTACTTAATTTTTAAAAATATTTTTTCAAAACTTTAGAAAAAAGGAAGGTGAAGCCAATATGGTGGAGAAAAGGTAGTGACTCATCTGAGCTCTCCCCAAAGAACACTCTCCCTCAGAACACCTTTAAATAATACCATAAAACAATTCCTGGAGCAGCAGAAGCCACAAATTGATGGAGTAAAATAATATTTCAGCCAAAGACAACTTATAAGGTTGGCAGGAAAGGTCTGTTGCACCTGGGTGAGAGTAGAACACAGTCTGGTGCAGGCTATACCAGCACAGCCTTGGCCATAGCAAACCAAAAGCAGGCCTTGGGAACCACTGAATCAGCAGTGGCAGCAGCTGTTTCCAGAGATCTCAGCCCACAGATGGTAAGGGGCTCAAACAACTGGTCAGAAGGAGATTACAGGGTTCTCTTTGCTAGCACTGAGGCAGGACTCTGTTGCTTTGCTCATACTCCAGTCCCAGTCTCAGTCCTGGGTGGCAGTCCCAAGGTGAGGAGGAGTACTAGAACACCAGAGTTTATGGCCACAGTCATTACAGTCCAGTGGCAGGACAGAGTCAAAATGAATGGTGATGGCTTGAGATGCAGTGGAAGACTTTGGCTGAAGCTCAATTTGTGAAGAAGAGTGGTGGATAAATAAGCTGATTGTATTTTAACAGGTGGGAAATGGATATTGAGTCATTTCCAAAACAACGATCTGTGTGCAGTCATAGATTAGAGCAAAGGTAAAACTTGACAGGGACCCTTGTCAGAACTCCAGGGCAGAAAAAAGTGCTTATGGTCACTCACAGAGCTGAGCCAGGAAAGTAGTAAATACACCTCTCCTTAGATCATACTATCTCAGAAAAACTGAAAATTTACAGGTCCCTAGAAGTATCTCTGAAAACAGCTGCACAAAACTCCTGAAGCCTGGGAAAGTTTGCCCTCCTCCCTGCAAGCAGAGCCCTACTTTAACAGAGTTAAAAGTCAAGTAAGAGGCTGGGGAACAGAGTAAACAACAGAAAAAACTCTCACTATAGAAAGTAACTGTCATTATAAGGAAGGTCAAAACATACATTCAGAAGAAAACAAAATCATAGCTCCTACATCCAAAGCCTCCACAAAAATATGAATTAGTCTCGGACCATGGAAGAACTCCAAAAAGATTTTGAAAATCAAGTAAGAGAGGTAGAGGAAAAAATGGGAAGAGAAATGAGAGTGATGCAAGAAAATCATGAAAAACAAGTCAACCGCTTGGTAAAGGAAACCCCAAAAAATACTGAAGAAAATAACACCTTAAAAAACAGAGTAGGCCAAATGGTAAAAGAGGTGCAAAAAGACAATGAGGAGAAAATGGCTTAAAAAACAGAATTGGGCAAATGGAAAAGGAGTTACAAAAGCTCCATGAAGAAAATAATTCCTTAAAAATGAGAATAGAAATAAAAATTAGAATAGAAGTTAGACCCATATGTACAAAAATATTTATACCAGCTCTTTTTGTGGTGGCTAAGAATTGGAAATTGAAGGGATGCCCATCAATTGGGGAATGGCTAAACAAGTTGTGGTATATAAATGTAATGGCATACTATTGTGATATAAGAAATGATGAGCAGGCAGATTTCAGATAAACCTACATGTGTGTGTAGAGCCTATATTAGATTTCATGCTGTCTTTGGGAATAGGAAGGGAAAGAAGGGAGGAGGAGAAAATTTAAAACTCAAAAGCTTATGGAAGTGAATGGTTGAAAACTAAAAGTAAATAAATACATTTTTTGAAAAGAAGAATTAAAAAATTAGAATTGAGCAAATGAGCTAATGACTTTGTGAGAAATCAAGAAACAATAAAACAAAACCAAAAAAAGTGAAAAAATAGAAGAAAATGTGAAATAATCTCATTGGAAAAACAACTGACCTAGAAAGTGGATCCAGGAGAGATACTTTTAAAATTATTGAACTATCTGAAAGCCATGATCAGAAAAAGAGCCTTAGACATCATCTTTCCAGAAATAATCAAGGAAAACTGCCCTTATATTCTAGAACCAGATGGTAAAATAGAAATTGAAAGAATCCACTGATCACTTCCAGAAAGAGATCTCAAAATGAAAACTCCCAGGATATTCTAGCCAAATTCCAGAGCTCCTAGGTCAAGGAGAAAATATTGCAAACAGCCAGAGAGAAACAATTCAGGTATCATGGGGCTACAGTCAGGCTAACACAAGATTTAGCAGTTTTTACATTAAAGGATCTGAGGGCTTAGAATATGATATTCTGGAGGGCAAAGCAGCTAGGCTTACAACCAATAATCACCTACCCAGCAAAACTGAGTATAACCCTTTAGGGGGAAAGGAGTATTCAATGAAATAGAGGACTTTCAAGCATTCTTGATGAGAAGACCAGAGCTGAAGAGAAAATTTGACTTTCAAATACAAGGCTTAAAAGAAGTATAAAAAGATAAATAGGAAAGGGAAATCATAAGGGACTTAATAAGGTTAAGCTGTTTACATTCCTACATGGGAAGATGATACTTATAACTCATAAGAACTTTCTCATTATTAGAGCAGTTAGAAGGAGCATTTGTAGACAGAGGGCACAGATATGAGTTGAATATGAAGGATTAATATCTAAAAAAATTAAGGAGTGAGAGAAATGTACTGGAAGAAAGGGAAAGGGAGACAAAGAAGGGGAGTAAATTATCTCATAAAAGAGGCAAGAAAAATTTTTTACAGTGGAGGTGAAGAGGAGGGCAAGTGAGAGGGAGTCACTGAACCTTACTCTTACCAGAATTGGTCAAAGTTGGAATAACAAACATGTTCAATTAGGTATAGAAATCTCTCTTACCTGGCCTACAAGAAAGTAAAGTAAGAGGGGAGGGGGATAAAAGAAGGGGGGGTGATAGAAGGGAGGGCAGATTGGGGGAGGGGGTAGTCAGAAGCAAAACATTTTTGAGGAAGGACAGGTTGAAAGGAGAGAGAATAAAATAAATGGGGGAAATACGATAGGAAGAAATACAGTTAGCAATAGTAGCTGTGAAAAAAAATTTTGAAGGAAGTTTCTCTGATAGAGGCCTCATTTCTCAAACATATAGAGAACTTAATCAAATTTATGAAAATTTATAATTTATAAAATTTATGAACATATAATAACATAAAATCATATATTTATAAATTTATAAAAATAAGATCCAATTGATAAATGATCAAAAGATATGAACAATTTTCAGATGAAGTAATCAAAGCTATCTATATCCATATGAAAAAAATGCTCTAACTCACTGTTAATTGGAGAAGCACAAATTAAAACAATTCTGAAGTACTACCTCGTACCTATTTGATTAGCTAATAGGACAGAAAAGAAAAATGACAAATGTTGGAGGGGGTGTGGGAAAAATGAGACATTAATGCATTGCTGATGGAGTTGTGAACTGATCCAACCATTCTGTAGAGCAATTTGGAAATCTGTCCAAAGGACTATAAAACCATGCATACTCTGACCTAGCAATACCACTATTAGGTCTGTATCCCAAAAGCAATTTTTTTTTTAAAAAAGGAAAAGGACCTATATGTACAAAAATATTTGTGGCAGTTTTTTTTTCTTGTGGCAAAGAATTGCAAATTTAGGGATGCCCATCAATTGGGCAATGACTGAACAAATTGTAGAATGTAGTTACGATGTGCTATAAGAAATGCTCTCAGAAAAAAACCTGGAAAGGCTAACATGAGCTGATGCAAGGCGAGATGTACTATGTACAAAATGACAGCAATATTGTAAAATGGATCAGTCATGAATGATTTAACTATTCTTAGCAATACAATGATCCAAAACAACTCTGCAGGACTTATGAAGAAAGAGGCTATCCATTCCCAGAGAAAGAACTGATGGTGTCTGAATACAGATTGAGGCATACTTTTTTTTAACTTTATTTTTCTTGAGGGTTTTTTTAGTCTATGTTTTCTTTCACAGAATGACTAGTATGGAAATGTTTTGCATGGCTACATATATATAACCTATATTGAATGGCTTGCCTTCTCAATGGGGGGAGGGTAGGGAGGAAGGAAGGGAGAGAATTTGGAACTCAAAGTTTTAAAAATGAATGTTAAAAATTGTTTTTACAAATATTTATAGCAGCTCCGTTTGTGGTGGCAAAGAATTGAAAATCAAGGGGAAGTTCATCAATTGGGGAATGGCTAAACAAATTGTGGTATGTGAATGTTAACAGAATACTATTGTGCTTTAAGAAATAAGGAGCAGACGGACTTCATAATAACCTGGAAAGACTAATATGATCTGATGCTGAGTGAGGGGAGCAGAACCAGGAGATCATTATACACGATTACAAACACATGGTATCTCTGATGACTAACTTTGATAGACTTGGCTCCTCTCGTCAATGCAAGGTTCTAAGACAGCTCCAAAAGACTCATGATGGAAAAAGTGATTCACGTCCAGAGAAAGAATTAGAGTCTGAATGCAGATTGAAGCAAACCATTTGCTCTCTCTCTTTTTGTTTTTCCTTTTGTTTCTGTTTTATTTCTTCTTTGTCATGGTTCATTCCATTGTTGTAGTTCTTCTTTGCAACTTGGCTATTGTGAAAATATGTTTAGTGTGAAGGTATATGTAGAGCCTGTATCAGATTGCATGATGTCCCAGGTGGGGAGGGGGGATGGAAGGGAGGGGGAGAAAATTTGAAACTCAAAAACTTGAGGAACTGAATGTTGTAAACTAAAACTAAAAATAACTGATGTTAATTAATAAAAAATTATTTTTACATGTAACTGGGGGAAAATAAAACACTAAACAAATTTTAAAAAAAGAGAAAATACTTTAGAAAATACTACGTACATTTCCTAATATATTTATTCATTTTCCTTCCCAATGAAAAATAAGAAAGAGAGGGAAAAGTTTAATAAATCTAACCAATATTTCCAAAAAGTCTGAAGTCATATGCAGTATGACCTCTGGGGGAAAACCATGGGAGAGATATGTCTTCTTTACATCTTTTGGACTAAGTTTGATTATTGTAATAATATAATAATACAATAATAATATATAATAATATAATATTTTCTGCTTACAGTTTGGATTTTCTCATTCTTTCCATTTTCAATGTTATAATCATTGTATATGTCATTAACTTGGTTTTATTTCCCTTTACATCTGTTCATGTGAGTCTCCTGCACTTTACCATGTGCATCATATTTATAATTTCATATAGCACAGTAGTATTCCCTTACATTCATGCACCACAATTTGTTTAGACATTCTCCAATCAATGGGTATCTACTTAGTAGATGGACAAAGTACTTTGGGATCTGTAAAGTGACATATAAATGCATTGTTACTTATCCATTAGATATTATCTATTGATATTTTGGGGTTATTAAAACTATTATAATGGGCCTGCTATCCCACATCAACATCTCATTGAATTTCACAGAATTAGAAAGAACTGCAGTGGCCATCTAATTGATCTCATATTTGAAAAAAGAAAAAGAATTCCCTATCATTATAAATCTTACTATTTAACAGCTGTTGTTAAACCTGCTTTAGGGGTATATGGGTGGGAAGGGAATGCCTGTTTCAATCTTAGGATATAGAGTTTATTTCCGTATCACCACTAGAAAAGCAGAATATTCTATGCACTACATAAGAAAATGGAAATGTCACTTCAAAAGAGGTTGAGAAGATTGTGCTTCATCAAACACATACAGAAGAAATTCGTGTTGCAGGTAATATAAAAGGCACTCAAATCACAAAGAGGGAGAGCTTCCTAAAGAAGAGAAAATATTTATGGGAAGTAATTTCATAAAAAAAAATTACCAAGGAAGCAGAATTTGATACCTAAAATTTATTGAGGGAAATGGCACCAAACTCCAAGTTAAAAGAATTGGATTTAAGACCTCCAACACTTCCTAGCTGAGAATTGTCAGCTAGGCTGAGTCTCAGAGAGTCTTGACCTTCTCTGAGACTCGGTCTCCTCATCTGCAAAACGAGGTTAATAATATTTTCACATTTCACTGAGGCCCATTAACATTAAGTAACTCACCCAAGGTCACATGGGTAGTATGTGGCAAAGGTAAGATTTGAACTCTAAGTCTGACTTTAAAAATGAGCATTTTTTTCTATCACATTATGATACATTGGTGGCAGTATGATATCTTTTAATCTATTATTTCATCAATGTGATCTCCAGTCATGTAAATTACAACCCATCCATTATGCTGTGATTTTATGCATGTCTTCCTATAACTCCTTCACTGGATTTTGGGGCTGAGGAGGCAGAAAAGCTACATACACAATGACTTTTTAATATATGGTATATAGATATACATGAATAAATGAACAGAAGACCATATTTAGGCCATCCTTAAATGAGAATTATGATACAGAGCAAAAAGTGGTTCCTTTTTTCCTGTGTGACAAAATCACTTAAACTTTTTGGGCCTTGGTTTCCTCGTCTGCGAAATAAGGGGGTTAAATTAATCACTCTTTAAGTTCCCTTAGCTCTATGATTTATTAAAGGTGTTTCTATCTTGCCCAAGCTGGGAATGCAGTGGGCACAATCTCCATAATGAATGACATGGAAATTTTAACATGCCTCTTTTTTTTCCAACGTGGACTAGTTTGCCCCTTGTTACTCATCATGTTTGTCCCATACTTGGTACTATTACCTCATTAGCCTTAGCCCTATTTCAGCCCTACTTCAGCTCAAAACTCTCAAACTAAAACAATCCACCAGGTTCAGGAGCAGGGACCTCAAGTATCTTTACTCCACCTCTATTATGCTTGGAAAGCTTGACTTCTCCATTGTCTTCTTAGTAGGCCGGGTCCCTGATAGATTTTTTTAAAAATTGTTTATTATGTAATATTTTTAAATTTTCAACACTGATTTCCACAAGATTTTGAGTTACAAATTTTCTCCCCATTTCTACCCTCTCCCTCACTCCAAGATGGCACATATTCTGATTGCCCCTTTCCCGAGTCTGCCCTCCCTTCTGTCACCCCACTCCCCTCCCCATCCTCTTCCCCCTTACTTTCTTATAGGGCAAGATAGATTTCTATATCCCATTGCTTGTATATCTTATTTCCCAGTTGCATGTAAAAACAACTCTTTTTTAAGCATTTATTTTTAGAACTTTGAGTTCCAAATTCTCACCCTTCTTTCCTCCCCACCCACCCTCCTTGAGAAGGCAAGCAATTCAACATAGGCCACACATGTATCATTATGCAAAACACTTCCATAACAGTCATGTTGTAAAAGATTAAGTATATTTCCCTCCAACCTATACTGTCCCCCTTTATTCAATTTTCTCTTGATCTTGGCCCTTTTCAAAACTGTTTGCTTTTGATTACCTTCTCCCCTGATCTGCCCTTCCTTCTATCATCCCCGCTCTCTTATCCCCTTCCCCCTACCCAATTGAGTGTGTATGTTTTTCCCTCCTTAAGTCAAATCCAATGAGAGCGAGATTCACTCATTCCCTTTCATCTGCCCCCTCTACCCTTCTGATAGAACTGCTTTTTCTTGCCACTTTTATATGAGATAATTTACTCCATTCTATCTCTCCCTTTCTCCTCCCAATATATTCCTCTCTCACCCCTTAATTGTATTATTTATTTATTTTTAGGTATCATCCCTTCATATTCAACTCACCCTGTGCCCTTTCTCTCTCTCTCTCTCTCTCTCTCTCTCTCTCTCTCTCTCTCTCTCTCTCTCTCTCTCTCCCTCTCCCATATATATATATACATATATATATGTATATATATACATATATATGTATATATATACATATATATATGTATATATATATATATATATATATATTCCCTTCAACTACCCTATTGCTGAGAAATGTTTCATGAGTTACAAATATCATCTTTCCATGCAGGAATGTAAACAAAACAGTTCAATTTTAGTAAGTCCTTTATGATTTCTCTTTCTTGTTTACCTTTTCATGCTTCTCTTGATTCTTGTATTTGAAAGTCAAATTTTCTATTCATCTCTGGTCTTTTCATTGAGAAAGCTTGAAAGTCCTCTATTTTATCAAAAATCCATATTTTGCCTTGGAGCATTATAGTCAATTTTACTGGGTAGGTGATTCTTGGCTCTAATCCTGGCTCCTTTGATCTCTGGAATATCATATTCCAAGCCCTTTAATCCCTTAAAGTCGAAGCTGTTAGATCTTGTGTTATCCTGACTGTGTTTCCACAATACTCGAATTGTGTCTTTCTGGCTGCTTGTAATATTTTCTCCTTGACCTGGGAACTCTGGAATTTGGCAACAATATTCCTAGGAGTTTTCTTTTTGGGATCTTTTTCAAGAGGTGATGGGTGAATTCTTTCAATTTCTATTTTACCCTCTGCTTCTAGAATATCAGGGCAGCTTTCCTTGATAATTTCTTGAAAGATGATGTCTAGGCTTTTTTTTTTTTTGATCATGGCTTTCAGGTAGTCCGATAATTTTTAAATTCTCTCTCCTGGATCTATTCTCCAGGTCAGTGGTTTTTCCAATGAAATATTTCACATTGTCTCCTATTTTTTCATTCTTTTGGTTCTGTTTTATAATATCTTGATTTCTCCTAAAGTCACTAGCTTCCACTTGCTCTATTTCAATTTTTAAGGTAGTATTTTCTTCAGTGGTCTTTTGGACCTCCTTTTCCATTTGGCTAATTCTGGGTTTTAAGGCATTCTTCTCCTCATTGGCTTTTTGGAGCTCTTTTGCCATTTGGGTTAGTCTATTTTTAAGGTGTTATTTTCTTCAGTATTTTTGGGGGGGTCTCCTATAGCAAGTCATTGACTTGTTTTTCCTGATTTTCTTGCATCACTCTCATTTCTCTTCCTAATTTTTCCTCTACTTATCTTACTGCTTTTCCAAATCCTTTTTGAGCTCTTTCATGGCCTGAGACCAATTCATATTTTTCTTGGAGGCTTTTGATGTAGGCTCTTTGACTTTGGTAACTTCTTCTGGCTGTATGTTTCAATCTTCTTTGTCACCAAAAAAAAGATTCTATAGTCTGAGTCCTTTTGAACTGCTTGTTCATGTTCCCTGCCAACTATTTGACCCTTGAGCTTTTTGTAAGGGTATGACTGACTCACCTTCCAGAGTGGTGAGTACTTTGTGACAAGCTTCAGGGGTCTTGCACTGCTGTTTTCTGAGCTGCTTCTACACAGCAAGCTCTGCCACACCAGCACTCCTCCTCCCCCAGGAATCACCAACCACGATTGTTACTCAGATCCAAGTAGGGCAAAGCAAGAGAAACCTACCTCTGTGCCAGCAAAGTGCTCCCTGCGCTCCCACTCTGATCCACTGCTTGATTCCTCCCACTGGGTGGGACTGGGGCTGGAAGCAGCTGCAGGACCTTCCTGCTGCTGCTACTACACCACTTCCACCAGCCAGGGGTTGGGGCCAGACCACACACTTCTCTCACCCAGATCCAGCAGTTTTTCCACTGACCTGCTAAGTTGTCTTTCGTGTTTGTAGGTTGAAAAGTCTGGTAACTAATACAGCTCAGTAATTCATGGCCCTAAGGCCTGCTCCGTCTGATCTACTCCTGGCCTAGTCTTTCCTGGCTTGATCCGTGCTGGGCTGCACTCCACTCCCAGCACTGTGCAATAGACCCTTCCCAGTGATCATCTAGGCAGTTCTGGGCTGGAGACCTGCTTCCCTCTGTTATTTTGTGGGTTCTGTAGGTCTAGAATTTGTTCAGAGCCATTTTACAGGTGTTTGGAGGATTAAGTGGGTCTCTGTTTTCCAGCCATCTTGGCTCTGCCCCCTCCTCCCTGATAGATGTTTGAGAGCTTTTAAAAGGAAATTCTGGTACATCAATTGATGAAATTTCAGTACTTAACCATACCTCCCACATGGTCTCAGCTCTCCCTCTCAACCTCTCAGTAGACCACAGAAAATAGTCATCTAAGTCAATGTATGAGTTAGGGAAGAAGTGTGATATGGTAAAAAGATCATTAACTCTAGAATCAGACATGCTGCTGTTTACTAATTTCAGTAGCATCAAACTCTTCCTGACCCTATTTGGTGTTTTCTTGGGAAAGACACTGGAGAGGTTCACCATTTCTTTCTCCAGCTCATTTTACAGATGAGGAAACTGAGGCAAATTGGGTTAATGCCCAGGGTCATACAGCTAGGCTAGATTTGAACTTATGAAGGTGAGTCTTCCTGGTTCCAAGCCAGCATTCTATTCATTATGCCACCTAGCTGCCCCAAAATTAGACATACTTTGATTCAAATCCTGACTCTCATTCACTACTGGTGTGACTTTCAGAAAGACACTTAACCTCCTCATACTTTCTGTAAAGCGGGGGTCCCTTTCAGATCTTTGATCCTTTTGAGGTGGCTGCAGTGAATAAGCCACCTTGTTTCAAATCCCATGTTAGACCTTCACTAGCTGTGTAACAAGGGACAGTCAACCTATCTGGATCTAACGTTTCCTCACTTGTAAAATTAAGAGGTTGGAGTCGATGACCTCTCAGGCCCATTTTAGGTCTAAATCTACAACCCTATAAAATGATCTGGGAGAAAATTAAAACCTACCCAGCAAACTGAATGGGCTTAGCAAAACACCAGGGTGTCTTTTGGACATTTTTCACCCTTGCTAATGAAACAAAAGTGATATAGCTATATTAAGGACAAACAAGTGACTTCAGGATCTCCAAATTGAATGCCTTTGCCTAGGGAGCCAGCTTGATTAAGAGGGTACTGATGGCTTCATTTCCAAACCATGGGCAGCTGGGGGAAGTATTTGACTCTTGGGAAAGACTCAACCAATCAAAGTGTCAGGGACGGAGTCTCTCAACACTAGGCTGATTGAGTCTTAGCTCTCCACCTCCCCGGTCAGTCTGTGCAACTTTAATTAAAATCACTGTGGATTACTCTCTCATGCTCAATAAAAACAAACTCCACATCTCTAGCTGTCCCCAAATGCCATGACTCTTTCACTTGAGATAATACTAACTTAAACCATCTATATGCATCAATAGACCACCGAGGAGTCACAAAGTACTGCCCATATTCTTAGCCAGGGTAGCCCGTTGGCTTGGACTGATCAGAACGAATTAAGGGTTTGGTGGGGAATTAAGGTACTTTGGACCTTCTGAATCCCATGAGAGCCTTTGTAGGCCTTAAGTTAGGACACCTGACAAGGCCAATCAAACCTGCCTCACTTGCTGGCTACAATGGAAAGAGCAATGAATCTTGAGTCAGGGGATATGGGTTTGAATTCCATCTCTGTTCCTTACCATTTGAATAAACTGAGGCAAATCTCTGTGGGCCTCAGTTTCCTAATCTGTAAAATGAGATGACTACTAAAGCCTCTTTCTATTCTAAATTTGCTGACTTTTGTCCTGAATTTCTTCATCTCAGAAAAGAAGGAAGGTGGACTAGATGACATCCCTTATGGCCTTCAGAGAATCACTGATCTTCGATGAACAGTAATTTCCCCTGTAAAAAAAAATAAAACATTCAGACTAGATGTTCCCTTCCTGTTCTAAATCCTATGATTCATTTGACTGGTTAGCATCCCAAAATAACCAGATGAGGTTTTGATTGATTTGGGATAACCTCTTTTGGTAATTAAAAAAAGAAACCTTACTAAAAAAAACCTTCTTAAAAAAAAAAACCTTGCTTAAAAAAAACCTTACTAAACTTTTATTTTATTTCTGGACCCTAATAAACCTACTTCTGTGCCTATAAATGAGCCTGGATGGTATCTTCCAGTACAAGGCTATAAACAGTAAGTATAGAATAATTCAGTTGCTGGAACAATTCATTTAACCACTCACAAATTCTCCTGAAAGTAACCACCAAAAGGCATCTACTCTCTATGCTTTAGAAATATTATAAGGAGGGCATGAGGCTATTTAGCCAATTTTTACTCTGAGTTGGTGTTGTAGGAAATCCCTCTACATCTCATAAGCAAGTATGTCTTTTATGGTATGGTATATAAGTAGCATGGCAGCTAGGTGGCACAGTAGATAAAGTGCCAGGTTTAGAATCAGGAAGACCAGAGTTCAAATGTGACCTCAGATACTAGCTGTGTGACCCTGGGCAAGTCAGTTAACCCTGTTTGCCTCAGTTCCTCATCTGTAAGATGAGCTGGAGAAGGAAATGCAAACCAAGCCAGCATCTTTGCCAAGAAAACCCCAAATGGGGTCATGAAGAGTTGGACACAACTGAACAAGAACAAAAAACCAGTAAGTAGTACTGCTCTGAAAATCAAAAGGTCTGGGTTTGAGTCTGGCCCTAGCCCTTAGAAGTCAACTGTGTGGCTGTCTGAGTCACCGATTCCTCACTTGAAAAAAGGGAGCAATAATACCTGCTTTGTTTATCTCATGCAGCTGTTGCAAGGACCAAAAATAAGATCATACACATGGAAGTTCTTAGTAAACCATGTTACCTTACAAATATGTCATTACTATGTTGAATTTAGCCAGGCCAGCTGAGACCCTCCCTGAATCAGCAGGGATCTGGACCAATATGAGGATAAAAAATGCACTCTAGAAGCCCAGGTAATAAGAGAAGCAACGGTAGTAATCTAGTTACCTCTTTAGATACTTCTGAGTGAATGTGAGAAAAAAAATGGTTTTGTACCTGGTTTTAAAATTATGCTCTCTGCTGTTAAAATGTGGTTTCTTCTGAGTTTCTTAATTCCAGACTCCTTTAGGAAAAAACTTGCTGGTAGCAGTGAAAAGAGCCTTGACTCCAGAGTCAGAGGACCTAGGTAGGCTCCCATCCCACCTCTGGCTCTTACTACCTGTGTGACCTTAGTTATCACCTCATGACCGTTGGCCTCCTTTCCCTCATTTGTAAAATAAGAGGGTTGCATTAGATGGCCTCTGAGGTCCTTTCCAGCTCTAGATCCAAGAGTGGCAGAGGTCAGCATGCTATGGCCTATGGGTCAAATCCTACTGGCTTTCTGTTTTTGTATAATCCATGACCTAAGAATAGTTTTTATATTTTAAAATACCTTTTTGCATTTTCAATATTATTTTTATATTTTAAAATACATAAATAGATTTATTTATGTATTTAAAATACAAAAAACATTCTTGGCCCATAGGCATTGGGTCAGATTTGGCCCTCAGGTCAGTTTGACCCTTGTCTGTGGTATGAAAAACAGATATTGTTAAGCCAGGGCAGCTAGGAGGCATAGTGGATAGAGCACTGGGCCTGGAGTCAGGAAGATCAGAGTTCAAATTTGACCTCGAACACTTACTGGCTGTGTGACCCTGGGCAAGTCACTTAACCCTGTTTGCCCTAGTTTCCTGATCTGAAAAATGAGCTAGAGAAGGAAATGGCAAGCCACTCCAGTATCTTTGCCAAGAAAACCCCAAATGGGCTCACAAAGAGCTGTATGTGACTGAAATGATTGAACAACAGCAACAACATAGGATCACGAATCTAGAGCTAGAAAGGACTCGAGAGACCATCTAGTTCAATTGTCTCATTTTACAGATGAGAAAACTGAGGCCTAGTGAGATTGTTGCTTCCCCAAGGTAGTAAGCATCAAAGGCATGTAAAGTTGTTAGCTTATATCCTCTGACTCCCTAGCCAGTACTCTTTCCACTGTACCATACTAGATGGGGAACTATAGCTAATATTGGAACCAAAAAGGCTCATGAATGAATGAAAGTGAAAGTATGAACAGGAATCATTCCGGGATTGTGGCAAACCATGCTGTTGGCACCCTTATGAATCCCTCAGGAGGGAAAGTCAGTCATCTGTGCTCTCATCAATGCCTTGTCCTTGTTAATTCCTCTGTTTTTATAACACCGTGGCTAAGCCTTTTAACCTTGGTTGTTTCTTGGATGTTTATGACCCGAATGTTTTCTAAGTATTAAATTGCTAATAAATGACAGTGTTATTTTGGGGGGGGGATCAATACTGTGATTTCATTGCTATAATAGACTCCCAGTGAGGAGATGCCTTTTCCCAATGTAGAAAAACCATCTGGGCAACCAACAGTCTCTAAGGCTAAGTCTTCTCAGGACTATAAGATGTTTAGTGACTTGTCCAGAATCACATGACTATCAGGCACCAAAGGCAGAATTTGAACCCAAATCTTTTAGGGTCACAGGAGGTCAGCTGTCTAGGTAAGACTCTTTTTAAAAATTTTTATTTATTAAAAGAGACTGAAAATTGTGCATTTGAGCTATAATGGGTCACGTCACCTATATTCGTTCTCCCCCTTGAAGGACGCCTCCGGGAAGACCTGAAATTCCAAAGTTCCTGAAACCTGGCAAAAGATGCTACCTACTGAGAGCAAACAGGAGTTGCAATGGGGGCTGGGAAGAAAGCCGCAGCAAGAGAGAGCCATTTCATGAGGATAGACGGTGCCGAATGGCTGCTGTCTCCTTTAAGTCAATTAAGACTGTCACAGTGCTCTCCAGCTGAAATGATACTGGATCCTGCTTATTCGAGCTCAATAGAATAAATCAGAACTGCTTCCCATTGTTCAGGCTGATTCTGAGTGAACAAAGCACATCCATTTTCATTTCATTTCCCCCCACCCCCCAAAAGAATGGGCTTTCTTAGAACAACCCCTGCTGGGGATCTCTGAAATGTAAATCCCTGGCTGTTTGCAAGACTTGTGATGTTTCTTTACCTAATGGCCCCAAACTTGATTCAATAATCCTTGGCCTTTATTCAGAACATTACTGGAACGACTCGAAACAGGCCAAATTAATAACACAATTCATTATCCGGAAGGCTGTTTCCTCCATAATTTCATTTACTCAATTAGAATGAAAGGGAGGACAATAGAGAAAAAGATAAAAGGAGGAGGAATGATAACAAATATGGTGAGATCAGAGAGCAGATGTACATCAAATTTCTCTTCTCTCTCTCTTTCTCTCTCTCTCTCTCTCTCTCTCTCTCTCTCTCTCTCTCTCTCTCTGGCCTTGTTTTTGTCTGTCTGTTATGCCTTTTTTCATCTTGCCTACATTTTGTGCTTTCCAATATTAACCTAGATTTATATGCCATCTAGAAAAATTATCTCGTTTGATCCTCAAAACAGCCCCATGAGGAAGGCGGATAGGACAAGCATTATTTCCATTTTACTGCAGATCATACTGAAGTTCAGAAAAAGTAACTTGCCTGAGGTCACACATCTGATAAAAGGCAGAGAAAAGACTTGACTGTGTGTTCTGCCCCTAATTTGAATGCTTTTTTGATTATGGCCCACTGACTACCTTTCTATGTTTTCAATGAGTATAGTGTGTGAATTGCCCCTGAAAATAACCAGTTGGCATTATTCAGCAACAGCAATTCAGCAGACATTTACTAATTAATTGCCTACTGGGGTAATTGATTGCATCCCAGGGTGCAAAATCAAAGCCCTCACTGCTTTGTCCTTGGTATTTGCTCAGATTTTGTGACATTATAGATAAGTCTTTTTTGCCTCGACTGTGGAATATTTTTGGATGTCTATGCTCCCAGATACTTTCTAAGCTTTCAAACACTAACAAATCTCCATATAATTTGTCCTATTAAAAGGCTGGTTTTTTGGTGGGGGTCAGATCTGTGATATGGGGGGTAAAAGGAGCTCCTCTTGTGGAATTGCCTTCTCTCAGGGCAGATCAACTGCTTTTAAGTTTATCATCTTACAAAGTTACCTGGACCATTGAGAATTTAGGTGACTTGTCCACGGTCACACATCAAGCAGTCAGGCCTTCATGACTCCGAGGAGGCCAGTGCTCTATCCAATTTACCACACTGTCTCTTTTTCAAAAGAGTAAAAAAAATGGGCAAGGTACTGTGCTAGTCGCTCATCTTTCAAAGATTAAAATCCAAGAATTTGATGTACTCAAGAAATTAATATTCTGCTAGGGGATACAACCTGTTAAATAAATAAAAATAATTTGAGAGGGGAGGGTTCACTAATAGCTGGAGCTATCAGGGAAGGCTTATGGAAGAAATGCTAGCTAAGTTGAGCCTTTAAGGAAGTTAAGGATTCTGAGAGTCAGAGGAGAAGAATGCATTTCAAGCTTTTGAAATAGTTTGTACCTATGTGTGTATATATATATGTACATATATATTTTTTCTATGTATGTTAACATCGCCTTGTATGTATGCGCACATACTTATGTTAGCTTTGGGTTGCAAGTATACACACACATGCATATGGATATGTTGTATATATAAGTACATACATACATATATTTGTCTACATATGTGATTAATCATTTGCATGCATATCTATATATATAGATATATACATGCACTTATATGCGGAATTCTGCCACTAATGATTCATTAATCATTAAGTTATAAAAACAGATTCATTCGTCTTAAACAATAAATTATAATATTACAAATACTCCATGGGAAAGTTAACACATTAAGCAACTGCCAGTCATTCCTACCTAAATGTGAATGTGAGGGTAGAGTTTACTTGGGATCCTTTCATCCCCTTAATTTTCCCACCCTGATCTCAGACCATCCAGAGACCACCCTGAGCCCCCTTTCCTAATAATGGGCTTTGCCATGGCTCCTGCTGTGGCGCCAGGCTGTTCCATCTGCCCTGCACTTGTCCTCATTTATATGTGTCTCCCAAAATTAGAATGGGAGCTCTTTGAGAGCAAAGACTGTCCTGAATTTCTCTTTGTATTCCTAACACTTAGCATAGTTCTTGGCACATAGTAAGAGCTTAATAAATGCTTTTCCATTCCATTAGTTTAATTGGTTTCTTTCCTAACAGCCAAGATTCTGGAATTGAGGAAATGGAAATTTTGACTAGTCAGCACAACTCAAATAAGTTAATCTGAGATCATTGAAATAGGGGACTGTGTATACCATGAGAAAGAGACAATGCAGGGGTGGGAGACAGAGGGCCAGGAAAGGAGGGGTTATAGACACCAAAGACAAACCTTTCCCTGTCTTACAGGTCTGCCTAGAGCGAGTCCTAGGTTTAAGGGCCGAATGGCAGAATTTGGAAGGAATGAAGATCTAGGCAAATATCTTATATGTAACCAAAGAGGACCTGGTCTCCTTTCACATTAACAGCACTCTCTTGTCATGAAGCAGACCTTTTTAAAGCAAACTTTCTAGAAAGAAGAAATTGAGGTTGTTTGCCAACTAGTAATAGCCCTCTGTTACTCTCATTTCCCACAGCAATGAAGGAAGGAGCTGTCCTTGCCGCTGCCTGTTTCTGAATTCATCACTTATTCTCCTCACTGATGGCTCCTATCAACAGTCAAGTTGCTGGCATCCCTCCTCACACCCTGCCACAGCATTAATATTTCATGAGCAACAATAGGAGAAGACCTTCACACTGGCTCCGGAAAAAGGATAAAGCCTAGAAAACAGCAATCAAATAGCTTAAAATACTTTGAGAGGAACATGATAGGCCCCCAGCCAATTTTCTTTTCAGTGTCATACCAGAAAAAAAAGGATTTATTGAACAACAACAGGTTTTTATTTATTCTTCTTTTCACAAAGCATTTTCTTTTTATTATTCAGCAATTCATTTGGGTCTTTTGAAGTGACAGCTTGCCAATTTTGTCTGGACTTGTAACAGCTTAATCTGAAATCATTGCAGTAATTACTGGGGCTAGGATTAGGAGATGGACTGTTCCATCTCATATATCTTGGACAGGCCGCAGAAATGGGGATGTGGACAGGGAGCTGAGTCCAGAATTAAGTAGGAGGATCATGGGATCAAAAGATTTTGTGCTGGAAAGGGCCTCACAGGTCAGCAAGACCACCCTGCCTCCCCCAATTTTATAGAGGAAGAAGTGGGCCCAGAGAGTTGAATTCAGTTGTCTAAGGTCACACAGATGATAAATGGCAGAACTGGAATTCGAACCATGGACCACTGATTCCAAACCCTGTGTCTTTTCCTATCTACTACACTGCCCCTTCCTCGTCTGCCTGCAATGCATCTACTCAAGTCGTCAGACAAGTCCACATTCAGCAAACCAACAACCAAGTTGTCTTTAAACCAGGTTTATTTATCATTGCTGTTGTTCAGTCGTTTCAGTCGTGTCTGACTCTTTGTGACCCCATTTGGGATTTTCTTGGCAAAGATACTGGAGTGCGTTGCCACTTCCTTCTCCAGCTCATTTTACAGATGAAGAAATTGAGGACAACAGAGTTGAGTGACTTACTCAGGGTCACATAGTAAGTGTCTAAGTCCAGATTTTAATTCAGGAAGATGAGTCTTCCAGACTCCAGACCTGACACTCTATCCACTATGCCACCTAGCAGCCCCCAAACCAAGTATATAAATAGCCTAAAATATCCAATTCTTAGCATACTCTAACCCTTTTCCCTTACCCTGCCATCATCACTGCAGAAGTAGGATGCATAGGATAGTACCATAGGTTGTCAGATCAAATGATTCATCACCAACTTACTAAAGAACTAGTGAAAAAACCTCTTCATATCTGGCTAGGCTCGTAATTGAAAAGATTCGGTCTATTACACTGTGAGCTCCTAAAAACAAAGGCTATTTTTATGGCTTTCTTAATAACCTCAGTGCTTAGCATAATGCTTGGTACACAGTAGACAATAAATGCTAGTTGACTGAGCATACCTGAAACCTTCCTAGCAAGCACAGAACTTCAGTTATGCTGCTATAAACTTGGAGATCCAAGGATCACTTTGAGACCAAAATGAGGCATTGGGTAGACTAATTTATTCATCACCACAAGAGCCCTTATCTTTACTCTCAGTGTCCTCCTGATAATACTGTCTTCTTCACGTAGCCAAGGATTCAATTCAATTTAATAAACTTTTATTAAGCATTAACTATGTGCTAGGTAGGCACTATGCCAAACACTGGGGATACAAAAAGAGGCAAAAGACAGTCCCTGCCCTCAAGGAGCTTACAATCTAATGAGGGAGACAATATGCAAACAGATATATAAAAAGCAAGCTATATACAGGATAAATTGGAAATAATTAAAAAAACAGAAAGCACTGAAATTAAGAGAGATTAGGGAAGGCTTCCTGTAAAAGGTAGGATATCAGTTGGGACTTACAGGAAGCTGGGGGGGGTCAGTAGTTAGAGCAGAGGAGGGAGAGTGTTCCCAGTATGAGAGACAGCCAGAGAAAATGCCAGGAGCTGAGAGACAGAGTGTCTTCTTTGTGGACCAGCCAGGAGGCCAGTGACACTAAATCAAAGAGTACTTGGTGGGGAGTGAGGTGTAAGAACACTGGAAAGGGAGGAGAAGGCTAGGCTTTGAAAGACTTTGAAAGACAATGAGAATATTTTGTATTTGTATTCATTCAACAAACATTAAGTAAATAATATATGCAGAGCACTGTGCTAGGCAAAGGGGAAGATTTTTTAAAGATAGATAAAGATATAGTCTCTGTCCACATGGAGTGCATATTCTACTTCATTTCTGGAAGGTGATGGAAACACAAAAGAACATTGTAAATATCACCAATAATGACTTGTATTCAAGAAGTGGTCCTAAGAAACCACTTGAGGGTCTGTGTAATCAGAAAAGGAGGTGGGCTGGTCACGTAGCAAAAATTAGGGGCAATAACAGAAGAAGGAACCAAATGGCCCATTGTTGTTTTGAAGATATCAAAAGAACTAGACAAAAGTCTCCAGCACGCTGGGTGGATCTTCTATGGAGAACTTATAAAAAAAAAATTTAAGAGAGAAGAATTACAAAGGATAAGAAGGGGTATAAGAGTTGGGATGTAAATCAGTGGAAAGAGGAGCCATTCCCAATGAAATCATGAATTTATCCAAGTATAAAAGTGAAGGCTATAAGGTAGGAAAAACACAAGCTTTCTAAAAGATGTTCCTGCCAATAAGAATGGTCCCTCAATGTGTGATCATTGATCCTTGAACATGCAAAGATCTTTTAAACTTCTCCCTGCAGATGAATACTTTCTGGTATCTATCTTAGCAGACAATCATAAGCAGTTTTCTCTCTCCCTTTCCCTTTTCAAATTAAAGAACTCTTGGTCAGATTTGCAAAACTCTAGACAAATATTTACTTTACTGGTCTTTCTTTGGTGTACTCCATTCCTGGCCATTCATGTATTTTAAGCTAGATTCCAGGAATTGAGATTCTGTTCTTAGATACCATCTTTTGGCTTTTTTGCAGCTGTTTACTTCTTATATTTGCTTTTCTTTCCCAAAATTCCTTTCTTCAATTTGTTGTAATAATGAAAACAGCATGTGTGCCCCTAAGTCATAAGTTTCCTTGCCCAGAACTTGCAATTCCTAGGTTCCTTCCTAGTTTCCTTCTGGTAATATTATTGGTGTTTCTCCTTCATTTTTGAAGAGGACAGATGACATCATGGGGTGATGTCTTGACTTGTGCATGAATTGAATTTAAGTGAGGCAGAGTTGCAGAAAGTCATAATCATCACTCTCTCTTCCAGAGTCGTCGAAGTCCAGTGGAGGGGCAAAAGTCAAGATGATTGCCAATGACCCAGGCATCCTCAATGTTCTCCACAGTACTTGCCCCAGTTGCCTTCACAGCAGTCAGAACAAATTGTTCTCATCTGTCCATTCCACCAGGGAAAGTCTTCACATGCTTAGGATACACATCGCCCTAACTCACTGATGGTTATGAGGTCTGTCGGTTACCTCAACCTAGTTTAGCCCATCTGGAAATATGGTTTTACCTGGATGTGACTGCTGTGCGTACTGTAGCTTCTTGGAGTCGCAGGTGAGAGCTGGGTGTCTGGGGATGAGCAGCCCTCATATCAGAGGCACCTGTCTGCACAACCTGTACACCCTGGCAATATTATTATTCCTCCTCTGATTCACCTGAAGTGGATGTTGGTAATGAGATTCAACAAAATTTTAGGAAGGACTCTATCACATGCTGGACACATGTCAGGGATCCAGAAAACTATCATTAATTCAGGTCAACAAAAACAAAAACTGCAATTTATAAGTTTTAGTGGCTTAAAATTACACTAAAATGTTTGGGACACCCTGTATAGGGCTTTAAAGCTTACAAAATATTCTATATATGTTTTTGTGCTTGGTCCTCATAACAAAAGAACACTCTGAACTAGTTACTTCAAGCATTATAATCTCTTTTATGGATACAGAAACTGAAGGTCAGATTGTTAAAGTGACTTGTGCGGGGTCACATAGTTAATGCCAGAGGTGGCATAGAGCACTGGGCTTGGTGACAGGAAGACCTGCAAATCATTTTTACTTCCCAGTGCCCATGGCACTAAGATTACAAACAGATGAACAGCATGAAACCTAGATTGGGAGAGGCAATTTCCTCACCAGAAATTCCTTATACCAATAAGACCCAAAAAAGAGATCAGGTAAGTGCTGGCATCAATTCATTCAGCAGGTACAAAACCATCTGAAATCAACATTTGGAATATTTTGTTTGGATTAGGTGTCACATTTTAAAATGTTGACAGGTTGGAGAGTGTCCAGAGGGCTGTAGCTGCCTGAAGAGGCATCTTGAGACTAAGTCAAAGAAAGATCTATTGAAGAAACACCCGTCTAGCCTGGAGAAGAAAAAAACTTCCAGGAGACTTGATACGTGTCTTCACGCACTCAGAGAGATTTCAGAGAGAAGAAGGATTGCTGCTGTTCTGCCTAGTTGGTCTTAGGGGGAAGAATAAGAAGCAATAGGTAGAAATTTCAGAAAGATAAATTTCAGGTTGATGAAAGGAATATAACCCTAAAATGTGGTCAGGTAGGGGGCAAATGTGATGGTCACCAAGGTCACTTCCAGCTCTGTGATTGTATGATTCTGTCACTAACCTAATTCTTGAAGAATTTTATATAAATTAAAAATAAAGGCAATATAAAGAAAGACGCTAACTGCATCAGAGAAAGAACTGATAAATAGAAGTATGTATAGAATAATTATATATATATGTACATACCCATATATGTGTGCAAATGTGTGCAAATGTGTGTGTATATGTGTGTCTCTATATATACATGCATACATATATGTATATATACATACATATACATATATATATATATATATATATATATATATATATATATATATATGGCTATTTGTGTCTAATTGTAGCCATCTCTAGGGTGGGACGGGGGGGAGGGAAGAGAAAAAAGAAAAAAAAGAAATTTACATGATTAATTTATTATATATTTAAAAGGAATAGCAAGTTGTACATAATAGACTTGCAGATTCGTGTGCAATCATCTTTTTTTATTATACCATGTAATGGAAATGCTTGTTTAATTCCATAAATTAAAAATAAAATAAAATTTAAAAAAGAATTTTAGCTAGCTGAAAAAGAGGTTAAAATTCATATAAGCATAAGTCAAAGTTCAAAATCCTTTTTGTATTTTAATTAATTTACCTTTCAGATGTATACCTGAATTTTGAGAATGACATTTTTACTGAAATCATATTATAGCATCTAAAGTCCGAGGAGATCATAGTTATCTCCTAGTCTAAATCATAATTTTACAGAGGATGAAATGAGATAGAGAAGGGAGTGGTGACAATAAGATGAACTGATGTTTATGTGACATTTTAAGGTTTGCAAAGAGGCAGCTAGGTGGTATAATGTATAGAGCTCTGGGCCTGGAGTCCAGAAGACCTGAGTTCAAATCCAGCTTCAGACACTTACTGGCTATGTGACCCTGGGCAAGTTACTTAATCACTCTCTGCTTCAGTTTCCTTAGCTGTCAAGTGAGGATAACAGGGTCACTTGCCTCCTAGGATCCAGTGAAGACATTATTTGTAAAGCACATACTGAGCTCATAGTAGGCACTTAATAAATGCTCATTTCCTTCCTTTATACACATTAACCCAGTTAATCCTCATAGCAGTCCTGTGGGGGTAAGGACTAAGAGTATTATTACCCCCAGTTTACAGATAAGGAAACAGGATAAGTGACTTGCCCCAGGTCACATCATAGCAGAGTTAGTATTCAAACCCAGGTGCTCTGACTCCAAACATAGCACTCTTTCTATTACATTTCCTCTGGTTGTTACTTTGAATACCAGTTTTCTCAATAAACAATAGTTTTCGCAATGAGCCTGGAAGCATACTATGAGAAATGTAGATATTCGGCAAATAAAGAATATATGATAAAGGAAAAACATGATACAGCAGAAAGACATGGCAGGAAGAATGCCAGACTCAAGAGTCAAAGAAGCCTAGGTTTGAATCCAGTCTCTGACATTTACTAGCTGTGTGACTTCTCTGACCCTCAGTTTCCTCATCTATAAAATAGAGATAATAATATCTGTATTATTTACCATTGAGGTTTGTTGTAAGGCTCAAATGAGAGAATATAGCTTGAGTTCCAGTTCTTTATCTATCAGTGGGGGAATTGAGCTCATGACCTCCAAGATCGCTTACAACTGTAAATCTATGATCTCATGACTCTACGCATTTGTTGTTGTTGGTGCTGTTCAGTCCTTCAACCGTGTCTAACTCTCTTCACCACCTCTTGGACCAAGTGTGCCATTACTATCTGTGGGGTGTTCCTGGCAGAGATGCTGGAGTAGTTTGCCATTTCCTTCTCCAGTTCACTTTACAGATGAGGAAACTGAGGCAAACAGGGTTAAGTGACTTGCCCAGGGTCACACAGCTAGTAAGTGTCTAGGTCCAGATTTTAATTCAAGAAGTAGAGTCTTCCTGACTCCAGGCCTGGCACTCTATCCACTGTGCCAGCTAGCTGCTAAAATATGCATTTTATACATATCTTCTATTATTATGTGCTAAATATCAGTCATGATGACATTATATTATCTTAATTACTTGTGGACCTAGCCTGGTAATAAAGGAATGACATTACTATTTTTCTTTTTTTGCTCTAATTTTCTAGGCGAATTTGGATCACTTGTTGGACCCAGTGCTGCCTTAGTTTTCCCCATCTATAAAATGCTGCCAGTCAGGTATTATGGAAATAAAACTGGGTTTAGAAAGAGGGAGGTAAGGATTTTACAGGGTGGTTAGGTACTGCATTGGCTAGAATGATGGACATCAGGAACACTCATCTCTGTGAGTTCAAATCTGACCTTTACTAGCTGTGTGGCCCTGGGCAAGTCACTGAACCATATTTGCCTCAGTTTCCTCATCTGTAAAATGAGCTGGAGAAGGAAATGGCAAACCACTCCAGTATCTTTGTCAAGAAAACCCCAGATGGAGTCACAAAGAGTGGGATGTGACTGAAAAATGACAGAAAATTCTAGTCTCATATCTGCTACTGACTCACAACATGGCTGGGTAAGCAATGCCCTCTGCCCGAGCTCTAGGGACAGATGCTCGGCTGTTGTTATGCAATAGTTTTCCTTCCCTCACATTTGGAATTTTATAACTGGACAGGTCCTTACTGTATAGCCAATGCAACTGAAGCCTAGGCAGATATTACAGAAATCACAGAATTTCTGATCTGGAAAGGACTATTAAGTCCCACCCCCTCTTATGAAAAACAAAGTAGGGCAACAAGGTAGCACCATAATGCATCAAGCACTGGCCCTGGAGTCAGGAGGACCTGGGTTCAAATGTGGCCTCAGGCATTTACTAGCTGTGTGACCCTGGGAAAGTCACTTAACTAGCCTCCAAAAAAAGAAAAAAAATGAGGCCAATGGAAGTTAATGGACTTACCAAAGATCACACAGCTGGACTTTGAACTTGGGTCCTTCAACTTCCAACCTAGGCCTTTTGTCTTATACAAGATCAAACAGATAATTAGTGAGGGAACCAGAACAATAACCAAGGACTCCATGCCTCATTACCACCAAATAGTTCTCAACCATTCCATCCTTCACTGGCAGAATAGATAATTTAAAATTCTGGTTTTTTATTGTCGGGTTTTTTTTAAGTGGTGGGGGAGGGTGTTGTAACAATTTGGCTAGCAGCTGCTGTGGGGGTGAAAGACCAACACAAGCCCAACAATAAGAACGCGGCCAGCACAAGTTCTTTTGATCTGCTTTACTAAGGAAAGCAACATTAAAGGGTTAGCAATCTCAGTTTAATCGAACATACGAATATCATTCACTTAGTTCAGGGGGAAAAGCCAGCACCCTAGACTTCAGAGCAAACACAAACAAATTACAAATATCAACAGACAGACCTTGTCTGATTCAAATTTCAGTGCATAGTTACCAGGGTTTAACAAAGTCCCAGCATCTGGGTTTACAAGCTAGAGGGCTCTTAACTACAGCTGCCCAGAGTTTCCACATCAACACACCTCCAAGCATGAGAGCCCCTAAGCAAATAACTGTTCTCTCTTTTTATACATTCTTTAGCCGACATCAAACATCATCTGAGGGACCGGAACTCAGGCTCCTACTATTGGATCTGGTCTTAGCAACTTTCCTTAGGACCCTGAGGACTTCACGCCCACGTAGACTTAGCACCTAGTAGATAGGGGTTTGGGCCTGGGGCTTTGCACCTAGTAAGGCTCAATCAAAGACACTTAATTAATCATTCTAAAACAGTAAGAAAGCCCCGACTTAATTGCCAATACAGAGAGGGATGCCTAAAAATAGGCAGCTTATCCTAACTCTAAAATTCTTTAACTTCTAAGAGGACTGGACTCCCTCACATAAGTGTGCAGAAAATGAATCCCCAATTAATTGATTCATGCAACTTTAAAATTCAGCCCACATGTTTAATTGTCAGAATAGTGTGTGCTTTCTCGGAGAAAAAACCTCTGGGTTAACATACAGAAAATGACCCTAGCACACTCGCTTAAACAGAATTAACACTGATGAGAGCAGACAGGGCTTTGGAAATCCCAGCCTTGACCACAGAGCACAGAGTCTCCTATGGCATCCAGCTTTCTTTTTTCTGTCTCTGAGGGGTAACAGGACTGCCCCTTGGTTGTTCCAACCATAATTATTGCAATGGCCCACTACAAAAGACATTTACAATACACCATGCTGCTAAAATGATTGTTCTTTTAAAAGAGAATCAAAGAGTGGGTAAAAAATACATCTGCCCCTGGAGGAGAATGATCAGGATTGCCACTCTTTGGGCAAAGGAATGATAAGGGGAATGCCTGGATGACTACGAAATGAGGCTATGAAATTACTGGAAATAATGAGGCTTCTATGGCAAACACTGAACCAATGGGAGAGGGAGGGGAGGAGGTCAGGAGGTTGGCAAAAGTGATGACCTTGGAGCATCTCTGCTGCTAGGCCTACAGGAATGATTGCTTTGAGCCCTATGTGGCCTATTTGAAAATAAAACAAAAGAACGATTAAATTCCACAGAGGTCTTGTTGGAGATATTTCTGCTGTTGGGCTGTTCTCTGCTGCATTTTATCATTAATGAGCCTCCCATGGTGCAGTTATCTAGTCCTGCTAATCCATCCCACCCCCTGCTGCCAGACTAACTATTACATCCTGTTTCTTCCCAACTCTGAAATGTATTGTGCTTTTTGTAGTCAGGTCATCTTTCCTATTCTGGCCTTTGTGATCGTACATCAATTGTTCCCCCCCTGCTTTCTTTGTTAGAGACACTATGGTTGTAGTAGTCCCACTCGTGACACTTCTGAAGTGGGTGACCCTGGGAAAGTCAATTAACATCTCTGAGACTCAGTTTCCTGATCTGTAAAGTAGGGATCATAGCTCCCTCACAGGGTTATTGTGAGGTTCAAATAAGATAATACAGATAAAAGCATTTTGCAAACTTTAAACAGGATTCTTGTTTGTGTCATGGACCAAACAAATCCTTTGGCACTCTGGTGAGGTCTGTGGCCCTCAACTCAGAAAAAAATATTTAAATGCATAGAACTAAAATACATAGAATTACAAAGGAAACCAATTGTAAGAGTAATCAAAAAAAATTTAAACACGTTCAAGGTCCCCAGGTTAAGAATCTGCGTTAATGCGACATATTAATATTAGTTATTATTTTCCTGATTTCCTCTTTTTTGCTTCCTTTCTCTTTCTGTTACTCGTGTACGTGGATGATTACTTTGCCATTCACTACATAAGACTTTTTCTCATGTCACGCCCTTCCCTCCACCTGAAAAGCCTGTGTTTCTACCACTCCATCTCTCTCGAATGGAATAATATTTGTTCTGTTATGGGTTTTTTTTGCATTTTTCCTATTTTCAAATATTTTATTTTTCCAACTACATGTAAAAACAATTTTCATCATTCATTTTTCAAAATGCTGAGTTCCAAAGCTCTCCCTCCTGTCCCCTTCCCCTCCTTCAGAAAGCAAGCAATTTGATATGGCTTATACTTGTGCAGTCATGCAAAACATATTTCCCTATTAGTCACGTTGTGAAAGAAAACATAGACCAAAAAAAAAACCCAAGAAAAATAACAAAAGTAAAAATAAAAAGTAAGCTTGGATCTGCATTCAGACTCTATCAGTTGTTTCTCTGGAGGTAGGCAGTGTTTTCCATCCTAGGTCCTTCAGAATTGTCTTGGATCTTTGAATTGCTAAGAATAGTTAAGTCATTCACAGCTGATCATTGTACAATTTCAGTTACTAAATGCAATGTTCCCATTTCTGCTCCTTTCATTTTGCATCAGTTCATGTAAGACTTTCAGGGGTTTTCTGAGAGCATCTTTCTCATCATTTCTTATAGCACAATAGTATTCCATCACAATGATATGCAACAACTTGTTCAGTCATTCCCCAATTGATGGACATCCCCTCAATTTCCAATTCTTTGCTACCACAAAAAGAGCTGCTAGAAATATTTTTGTACATATAGGATATTGTTTTTAAATTTTTAATCTCTTTTGGGATACAGACCTAGTATCAAAGAATGCAAACAGTTTTATAGCCCTTTGAGCAGAGTTCCAAATTGCTTTCTAGAATGATTGGATCAGTTCACTACTCTGCAGCAGTGTATTAGTATCTTAGTTTTTCCACACCTCTTCCAATATTTGTCAGTTTACTTTTCTGTCATAATAGCCAATCTAAAAGGCGTGAGGCAGTACATCAGAGTTGTTTTAATTTGCATTTTTGTAATCAATAATGATTTAGAGCATTTTATATGACTATAGATGGCTTTGTTTTTTCATCTGAAAACTGCCTGTTTATAGCCTTTGACCATTTATCAATTGGGGAATGATTTGTAGTCTTAAAAATTTAACTCAATTCTTTATATATTTAGAAATGAGGCTCACGGGGTGGAGCCAAGAAGGCGGCTGGAAAGCAGTGAGCTCCCCACCAAGTCCCTCCAAAAACCTATAAAAAATGGCTCTGAACCAATTCTAGAACTGCAGAACCCACAAAACAGCAGAGGGAAGCAGGGCTCCAGCCCAGGACAGCCTGGATGGTCTCTGGGTGAGGTCTATCCCACACAGAGCTGGGAGCTGGGAGCTGGGAGCTGGGAGCTGGGAGCGGAGCAGAGCAGAGTCCAGTGTGAGCTGACCAACCAGACCAGGAGCCGGGCGGAGCGGGCCCTAGCGCCCTGAATCAGTGAGCTGCAGCAGTTACCAGACTTCTCAACCCATAAACACCAAAGACAGCAGAGAAGGTTAGTGGGAAAAGCTGCAGGAGTGGAAGGAGTTCGCTGTTCAGCCACTGCCCCCCCCCCCCCGGGGCAGTGGAGGTGGGGCAGCCACAGCTGCTGTTGCTTCCGGCCCCAGGCCCACCTGGTGGGAGGAATTAAGTGGTGGATCAGAGCAGGAGTGCACAGGATGCTGAAGATCTAAGCCCAGTCCAGGGTGGGGATTCTTGGGGAAGAAGTAGTGCTGGTATGGCAGAGCTGGCGCATCCCCCCCAAACGTGGAACATAGAGCTCTTTAGTCTACAAGCAGTCATACCCCGCTGAAAAACTCAAGGGTCAAGTTAGTTGTTTGGGAATATGGACAGGCAGCGAAAACACACCCAGATTCAGTCTCAGACTTTGGATTCTTTCTTTGGTGACAAAGAAGACCAAAACATACAGCCTAAAGAAGTCAACAAAGTGCAAGAGCCTACACCAAAAGCCTCCAAGAAAAACATGAACTGGTCCCAGGCCATGGAAGAGCTCAAAAAGGAATTGGAAAACAAGTTAGAGAAGTAGAGGAAAAATTGGGAAGAGAAATGAGAAGGATGCGAGAAAACCATGAAAAACAAGTCAATGACTTGCTAAAGGAGACCCAAAAAAATACTGAAAAATACACTGAAGAAAACAACACCTTAATAAATAGACTAACTCAAATGGCAAAAGAGCTCCAAAAAGCCAATGAGGAGAAGAATGCCTTGAAAGGCAGAATTAGCCAAATGGAAAAGGAGGTCCAACAGACCACTGAAGAAAATACTACCTAAAAAATTAGAATGGAGCAAGTGGAAGCTAGTGACACAGGGTGAGTTGAAGATGAAGGGAAGATATCTAAAAGAAATAAAATCAAATTAAGGGATGAGAGAGGAACATACTGAGAGAGGGAGATAGGGAGAGATAGAATGGGGTGGATTATCTCGCATAAAGGTGGCAAGAGGAAGCATTTCTGTGGGAGGAGGGGAGAGGGCAGGTGAGGGGGGAATGAGTGAACCTTGCTCTCATCAGATTTGGCCCGAGGAGGGAATACCATACATACCCAATTGGGAATCTTAACCCACAGGAAAGAAGAGGGAAGAAGATAAAAAAGGGGGGAATGATGGAAGGGAGGGCAGATGGGGGTGGAGGTAATCAAAAAAAACACTTTGGAAAGGGGACAGGGTCAAGGGAGAAAATTCAATAAAGGTGGAGGGGTTGGGAAGGAGCAAAATATAGTTAGTCTTTCACAACATGAGTATTGTGTAAGGGTTATACATAATGATACACATGTGGCCTATGTTGAATTGCTTGACTTCTTAGTCAGGGTGGGTGGGAAGGGAAGAGGGGAGAGAATTTGGAACTCAAAGTTTTAAAAACAGATGTTCAAAAACGAAAAAAAAAGTTTTTGCATGCAACTAGAAAATAAGATACACAGGCAATGGGGCATAGAAATTTATCTTGCCCTACAAGAAAGGAAGGGAAAAGGGGATGGGAGGGGAGTGGGGTGACAGAGGGGAAGGGTGACTGGGGAACAGGGCAACCAGAATATACACCATCTTGGAGTGGGAGGCGGGGGAGGATAGAAATGAGGAGAAAATGTGTAATTCAAACTCTTTTGAAAATCAATGCTGAAAACTAAATATGTTAAATAAATAAATTTAAATTAAAAAAAAAAGAAATGAGGCCTTTATGAGAGAGATTTGCAATAAAATTTCCCCTGCCTTTCTATTTTCCTTTGAATCTTGGCTGCACTGGTTTTGTTTGTGCAAAGTCTTTTCAATTTAATGTAAATAAAATTATCCATTTTATACCCTACA
The DNA here is from genome assembly GCF_011100635.1 of Trichosurus vulpecula. Classification (NCBI taxonomy): domain Eukaryota; kingdom Metazoa; phylum Chordata; class Mammalia; order Diprotodontia; family Phalangeridae; genus Trichosurus; species Trichosurus vulpecula. Next base: position 40,106,789 of record NC_050581.1, on the reverse strand, counting down.
AAGCTATCTCTTACTATGTCATAAATTCTTCCTTTATCTATAGATTTGACAGACAAACTACTTCATACTTCCTTAATTTGCTTATGGTATCACCCTTTATGTCTAAATCATGTATTTATTTTGACTTTATCTTGGTATACAGCATGAGATGTTGGTCTATACCTAATTCCTGCCAAAATACTTTCCAGTTTTCTCAGCAGTTTTTGATGAGACAATATTTTTAAAGGACACTGGGACACATACCTCAGGACAGTGCCTGACACACAGTAGGGACATATAAATACTGATTCCTTCTCCTTCTCTCCTTTAAAATCAACTTAAAATGTACCTCCTCAGGGAAGCGTTCCAATCACCCCATTCTTCACTTCTATGGGAGCTCCATGGATACCTGCAAATTCAAGTTTTTATTACATTAATTTGCACTTATTAATATGTAGCTTGAAAAAAATATTTCACTTTAAAATACTTTACGCTTTGTCCCCTTAACTAAATTATAAACTCTGAAAGCATGAACTTTCATAGGCATAGAATTTTAAAGTTAGGAGATGTTACTTAGTTCACCCCTCCAATTAATATGTTAAGAAACTTAGACTCAAGAGAAGTGACATGGATGAGCTCATGTCACAAAACTAGTAGAAGAGCTGGGACCTGAAGTCAGCTCTTCAAACTCCCAGTTAAATGTACTTTCCACTACTACGCCATACTCTCTTCTATTTTTTTTAATTCCTTCACTCTCCATCCTCCAATTATGTCTCATATTGTTGATTGTTTTTGGACAGGACCTTTGAGTTGATCAACCTGAAGAACTCCAGATCCCTCCCAGAAGCAACTCAGTAATCCCTCTGTAACTTACTATCCTAGAAAGTTGCCCAGGGGCATAGAGAAGTGTTTGGCACTAGGCACAGCTAGCCTGTGTTAACCCAGCTCTTCTCCATTCTAAAGGTGGTCCTCTCTTCATGACTCCTTAGTGTTTTGCTTGCTTCTTTAAGCAGAAGATTCAACTCTTTAGTACATGTTCAGCCATGTAAAGAAGGCCCAGTATATTGGTTCACATTGGAAAGACTTAATAAAAGGTCAATTATTTATTAACCAAGACTCCTTTCTCTAGAACCAATCTCTCCCTTTGTTTTAGCTTGTTTTATAATTTTATTTTAATTTTTAATAGATGCTTTTTGTTTTATATCACATTCATTTCTTTTTCAAATTAATTCATCTCCCTCTTCCTTCACAGAACAAAACAAAAGCAAAAAAATTAAACCCTTATCATAAACCTGTACAGTCCAGAAAAATAAACTCCCACATTGACTATACTTGAAAATGTAGGTCTTCCTCTGCATTTTTAAGTTTATCTCCTCTCTGGCAGAAGGTGAATGAATTGTTTCCCTTTTAGTCTTCTTGGCTGGGTTTATCTGTAACATGGACTAGTCTGGGCATTCTCCAAAGGTCCCTCAAAAGCACCTTCCTAAGTCTAACTGGGTATGCCCTAACTTGCTCCAGTTACACATGATCAGAGTTCTGAAGTCTTTCAAAGTTGTTTTTCTCTGTAATGGTGTTGTCATTGTATAAATTTTTCTCCTAGTTCTGCTCTCTTCACTCTGTATCAGTTCATTGAGGTTTTCCCATTTTCTTCTGAATTGCCCCTTTCATCATTTCTTATAGTACAATAATATTCCATTAAATTTGTGTGTTGTCATTTGTTCAGCCATTCTCATTAGAGAAGCACATCCTTCGCCCTTTCTCTGTCACTTTGACTCTGAGTCTAGACCAAACTTAAGGGTGGCAGAACTATATCCTTCAGACACACTGGACAAATAGCCCCATCCTCAAACCTTGGTTATCCTCACCCTCACCCTATTCCACAAGGGCTGTGGACATCTTAAAGTACTTTCAGTGACAAGGTCTGCACACAAAGCCTGACAGACATTTCAGCAGGCTGCCCAATGAATTTCTTCACCTTCTCCTTCTTCCTTCTTTCCCACTTCCCTAACCCACGCTATGGTTGTAACCAACCTAGCCAACTTCTGGCATAGCCCTAGGCTGTGTACTAACTTAATTCCTCTCCTATGCCCTTCCCCAAATATCCTTTTCTAAATGACACAATTATTTAATGCTGCCAAAAACCTAGAGTAACCTCTGAAATGCATGCTTAAGCCATGGTTATTTATATTGGCTAGAGTCTCCCTTTCTCCCCCTCCAACTGTTGAGGCTTTGTTCTGGAAGAATGAAAGGTAGATGGAGGAGAATGGTGGGCAGTTTGTTCAGAATCAGGCCTGTGTCTGACTCAGACAAGGCTCATTCCCCTAGTAATTTTTCCCAGGAGCTGCTGATGGCAAATTGCTTCTGGCTTGTAGATGATTTCATGTGAAAGGGGCAGGACCAGAGAGAGGAAGCAGGAGGCTGATAAAGGGAGAAGAAATGACAAAGCAGGCACTGGCTTACAAAGGTCAATTAGCCTGCATTATGCATAGGAACGTGAGAAGACATATATTTGTGTGGGAAGTCCTCTATTCAGTGGATGATTCTCGGCCTTTAAGGAATACTTTTGATGGCCTCTGTGTACAATTTTAGAGTTAGAGTGGTTCTTAGAGAGCATGTGACAGACATAGAGATGGATGGGATTCTGACCTCACCATTTTACAGATAAAGAAACTGAGTCCTAAGAGAAGTGAAGTTACTTGCCCAAAGGCCACATAGGTGGTAAATAATAGAGCTGGGATTTGAACTCAGGTCCTCCAACTCCAATTTCAGCGCACTTTTCAATGGACCACACCAACTCCAAGGCCAGGATGGAGGAACCTTTTCAAGGCCATACGGATAGTTAATGGGAGAGCCAAGACTAGAGCCTAGAACTCCTCAGCCCATCACCTCCACTCATTTCACCATAATGGTTTTATGCAATGGCTAATGCCATCTTGGGCCATTATATTTACATGTTGATATTTACATATTGTCTCTTCCATTGGGATGGGAGCCATTTGAGTGTGAGGATTATTTTTAACTTTCCTTTATATACTTATGCCTTAACATAATGTCTAGCACATAGTAAACATCTTCATTAATTTAAAAGATTGATTAGATAGAACTTTTGTTAAGTGCATACTATGTGGCAAGCACTGTGCTAATCACTGAGGGTACCAGTACAAGCACACAGTATAGTCCTTATCCTCAAGGGCCTTATATTTTAATGGGGAAAGACAATACAGAAAGAAAGAAGGTGGAATACTGGGGAAGGGAGGAGAGGGCACCCATGAAGAGAGTAAGGCTGCTGAGAAGGAGGTAGAGAAGTCTGGAAAGAGAGTGAAGTGTAGCTTGGATCCCCCTGGAAAGATGGTCCTATTGAAGAGATCCCCCCATCACTTCCTCTCACCTCTGCCTCCTCTGATCCCTTAGCTTCCCTCATAAAATATCTCAAGGGCATCCACTTTCCAGGCCTTTCCCGATCCCCTTAGTTATCTGCAGGCTCTCTTTCTTCAAAATCCTCTCTTCTTGTGCCTACTGATTAACACCTCTCCCCTCCCACACACCTACAACACACACACACCCTCAGTAGAATATCAACTCCACTTAGGCAGGTTTGGGTTGTTGTTTGACCAATGTCCTCACACTGTCTTCCCCCACAACTAAGCAATGCTTTGTACACACTGTTATTGTACACACTGTTGTTGCTGTTCAGTCATTACTCAGTGGTGTCCAGTTTTTCATGATTCCATTTGGGGTCTTCTTGGCAGAGATACTGGAGTGGTTTGTCATTTCCTTCTTCAGCTCATTTTACAGATGAGGAAACTGAAGTAAACAGGGTTAAGTGACTCGTCCAGGGTCACACAGCTAGTAAGTGTCTGAGGTCATATTTGAACTCATGAAGACTAGTCTTCCTGACTCCAGGTCTGGTGCTCTACCCACTGAGCCACCTAGCTGTTCTGCTTTGCACATAGAAGACACTTAAATGCTGGTTGGACTGAACTGAGTTTTTGAAATTCACTAGCAGAACAATCACATTAGACAGTTTTGTTTTTCTCCTGTTATAAATGATGAGACCCATCCAAAGTCTGTCTCTTGGTGACAAGAAGTGACTGGGCTATCAAAGGTTCTAGCACTAGTGTAAAGCAAGCTCTGGAACATCATACCAAGCTGCCAGACTTTGGATTAGGTCAGAGCCTTGCAGTGGGGTCAAACAAATAGGATGCTAGAAGTCTGGTCACACCAAATGAGGGATTCTTTCAACCAAAGCAACTCATGAAGAACATCTAGGCCAGTGCTCAGAGGGTTCATAGGATTTAGGCACAGTGACTTTAGATATCAATAAATTAATAAACATTAATTAATTAATATAATGAATGAGCATTAATTATTATTCTTAAGCTGTGTGCTAGGCACTGTACTTAGCTCAAACAGAATACAAAGACAAAAACCAAGCAGATCAAGCAGTCCCTGTCCTTAAGGAGCTTTTATTTTATTGGGAAGAGTTGTTATGACTGTAATTAAGGATAGAGATAGGGGCTGAGCCTGTGATTGGTCCAGGGAATGAATGCCAGGTGAGGAAACTCCCTTTACCAATGCAGGTTATTTATAAATATGTATGTACAAAACAAACACAATCTGTTTGAGAGAGGCCTATTGGAGGAGGACACTTGCCACTGCAGGAATTAGGAAAGGCATACTGTAGAAGGCAGCTCTTGGGCAGAATCATAAAAGAATCAAGGGATTCCAAGGGTCTGAGAAGAGGTGAGAATACATTCCAGGTATGGAGGATGGCCATTGCAAAGGCACCTAGAAGGGAAATGATGTCTCTCACTCATCGAACCACAATCAGGGAATCTAATCTAATCTCATTTTACAAATGAGACAACTGAGATCCAGAGCTCATGTAATCTACTTTGGTTAGGCAAAAAGCATCCAGAAGGAACCAAAATTTGAAAAGTTAAAGAAATAAATAAATGAAGTAAAGGATAAGGATGGAAGGAACTTGTCCATCTGATATGGTATGATGTGGTAAATCAATGACATTGTAAGTTCAGAATTCAGGCATCATCCTCTTTAATAATTAATTAATAATTAATTACCAAAAATTATTTAATAATAATTACTAAAAGATTCATGTAACTTGATATCACCTGGGGCTTAAGAGAACCCCTGTTGAAATTAAAGGAGAGCAGCCAGAAGGCCTAGAAAAACTGTAATAAGCACCCTCCTGTTGGTGACCTTAAGGTTAAATTTTCAGATTATTTTTTTTCTTGAGGAATCAGTACAATTTCTGCCATCAGATGTTTTTATTTTTAGCCTAGTACCGTGGATCATCATATTTTAAATTAAGGGTTAGAAGGGAGCTGAGGGGACATCTAGTTCAACCCCCTCATTTTATAAATGATGAACTTGAGGCACAGAAAAATTAAGTGACTTGCTCAAGGTCAAACAAGCAGTAAGAAGCAAATCCGGAATTTGAACCCAGGTCTTCTGATTCTAAATGCGGTGCTCCTTCCACTGTAACCAGTGACTAAAAGAGGACAAGGGTGGAAATGGTGAATGAGGGGGCCAGTATAAAGTTTGTAGGGTTGTTATGGGGGTGACTGAGAGTAGGAATTTGTTTCATTCTTTGTATTTGTATCCTCAGCACCTAGCATGATGCCTGGCACATAGTAGGATCATAGTGAGTGTTTGCTGTTTGAGTGATTGATTGATTGCCTGTCAACAAATCAGCAAGTATTGTCAGGGTCAGAGGAAGAAAAGGTGAGTAGTGGCCATTGGTAACTTCCATGTTGATCTTTTGTATTCTCAAGGCATGAATCCAGAATATGATGGATACCTTCTCAATGCTGTTCTAACCTGAGGACCAACATCCATTTCTAATGATACTTGGCAGATGTCCAGGATGGGAGGGTTTTTCTATTAATGACTTCCACAGCAAATGTGAAATAATACAAGAAGGAAGACACTCTCTCAACTCTTCCCCAAATTCTGTAGAGGAAACCTTCATGATTCATGACTTCAGAATTCTTTGTTTCAAATATGCCTTTCCTCTGGCTCAAAGATGGGTGAAGACTTCTGTCAATCAAGGGAAGGATATTAGAAGGTGTTCTAAGGGAAGTGTTAGAATCATTAACAACTAGTTGACACTTTCTCCTATAAAGAATATCCCCAAGCAAAAAAAGAAAATGGTACTTAGATCATAAGGGAGGTTTCTTATGTCTTCCCCTGGATACTATGGTTACTAAGGATACTAAAGTTAGGAATAGGCTTCCTCACAGTGACATTCTCCAGGGGCAAGCTAATCTAGACAAGGCTGGTTCTTATGCACAGTAACTCCCATGGACATATCTGGAAATTCTGGAACCTAGGATAAATTCAAGATAAAGGGAAAGAGATCTGAATACCTTAAGGACCCAGTATATTACTGATCTCCTGGTGGAGTGGCAAGGGGATAGTTGGGAGGAGAGGATGCTTCCCCATTCTGGTCATCTGTACCTCTCAGTCTTTGGCTGACTCAAACCAAGAGTTTAACTGACCAAGTCTACATAGCCTACATTAATGTAATGAGCTCTGCCACCCGCAAAAAGGGGGAAGCTAGGAGACAGTTTCCTGAGAACTAGAGAGAACTTAGTATTTTTCCAAGTGCCCACTAACGTTAGGTGTTGCACATACCTGCTTGGGGATAATCAGGGGAATTGCCAGCACCTAGGTCTTCATCATTTGAAAGGGTTGGGTAACTGGTCAGCAGTGCCCCCTGGCGAATTAAATAGACATATGGAAACAATACAATTTATACTCATAAGTCAAGGAAGGGTCTTTTCTTTTTATCACATTCCCTACGTCACCGGAATTGAAAAACAAACTTTTTTTAAGGATACCATTGGGGAGAAAATGGGTAGTTGCCCAAAGAATTTTATGACAGGAATATATAAAAAGAGCACTTGTCTGTTCAAAGGAATCTCCAGAACTCATCTTTCATTCAAAAAATCAATGCATCTACAGAGGTTAAGTTAAGATAGCTAGACAGCAACTCACATGAAAAAAAGATATGGGGGTTTTAATGAACTACACGTTCAATATGGGTCAACATGCATGATATTGCAGATGCCTCCCCCACGAAGAAAAAAAACTCCAAACAGAAAGGCTGTATTAAGAGAGGAAGCATGTCTAGAATGAATGCTTTGAGAAGCCCATTGCACGCTGACCTGGCCAGACCACCCCTGGACTATGGGTGACATACATAAAGAATAATGTTGACAAGCTAGAGAACATCCAGCAAAAGGCAGCCAAAATGGTGAGAGGATTAGAATCTATCCCCTATGAGGATGTATTAAATGTCTAAAAAAGAGAAGACTTGTGTGTGACAGTTGTTTCTAAGTATTTAGAATATGAAAGACATTATGTGGTTAGGTTTGGTCTCAAAGGGCACAATTGGAAGCAATGGGTGAAAGTGGGCAGAAAGGCCTATTGCAGCTCAGTGTGAATACAATCTCATTAATTAGGATTATCTCAAAGTAGAATTGGTTGCCCAGAGAGTTATAGGGCTCCCTCTTCTCAAAGGAAATTTTCAAGTGAAGGCTGGGTGATTAATAGTTGTGGATATAGTAAAAGATATTCTTTTCAATTCAACATACAATTCAACAAACATTTATTAAGAGCCTACTATGTGTTAAGCACTAGGGATACAAAAAGAGGCAAAAGACAGTCCCTACCCTCAAGCAGCTTACAATCTAAAGGGGGAAACAACATGAAAACAGATATATGCAAAGCAAGGTATATACAGGATAAATAAGATATAATTAAAAGAGAGAAAACACTGGAATTAAGTGGAGTTAGGGAATACTTTCTGTAGAAGATGAGATTTTAGTTGGGATTTAAAGGCAGCCAGAGAGATCAGTAGTCTCAGGGGAGGAGAGAGAGCATTCTAGGCATGGAGAACAGCCAGAGAAAATTCCCAGTGTCGAGAGACTTGTTCATGGTATGACAAGACCAGTTTACAGAGCAGAACCAATACTGTAACTGTAGTCAGAGGACCTCTCATACTGCCTGTGTGACCTTGGGTCATCTGAGTAAATCAATTAACTTTTCTGAACATATGTTTCTTTATCTATAAGAAGAGGGAATTAGAGCAAATGGCATTTGAGATGCATTCCAGATTTAGATCTAAATCTGTAATATTATAAAAGCCATCTATCATTCTGTGATCATTTTATTCAAATGAATAATATGTGTTGTCAGACACTACAGTACCAAGTTTATAGACCTTTGGTGGTTTTTCAAAGCCACTGTAACCCCGGTACACAATGGGTTTGGAGACCATCATCTTTTTTTATTTCATTATAATCTGAACCAGATGACCTAGGAATATTAGTACCTGATGCTACCCAAGGATAGCCACCAACTCCCCTTATAAGCAAATAGGCTCTTAAGGCTTGAAAAATTAATAGTTTTATTTATAAATTAATAGAAACAAATAAGATTTACATCTGAGTCTGTAATTATTCCTTATCCTCCTCTCCTCACTCTCCACTGAGCAAATAATCCCCCAAAGTCCTATATGGTCTCTGTGACTCAAAGTACTGTCCTGAAGTTTCAGTCCAATGTTAGTGCTGATTATCACCAATCAATGGGACTCCCTCTACAACTCCTCTTTCTGCACCATCTTGCTTACCTCCTGTAGCCCTCCTCCATTAAGAAGAGCAGCTTTACCTCTACTCTGATCTTACGGCAACCTGGATATTCCTGATAATCTAGGGAGGATTTCCCCCTAACTCTTCAGATTTATTTAGAATCTTATTGGATTGTAAGCACCTTGAGGGCAGGGTCTGTATTTTGGTACCCTAGGGCTGGGCACAGTGCCTGGAACTTAGTGGGTGCTTAGTAATTGTTTATTGAATTGAATTTTCTAGGAAAAGAAGCAAAACTCTAATTTTAGCTTATGCGCAGAAGAGGGAGCTTCCCTGAATCCTCCTCCTAACATAAACACTAATTTCCAGAGACAAGGTGCTTCGCTCTGTTCCTTTTGATCAAATGAGTGCAACACTACTCCCTTTTCTAGTTCTCCTAGGTAGTCTGAGTGACAAGAAGGCTGTTTGTTCGTAGTCATTACGTATATACATCAGGAATAGAGAATATGTATGTGAGCTCATGTACATTCTTGTTGTAGCATTGCATGTTAGTATGGGCGATAGGATCACGGGGATTTATACATCGAGTCTCAGTGCTCTAGTCATGTATATATGTAATTACATAGACTGTTATTATATGTTATGTTATGTTGTTACATTACGTTACTTTATGTTACATTATATTATGTTATGTTACATTATGTTATATATTATGTTATATTATATTGTCATATTATTTTATGTCATACTATATTACATCATATTATATTATGCCATATTATGCTATATTGTATTACGCTATTATGCTATATTATATCTTGCTATATTATGTCATGCCATATTATATTATGCTACATTATGCTATATTAGGCTACACTATATTTTGCTCTATCATGCTATTATGCCATATTATATCATGCCACATTATGCTATATTAGGCTATATTATATTTTGCAGTATTATATTATGCTATTATACCATATTATATCATGCTATATTACATTATGTCATATTATATTATGCTATATTATAGTATGCCATATTATATTATATTATGCTACATTATGCTACATTATCCTACATTATGCTATATTATATTATGTCATGTCAGGTTACATCACATCATGTTACATCATGCCATGCTACGTCATGTCATGCTACATTATATCACGTCGTGTTATGTTATATTATGTTGTGTTACTTTGTATCACTCTGTGTTATGTAATATCACGTCGTGTTATGTTATATTATGTTGTGTTATATTATGTCATAGTATATATCATATATTATATCATATTATACTATATTATGTATCCTATTCTATTCATATTACATATCATATCATATTACATGTACGTATAGTCAGTCAGCCAACAAACATTAAGCACCTACTATGTGCTAGGAACTGTGCTAAGCACAGAAAGGCAAAAGGCAGTCAGTGTCTTTGAGGAATTAATAATCTAATAGGGGAGACAACATGCAAACAAAACTGTACGACAAGATATATGCAGGGTAAATAGGAAAAAAAATAAAGAGAGGGGAGGCACTAGATTTGAGAGGAATTCTGAAAGGCTTCCCATAGAAGGTGGGATTTTATTTGGAACTTGAAGGAATCCAGGGAAGCCAAGAGGTGGAGATGAGGAGGGAGAGCATTCCAGGCATGGGGTACAGTCGAGAAAATGCATGGAACTAAGAGATGGAGTGTCTTTTTCAGAGAACAGCAAAGAGGCCCATGTACCTATATTTCCCTTGCAAAGCTTAGAAATCAAAGGACAGTAGTAATGGCTGGGTGTCAGCACAAGGTGGCTTTGACCAAGCCATTTATTTGTACGAGGTCATTACATTATGATTGTCTTAACCCAAGTGCTCCCTAAGTCACTTCTAATACTTGATCAGCACTTTCCCTTTGATGTTGACGATCACAGAAATTAGCAAAGACTCTCAAGGTGCCTCAGTTCCATATCACCAAGGACCAAATTGACCAGCTGCTTACTGAAAAAGATAACTTTACCATCATTGAGTCAGAAACAGATGAATTGTGCCTGAGAGACGAGGATACTAGGTAGGAAAGACTACCTTGAGGTGTACGTTTGGATCATATAATTCGTATTTGTATAGCACTTGAATGTTCAGCAAGCACTTTCCTCACAATAGCTTTGTGAGGTAGGTAAAAGAAGAAAGAAGAGGAAAGAAAAATCTAGAGTGGTTCACCCTCTAAAAAAAAGGCAATTTACAATTATTTACGAATGTTGTATCTCTCCTTAGATCGCAAGCTTCTTGAAAGTAAGGATTGTATCTTTTTTCTTTTTTTTCTCCCATAGCATCTAGCACACTGTCCTGAACATAGTAGACGCAAGTTGTTGAATGCTAGTGCCTACAGCATCACTTAGAGCCTTGGTGTTAAACTGAGAAAGGAGAACAAGGATCCATGTGAGGTTCCTTGTTGTTGAATCTGTTGTATCTGACACTCCATGACCCCATTTGGGGTTTTCTTGGCAAAGATACAGGAGTGGTTGGCCATTTCTCTCTCCATCGCATTTTACAGATGAGGAACTGAGGCAAACAGGGATAAGTGACTTTCCCAGGGTCACACAGCTGGTAAGAGTCTGAGGCTGGATTTAAATTCAGGTCCTCCTGACTCCACGCTGGTTACTCTATCCACTGTACCACCTGGCTATCCTTGCTAGCCTCCTATTGACTTGGAAAATCACAAATTACTGTTATCTATGTTTTTATGGTATTTTTATTTATTTTGTTAAATATTTTCCAATTACATTTTAATCTGGTTCTGGCAGTACTCAGGAATGTTGTGGGCCACACACAGGCCGAGCATTTGACAATTTTGCTCTAGAGAACTGGAATTTATAGCTTTGCCTTTTTTTGTCTCCCAGTTCCTTTTAGTGTCTTTGCTCAAAATAACTGAATACCAGTTTTCTTTTCCCTATTCTGATTTTTCTCTCTGTTACATTAAAAAAACTAACATATTAGCCTTGGGGGTTTGATCATTTGGAGAGAACAAAATATATTTAGTCTTTGACCAATTTTGGAGATGGCTCAGGGGTCTAAAGTGGCTGGGAGAACAATGTGATCTCTCCCTGAACTATCTCTCCACCATTGTGTTTTAAACTGGCTCAAGGTGAAAACTGGAGAAATATAGCTAAATATTAACTCTAGTGACTTAGTACAAGCCTAATCATATACCCTCAGACATATTATGAACTCAGAGGTAGAAATGAAATTATGTTTCATGGGCTTTTCCTGGGTTCCTTACCCCTGGCACTTGACCCCATTATTGAATCACTACACTTCATTAAAAATATAATTGTGTTGCATGATATGATGTAACATTATAACTATTAGTTCTGGCCAGAAATTCTGAGAGTCTTCCCCTCCCAGACTGATTCTTTTGTGAAGGGAAACTGGGCCATCTTTTACCTCAATTCTTATCTAGCCTTCAGCTACTGAATGGGTGTTGTGTCAGATGAACTGGGACCCGGGAAAGACCTTAGCTTAAAAAGACCAAGGTTTTCCACCGTATCTGGGGCCGTCATCAGTTGTCCTGACCTATATCTTGCCACTGGATTCCAGTGACACTGGAAGAGAGGGTGAGACTGATGACTTTGAACATCCCTGCCTCTCCCTCTTGTCATTGGTCCTCTTCAAGAAGCAAGGATGTACAAGAACAATTATCAGTGTTGGTGTCATCTCCTTGCCAGTCTGTAAGCTCCTTCAGGGTAGGGTCAGGTCTTGTTTAAACTGTTTTTCTTCCCCAGTATCTAGCACAGTGCCAAGCACCTAACTTGGCAGTTCTTTAATAACTATTTGTTGAACTGTACTGTAAGAACCAAAGATGATTAAATTTTTTATTGTGGGTCACTGGGATAGTTGGGGCAGCTAGGTGGCACAGTGGATAGAGTGCCAGGAAGTATTTACTAAGGCTTCCCATGGGCCAGGCATAGTGCTAGATGCTGAAAATACAAAGAAAGGCAAAAGACAGCCCCTGCTCTCTCTCAAGGAATTCATGATCTAATGGGAACTATAACGTGCAAACAACTATGAATGAACAAAATATATACAGGATAAATCAGAGGCAATCAACTGAGTGACGGCATTAGCATTAAGGGGATGGTCATGAAAGACTTCTTGTAGAAGGTGGGATTTTAGCTGGAATTTGAAGGAAACAGGAAAGCCAGGAGGTAGAGAAAGCGAGGAGGGAGGGAGAACATTCCAGATATGGGAAACAGCCATTGAGAATGCCCATATTCAGGAGATGGCAGGTCTTTTGCAAGTAATGGCAAGGAGATTAGTGTCACTGGGTTGTAGAATATGTGGGGGTGAACAAGGTGGAAGAAGACTAGAAAGGTGGGCAGGGAGTGGAGATGACATGCTCCTTCACTTTAAGAATATCACTAAGTATGATGAAAAACTGCCAAAGTGATTTTCCTTAAATGTAGATCAGATGATGTCCCTCTCCTCAATAATCTCCAGTGATTATGGTCATAAGAATAAAACATAACCTCCTTTGTTTAACTTTTAATGCCCTCATTAAATTCTAATGGAATCTAGCTTTTCAACCTCATTGAACATCACTACCACTTCTACACTCTGTGATCCCAACAAAAAGGCCTTCTCTCTGTTCCTCTCCATGCCTTGGTGTTGGCTGTTCCCATACTTGGAATGTACTTTCTCCTCATCTAGTATTCAAAATGCCTCTTTGATCCAGATACAGCTCAAGCACCACTTTCTACATAAAGTATAAGATACCTCCAACTGCTAGGACCCACCTTCCCTAAGTACCTTGTATTTATTTGTATTTGCTTCCCTTATATTTGTTCTGTAAATACTTAGATATGTATTTGCTGACACCCCCATTAAAATGCAAGGTACTTGAGAATAGGGATTGTTTGCTTCTACTTAGCATTACTTAGTACCTTGCTCTGTGCCTAGAATGCAGTAGGCACTTGATAAATATTTGTTGATTGATTTTCCTTAGTCACTAGAAAATTAAGACTCAGAGAGGTGAAATTATTTGTGCATGGTTGCACAGCTAGTAATTGGCAAGGCTGGGATTGGAAGCTAGAACTTCTGACTTCTGGTGCACTTCTCACAACAGCATACTGTTCTCTCCAAAGTTGGAGGGGAATAACGAATATATTTCTCTCCTAAATGTAACTCTATGCTACTAGTCAATTCAACATAAGAAATGTTTACTGAACACTTACTATGTGCAAGTCAATGATCTTTTGGTATTCTCCCTGGAAAGCATTCAGGCTAGTGGCAGCCCCTAAGAAAAGGAGGAAAGTAGTGGCATATTCTGAGAAGGATATGAGTAAAAAAGTAGCCAGTTTCCTTTCTGACCCAAGAATTTATGATCTCTGGGCCAAATGCAGGTGGGAGCTTAAAGCAGTAACTTGTATAAGCTAAATACTACTGAAATTCTAATTTTAGAAAAATCTATACATCAAGGAGCGGTGATTTGGCTGGTTTGAGGACTCTCCAGACAGAGCATCAGGCCTTCATGACTTATTTTAAGAGTTGGTTGATGCTCAGAGAGTTTAAGTGATTATGGATGCTAAGAAAGCTATTAAGAAATGGAATTTGAACAGCAGTCTTCCTGACTCCATTTTCATCATATCATCAAGTTATATCAAGCCGTATTGTCTTTAGCCAAAAAGCTACTGTTGTCCTTCTCCAGGTGTGCATGTGGGTTCGCTCCCCTCACCTTCCCCAATTCACAAATCCAACTGGGATAAATTTGGTTTTGCCTCAATTTTATGTTGCTAACTGCAGGCACCAAATCTTGTGTGCAGAGGCTCGACTTGTTTGTTAGCCTTTATTTCTCAAAGCATCTAGTTTGAAACTTAGAGGGGATCTTCCCTGACTGACAGGAATACTGTAAGGGAGGTAATTTTCTAGAGATGAGCACTGGTTGCCATGGTTTCCAACAGGCAGAAACTCCAAGGTCAATTCCCTGAAAATCTTTCATAGCTGATATCAGCAGGGTGATGCTACATTTCTAATCACTTTTCCCCCTAAACAGGAAAGGAGATTGCTCTAACCGTGCCTGATGTTTTTGGAAGGTGGGGGGAGGGGAGAAAGGACCGGAGTGTGTAGTGATGGGGGGGTGTGGAGGGGGAGAATGAGGGGGAATAATAACCCCTAAGGAGGAAAATCTGAAAAGGCAGAAAACCCAGCAGGCTGGCTGACCACTGTGATAAAGCCTGGCACCACTGATCCCCCGGGAACTGGAGGAGCGAAGCAGCACTTGGAGAAACGAAGTTTTAATAAACTGAAAAGGCTCGTCCGCAATGAAACTAAGCCCTGCAAAGCTCACACGGAAAAGCCTGCCCCAAGAAGGATTTCAGTCCTCGCTGTCTGAATGATGCATTTACTTTCCTGAGCACGGCAGTCTCAAGGTAGGGGTGAAAGCAGCTCCTGCCCCACCAAGGCATCAGGCTGAACGAGCGGCACAGGACACCATCTCTACTTCACTTGGTGGTACCCTCCTCGCCTACAAGGCCCCTCCCGTCTCCAGGGCTTTTCCTCCACAGATCAGCGCACCAACCTTCTGAATTAAACCGCTGCTGGCACAGCTGCCTTATCGATTAAACCTTTTCTTGTCTAGAGGAGCTCAAGATGTTTCCAGGAAACCTTCCCTCCCCCTCCCCCCCACCTCTCTCTAGGGAAAGGTATTTCGTTCAGAAGCCTGATCTCTCCTGGGAGCTCCACATAATCACAGGTGTTCAGCATTCTCACACAATCGCTGCATAATCAGCCATTAGCAAATGGCTGTGTTAACCTTAGGCCGACTAAGTAGTCATCCGTATAAAAGCATCTAATGGGCTCCAGCATGCTTTTCTCTCCTGCAAAATGGGGTCTCTGCTCCACAGAGTAAAGGGGGAAATCCTGAAAACCAATCTGAACTGTCTCAAAACTAGCCTCTCCAAATCTTTCAATCTTTTAAACAGTTTTGAAAAGTCCTTCTACACCCCAGGAGAAAGACAAACCGTAGAAGAAAGGAAAGCAGTATTGTTTGTTACTTCCTTGCCTTATATTTCTCCTCTCTCTGGGGCAGTAGAAAAAAGGCAGTTTGCAAATCAGTAATGGGGTTTGTATTTTAAATGTCGTGGTTACATCTTCTTTCTGGTTAAGTGTTTGAATGCTAATCTCCTTGGCATATATATGTATATATGAAGCGTATCCCGTGTATGCATAGCACATCTAGCAATCTTTATCTATTCACACATATGTGTATAAATTCATTCAAATAATATATATACACCTGTACTTGTATATATACATACATATATTTGTACATATATAACGCAAAACTCGGGTCTGGTCATTGGTCCTCCAAATTCACTGGAGGACCTAGACAGAGTGATTATCTTCGAAGTCACATGTTTTCATTGCTTCACCTGTGTTTTTTTGGCTCAGGCATTTCCCTGTACCTAGGAAGCTGTGTCCTACCCTCTGCCTTTGCATCTCTAAGGCTGAAATTTTACTTGTTCCTCCCTCCCCTCCAGAACTGTGACTAGCATGAGACCAAGCAGAATTTTGGCCCTGGAGTGCCCCTCTGCAATTACGGGTCACAAATTACTCTGCAATAAATACTCTTCAAGTAGTGGTTGTCCTTTCCCAACACAACTGTGCTGGTGAGGGTAGCATCCTTTGAGCTGCCATACCTCCTCCTCCTCCCTGATACACTCTCCTCTTGTAGGCCAGGCCCCTGCATGCACACCCACAACAAAACTATCTTGACTTCAGGCACTTTTGTAGCCTTGCCTTCCTTGAGGCAGCATGGCAAAGCATAGGGACTGGGAGTGTGATTCCACTGGTATAGGAAACTCCTTCTACCAGTACAGGTCAGCACTTCCTGTGCAATTTATAATCTTAAAACAGTTACCTAGAACGCTTGAGAAGTAAAGTGACTTGCCTAGGGTTACACAGCCAGTAGGTATCAGAGGTGGAAGTTTAATTCAGGTTTCCCTGGCTTCCAGGTTAACTTCCTATCCATTATACTCCACTATCTCTCCTAGCTGTATACTATGGACTGGGGAGAGGGTTGAATTAACATGGAATCAGAGGATCTGGTCTTGAATCTTTGCTCTGCCTTTTACTGTTGTGACACTGGGAAATTCATTTACCTTTTTGCTCAGTTAAATGAGGGCTTTGGACTAGAAGACATCTATTCCCTTCAGGTTCTAATTTCTCTAAGTCTTCCCTGGAGTTACAAGTAATGGTTCAGACTTAGATACATTCTCTTCTAGAGTTCTTGTTATGAGCAAAAATTATATCCATTGAGAAGCATGGTGTAGTAGAGAATATATTGAATTTAGAGCCAGGAGACCTGGGTTCATGTTTTAGCTTTGATCCTTACAGACTGTATGACCTTGGGTAACTCATGTCACTCCTCTGGGCCTCAGTTTCCTCATCTGTAAAATGAGGTGGTTGGCCTAATTCACCTCTAAGGTCTCTTTCAGCTCTAATTTTATGATCCTATACTCTCTGAGCCTGATCTTCTTCATCCATCAAAAAGAACATATTAAGCACCTACTATGTTCCAAGCACTATACTAGGATATAAGAATAAACAAACCAATCCCTACAGACAATGAATTTATATTGCGATAGAGGTTACAAGTACATATAAGAATATATGCAGCATACATGTAAACTTAATAAATAGAAATATATCCAAAGTAGTTAAATATAATGTTATTTGGGAGGCATAGTGCTAGCAGTTTGGGAGATCAGGAAAGGCTTCATATAAAAGTGGGTGCCTAAGCTGTATCTTAAAGGAATATAGGGGTTATATGTGGTAAAGGTAGAACAGGATTTTTTTTTCCTTTCATTAATTTTTATTATTTGGGGATCAGAGCTAGTCTTTCCTCTTGGTTAACTGAAAGCCTGTCTTCTATTAATGTTAACCTGACTTAACCAAAACCTGTCCCATAGGATGTGAAAATTTATTTAAAGCCTAAAACATTCCTTAGATAAGAAGGTAGAGGAAGAATCTCAACTGACTTTTTGGAGATATGTAAATCTCTCCCTTCAGTCTATTTATGAGCCTTCTAAAAGTAGTTCAGTCTGTAACCTGACTTCATTTACCTATAAAGTCTATTTAACTAGGTTGTTAGTTATGATTCTGTTTAACTAAGTTTATTCAACTTTTATAACATTAAAGGGAGCATGACAGTGGTGGGATTCAAATGAATTAACAACCGGTTCTCCACGGAACTGAGTCGAGTCACCACCCCCGCTAACAACTACACCTAAAATTAGGTACTGGTTCTACCAAACCGGTGCATACTGGCTAAATCCCACCAACTTCATGGTATTATAAATCTTTTTTTTTCCTTTAACTTTTATGGCTTAAAGGGGATATATACAAGACTGCAATATATAAAACAATTATTTCTCAGTCACTCTAATTTAATTTGGCCCATGAGAGGTCTTGTCAGAATCCTAATGGTTGTTCAGATTTTTTTTGTCTGAGATATGAACCTATGCTTATGATAAAACCTAAGTTTTTCTAAACTCTACGATTTCTATGTTGTGTTAGATTAATTTCTACTGAAGTTATCTACTACATGAACTGAGAAAGGAGATATTTCTCCATAACAGAGCTAAGGAAGGAATATATTCTAGGCATGTGGGACAGCCAGAGCAAAGGCACAGAAATGTGAAATCATGTATCCTGAGAAAAAGAGAGAAGGTCAGTTTGGTTGGGTAGCAATGCTGGAGGAGGAGTAATGTGCAATGAGGCTGGACAGATGGTGTAGAGCCAGGTTGTAAAAGCTAAACAGAGGAATCTATATTTTATCCTAGAAGCAACAGGAAGCCACTGGAAGTTGCTTGAATATGAGAGAGGAGTCACATAGTTAGATTTTGAGGAAGTTGATTCATTAAAGACCCCCTACTCTATTCCAATCAGTATCAATACAAGTTCTGTATATTTGGCTCCAGAGCAGTGTAATCATGGGAAGCTGGCTGGAGGCCCTCCACCCTTGTTTTTCCTTGTTGTGGTGGAGGTGATTCAACTACATGGAAGGTCCCCCCAAATTATTTTTGTACCTCCAGAATCATTCTATCTTGTCCAACATGAGCAGGTGCCCATCTTATGACCATCATACGACCACCCACTCAGTAGAGATGTCCTATGCTTCACCCATCTTAGGACCATCTAGTCAGTGGAAATATTCCTTGCTTTGCCAAACTCGTGACTCTTCTATTATATTGTTTTGCTTATTTTAGTCTATGTGTCAACCAATGAAATTGGTCTGTATCTGGTATAACTGTTCTTGAATGTTTACATATCTAACCACATAAAAAATAATGTCCTGGAAGGAGGGGGTATCTCAGATCATGAGGAAGATCTGAGATCCACTTCATTAGAGGAGACTACGAACCCTTTAATGAAATGCCATTGGCTTAGAGCTCTGCCTCGGTTTCTCTTATTGTAGGCTGGATAATTTTTATCCCACAATTTGCTCCTAATGAATTTCACTTTAGAAGTACTACGTCAAATGGACAGAAGTGGTAAGAGACTTCAGGCATGGAGATCAATTTGGAGGCTATTACAATAATCTTGTTGAGATGTGATAAAGACCTTAACTAAGTTGTTGAATCTATGAGTGAAGAAAAGGAGTTGGTTGCAAGAGATGTAGAAATAATAAAACTGAGCAAAGAATTGGCTATGTGGAGTGAAGAAGATCAGGGAGTAGAGATTTAATGTTGAGAATACAAATCTGAGGTACTGGAAGGATGGTGGTGCCTTCAAGAGAAATATGGAAGTTTGGGTGAGAAGAGAATTTGAAGGGGGGAGATAATTACTTCAGTTTTAGATCTATTGAGTTTAAGCTATCTCTATAACATCCAACTTAAATGTCTAACAGGAAATCAGTGATCTAGGACTGAAGCTTGGGGGTGAGAAATATAGATGTAGGAGTCACCTGCAGAGTTGGATAGTTAAACTCATGAAAGCTGATGAACTTCCAATAGAGAGAGTATGGAGGAAGAAGAGAAGTGGACCCAGGCCAGAATCTTAGGGAAGAGCCACAATTAGAGGGCATGATAAGCCAGCAAAGGAGGCTGAGAAAGAACAGTAAGACAGGTAGGAGGTAATCCAGGAGAGAGTAGTGTCAAGAAAAATGCATCTGTAAAATGGGGATAATGATTTCCATAGTACCTACTTCATAGGGTGGTTGTGAATTTCAATTTAAATACAACACATAAAAGTGTTGTGTAGACTTTATATACATATATATATATATATATATATATATATATATATATATATATATATATATATATATATACATAGTTTTCATTTCTGTTTTTATTGTCATTTCTGTTGGACAATAACACATGGGGACGATTTTTTCAAGTTATGCTCTGGGAGAGAAAATTCCCTTTTCTTCCGGCTCAGCAAGAACTAGAGAATCAGCAACTGAAGGAAGAAATGAAGTTCTCAGCTGGGGGAAGGCAAACCTCACCCTTCTAATAGCATTTAGTGTTCCAGGTTCCTTTGTGGAATACCTGGGGGATGAGGCCTATCTGAACTCTCATCTCAATGGGAAAAACTTTTTAAACAGTTCTCTTCTGATAACAGCGTTCTGTGAACTGACTAGTATAGTACCCTTGGTCTTTACAGACAAACCTGTATTTTGCAAAGTGACACCTGTAAAGAAATTTCCTGGGTAATTGGAATGGAAGGATATTAGTAAATATGAATGGGGAGTCAAAATTTAGGGTCATGCCCCTATAAGGAAAATCCGAAATTCAAGGGAAAATTTGCTTTCGTCTCTCTCTCTCCCCACCCCCATACACACACACACACACACACACACACACACACACATACACACACACACACGTACATGAATGATGAAACGGACTTTTTTTTCAGCACAGAGAACAATGTTCATTACCAGTAGAACTTGGTGATATCATAGGGAAGGTTTTTTTTTTTCGACTGAGGGGATTTGTATTTTTAAATTCTTAGTCATTTTATTGTCTGTTATTTATTGTAACTCTGAGGTTCTTTGATTCTAATCTTTCATTTATTTGATAGATTTAGAACTGGAGGGGACCTCAGATATAATTTAATCTAATTGACCATATTGAAAGTAAGGAAATTGAGGCACAGAAAAATTAACTGAATTATCCAAGGTCATGAGGTTAATACCTCAACTGATCTATCCTTTTCTTATCCTCTCCTTCATTTTTCCTGAAGGATAAGTAAATGAGACATTTTTAAAAGTCAAAAGAAAATAAAAATATATCCCCAAAAGGACACAAATAGGGCACTTTTTTAAAAAATGGTGCATAATAAAAGTTCTTGGTTTCATATGTAACAGAGGGTATTCAATACCTTCCATGTCAATCAATCAATCAGCTGATGGGCATGATTTGCCCTTAAATGTGTAAACAAGGTTGTCTGTACTCTGTGATCTCTTTATGAGGTACAATCCAAACAAGTTAAATACTCCTCTGGGGAGCCTTTAAAAAGCTGGAGGAATTTCCACAGTGAGTCCAAGAGCTAAGCACTGAGTTATATAGGAATCTTGGCTTGGTAATATCTTGAAGAGGCAGACCAGAGGGCAAGGGAGGAAGGGAGAAGATCCCAGAGAAATAAAGTATTACTTCTTCCCCCTTTTGACCATATCATTGGACCAAAGGAAGCATTAGGAAAACAAGGTATCTAGCCAAGTGCAGGAAAATATACCAAAAGGGAATGGGCAATCACCGAAGAAAAGAAAGGCTATAACCAGGAACAGAGATGTACGAAGAATAAAAAAGAATGAACATAGGCACATATAGAAATAGAAAGCTCAAGGGAGAAATCTTTGAATATGACCCCTTGAATCAGAGAAGAATGCCAGCTATGGACTCAAGAAAGGACTTCCAGTAGCCAAAGCTGTGAATATACCCTTTGGCCACAGGTTGGCTTTACTCTACCCAGTGACCTTTGTGTATGGGGGTAGGAGGAGTAGACTGCTACTGGGAGAGAGAGATATTTTGTATAAACTCTTATTGTTATACCTTATCGATAAATCCTTTTTTTCTAAAAGGTAATCAAAATCTTGTTATCCGGTCATCATTAGCAGGAAACACACTAGTCGGGACTCATGAGTAACAGTACTAGAAAACCTAGCCGGCGTGAGGAACCTGCAGCCTTGAGGTCACACGTGGCCCTCTAGATCCTCAGGTGCAGCCTTTTGACCGAATCCAAACTTCAAAGAACAAAATTTGTTCAAACAAAGGGCTACACTTGAGGACCTAGAGGGCTACATGTGGCCTTGAGATCGCAGGTTCCCCACCGTTGAACAATTAGGTTACTTCTGAAATCCAGAGCGCTGCTACCCTCCAGAGGTCCCAAGCCATGAGTGCAAATGAAAATCAGGGAAGTAGCCCCAGAGGAGGTGCTATGTAATAGAATCCTTTTGTGGATGTGTTTTTCTTTTGCATTAAAATGTTCGAGTTTGTTGATGCTTGTTAAGTTTATAATTTTTAAAAATGCAATTTTTTAAACTGTGGGGGATATCCTCTGAGACACCAGCTAATTCTTAATATATGATCTTACATTCTCAGTTTAGTTGGGAGTCCAGTTAGAAGGTTATTGTCTGGGCAAGAGATGATGGGAACCTGAACAGGAGCTGGCGAGACTAGAGTTCTGCCAATGAATTGTAGACGTTGCATCAAAATAATTTCTATGTACTCTTCAAGGCCTCTAGCTGATATTACTGTAGCTTTGTGACCTAGGGTGAGTTATTTAACCTCTCTGGGCCTCATGATATAATAATGTCCCATCCCTCAATCCCTTCTGTGATTCTAATAACTAGATTCTAAATACAGTTAAATCAACTAATACTTTGCATGGTCTTGTCTTAGCTCAACATAAACAACATTTCACTTTTCCCTTTGCATTTTGTTCCACCAGCCAGGTCTGCTCTTGTCTCTGAAATTAATCCTCCAGGGACAAAGGCTTCTCCTATCCATTGTGAATGTCCTAATCTTCAACTCACTCATTTTTCATTCCTGCTTCTCATCTGACATCCTCACATCTGACACACAAACACTCTGTGGGAGAGGTACAGGCTGTGGAAACATTCCTAACAATGGGCTTTCCCAAGCAAAATAGAGAAGCCCTAACAATTGAGTCAGACTAGTTTGGGCCCCAGCATGTAGGGTGATGTGTTAATATTAAACTGTTCTGTCAGAGAGGTGGTTTTTAATCCAATAATTTCTGTAATCCAATGAGCTACCACAAGTACCTACAGAGGAACATTGAAGCCAAGAAGGCCTAAATTCAAGTGCCGTAGAAATATCCCCTCTTTGAGTTTGTGCAATAGGTTACTTACTGTTGCTGAAATAAATCTACCAGGAGGCAGAAATTATAGAGGTAAAATGCTACATTTTATTATGCTTAAACATAGGTTAGAGATTTTAAAAATAACCTTGAAAAAAGATTGGAATCTTTGACAAGGCTTTGAAATAATTTTCAATATATAACAATCTTTATGGCCTGTGAAGTCATAAAGGTCACCCAGGTCTAGTCAAACAGATTTATTATCACATGCTTCCTTCCATGAAATAAATGTTGAACAAACAAACAGAATCATAAACTCACACATCTCCTAAGCAAACAAACCTAGTAACACAGACTCTTTAGGTAAACTAACTCAGGTTACATTAAACACTGAGTTTGCAAAATCCTACACATACAAAGCTACAGGATTACATTTTAAAGAGGTCACAAAGGGTTAATTGAGAGGAATGATTCATAAGTCACAAAGATAACCAAAAGTTCATCAGGGAAATTCTTTCAAATGAAATCTTTTTGGAAGATTTTAAAGATGCTGTATTCCCTTCTTTCTCTCATTTGCTTTCTTATCTTGTAAATGTTGAAAAAATGTCAAAAGTCTTCCCTTAAAATGATCATTCCATGATTCAGGACTGTTCTTTTTTGTTTGCTTGTTTTGTCTTCTTTAGCCAGATGAGGTTAATATTAACAGGAAACAGTCCTGTCAAATACCTGTGAGAAATTGCATAATAAAATATAATAAAAGGAAAAATGAAAGATTCCCATCATATCTATGTGTCCCTGGGTAAGTCATTTAACCTGCAATTATTATAGGTTACTCTCTAAGACTGTAAATTGCAGAGAAAGTGCTGACCTATGTTGGTTCCAGGAGTTTTCTCCCCTGGGATTTTTTTCTATATCAGCAAAATCACAAATCTAGTCCTTACCTCCATCTTTTAAAAAATGGAGGTTGAATCAGTTCACCTGTAAATTTCCTTCCAACTCTAAATCAATAAGCTTATGAGTCTTAAGTCCTTAATCATGGCTAGTGGGTCAGTCAAAGTGGAGATTCCCGTGGCTGTAACTGAGTTCCTGTGTGTTAATCAGACAAGGCTAGCCTTGCTCAGTTTCCCCATCTATAAAATGAAAAGATTGAACTCATTATCCTCTTAGGTTCCTTGCAACTCTAAGTTTATGATCCTATGATTCCATTATCCTCTGTCTGAACCAGGACTGGGAACTTGGCCAACCTGTACACTTGTCACCCTCTCCAATGCCCTAGCGTCCCCTTTAGCATCAAGGACTTCAATCCAACTGCCCTCTCAGAAGGGAGCTGATTCCTTTGGGAGAGAGTGACCCTTCATTGCTCCCAAGGCTCTAAGATGGACGATAAATACGTCTGGGCTGAATAGAGGGAAAAGCTAGCTGCGATTTCTTTCAGGGTGTGTATGTACAAGATGGATGGGGATAATGCAAAATGAGACACTCTCCTGCGCTCAGCATGAACCCACTTCCTCTTTGCATTAGGTAAAACTGTCACTTTAGAGCAGAGCCAACTCCTCCTGCTGGAACGCAGGCGGCCTGGAGCATATCAGCAGCTTGGGCAGCTGATGAAAGACATCACTAGAGCCTTTGATACAAGATGCATATTAGAGCACGTTTGGAAACTTGCATATGTTCCCTGTTCCTCCCACACTCCACCCCTCCCTGTGCAGCATAGGATGGCTGGGTTGTGAAAAGGAAAACCTGGAAGGAATCAACCCAAACCTGCAAGGAATCAGCAGATTAGGCTCTGGGCAAAACCCGAAGTGGAGTTTGAGTTAAGAACTGGAGATGAGCTCCAGCAACCCCTCTGTGTGTGTGTCCACTATTTAGGCCATTAAGTATGCCCGTCACTGGTCTCTGGTTGAAAGATGTCCCCCATTTTGTGCATACAATGATCAAGTGCTCTCAAGCATGGGAACCTGGGAGGGGTACAACATGCTCATTCAGAATCATGTCAGAAGCCCCGGATTCTTCTTGCTTTGGTAGTGTGAAATCGCTTATTTATGGCTTGCATTCAGGGCCCCGTTTCCAGATAATCCCACTCTCTAAGAGGTCCGACTCATGAATGTTTATCTTTCAAATCAAGCTGAAACTAGCAGCTTTTGTTCTCCAGGGGCATACATCAAGGTCTGCGTTCTTCCCTGCACGTTTCCCCCCCTCATAGAAATGCACGCTCAAGCCTCGCCTATTAATTAATCGAACACTCCAGCCTGAAAGGGGGACCTCAGGGGTCTCCCACCACAAAGGGCGAGCTTGTTTGCCAAGGGGGCTTGGGCCGAAGTCGTATCATTCTATTTGCCAATCCCAGGCGAAGCACCCAAGGCTAATGGGACGGACAGGGAGGAGGAGACCTAATAAAGAACTCCCACCAATCGCACACCCGTCAAATGTGGGGCCAAGGTGGTTGGGTTCTTGAACGCTCAGGGAAAACCAAACTAGGACAAAGCAGGGAGCTATCTAAAAGGGAGAAGAAAATCACATTTCTTTGCAAGGAGGACCGTGGAAGGGGGTGGGCAGGGTGGCGTTTATGGATGTGAAGACATAAGTTCACTGATGTGCAAGTCACCCTCCTAGATGCAGAGAATATTTTTTTTAAAATTATAATTGATATCTTCTCTTTAATGAAGGTGAATTTCTGAATATTTCCCACCCTCCTTCTCCTACCTGACAAGCTTTCACTTGTAACAAAGAAAAATGAAGGGGAAAAAAAGCAGTTTTAACAAAGCTAATAAGCACATCAAGGGAATCTGGCAGTATAGGCAATATTTGGCACACACATTTCCCCTTTCCCCCAACTCCCTCCTATTGAGAAATCAGTTTTAGAGGTGGGGGAAAAACAAGTTAATTTTGTGTATTGGTTAGACACTGGTGTATTCACTTAGTTTCTCTGATAGGTATATAATGCCTATGCTACCTACTTCACCTGGCTGTTGAATGTCAAATGAGACCACATATGTAAAAAAAAAAAGTGCAAATCTTAAAGCACTATATAAGTGTAGGTTGTTATTAATATTGTTTGCTGAATCTATCACTTTGAGAAAATGTGCTTAATTAGAAAGTAGGTCTTTGTTTTTCATTATGGACTCCACATGAATTTTGGATCACTCTGTAATAATAATGTGCTTTCAGCTAAAGAAGAGATAATGTTGATAAAACTCTTGAGGCACCGAAAAGGGAGGTTTTAACTCCAGATGAAAAAATGTTTCAGTGTTTTCTTGATTAAGAATGACTGGTACCTCTGGTAGCTAAAAACAGAACACATATATAAATTTAACCCCACTTAGGACCAGACTCACAAATAGGAGTAATCAGATTTGCCACAGGATTATTTAAATGTTTAATATACAAAAGCAGCTTAATGTAGGGGAATTAGATTCGGAGTCAAGAAGTCCTGGGTGTTTATCTAGACTCTCATGCTTACTTGTCTGTGCGAACAAGAATAATTCATTAAGTCTCTCTGAGTTTGACTTTCCTTATCCATGAAATGGGGATGATGCCAATCTCACAAGGTTATTGTGAAACTGATGGAAATGGGAGTCTGCAAAATGCTTTGCAAAAACTTTAATGTGCTATATAAACGTTGGGTTCTTTGTTATCATTATACAGTGCTCCTCTGTCAGATCTGTACCTAAAGCAGTGGATAGAATTGAAAGCAATCTAGCCGTGTTCCCGGTAATTCTAGCAAAAACTACTTTTCCCCCCAGCCTTATTCTGATTGCAGAGCCCTTTCCATCATGTAACAACGACAGGGCAAAGTATGGCATAAATGCTCTCTTGCTGGGCTGCTCTCCCATGCCATGAATACTTTAGATTGTGTATAATTCCCAGTATGGTGGCACATACACATAGGAGCTTGATAAAAGCCATATGCTTTTGTGAAATTTCCCCTTCTTTATTAGGAGAAATGCCACTACCCGAAGTGTAAGGGGTTTGGAAGGGCATATTTATTATAGATAAATTGCTCCTGGATGCCCCATACCAGCAGAAGAACCTCAAGCTTGGATCATAACTTTCTTGTCTCTGAGTCTCTGTAGGTTTAAGAGCAATGGAGAAGTTGTGAATAATTGTTAAGCCCTTTTCTCTGACTTTGAAAAAAGTAGGGCTGTGGAAGATTCTTGAGCTATTCTTACTAAGCTTTTAAAGTTTCCCTCATGCTGTTAACAACTACAGCAGCTCACCAAGAGGGAAATGGTGTGGAGGGGGGAAAAATCTTATATTTGGGCAAGTCCTAATATCTCTTGGGACTCAGTTTCCTCATCTGTGAAATAGCACCTACTCTTTGTGACACGATGGACCGTAGTGCACCAATACTATCCATGGGGTTTTCTTGGCAAAGTTATTGGAGTGATTTGCCGTTATCTTCTCCCGCAGATTAAGGCAAACAGAGGTTAAGTGACTTGCCCAGGCCACACAAACAGAAAAGAGTCTATAGCAGGATCTGAACTCCAGGCTTAGTCCTCTATCCACTGAGCCACCTACCTGCCTCCTGTAATGAGCTAAAGAGCTATATAAATGCTAGCCATTGTTATTAGCATACTCTCTTTTACAGTAAAGAGAGGTAGAATGTTCAGGAGACAAAAATCTCCTTCAGGTCTTTGCATGTTTCTCAGTACAATTGAGATTATGGTTACTCTTTTAACCCTTACTTTGCATTCTTGCCTCTAGGGTGAGCATGGCCTGCTGAGGCTGAGTCATGGAAGATCTTGAGCCTTTGAAAAGTTTGCTCTCCTCTAACAGATTCAGAGTCAAAGCATCTAAGATATGGAAGGTACTGCAAAGGTTATATGATCCAGCCTATACTTAAATAGGATTCTCTTCAATATCCCATTTCTTCTAAGCAGCCCAGTCTACAGATTAATGGTCTGTCTCCAAAAATCTGTTACATAAAACCACTCTTTTTATGTAAGAATCAGAGGTTTTCAGAACATGAAATAGTGTTAGAATTCTTTTTTTCCTTATGCAGGCTTTGAGACTTTTTTTCCATTGAATTTAAATATTATTTAGCATTTCAGAAATGTCTCCCTTTCTGGGCTCTATTTAATAATAATAAAAATAATAGCTCAAATTTATAAAGAACTTTAAGACTTTCAAGCCCTTAACATGGATTCTTTCATTTGTAACCAGAAACCAGCAATAAATCTGTCCATGATAAAGCAGTTTTCTCCTTTGTGATACTCTAGTGAATTTGTGAGCCTGATACTATGGTCACTCCCTCTAATGGTACAGATCAGAAGCCACCTATATCTATATCTATTCTATACCTTTCTATATGTAGAGAGAGAATATATCTATTTATATCTATCTATCCCTTCCACATTGCGGGGGTTAAGGATGTGGCACCCCAGTGACCTGGAAAATCTGCTTAAATTATTTTGGCCTTCCCTTCATATCACAGAAGTCAATTATTATTGTCTAAAAGATAAAATTATATATAATATTATATAATACTATATTATATTTAATATTTTATAATACTATACATATATTTTATGCATTTCTGAGTTTCTAAACTTTTTCTGTGTGTCTGTTGACCTTTGTGTATCATCTACAGCTTCCACAAAACTCCCCCCAAATTCCCTTTTAATTTCTTATGCCAACCCGCAATATATCAAAACCATGATGGAGAAAGTTGTGATATAAAAAGGATAACTGTACTTGAGCATCCTGTCCATCTCCTCTCACAAAGCCATCACAGAGGTTCTCTGCCTCCCCCCCCCCCGCCACACACACATAAATTCAGGGGTCCTTCCTTGCATTCTCAGCACTGTTTGAATGTTCGTGTATCATTATCATTACATGTATCATTATCTCCACTTTTACAGATGAAGAAAATGTAGAGCAGAGAGGCTAAGTGATTTGCCCTTGGTCACACAGCTATTAAGTATCAGAGGAAGGATTAAAACCTAGTCTTCTTCTGATTCTGAATTCAGTCTTTATTCTTCCTATACCATGATGCCTTTATGTAACAGAAGATGCTGGGTTTTGCCCTCCTACAGAGTTAAGGGCCTTGGTGTTTTTTTTTATAAGACAAGAGAGATGTGAGGACTGAGAGCCTATTTAGGAAAAGGAATAATCCATGTCTTGGAGAATATTGTTCTCAAGAAAAGAAGCCTCCCCTCCCCAATGGGAAGAAGGAAGAAAAGAAAAAAGGGGGGAAAAGAATTTTACATGATAACTGTTATATATTTAAAAGGAATAGCAGGTTGTTCATGATAGATTTGCAGTTCCATGTGCAATCATCTTTTTATTATACTATGTTATGGAAATACTTGTTTTATTTCATAAATTAAAAATTTTATACATACACACATAGATTTAAAAAGAAACAAATTAACATCTTAGAGCCTTTTGAAGACAAATTATTTTATGTCCATTAAGCAGCTACAAGGGAAGGGAGAGTAGATGGTAACTGGACTAACCACTGATATATGGTAATTCTAGAATTAGCATTTTGGGCTGAGCCTGAGAGAGGCCAGTCTCTTGGTAGTTTATATCGGAATGAAATGAGACACTAGTAGGTCATTCGACAATTACAAAAGGAGATTTTCTTAACCATAGCAGAAGAAGGATATTCAACAAATGTATACATTGAGAATACCCCCAAATTGATTCAGCTGAATGAAGATCTCTTGCCTGCATTGCCCATCATGGTTCACCAGACAAACATCATGGAGAATGCCTGGAGCTCCTCATGATTGTTTTGCATTCAGGCACCCAGGAAGTGATAGAAAGTCTGAGACTTTGGTTCCCTGAACTAATCAAGTCTCAAAGATGTTTCAATAAAAAACTAGCCTAAATTGCATGGGAGCAAGGGTTAGGATATTAGCACACTCATCATGAAAATACCTCCTTTGCCATCTTCTTCCATAAGACGGACTAAAGAAATGTCTACATGAGAAGAAAAGAAGCAGGATGACTACGAGCTATTTTAGCACAATAAGAATAATAATACAGGCACATAGAATACATTTTGAGGTTTATGAATCATTTTATATTTACCCCATCAATAGATAACCAAGTATTTATTAAGTATCTCCTATGTGCCAGGCACTGTACTTAGAGCTAGCGTTGTTGTTGTTCAGTCATTTTCAGTCATATCCAACTCTTTGTCACCCCCTTTGGGCTATTCTGGTCAAAAATACTGGAGTGGTTTCCCATTTCCTTCTCCAGCTCATTTTTCACATGAGGAAACTGAGGCAAACAACTTGCCCAGGGTCATGCAGCTCGTAAGTGTCTGAGGCCAGACTTGAAGTCAGGAAGATGAATCTTCCTGACTTCAGGCCCAGCATTCTATCTAGCACACCACCTAGCTGCTCCTGGTGGTAGGGCTACAAAGACATAATTGAAATATTCTCTCCTCGAGATGACTATTGGGGCATAACTATACTGTATAGTCCTAATATAGATTCTATATGTGCCCATAGACAGATAAATAGAAAGAAAGAAATAGAGAGAGTGAAAGAGAAAGAAAGAAAAAGAGAGCAGCAGAGTGAAAGACAAGAGACAAAGGATAAAAAAGAGGAGGAAGGAAGGAAAAAAGGATGAATGTAAGGAAAGAAAAAAGGGAGAAAAGATGGAAGGAAGGAAAAAAGCAGAAATAAAGCAGGAAGGAGGGAAGGAAGGAAGGATGGATGGATAGAAAGAAGGAAGGAAACAAAAAGGAAAGAAAAAAGGAAGGAAAGAAGGAAGAGAGACAAAGCATTTATTAAGTGCTTTCTACTTACTATGTGTTAAGCACTGGGAATACAGATATAAGTAAAAATGGCAGTCCCCACCCTCAAGGAGCTAACAGTCTAATAAGCGAAGACAATCCATATTGGGGGGCTACCCCTGCAATGCAGCAATGGGGAGGAGTAGGGACTGGAGAAAGTATAGGCAAAAGTGAGGTTTCTATATGTAAAATAGATGCAAAGATATGAAATAATAAAGAGGGTGTGGCATTGGCTACTGGGGAGATCAGGAAAAGCTGCATGTACAAGTCAGCACTGAGTCTAGAAAGAGGCTAAGAATTCTAAAAGTCAAAGGTGAGGAAAGAGTATATAAAATACATGTATTGCAAAAGCATGGCATCTGAGCTTTGTGCTCCCTGCTACCCAGAAGGCCAAGGCTAGTAGATTGCTTGAGCTCAGGAGTTTTGAGTTACAGTGGGCTAACAAGATCTGATGTCTGTTCTCTCTAGGACCAAAATTAAGACTCGGGGAGAGAGAGAGAGAGAGAGAGAGAGAGCACTTAAGTGACTTTCCCATGCTCACACAGCTAGTGAGTTGGTGGAGGCAGGATTCAAGGTTCAAGGACGAGTCTTCCTGACTTCACGTTGAGTATTCTATCCATTACACAGATAAAGAATGAGAAATTTAAAGCACATTTGTTGTAGCAACACACAAACACACACACACACATACACACACACATACATTTATGTGGGCCATAGCCTGCACTTTCTTCTTTTTAAAAAATAAAAAATTATTAATATATATTTTTTTAAATTTGAGTTCCAAATTCTCTTCCTTCTGCATTATTTTTTTCAGCAAATATTTAGGAAACAGCAAACAATCAATACACATTTGCAAATAACTCAAAAGTTAACATCTAGCCATCTATTCACTTATATCTCACATCCCCTCCAACATTTGCCCCTGTGTAAAGACATAATAAAAAAAATTTAAATCAACATATTCAAATGAAATCATGATGCTTCCATTCTTCACAAACTTTTTGCAATGCTTCTTTCATAATGGCCTCTCTGTTTTTCTTATTGTTCAGTCATGTCTGACTCTTTGTGAACGCATTTGAGGTTTTTTTGCAGAGATATTGGAGTAGTTTGCCATTTCCTTCTCCAGCTTATTTTTCAGATGAGAAAACTGAGGCAAACAGAGATAAGTGACTTGCCCAGGGTCACATAGCTATTAAGTGTCTGAAGACAGATTTGAACTCAGGAAGATGAGTCTTCTGGACTTCAGATCTGGTGCTCTATTGCCACCTACCTGTCCTTTCCTAGTCTGTACTGGACCACAAATTCCTTGGAGACAAAATGGGACCTCTTACTTAGGATCACAGATTTAGAGTTGAAAGTGACTTTGAAGATCTAACTAGCCTTCTTATCTTATAGTTGGGAAAACTTGGATTCAGAGAAGTTAGATGGTTTTGCCCACAGTCATACAGCTAGAAAGTGTCAGAGTAGCAATGTGAACCTAGGTCTTCATTTCATTCTTCTCACGATGTCCCTCTCTCACCATCTCTACCTCACCTGAAACTTGGATTCTCCCTTTGGGTCCTCCTGGCTCTGAAAGTGAGCTTTTGCTTCATCTTGCTGAGGCCCAGGTGGCCATGCCATTTCTTGGTGTTTCCTCATTACCATGACCCTCATTTTTCAGCTCACCTTTATGTCTTCCTTTCCCTCTTAGAATGTAAGCTCCTTGAAGGTAGGGACTGACATGCTTGCTTGCTTGTATATTTGCATTTTGAGCACTTAGCACAATTTCTGGAATATAGTACATAGTAATTGTAATTGTAATTAATAATTGTTCTCTCTCTTCCATCTATGTATCTATGTATTCATCCATCTCTCATCTATCTATCTATGCATCTACCTATCTGTCTGTTCATCCATCATCCATCCATCCATCCATCCATCCATCTGTTCATCTGTCTATCCATCTGTCTGTCTGTCTATTTATCCATCCATCTGTCCATCAATGATCGTCTGACTCTGGCTCTCTTTGTATCCCTAGATGTATTTTTATTCCATACCTAACTTGGTATTATATCTAGTATGGCTTCAATAGATATTTGTTGAACTAACTTGAAGTTGAATGGATTTTTGGAAATAGCTAGAAGGTCACTTGATGAAGTAAGTGGGTGACTAAGCTGAGTAAAACAACTCTGAGTGAAAATTGTTTCATGATAAACATGTGGTGGAGGCAGCATATTGTAACAGATAAAGTTAGTTTTAGAGTCAAGAAGACCTGGGTTCAAGTCCTGCT
The DNA here is from genome assembly GCF_011100635.1 of Trichosurus vulpecula. Taxonomy (NCBI): domain Eukaryota; kingdom Metazoa; phylum Chordata; class Mammalia; order Diprotodontia; family Phalangeridae; genus Trichosurus; species Trichosurus vulpecula. The sequence continues at coordinate 40,073,863 of NC_050581.1, read as the reverse complement.
TCTGACACATACTGGCTGTGGGACTGTATTAGTGAGGCAATAAACACAACATTGACAATAATTGTGAATATGCCTATGTAATTCTATATCGCAAAATATGAGAGACTCTCCATATAGAAGGTAGAAGAAATAAAACATTTATTCAGACACCAAAGGACCAAATCCCATAACCAATAAGTCCAACCCATCCAAGTATCATAACACCTAGGAACTTAAAATACATTATTACAGCATGGAGCCTGGCCATCTCATCAGCCTTCCACCCCCACTGCTGGGGCTTTGCCACTAACACGCACAATCCCAGCACAGATGGCATGTTTGTTCTCTCCTCCAGCTCTAACTGCTCCCTCTCTGCATTTCCTGTGACACACTTTCTTCTTCCTCTCAGCAAACTCCTCCCACCACTCGTAACTTAGGCTTCCCATGATGTAGGCAGGTCACATGCTCTATTAATGGGTGGGAAAGATCTTCAAATCTAAATTGTCATTACAGGGACCCTGGACAAGTCACTTAATTTTGAGATGCCCCAGGCAGCTCTCTAAGACCATAAATTGCAGAGCAAGTAGGAATCAATTTTGATAGGAGTCTCCATATCAGTGCCAATTAAAGTACAGGTCTAGTTCTCACTCTTTCATAAAAGAAGTCCAGGGTTCAAATCCCACCTTTAATGCTTGCTTATTTTGTGATCTTGGACAATCCCCCTGATTCTTAGGTTCCCCATTTACTAGATGACCTCTGAATGTCTTCTAATTCTAGATATGAGCCTATGATGAGCTGAAAAGCTGTTATGTTGAAGATGCACAAGTATGTAGAATGTTGGGTCTGGTGTCAAGAAATCTTGAGTTCAAATTCAACCTTGGCCACTTGCTAGTTGTGTGATCCTGGGTGAGTCACTTAACTTCTGTTCATCTCAGTTTCCTCAACTTTAAAATAGAGATAATATCACCTACTTCCCAGGGTTGTTGTGAGGATAAAATGAATTAATATTTGTGAAACCCTTTGCAAACTTTAAAACCCAATAAATGCTAGATATTATTGTTATTATTTCAATACCATTCCTCAACCCATCAAGTAGAAAAGAGTGACTGAAATGTGAGAGTATAAACGTGTTGTGTGTGTGTGTGTGTGTGTGTGTGTGTGTGTTCCGCTGATTTTGTAAGTTCGTTGGTGTGAGGAGTCCTTGGAGAGAAAACTCCCTTTCCCTCCCTAATGGGGATGATCTATGGCTGTCCTATTATTTATAATCTAGGACAGGGCTTCTTAAACTTTTTCCACTTGACACTTTTTCGCCCAATAAATTTTTACCCAACTCCAGGTACATGGGTATATAAAATAGGTATACAAATCAAACATTTACTGATAATTAATCATAAAGAAATTTATTTTATAACAATTCTTTGACATACATATAATTTTACCATTTATTAAAGATGAAAGTAAATTTGCATACCAATGAGATGGATGTGTTTGTTTATTTTCACATAAAGAATTAAATCTTGGTAGAATATTGGATACTGCAGGACTTAGAGCATCTTCAACGTTTTTCAGAAGTAATCAATATTTTGATTTTATAATCGTCAATACTGTGTTCACAACCAAGGCTGCAGTGAAGCCTCATGATGCAACATGGGCAACACCTCCATTACACATTTAATATTTAATTAATTTTTGGTCATCTCACATTTAGAAACCTTTCATTGCTGCTAAATTTTTTGAGACCCTCACATTCAGTTACATGACCCCATATAGTGTCATGTCCCACAGTTTAAGAAGCTTTGTTCTAGGACACTACGAAGTTAAGTGATTTATTTCCCAGGGTCTCATAGGCAGTGAGTTTCAAAGGCAGGACGATTCCAGGTTCTTCCTGACCCAAAGGGTGGTTCTCTGACCACTGGAGGCTACGTAGACTTTCTTGAATGTGAATTGCAAGCTGAAAATAACCACACATTTTCACAAGGTCTATTTAGAAAAGGAATTAAAATTGTTGTCAAACAAAATTATTTGGTTCAGAGGTCACCTCTGCCTTTAGGAATCCCAAGCTCTTCTAAAGGCTAAATTCAAGGACTGTCACCTTCACTGGGCCTTGTCCTTAGCTAATAATGTTCTCCTCTCAATCTCAGAAGTAAGTTGTACTTCTTTTGTATATTTTTATAAATTTAATTCTAGGTAAAGAGGTTGCATCTTCCCCAAGAAGAATGTAAGCTTCTTGAGGGAAGGGATTGTTTCATTTTTGTCTTTGCATCCCTAGCATCTAGCACATGCCTGATGCATACAGAATAGGGACTTAATAAATGCTTGTTGAATAGATGAATGGATAAATTATAATTAACTTCAAAATGTGTCATGATCTTGCTGGAAATATTTTTCCACATTGAATTTTTTTTCCAAACGAGCTTTGTCTTCCATCTAAATTTAACTGTTCAGCTATCATTCTCACAGTTAATCACCTGTTCACACAAACCAAGTCTCTGACCTTTTCAATGTGGTGATCAGTCTTGGCAGTGATTAGGTATCATCATGAATCTGTAACATATCAGCCTTCTGGGATAGGCAAAAAAAAAATGACTGCTCACCACGTATTACTTCATCCCCTAAATTTCTTTCGACACTTTGTTATGTCATTGCAGAACTGTTTGACTTCACTCATCATTAGGCCTTTTTCTAAATTGCAATCACTCATTTTTATACTGGCTCAAGACAGCACACTGTAGTGTTCCTTAAAGTTGCTCATGTCCACAAGACTGACTGTCCCCACTAGTTGAAACAACTGCAAATTACACAGTTTTCATGTGGGCGGTTAAGGAGAGGATTTTTTTCTTTTGCTTTAATTTACATTGAATGGTTAACATTCACCATTCCCCTAATTTAGACTAATTGACTAACTGTGGATTGATTTGTTCTTCAATGTTGTCTGTGTGTATAACATTACAAGGATACAAAGACTTTCTCTCTCTCTCTCTCTCTCTCTCTCTCTCTCTCTCTCTCTCTCTCTCTCTCTCTCCCCCTCTCTCTTTCACAGATATACACACACACATACACACACACACACACACACCACACACATTGAATTTGGAAGAGAACTTGGGTTCAAATCCTGCATGGATCATTTACTCTCTGTATGACACTGGGAAATCACTTAACCTCAGTGTTCTCCATTACAAAATGAGGGAATTGTTTTGAATTACCTCTAAGATTCATCCCAGCTCTAAATCTATACTACAGGGTAGTAGAATGTTGTTAAGATAACTTTTAGTATCCACTAGTTCAAATTCCACCCTAGCCTCATTTTAAAAAGGAGAAAACTGAGGGACTAGAAGAGTTAAGGGACTTACCTAAGGTCATACAGATGGAAAGACAGAGTTCAAACACAACTCCTATGACACTATATCTAGCCAGGTGACATAACGGAACAGAGTGCTGAGCTTGGAATCAGGAAGACCTCAGTTCAAATCTAGCCTCAGATGCTTCCTAGCTTTGTTACCCTGAGCAAGTCACTTAACATCTGTCTGCTTCAGTTTCCTCAACTGTGAAATGGGTGTAATGAGAGTACCTCCTCTCAGGGTTGTTGTGAAGACAAAATGAGTTAATATTTGTAAAGTGCTTAACACAGTACCTAGTGCATAGTAGGTGATTAATCAATGCTTGTTCCCTTCCCCTCCCTACTTCTTGTTGTTCAGTTATTACCAACTCTTTGTGACCCAGTTGGAGTTTTCTTGGCAAAGATACTGGCGTGGTTTTCCATTTCTTTCTCCAGCTTCTTTTACAGATGAAGAAACTGAGGCAAACAGGGTTAAGTGACTTGCCTAGGGTCACACCGCTACTAAATATCTGAGGCTAGATTTGAACTCAGATCTTCTTGACTCCAGACCTGGCACTCTATCCACTGCACCACCTAGCTGCCCTGTTCCCTTCCCTACTACATAGAAATGAATGAGAAAAGATTTACTAAGCTATCACTATGTGCAAACGTTAATTTTAATCAGTTATTATTAATCATTATTAACTGTTATTGTTAATTACTTTTAATTATTATTTCTTATTAATGACTGATTAGTGTGGTGCTTCAAGTTTTGCTAAGCATCTTTTGGACATTAGCTCATTCGAGGCTCTCCACAACTTGATGAGGTCGAGATCACAGGTATTACTAGACAACTACTATAAGTGAGGATACTGAGGCACAGAGAGAAGAAATCATAGTTTATGGTCACAGGACTAGTAAGTACAACACCCAGCAGTCTTGTTAATAATGAAAGAAATGATCCTGTGGTAGCATTACCAATTGTGCTCGGTATTTAGGATGAAAAAACAAACCTCATCAGCCAAAGGAACCTAGGAAGCATGAGTAAATGTATAAAAGTAATCCTTCCCATCAATGACTTACTTGCCCATGTTGTTAATATAGTTTATGGAATTAATCAAGAGGTAATGTTAATTGAATGGTGCACTATTAAATGCAATGGTCCCCTGCTGCTAGATAAATATCAAAGGAGTAGAACTCTTTATTTTCCAACCAACAGAAAATGCTTCTGTGATGCATGGATCTCCATTACACAGCCATTATTCCTGTTTTCCATTATTAACAAGAATGTAATCTTTCTTTATTTTTCTGATGAATTTTTGTGGTGGGTCACTTTATTGCCATTGATTATCCTAATAGAGTCTTAACAGACTGGAGGGAGTTATCGCATATGAGTAGGTGTCCCAAAAGTTTTAGTGTGGTTTTAAGCTGTAACACTTTAAAGTCTATGGGACCTAACTACTTATTAATACCTGCATTTTATAATGAAGAAACCTCAAACACTGTTTAAAAGTCATTAAAACATATACACATCCAAGCAACTTAAGATATTCAAATGTAGACCAAGGCCTGATTTTCATTTTTTCTCTCTGAGAAGTGTTTTCTCTCCATCTATCAAATACAGAATTACAACATCCTGATTGTGGCATGAGTAGTAGGTTCTGGGAGGTAGGAATTTGTTTTCTGCCCTGAGGCCAACCCAATGATTGATGAGTCCCTTTATAGACCTTCCATATCTTGAAAAAGACCAGCCTTGCTATTTACTCTCTACTCACCACCAGCCTGCTCCACCTCCACATCAGTTTCCTGGGTTATGATAGTAGACAGCTGTTTTCTCAACTCTGCCTCAGGGTTTTTGTTGTTCCTGGTGTTATTGTTATTAGGATTTTGACTATGATGATCCCATGATGACCATCCTTGATGTCATCCTCTGAAGAAAAATTCTTATATTTTCAACTTAGAACTAACATTTTTCCTTCCTGCCTGCCTTTCTCTCTCTTTTTCCTTCCTTCCTTCCTTCCTTCCTTTCTTCTTTCCTTCCTTACTTCCTTCCTTCTTTCCTTCCTTCCTTCTTTCCTTCCTTTCTTTCTTCTTTCCTTTCTTCCTTTCTTCTTTCCTAACTCTTTCTTTGTTTCTTTCCTTCTCTTTCTTTCTCTTCCTTCCTTCCTTCCTTTCTTTCCTCTTTCCTACCTCTTTCTTTCCTTCTTTCCTTCCTTCCTTTTTTCTTTCTTCCTTCTTTCCTACTTCCTTCTTTCCTTCCTCTTTCATTCATTCTTTCTTCCTTTCTCTTCCTTCCTTCCTTTCTTTCTCTTCCTCCCTTCCTTTCTTTCTCTTCCTCCCTTCCTTTTTCTTTTCCTTCCTTCCCTCCTTTCCTTCCTACCTGTCTCCCTCCCTTCCTTCCTTCCTTCTTTTCTTCCTTCCTTCCTTCCTTCATTTCTCCCTCCCTCCCTCCCTTCCTTCCTTCCTTCCTTTATGATGTTTTGTCTTCCCCTAATAGAATGTAAGCTCCTTGAGACAAGGGATTTTCTTGCTTTTTTTGTTTTTGTATCCCCGGTGCTTAGCATAGTGCTTAGTACATAGCAAATGCTTCTAAATGCTCTGTCATCTGTCTGCCTCTATTTTCTGTTGTTCTCTGTATCCATCTAGTCACATTTCTAACTATAGCCTTTTGGTCCTGGGTGAATATCTTAACCTTTTCATGTCTATGTTGAATCATGTATAATTCAATACTTCTAGGATCATAGGATCATAGATCTAAGATCTGGGATCTGTAAGGAATGTGGATGATCATCTAGTCCAAGCCCCTCATTTGGAAGGAAGAAATTGAGGCCCAGAGAACTTAAGAGAGTTGCCCAAGGTCACACAGTAGTAAGTGATAGAGCCAGCATTTGAGCACCAACACACTGTACCACATTGCCTCAGAGCTATTATTTCACTTGTGTAAGTACTCCTTTCACCAATGCAAATGTAACCCTTCTTAATCTTAGTAAATAGTCTTCATGGATGGTTAGGGTGAAAAAAATTCCTTTCCATGTATCCATACTTCAGTTGATGAGCTTCTGCCAATGTGGGTTGGTAGGCTTGTCCTCAGGGTTTAGACATATAACCGACCATCAGGACTGTCTTTGAAACCTTTCCAATTTGGCAGAATCTTAGAGATCTTGTGTTGTACTATCATAGTTTTTGGAAATCCAGTGTCCTCTCTACATCACAGGGAGTCATGAGAAAAAGATTTTAAGCATATCATCTATGTAGTGGAAATAATGACCAGCTTCTCTATCTCACAAGCTTTTTATAAGTATATAAGTAAGTGATATATTTTTGAGAAACATTTTATTTTTTCCCAAATACATGTAAAATGTTTTTAGCATTCATTTTTTAAATGTTGAGTTTGAAATTCTCTTCCTCCCTCATCCCCTTCCCCCTTTCTAAGAAGTATGCGATCGAATGGAGCTTATACATGTTAGGCCTCACATTTTAACAAACACTTCAGTGTAACAGTAACATAGTGCTCTAGGAAAAAATTGCTGCATAAATTTAAGGTATTATTTATAATAAATGGCCCTAGGGTCTCTAAGGCCATGTGGAGGACCACAAAATCTTGCAAATTCTGTAAAACTGGAAAGACTTTGAGTACGGGCATGTCAATAGGCCATTAGTCCAAAGGCCAGCCTAGCTAAAAGTGAAGAGACATCACCAGAGAGCTGACCGCTAGTTAAATAATTCCTTGGCTATGTCAAGACACATTTATCGTTGTTGTTTTCCATTGTGTCTGACTCTTCACGACCCCATTTGGGGTTTTCTTGGCAAAGATATTGGAGTCCTTTGCCATTTTCTTCTCTGGTATCATGACACATACAAAAATATAAATTGGCCCTCAGTCTTATACAACACCTTTGGAAGGCATAAAATGGTGAGAAAAAGGACACAGGATGCTAAGAAGCATACAGTTCTTATACCCTCTAATATTAATTGTTGGTTCTTTTAATGTGTGAATTTTGTCCAAAATCTGGTTTGATATACTACTGGAGGAACAAAGCCACAGATAGATAGGTAAATAGATAGATATTGATATAGATATTTTCATTTTAAATCAAAGCAGAATGCCTAAAGAAATTAAAGCAAAATAGGAGAATGGCTCAAAGGTTTTCCTTGGAGAGATTAATAAAGGATTTAAGGAAATTGGTTTCATTGCGTATCCCAAAACAACCAGAAATAACATTTCATAGGATACTTACTAGTTATGTGACCTTGGGCAATACATTTAACCTATCTGAGAATCAGTCATTTCATCTGTCAAAGGATGGTACCAGACTATATAACTTGTAAGTTCCCTTTCAAATCTAAGTATGTGATTCAATGATCCTATGACTCTGTGACATTTGGTCATCTTATCTTTCAGTGTTCATGATAATCATGAGTAAACAGACCACCAGAAATATAATTGTTGCGCATGTACCAACATCAATTGGAGAGAGTAAATCAATAAAGTTTTATGAAGAGCTTGACAAAAGACTTCAGGATGTGTCAGCATATGCCATAACAGACTATGATTTAAATGCAAATATAAGGGAAGGGAAGGGCAGAAAAAGTGATTTGAGATCAATAAACAAAAGAAGAATATTATGCAGAAGCCTTGTGTCTGTATGTCATCAACATTTTATTCAAGAAGAGCCTTGGAATCTGTAGGCCATGGTAAATACCTATTGACTTCACAAAAAGTGAAATTGATTATGTTTCAGTGGACAGCAAATGACTATTCATAGAAGTTGTTGTCATGGAGTAGAATTGGCTGTCTATATGCAGTCACATCACTGAATGGTTTGAGCAAAGGTCAAAACACATACCACCTTAGAAGAAAGGACAAAAATGAGAAGATATTGTAGCTCATTATTATGGTTTTTTGGGGGGGGCAGGGCAATTGGGGTTAAGTGACTTGCCCAAGGTCACACAGCCAGTACATGTGTCAAGTGTCTGAGGCCAAATTTGAACTCAGGTCCTCCTGACTCCAGGGCTGGTGCTCTACTCACTGCCCCACCTAGCTGCCCCTAGCCCCACCTAGCTGCCCCGTAGCTCATTATTATGGCTTAAAAATTAACCTGTCCAAACAAATTGTCAGCTTCAAAAGTGGGTAAATGGGCAAAAGTAAGGTCATTTCTTCTATTACCATTTCTTAGAGAAGTTAAGCAATGCAAAATGACCACGAGAAGGAGAAAAGTTAAAGAGTTGGTAAACTGCTTAAGATATCCTTGATCTCCTAGCCAGGCAAAGAAATGGTGGTGGTCAATGGTAATACTGGTTTAAAGTGTAAGATCATTTGCATGACATTAGGGATAAAGATGATATAAGATTATGAATAGAATCACTTTACAAAGCATCAGAAGAAAGTTGAAGTGTTTACAAAGAGCTTGCCATGAATTCTAGCTAAGGCAGCTCACCCCTAGAGCTTTTGGAAAAGAAAGTAGAAGGACAACAAATAGAAATGAAATTATGGATACTGTGTGACCCTGGGCAAGTCACTTAACTTCTGCCTCAGTTTCTTCATCTGCAAAATGGGGGATAGTAACAACACCTCCCACCCAGGATTGTTGTGAGGATAAAATGAGAATATTTACAATGTGCTTTGCAAACCTTAAAGCCCTACGTAAATATTATTATTAATCAATAAATAAATATTTATTAAGAACCTACAATGTGCCAGGCACTGTGCTAAATTCTAGGGATACAAAAAGAGGCAAAAGAGAGCCATGACTTTAAGGAGCTTATAATCTAACGGGAAAAGCAACATGCAAACAAATATGTACAAAGCAAGCGATATACAGGATAAATAGGAAATAAAATGGGATAAATCTGCCCAGATACTTACAACTAAAGATATACTCTTATTGTGAATGGTAATAGAACCAATCACATTCAGATTCTGTCACCTCATTATATGATGCTGCATGAGGAAATGGCAATACTATTTAAGATAATGAAGTCAAGGAGAGCACTACCACATGATCACATACATACAGAAGGAAATCACAGAGACAAAATGATTTTAAGGTCACTAAAGGATCAATTTTCAAGAAATTAATCCCCTCCTCCCCACTATGCAAATGATAATGTCTACAAAAGACATCAGTAACTACCCAGCCCATATTCCTACTTTCTCAATTCTTTGTAAGAATAGTCTATGAACATATCAGATATATCCTTGCTGAAGACATGGGGAAGGAACAGTCTTTCACGAACAACTTTCTGTAGCAGACCATGTTTGGATTTTTTTTAACTTTGTTCTTATTGTTTCAAGTCATAGTAATTTCTCAATATACCCTCCTCCAGTTGAACCTTCTTTTGTAACAACAAAATTTGAGCAAAACTAATTGACAAAGCAACTACATCGGGTAACACGCAAAATGCTGTGCCTACAGTCCCCCACCTTTCTATTGAGAGAAGAAGTGCAAATTTTATTCATTGTTTCCTGGAAATAATTTTCTCCTATGACAGTTAATCTGAATTCAACTGCTGTTTGGTTCTGTTTTAATTTAAATTGTGGTAGTTGTTGTCTACATAATTCTTATGGTTCTGCTTTCTTCATTCTGCATTACTTAGGATTAGCTCTTCTTATGTTCTCTTAATTCATTCAACAAGCATTCTTAATTCTTCATATTCATCATTTTTGTGATAGAGTAATATTCTATTGCATTCATATTCCTCAGTTTGTTTAGTCATTCCCCAGTAGAGTCACACCCATTTTGTTTCCAGTTTTTTGCTATTGCCAAAACAAGGACTTGATAGCAAACCACATCTTTATAATCATGCAATGAGAAAAACAAAGATTATAAAATCATCTTTGTCTATTTTTAAGAATTTTATTTAACAAAGTATCACTTTGGTATGTCTCATTTAGAGATTGTGTTTTTTATCCACTTCGGTTTTCCTGTATGGATGGATAAATTAGTCCCTCACACCTATTCTTAATGATACAGGGCAGAGGGGAATGTGAGCATATGTCTCCTTCTTTTATATCTTCTTTGGTGTTAATACTCATCAAGATGCTGAGTAGTTTTCTCTGCAATCACTTCTGCCATAGCATCTTGTGTTATTTAAATTTTTGTCGTGAATATCCAATATAGTCTACATAAAATAACAAGGTTCTCCAAATAATCCCATTCACTGATGACATGCATTACATCAGGACCCAAAATATTTAAAGCTTACTCCTTGAAGCCCGTAAGTATTTAAAAAAGAAAGATTAAAAAGGAATTTTTAAAAAAGAGAAATAACATCAAGAATTAACCTCTCCTCTCTGGAAAAAGAAAGTGGATTAAAAATACATACTGCCATAATTATGTTATACATTTGAAAATACAACCTATTGAATTAGTCCAATAACAATGAGCTGGACAATTGCTATAGATATGAAGTCAGAGAAACCGAGTTCAAATATTGGTTCTACTATTTATTTACATTCATGTGACTGTCAGGCCCTATTCTAGTCATAACATCTAACATGTAACCTCCACGGTACTCAGTTTCTTAATCTGTGAAATGAAGGGAGTTGGACCAGCAAATGAATTGGGGCCAGAACCGAAATAAGGGAAATCAGGTAGGATAATAATTGGGAAATTCAACAGTGTTTTTAGTGATTGTAAGTTGCTTGTTGCTACAAAAGGACATCTCTTCAACAGTTTATTACCAAGATTTTTCCAGTGTTGCTATGTGGCCAAGAATTATGGAATATAATGATCTCAGAAGAATGAAAATATCAAGTAACCAAAAAGTCAATGGAAGGATGTAGGTTGCATGTGAGCAAGCTGTCACATTTTGTTACAATGACTTATAAGCTAAAAAAAATACACTAATGTCACATATGACCAAAAAAATAGAAGTAGGCCAATGGATCCTACATCATTCCCTTGAGATGTTTAAAGAAGTAGAAAAAGAAACATAACGAGGAATTTCAGGTCAATACTTCCTTGGGGCCAGGATATGAGCTATGACAAAACTCCTGTTGGAGCTCTGCCAATGTGGAAGACAAATGATTCCTATAAGCAGTAAAGTGGGATTCTCTAGCACAGAGGAACTAGGAGAAGGCACATGCTGCTTTTCCTCAGAAGAAGAATGTAATGGGGTCAGGAGGAAAAGCTCAAGATTTGCCAGTGTTGGGGCGGGGGAAGTGGAGCCAAGGTGGGGGAGTAAAGGCATGGACTCGTCTGAGCTCGCCCCCAAACCCCTCCAAATACCTTTAAATGATGACTCTAAACAAACTCTAGAGCTGCAGAACTCACAAAAAGATGGAGTGAAACAATTTTCCAGCCCAAGACAACTTAGATAGTCAGCAGGAAAAGGTCTATTGCACCATGGTGAAAGAGAAGCAGTCCAACAGGTACCAGGCCCCAGCAAACCAGGGGCAGGCCTCAGAGCAATTGAATCAGTGGCAGCAGTGGCAGTTTCCAGACTTCTAAGCCCAAGGCAAGAGGATCAGACAATGGATAAGAAGGAAATTTACAGGGGTCCCTTTGCTGGCACCAAGGTCAGGAATCTGTTGCAATGTCTATACTTGGATAGTCCTGGGTCTTAGTCCCAGTGCAAGGAGGAGCACTAGCACAGCAGAACATGCAGCTGCAAAGGAGCAAGGACCCTGGTCACAGGGTTGAAAAGAATGCTTGTGTTTTCTCACAAATCAGTGCACAGTACAAGAGAGGAGTAAATACACCTCTCCCTGGATCATACTACCTTGGAAAAGCCAAAAACTTACAGGTCCCCATAATTAACTCTGAAAACAATTGCACAAAAATCTTGAAGCCTGGGACAGTGCCCTCTCCACTTGGGAAGCAGGCGCCCACTTTAGCAGAGAGTTAAAAATCAAGAAACAGACTGGAAAATGAGCAAATAACAGAGAAAAACTCTGACCATAGAAAGTTACTATGATGACAAGGAAAGTCAAAACACACACTCAGAAGAAGACACAAAGTCAAAATTCCTTCATCCAAAGCCTCAAAAAAAATATGAATTGGTCTCAGGCCATGGAAGAGCTCTAGAAGGATTTTTAAAATAAGGTAATAGCAGTAGAGGAAAAATTGGGAAGAGAAATGAAAGTGATGCAAGAAAATCATGAAAAAGGAGTCAACATCTTGGTAAAGGAAGCACAAAAAATACTGAAGAAAGTAACACCTTAGAAAACAGAATAGGCAGAGTGGTAAAAGAGGCACAAATATCCAATGAAGAGAACTCCTTAAAAAGTAGAACTGGCCAAATGGAAAAGGAGGTACAAAAAAGGTACACTGAAGAAAATAATTCCTTAAAAGTTATAATTGGGCAAGTGGAAACAATTGACTTTATGAGACGTCAAGAAGTAATAAAAAATTAAAAAAGGATAAAAATAGAATAAAATATGATATATCTCATTGGAAAAGCAACTGAACTAGAAAATAGATCCAGGAGAGATATTTTAGAATTATTGGACTACCTGAAAGTCATGATAAAAAAAGGGCCTAGACATTCATCTTTCAAAAAATTATCAAGAGAAACTGCCCTGATATTCTAGAACCAGAGGATAAAAATAGAAATTGAAAGAATCTTACACTCACCTCCTGAAAGAGATCCTAAAATGAAAACTCCCATGAATATTAAAGCAAAATTCCAGACCTCCCAGATCAAGGAGAAAACACTGTAAACAGAAAAAAAGAAACAATTCAAATATCATGGATCCACAGTCAGTATAACAAAAGATCTAGCAGTTTTCACATTAAAGGATCAGAGGGATTGGAATATGATATTCCAGAGGGCAAAAGAGCTAGGATTGCAACCAAGAATCACCTACCCAGCAAAACTGAGTGCAATCCTTCAGGGGGAAAAATGAATATTCAATAAAATAGAGGACTTTCAAGCATTCCTGATGAAAAGACCAGAGCTGAATAGAAAATTTGACTTACAAATACAAGATGCTAAAGAAGCATAAAAAGTTAAACAGGAATGAAAAATCATAAGGGATTTGATAAGGTTAAACTGTTTATATTCCTACATGTGAAAATGACATTTATAACTCCTAGAAACTTTCTTATTATTAGGGCATTTAGAAGGGGTATACATAGACAGAAAGAAGAGGTATAAATTGAATGTGATGGTGATTATCTAAAAAAATAAAATTAAAAGATGAGAAAGAAGAATGCATTGGGAGAAGGAGAAATGGAGAAGTAGAATGGGATAAACTATCTGACATAAAAGAGACCTGAAAGAGATTTTAAAGTAGAGGGGAAAATGGGGGAAGCACGGAGGGGAACACATGAACCTTACTTTCATCAGAATTGGCTCAAAGAGGGAATAATATACACACTCATTTGGGTGCAGAAATCTATCTTACCATACAGGAAAGTAGTAAGGGAAGGGGATAAGAGTAGGGGTGGTGGGATAGAAGGGAGGGCAATTTGGGGTAGGTAAAAAATTGAAAGCGGGTAAAAGGAGAGAGAGAGTAGGATAAACAGGGGGAAAATAGGATGGGGGAAAATATATAGTTGGTAATCATTACTATGAAGAAACATGTTTACAGTGAGTTTCTCTGATACATACTTCATTTCTCAAACATATAGAAAATGGAGTCAAATTTATAGAAATAAGAGCCATTTCTCAATTGAGAAAAGGCCAAAGGATATGAACAGGCAGTTTTCAGACAAAGTAATCAAAGCTATCTATAGTCATATAAAAAATGCTATAAATCACTATTGATGAGAGAAATACAAATTTAAACAACTCTGAGCTACTACCTCATACCTGTCAGATTGGCTAATAGGACAGAAAAGGAAAATGACACATGATGGAGAGGATGTAAGAAAATTAAAATACTAATGTACTATTGGTGAAGCTGTGTATTGATTCAACCCTTCTGGAGAACAATTTGGAACTGTGCACAAAAGGCTGCTATAAAACCATGCATATCCTTTTAACAATCAATACCACTACTAGGTCTGTATCCCAAAGAGATGACAAAAAAGAAAAGGACCTATGTGTACAAAAATATTTATAGCAGCTCTTTTAGTAGTGGCAAAGAAATGAAAATTGAGGGGATGTCCATCAATCAGGGAGTGGATAACCAAGTTGTTGTATATGATTATGATGGGATACTATTGTGATTTAAGAAATGATGAGCAGAATGGTCTCAGAAAAACCTGGAAAAACTTATATGAACTGATGCAAAGTGGAAATGAGCAGAACCTGTAGGAGAACAGGAGGACACTGTACACGGTAACAGCAATGTTGTATGGTGATCTACTATGAATAACTTAGCTATTCACAGAAATACAATGATCCAAGACAATTCTGAAGGACTTATGATAAAAGGTACTGTCCATTTCCAGAGAAAGAACTGGTAGAGCCTGAATGCAGATGAAAGATACTCTTTTATTTTTCCTGGGTTTTTTTTTTTGCCTGTATTTTCTTTCACAGAATGACTTACATAGAAATGTGTTTTGCATGACTACACATGTATAATGTATGTCAAGTTGCTTGCCTTCTCAATGAGGAGGAAGAGGGGAGGGAGAGACAGAATTTGGAACTCAAAATTTGAGGAAAAAAGAATGTTAAAATTGTTTTTACATGTAATTGAGAAAAAATAAAATGTTAAATAAGGTTTTTAAAAATGCCAATGGCACTATTTAGTCTAGCAATCTAATTTCATAATTTTATACATAATGTGTGTATTTAAAAAAAAACACACTGTGTCTTAATTTTTTGGAAAAAAGATCCAAGACAATTCCAAAAGACTCATGATAAAAAAAAATGCTATCTACCTCCAGAGAAAGAACCAATGAACTCTGAGTGCAAATTGAAGTATAATTTTCACACTTTATTTTTCTTGCTTTAAAGAAAATGGCTGATATGGAAATGTGTTTTGTGTGATTTCATATGTATAATTGATATCATACTGCTCACCTTCTCAGTGGGTGGGGGAGGGGTGGAAAAGAAGCAGAGAATTGGGAACTTAAATTTTAAAAAGAAAAGAATGATAAAACAAATAAATAAATATTTTTGGAAAAAAACATTGTGGAAAAATAAAATATCTTTATAAGGTGATCTCAGGTAAGGCCGACTGGTATCTGTAGTGATACAGAAAGGATTGCTGTTTCAGCAGTTTTCAGATGCTGGCAAATAAAAACCAAGCATAGAAAAAGAAGGAAACACTAGACCTTGCTGGTGCCTGTCCTACTTGTTGTCTACCTCATCATGTCCTCCAACTCAGAGTAGAAGCAGTGCAGAATAGTGGGCAGGGAAGTAGACTTGGAGTCAGGAAGCCTTTGTTTAAGTTCTATGTCAGATACTCACTTGCTGGGTGACACCGTTCCGGTCTTTTAAATTCTCTCTGTTTCATTTGCTTAATCTGTTAAATGAAGGCTCAGGACTCAGAGGTCCCTTCCAGTTCTAAATTTTTGATCCCCATATGCCCTTCAAATGGTCACTGACATGCTTCCCACTATTCAGCTGGCCATTTCCTCGCCTGCTTTTTCTACTTGGATCACCATCTATCTTGACCTCCTCTCCACAAGAACCTTAGATTCTGTCCCTGGGTCCACTAGCTCTGACAGCTGAGGTTTTTTGCGTTGCTTTGCCTTGCCTTACCAGGATGCAGGCCTCTAGGTCTCTTTCTGGCTGTCTTTTCACTATGTTCCTTTGCAGAACCCTGTTAGCCATCCCCATTTTTGAGCAGCCCTCAAGGTATTGTCTTTCTCTGTTAGAATGTCTTAGTCTCTGTTAGATCTCCTTGAGATCAGGGAAATGTCTTGCTTGCTTATTTTTGTATTCTCAGTGTGTGGCAGAGAGTCTATCACATAGTAAGTGATAAATAAATTGGAGGCAGCTTCACAGTGGATAGAGCAATGGGCCTGGAGTTAATCCAGCCTCAGACACTCACTAGCTGTGTGACCCTAGGCAAGTCACTTAACCTCTATTTGCCTCAGTTTCCTGAACTGTAAAATGGGGATAATACTAGCATCTACCGCATAAGATGTGAGGATCAAATGAAATATTTGTCATAAGCACTAAGCACAGTGCTTAGCACACTAGCACATAGTAGGCACCATATAAATGCTTATTCCTTCCTTCACATTTCCCCGATAAATGCTTTATCTATCTATGCATCTATTTTTCTACGTATTTCTCTTGAAGACATTTTCCTCTACTTTGCCTCCCCCTTTGGTGTTTAGATCTTCAAGGCATGGATCATGTGTGTTCTGTAGTGTGGATCCCCATGCAAGCAGGATATATTCCCTGACCAACCCACTAAGTAGACAAAGAGGGTAAGATACAACCAGTTAGAAAAGGCAAGAGGATCTGGTCTCCAAGTGACTGAGAGTAATCTGCTTCTTGAATGATCGAAAAATGTTATACTGTCACCTGAAATGGTTCATACCTCAACCTCCAGTAGGTTTAACCTTAGCACAAGACAGCTGCAGTAAGTCAATGGAACTGCTGAGATTTTTTTTGTATGCATGTCCCCTAATGTTAATTCACTCCCCACCTCCACGCCTCCCACAGCCTAGGTTCTTTCTTCCCTTTCTTCCTGCAACCCCATGGAAGTTGCTTTTAAGATCCTTGCTTACTTACATAGAAACACCAGGACAGTCTGTTAAACTGAACCTACTTTCAGAGCACAGTAAGCCTTAGGGAGCAGAGAATTTCTCAAGACTGTTTGAGATAATGGGCCATACTGAGACAACCTTTAGTCATCAAAAGCCTCCTGCCACTGGGAGGGCGGAGGAAGAGAAAAGCCAATCAATGCTCAATGGCAGTCTTTAGGACGCCACTGAGAGACTGAAAAGGAAATAAAGGCACAGAAAAGGGGACACCTCAGAGCAGCCAAATGAGGAACCACATTAGGAGCAGGAGCACAGTTAAATAGAATGGGAGGCGGGATGCCCACATAGATCAGAAAAGGTGACCCGTTAGAATGCATGTTGAATTTGAAATTAGAGGACCTGAGTTTGAATACTGTTCTGGCAGTTTATGTGAGCTTGGGTCTTAATCTAGTTGTAACTTCTGACCACTTAATCTACCAGGGACTCAGTTTCCTAATTTGTAAAAGGAGGAGGCAGGATGAGAGAGTGGTAAAGGGTTCTTCCTACTCTAGATCTATTGTTTATGAGCCCTGGAAGCTGCTTCCGTGTTCATTTAAAGCAACAACAGCAATAGATTATTTGTCTCCCACTCTCTCAAAAGTTCACATGATCCTCTTCAGAGTTACACCCATTCTCACCCAGGCAAGGCCACAGCTCATTCCTGTGCTGCATGCTACATGTATAAAGGGGAACATGAACCATAATTGGCTATTAAAACCCTGAAGTAAGGGGCTCACTTTAGCTGGGTACAGAGACTTTGAGAAGGATTTCAAAGGAGGCAGACAAGACAGAAGTAAGTCAAGAACTGATGAATGGCTACCAGGATTCCTCAAAGGAAAGGACATAAGGGAAACTGGCCAATCATGTTCATTCATCCCCAGGGTTTGTAACTCTAGAGATTGCTGAGAGGAGACCTCTCCTACATGAGGTCATTCTGTCACCCATAATTCGAGCTTAAATCTTATATCACTAACCATTGAAGAGCTCATTTACCCTTGTACATTCTTTCTTATATTCTAATATAGAGAATTCTGATTTCTGTTTTCTGTTTTACTTGGACAAATGGATTTATTTGCAATTCATTATTCATAATAACTTTTGTGTAACCTGTATTTGCTGGAAAGGGTCTAAGTTGATGAGTATAAGGTAAGAACTACCCATCTTTTCAAAGGGTTCAAAGAAGTAATTTTTCTTCTGGAACTACACTCATGCCCCTAGACTAGAAATAGTTAAGGGGTGGCAGATAAATGTAAGTCTATAAATTACAGAAGAGTTGCCAATCTGCATTAGGGGAAGAAATTCCCTCATTCTCGATAATTTAAAAAAAAATTGCGTGACACTGTTGCCAATGGAAATACAATGACAAAAACAACAACATCCCTGCCCTCGAGGAGCTTACATTCTCCACTCTCAAATTCTCCTAGGAAAGTCATACATAATCTTACTTTTCTAAGCCTTGAGAAAGAAAATTGAACCCTCTGAAATTAAGAACGAGTTAAAAAATAATCAGTATATTAAATTGCAGACAAGCAGCATTGAACGGTAAAGGTAGCAAAGGAAGAAAGTATATAGCTATTCTAATTAGGTTGAAGTAAGCAGAAAAGGAAGATCATTATGTAGCACAGTGGATAGAGTGCAGGGCCTGGAGTCAGGAAGACCTGAGTTCAAATCCAGCCTCAGACACTTATTAGCTGTGTGACCTTGGGCAAGTCACTTAAACCTGTTTGCCTCAGTTTTTTCTTCTGTAAAATAAGCTGGAGAAGGAAATGGCAAGCTACTCCAATATCTTTGCCAAAGAAAACCCCCAAAACAAAAAACCCACAATGGGGTCATAAGGAGTCTGACAAGACTGTAAAACAAATAAACTAAAAAAGCACACTAGGAATATTTTGAAAACTTGTTTCCTTCCATTGTGAAAGTTCACAGATCATGGAAGATACAAATACAATGCTTGGCAAATATCTGTTCCTTGCAAAGACACTTAGGATGCTAATAAGTGCTTGGATGTAAATATTTCCACTATAAAAATATAATTTCTCACATATAGGTCAAAGCACCATTCTGAAAATACATGTCTCTGGTAAGCCTTAAGAAGTTTCTATTGTATTAATTATTTTTAAATGTTAAGATTGGAATATATGGAGACTTCTGAACCTAGGAAGGCAGTATGGTAAGGGGGAAAAGGCAACGATACTGGAGTCAGAAGACCCAGGTCTCTAATGCTTACCTGAATGACCTTGGGTAAGTCATTTCAAGTCTCAAGGCCTCATTATCTTAGTCTGTAAAATCTGAGGGTTGGAGTAGATTACCTCTAAGGTCCCTCCTAGCTCTTGATCAGTTCACTGGACCTGAATTGTTTGTTGTACCTTTTCAGTCCTGTCTGACTCTCTGTGGCTCCATTTTCAATTTTCTTGGCAAAGATACTGGAGCAGTTTGCCATTTCCTTCTCCACTTCATTTTATAGATGAGGAAACCGAGGCAAACAACATTAAGGGACTTGCCCAGAGTCACACAGCTAGTAAGAGTGTGAGGCCAGATTTGAACTCGGGAAGATGAGTCTTTTCGGTTCTAAGCCCAGTGCTCTATCCGTTGTGCCATCAATTTACTTATCTGTAAAATGAAAGTGTTTGACTAGACCACTGGACCAGTGGCCTCTTAGCTCCTGTCAACATCTGTCTTCTTAGGGAAAAAAATGGAGGCAGATCGTCAGGAGATCTGACATCAAATAACTAGCAGAAAATGGACAAAGACCTTTACTTTCCTTGTTCGTATCTTAACTTCCACATGACATACTTTTAGTTTAATCTTCTTTATTATCATTTTCTTAAGCTTAGACAATCAACAAAACAATAAATCAAGCCCTGGAGGTGTAAATGCTCACACTGGATGTTCAACTATTGGCTTTCTGTGCAATTTTAACAGTTTCACTATTGGCTCTTTGAGCAGTCCAAGCTGGCTCCAGCACACCTCTCTCCCACTAAACAAAATTTTAAAAAAGAAAACCTTCATAACAAATATGCAGAATCAAGGGGAGCAAGTTTTCTTACTGTGTATGTGCAAAATTATATGTCTCATTCTGCTTTTAGAATCCATTTCCTCTCTGGCAAGAGATGAGTCATATGTTTCATCTTCAGTCCACTGGAATAATGCTTTGTTTCATCGATCAGAGTTCTGAAGTCTTCAAATGTTGCTTTTCTTTATAATGCTGTGGTCATCATATAACTTGTTCTCGTGGCTCTGTTCACATAGCTCTGAATCAGTTCATAGACACCTTCTCAGGTTCCCTGACGCTGTCCTTTTCATCATGTCTTGCAGCAACAATAATAATAGCTCTCTTCTATATAGGACTTTAAGGTTTCTAGGGTGCTTCACAATTATTATCTGATTTTGTCCTCACAACAGTCCTCCAAGGTAGGTGCTATTATTGTGTCCATCTTACAAATGAGGAAAATTGAGGCTGATAGAGGTAAAATGACCAGGTCAGGGTCACACAACTGATAAACACCTGAGGCCAGATTTGAACTTAGGTATTCCTGATTCCAGGTCTAAGACTCTATCCACTATGCCACCTAGCCACTCCAATAATATTCCTTTACTTCCAAACACCATAATTTGTTCAGCCACTCCCCAGTAGGCAGGCACCCTATTAGTTTCCAGTTTTATTCATCAATTTTAGACTGGCAGATTTCCTACTTTAGGGAAAACAACCCATAGTAGAATGGCCATCTGAAGTCCCTATAGTGTACAAAAACTATATCCCTGCTTAGCTGTGAGTTGTGAGTGTCTGGTGACCATATTTAGACTCCAAGGCTGCCTAGCTCAAGGGTCTAGTCCAGTTCATACATGAAAGGAATCCCCATTATCATCCAGCCTCTGCTTAAAAAATAAATGTACCTATGTTAATTTGCCATTCACTCAGAGGAAAATTAATCATTGTTAATTAATTATTAAATATAAAATAAATTATTGATTAATTCTTTGAAAAGGACAGATTTCAGAGTTATCAAGAATCCTTACAGGCAGAAAAAGTAAATTAACTTGTACATGCTCCTTTGTTGTTTCACTGTTTGTTTAGGAACTAAGATATTCATGTTTGGTAAGACTTTCCATTAGGATGGCCCTCCACTGTTTAATCTGCAGAAAAGCCTGTTACATCCATGACAAACAATACCACCATTCATTTATCCAGTAAGTGTGCACCGACCACCTACACTATGTTAAGTGCCATGGAGGACAAAAAAATGTATAAATAATACAAATGACAACCTTAATTTAGAGAAATTAGAGAGTACCTCTGCTTAAAAGAATTCTAAGGAAGACAGCTCATTCTACTTCTGAATAGCTGTGATTATTAAGACATTGAGTAATTGCTACACTACACCACTGTGTCTATAAGAGTGGGTTGTAATTAGCCTATCAGTATTTTTAACCCTAGGCACTTCCTAGTTTCTCTTAATTAAGGTTGCCATATGTTTCTTTATACCGTACATTTTTCTGGTCTTCATGTCACCTAACGTAGTATAGGTGGTCATTGTACATTTATTGAATAAATAAATAGAGGCATTATACGACATGCACGTAACCCACTTTTCTGCTGATTAAACAGTGGAAGTCTAGTCTAATGGAAATAAAGCCTTACCAATCATAGCTATTTTAGTTCCTAAACAAACAGGGAAACCACAAAAGGGCATGTACAGGTTAATTTACTTACTGTGCTTTTTGAAATTCTTGATCACTCTAAAATTTATCCTTTTCAAAGAATAAATAATGATTAATTTAGCTCTAAAATGCATTGCAAATTGTCATAAGTTCATTTATTTTTCTCTTGTCTTACACAGCAGCTAATGACTTTGGTTTATTTATTCTAGGCTATATACTCTCATGGTTTGAGGATATGTGATTTTGTATAGAATGAGTTAATAGCAAAGTGACCAAATAATTAATTTGTCATCATTACTTACTGTCTTTTAAGTTTCCCTCTATGCCTATAATATTGTCACTAAAAAATATTCTTGCACTCTGTTGGAAGCACTCACGTAGCATTCATCAGCAATGAGGTAGGTCATTAGCCAAAGATGATCAAGAGATAGAGAGTGAAATCTATTTTTTTAAAAAAAGATCATTGAGATCAAACTTGTAACTTGAGGCTTTGTTAAGAGGCAGTAGACAATTTGAAGTCAAAGAAAATCTAATCTAGAACCAACATGGCAGCATTTTTGTGGTAGTGAAAAGAATTAATGAAGTGAGTTGAAGTGAGAGGAAGACAAAGTGATACAGAGAAAAGAGAAATGAATTTGGAATC
The DNA here is from genome assembly GCF_011100635.1 of Trichosurus vulpecula. Lineage (NCBI taxonomy): Eukaryota > Metazoa > Chordata > Mammalia > Diprotodontia > Phalangeridae > Trichosurus > Trichosurus vulpecula. Next base: position 40,051,668 of record NC_050581.1, on the reverse strand, counting down.
AAAGGATCTGGGTTCAAATCCCACCTCTGCCACTTATTCTCTGTGTAACCTTAGGCAAGTTACTCACCTTTTCTGGTCCTCAGTTTTCTCATCTGTAAAATGAAGATTTTTTGATTAGATAATCTCTAAGGCATGTTCTAGCACAAAAATCTATGATCTTATAATGTAGGGATGACTGAACAAACTGTGGGTTAGGAATATAATAGAATATTATTATGTTACTGATGATAAAATGATAAGATAATCTAGTTTTCAATATCTAACATTCTCTGTCTCTTTGCCTCTCTCCGCAACCCACACCGCCTTTTCTCTCTCTATGTCTCTGTCTCTGTCTTTCTCTGACTCACTGTCTGTTTCTCAGTTTTTGTCTCTGTCTCTCTCTGTCTCTGCTTGTCTTTGTTCTCTCTCTTTCTGTATCTCTTTGTCTCTTTCTGTCCCTTCCTTTCTTCCTTTCTTCCTCCATCCTTCCTTCCTCTTTCTCTTTCTCTTAGTCTCTCTTTCTCTTGGTCTCTCTTTCTCTTGGTCTCTCTCTCTCTCTCTCTCTCTCTCTCTCTCTGTCTCTCTGTTTCTCTCTGTCTCTGTCTCTCTACACACAGACAGACACACAGACACATACACAGACACACAGACACACAGACACACAGACACACAGACACACACACACACACACACACACACACACCACAAATAAATACCCTAAACCTGGTTCCTCTATAAACTCCATGATTAGTTTCTAAAAATCCTTCAATTCTAAGTAAGGCACTCAGGTCCTGCCATTTTGACAGTAGTTGCCAAGCCCTCCCACCACCCCCATCCACTGGCTGCTAAAAGATAACAGGAAGCGTGGGTGAGCAAGAAACTGTTCTCCTGAGAATTTCCCCAGGCTGAACTTCCTTTTGGCTTTTGCTTAGTGTTTTTATTCCACGGGTCACATAAAGGCTTGCGATGCACTTCACTCTACTTACTTTACCCAAGTAGAAAAGCCAAAGTCACAGCCTTTTTTGGTATTTCACTGTTTCAGAACCATGATTGTATTCCAATAGTCTAGGAAAGCATTGTGAGGTTTGTAACAGATTAAATTCAAGCTCCCTATACCCCGTTCCGGATGTTGCTTTGTAGAGTCACTGGGAGACTGATTCTAATGGAACAATCTATGCGCTAGTTAGCTTGATCAGCAACATGGATAGTATTTTCAAAAGATGTGATTTCAACGACAGAGAGAGGAGGATTCAAATTATAGCCCCACTATACATCACAGACGGTCGCATCCATAGTAAGGCTTTAGAACTGGAAGAGACCTTAAATTGATTTTAGCAATGAAGAAACTGAGTCCCATGGAGATTTAAGTGACTCACCAAAGCTCACGTAGACAGTAAGTAATGAAGTTAGTATTTGAACTCAGCCCTTTTTTCTCTCAAATGAACACTTTTTCAACTGTACCACACTGCCTCAGCAGGAGTTGTTGCAGATAGATAGAGGTAGAGATAGACAGAGATAGAGATACATACATAGATATACATCTGTCTATCTATCTAGAGATGCCCCCCCACACGTGTGTGAGTGTGTATGTGTGTGTGTGTGTGTGTGTGTGTGTGTGTGTAATCATTTGGTAGGCTCTTATCAATCATGAATGTCACCAAATTTAGGCTAGTTATTAGGCAATAGTCAATTCCATGTCCCATATTCATAGCTTTTCTATAGAAAAAAAATTGAACAGGCATACATGAACTGCGCTTTCTCCCTATAATAGAAAAAATAAATATACTACTGAGGTCCTGCTATGAAACAAATACGATCCTGTTATTCAAACCAGAAAGAGCTAAGTCAGAAATTTATACACTTATATCTTTAATGAACATTGATGCAAAAATATTGAACACAATTTTAGCAAAGAGACTACAGAAGTACATTATAAAAATATTACTATTACCAGATTAGATTAATAGGAATAAAACACTCCTCTGCTTAGCTTTTAAAATCTTACACACCTGGCCCCAAACTATCTTTTCATTTTCATTAGACATTACTACCCCTCCTATGTTCTTCAACATAGCCAAACTAACCTTCTCTCTGCTCCTTACAAAAGACACTCCATCTCCTGCCTCTGTGCTTTTATTATTTATGTTATGTTATGTTATGTTATATTATGTTATGTTATGTTATGTTATGTTATATTATGTTATATTGTATTTTATTGTATTATGTTATGCTATGTTATGATGTTATGTTATATCATGTTCTGTTATGTTGTATTATGTTGTGTTGTGTTGTGTTATATGTTATGATGTGTTATGTTATGTTATGTTATGTTATATTATATTATATTGTATTTTATTGTATTATGTTATGCTATGTTACATTATGTTATATCATGTTCTGTTATGTTGTATTATGTTGTGTTGTGTTGTGTTACATGTTATGTTGTGTTATGTTATGTTATGATGTCATGTTATGTAATATCATATATCATATTATACTAAATTATATTATAGCATAGCATATTATAATTATATTTATATGTCTAGAGTATGTTTTCTCCTCACCTCTGTCTCAAAGAACCCCTCTGTTCAATGAAGATGCAGCTCAAAGACTATCTTCTCTAAGAAACTTTTCCTGATCTCTCACCTGTCTGTACTCTCCCTCTCACACTATCTTGCCTTTACTCATTTGGTGAATAGAAATGCATTTATTAACTCCATAGTTATGTTGCCTATGCATTTTATGTACTTATCTTCTCTATTAGAATATAACCTCATTGCAAGTAGATAATTTCAGTATTTATACTTAAATCCCCAGTGAGCACAGTGCTAAGCACATAACAGGCACATAAGAAATACCTGTTGATTGGTTCATCATTAGGAAAATTATAAACAAAATAGATTATATTAAAAGCCAAAAAGTCAAGATAGTTAGATTATATCATATCAACAGTTACAGAAAAGGCTTTTGACAAAATATAATGCTCATCTATATTAAAACAGTAAAAAACATAGGAATAAATGGACCTTTCCTTGACTAACAGTATCTAAAACCTGGCTTTATCTGTAATGGAGAAACACTTGAATCTTTTCCAATCACAGCAGGGTAAATCAAAGTTTATTATCTTCAGTACTATTTGATAGTTCTAGAAATATTAGTTATTGACACAAGATAAGATAAAGAAATTGAAACAATAAGCATAGGCAAAGAGAAACTTAAATTACTACAATTTGCAAATGATGCAATGGTTTACTTAAAGAACCCTACTCTACTAAAATAATTAAAATAATTAACAGCTTAAAATAACACCATATCAAATAAACCTGTAATTGTTATATATGTTACTTAGCCTAGCAAGAGGATATATAAAACATTTTTATTCAAAATGACTATAAAATATACAGTAGACAATCTATAAAGAGGTACTCAGGAATTATTTGGATCCAACTATAAAATACTCTGCAGAAATGAAGACAAAAAATTGCAGAGAGATTAATTATTCATTGTTGAATTATGCTTATTGAAATATTTTATAATAATTTAAAACTATTTTGTTTTTATAATAATCCTGCATTTCCCAATATATCCCACCTCTCTCTCCATCACACTGAGCCCTCCAAGAGAAAAAACAGAATGCAACAGAAGTAGTCAGCACATCAACTGAAGACACAAATTCTTTTATACTTAAGTGCTACCACATAAAAGAATTGGAAATCGATTATAATTCTCAGAAACAATGACTTCATAATTTTTTGTCTATGATATCTTTCGTTCTAAATTTGAAAACAACACATTACAATTCGATGTGAAATAATAATAGGAAATAACTTCATTTTAAAACCCAGATGCCCGTTATTTAAGCAATTCAACAATTTAAAAAAGCAACTATACTAAAAGAGCCTTAGAAGTAAGAAAATTTTTCTGGTCCAAAGTAATCCAACATAACTGAAGTTCATGAAGATTAGATCAAGAACACAACAAAAAACTTACAGAACATTGATGTAATGAATGACATTATATCAAGGCAAGAAACTGACACTAGCTTCCTCAGACAACTGGAAAATAATGAGTCTTAATATGATCCATTGTTGGCTCAGACATTTCAAAATGGCATATGAATTACTAGCAAAATTCTTCAATCACTTCCCCTTTGATATAAACCTTATGTCATCTTTTTGAACAGAAGGCGTCACAACTTGACTAATAAAAAGAACACCAGTGACCTCTCAAGATATAAATACACAATTGATTAGAGAAATACAAATCAAAATGACTCTGAGGTACCATATGACACCTATCAGATTGGCTAACATGACAAAACAGGAAAATGATAAATGTTGGAGAAGATGTGGGAAAATTGGAACACTAATACATTGTTGGTGGAGTTGTGAACTGATCCAACCATTTTGGAGAGCAATTTGAAACTGTGCCCAAAGGGCTATAAAATTGTGCATACTCTTTGACCCAGCAATACCACCCTCTAGGTCTATATCCCAAAGAGATCATGAAAACAGGAAAAGGCAAAAAAATTATTTATAGCAGCTCTTTTTTGTGGTGGCAAAGAATTGGAAATTGAAGTGATGTCCATCAATTGGGGAATCATTGAACAAGTTGTGGTATATGAATGTAATGGAATACTATTGTTCCATAAGAAATGATGAGCAGGCAGAAAACTCCTGGAAAGATTTACATGAACTGATACAAAGTGAAATGAGCAGAACCAGGAGAATGTTGTACACAGTTAACAGCCACATTGTGTGTGATGACTGACCTGGATAGACTTAGCTCTTCTCAGCAATGCAAGGATCAAAGACAACTCCAAAAGATTCATGACGGAAAATACTATCCACATCCAGAGAAAGAACTTGGGAGTCTGAATGCAGATTGAAGTAAACTATTTGCTTTCTTTTTCTTTCTTTTGTTGTTTTGTTTTGTTTCTTCTTCTTCCTGGTTCCTCCCATTAGTTCTAATTCTTCAAATTATGAATAATGTAAAAATATATTTAATATGAATGTATAAGGAGAGCCTATATCAGATTGCATGCCATATTGGAAAGCAGGGAGAAGAGTGTGGGGGAGAAAATTCAAAACTAAAAATCTTATGGAAGTGAATGTTGAAAACTAAAAATAAATAATTATTTTTTAAAATGATAGACCAGGGGGCGGAGCCAAGATGGCAGCTGGTAAGCACGGACTAGAGTGAGCTCCGTACCCGAGTCCCTCCAAAAACCTATAAAAATGGCTCTGGACCAGTTCTAGAACGGCAGAACCCACAGAACAGCAGAGGGAAGCAGGGCTCCAGCCCAGGACAGCCTGGATGGTCTCTGGGTGAGGTCTATTCCACACGGAGCTGGGAGCTGGGAACGGAGTGGAGCAGAGCCCAGCCTGAGCGGCGTGGACCATCCAGACCAGAAGCCGGGAGGAGGGGGCCCTAGCGCCCTAAATATGTGAGCTGCGGCAGTTACCAGACCCCTCGACCCACAAACACCAAAGACTGCGGAGAAGGTTAGTGGGAAAAGCTGCGGGAGTAGAAGGAGTTCACGGTTCAGCTTCCAGCCCCTGGGGCAGCAGAGGTGGGACAGCTACAGCTGTTGTTACTTCCGGCTCCAGGCCCACCTGGTGGGAGGAATTAAGTGGCGGATCAGAGCAGGAGTGCAACAGCCTGCTGAAGATCTAAGCCCAGTCTGGACTGGGGGTCCTTGGGGAAGGAGGAGTGCGGCTCTGACAGAGCTGGCACCTCCCCCCCAAACGTAGAACATAGAACTCGTAAGTCTACAAGCAGTCATACCCCAGTGAAAAACTCAAGGGTCAAGTTAGTTGGTTGGGAATATGGCCAGGCAGCGAAAACGCGCCCAGATTCAGTCTCAGACTTTGGATTCTTTCTTTGGTGACAAAGAAGACCAAAACATACAGCCTAAAGAAGACAACAAAGTCATAGAGCCTACAACCAAAGCCTCCAAGAAAAACATGAACTGGCCCCAGGCCATAGAAGAACTCAAAAAGGATTTGGAAAAGCAAGTTAGAGAAGTAGAGGAAAAATTGGGAAGAGAAATGAGAAGGATGCGAGAAAACCATGAAAAACAAGTCAATGACTTGCTAAAGGAGACCCAAAAAAATACTGAAAAATACACTGAAGAAAACAACACCTTAAAAAACAGACTAACTCAAATGGCAAAAGAGCTCCAAAAAGCCAATGAGGAGAAGAATGCCTTGAAAGGCAGAATTAGCCAAATGGAAAAGGAGGTCCAAAAGACCACTGAAGAAAATACTACTTTAAAAATTAGATTGGAGCAAGTGGAAGCTAGTGACTTTATGAGAAATCAGGATATTATAAAACAGAACCAAAGGAATGAAAAAATGGAAGACAATGTGAAATATCTCCTTGGAAAAACCACTGACCTGGAAAATAGATCCAGGAGAGATAATTTAAAAATTATTGGACTCCCTGAAAGCCATGATCAAAAAAAGAGCCTAGATACCATCTTTCAGGAAATTATCAAGGAGAACTGCCCTGATATTCTAGAGCCACAGGGCAAAATAGAAATTGAAAGAATCCATCGATCGCCTCCTCAAATAGATCCCCAAAAGAAATCTCCAAGGAATATTGTTGCCAAATTCCAGAGCTCCCAGATCAAGGAGAAAATACTGCAAGCAGCCAGAAAGAAACAATTTGAGTATTGTGGAAACCCAATCAGAATAACCCAAGATCTGGCAGCTTCTACATTAAGAGATCGAAGGGCTTGGAATGCGATATTCCGGAGGTCAATGGAGCTAGGATTAAAACCTAGAATCACCTACCCAGCAAAACTGAGTATCATGTTCCAAGGCAAAATATGGATTTTCAATAAAATAGAGGACTTTCAAGCTTTCTCAGTGAAAAGACCAGAACTGAATAGAAAATTTGACTTTCAAACACAAGAATCAAGAGAAGCATGAAAAGGTAATCAAGAAACAGAAATTGCAAGGGACTTACTAAAGTTGAACTGTTTTGTTTACATTCCTACATGGAAAGATGATGAGTATGATTCATGAGACCTCAGTATTAGGGTAGTTGAAGGGAATATGCATGTATATATAGGTATATATATATATATATATGTGTGTGTGTGTGTGTGTGTATATATATATGTGTGTGTATGTATATATATATGTTTATGTATATATATATAAGTGAATGTGTATGTATATATATGTGTATGTATGTGTATATATATATGTGTGTTTATGTGTATATATATATATATGTAAAAGAGAGAGAGCAGACACAGGGTGAGTTGAAGATGAAGGGAAGATATCTAAAAGAAATAAAATGAAATTAAGGGATGAGAGAGTAACATACTGAGAGAGGGAGATAGGGAGAGATAGAATGGGGTGGATTATCTCGCATAAAGGTGGCAAGAGGAAGCAGTTCTATGGGAGAAGGGGAGAGGGCAGGTGTGGGGGGAATGAGTGAACCTTGCTGTCATCAGATTTGGCCTGAGGGGGAAAACCATACATACTCAGTTGGGTATCTTACCCCACAGGAAAGAAGAGGGAGGAAGATAAAAAAAATAATAAAAGGCGGGGGGATGATAGAGGGGAGGGCAGATGGGGGTGGAGGTAATCAAAACAAACACTTTGGAAAGGGGACAGGGTCAAGGGAGAAAATTCAATAAAGCGGGATGGGTTGGGAAGGAGCAAAATGTAGTTAGCCTTTCACAGCATGAGTATTGTGGAAGGGTTATACATAATAATACATGTGTGGCCTAGGTTGAACTGCTCAACTTCTTAGGGAGGGTGGGTGGGAAGGGAAGAGGAAAGAGAATTTGGAACTCAAAGTTTTAAAATCAGATGTTCAAAACAAAAAAAGTTTTTATATGCAACTAAAAAATAAGATACACAGGCAATGGGGTGTAGGAATTTATCTTGCCCTACAAGAAAGGAAGGGAAAAGGGGATGAGAGGGGAGGGGGGTGATAGAGGGGAGGGCTGACTGGGGAACAGGGCAACCAGAATATATGCCATCTTGGAGTGGGCAGGAGGGTAGAAATGGGGAGAAAATTTGTAATTCAAACACTTGTGAAAATCAATGCTGAAAACTAAATATATTAAATAAAATAAAATATATATAATAAAATGAAAAAAATAACATGAATTTTATTTTATAATCTATGGTGTTTTTAAATTAAAAAGCAGTAATTTATGAAAAATGTAAAATAAGAATAAAAGAAAATAAGTTCAAGATATGAAAAAGGTATAAATTCACAATGATGTACTTTATACAAAAAAATTCTCAGCAAAGATATTGTGTTTATAAACACAAGAAAAAAAATGATAGCTGGGAGGCAAAAAGTGACCCAAAAAGTGTTAGGAGTGTGAAAATCAAATCATTATCAGTTTGATGTTTAGGGAACTTACCACCTGAAAGTACCACAGTGTTTATTGAATTCCTCAAAGCCTTTGATTCAATTCTGAATGCATGGATTAGTCATATACTGCCCAAATAAAATAGATCCAAGCAAAGTGAGAACAATAGAGCATGTGATGTCCACATGAAAAAACTATTCTTTGCTTAAAACACATAACTAACACAATAGTCAAGAAAAATTGATATAATGCATTCGATCTTCCAGAGAGAAACCTTAAGCTCACTATGGTCCTTCCTAGACTTGAATCTCTTATCATTCCCAGATAGAATTAGGTATGCGTTTGAAGTCAAAGAGGCTGTCATACTAAAATATACTATTAGTCACTGGATGCGTATGGATGACATCAAGTTATATGACTCCATTGAAAAGCATATTAAATAGCTACTTCAGATCATGGGTACTTTCTCAAATAAGAGCAAAATGTTATTTGTACCTTATTGTATGCTAGGGAAGAAGAGAAACCAAAGACATTAAGACTGAATCTAGAGGTAAAATTGAAATATTTAATATAAACATACACCACTAAAATTTCAGAATGTAAATGAAGGTCCTTTATTTCTTTATTGAACCTCGAAGTAGCTAAGACTCAAGAGTAAACTTAAAAGGCATTCCATGGGCAACTTCTATAAGAACTCGACCAGTGATACATTGACAGGTTTTGAACAAATGGTTTTCACACAGGTTTGTTTATAGGAATGGAGTGGTTTATGATAATGATTCAGGACCACACATATCATTACCAAGAGAAATTACAAAAAAAGTAATTGAAGTTATTCGGGAACCTGGAGCAACTGACATTCAACTTAAGCCATGAAGTATTGGAAACTGCAAGACGTTGCAAAAAAAAAAATAGCATATATTGGATAACTAAAAAGGAAGGATCAGGTACATTGGATTATATAATACAACCTGTTATAAACTATCCATTTACCAGTTCCAATTCTACAAATACAAATCCCAAAATATTCTTAGGAATTCAGTAAAGAAACTAGAACTTGAGCACCATTATAGGTTGTCCATATCTGTCAACACATAACACTGATCCATAAAAATTTAAGAACAGTGTTTCAAATACATGACTTGGGGGGTGGAGTCAAGATGGCCACGTGAAAACAGCATCTTACCGGAGCTCTCTCACAAGTTCTGTCAGATTCCTATAAAAAAGTGATTCTGAGCAGATTTGAGAGAGTTAGAAACCGTGAGCAGTCTGAGTAAGGCAAATTTCCAAGCTAAGAGAGTCCAAAAGGCCAACAGGATGAATCTGTAGGCTGAGAGGGCACTCGGGCATGGCGAGCTGCTCCAGACAGAACCAAAGCAGAAGCAGATGCAGAAACCAATGTGCGAGACAGCCTGGGAGAAAGCTGGGTGCCCCAAACCAACGGAGATCCCCAGGCCTCCCAACACAGGACGGCAGTCTGTGGAAGCAACAAGAGGCAGCAGCACAACACCACCAGCTGTGAGACATCAACTCCTGAGGCTTGCAGCCCAAAGGTATGAAACGCATCTTCTTGAACTTTCAGAGACATAATGGCCAGGTAAATGGTTCTAATCCCTCCCCCCGACCCAGAGAATTCCTCAGGAAATAATGCTGGAATAGAGGAGACAGAAGTGGGGCTTCAGTGGCCAAGTAGTGGGAGTTCCTGAGTCCCAGAGGGGCAGAGGCCAGCAGGGGTCAACACCAGGAGCCCAGATGTACCCTTGCTCCCCCAGGGGAAGTGCCACACACCAGCTCAAACAACAAACAGCTGAGATCATTGCTGAAGAGCAACAGTGCTGGAGAGCAACCCCAGGGGAAGAGACTTCTGGAAGCCAGATCCCTCCCCCACACCTCAGCAAACTGAAGGCTATAATTCACAAAACCAGTAACTAGACTCACAATCCCCAGGATAAGAAACCTGAAACAGAAAGCCCTGAGCCCCAAAAGCAGAAATTCATTGTAAAGCCAGGAAAAGGCCAACCACCATGAAGAAGAACACAAAAAAGCCAAGGACCATTGATTCTTTTATGGAGATAGGCATGATCAAAATACCAATTTGGAAGAGGATAGCAATGACACGTATTATACCCACATCTGATACCTCAAAAGGAATTGTGAACTGGTCTCAAGTCCAAAAGCATCACTGGATGAGCTAAAGGAGGATTTTAAAAACCAAATTAGGGAGGTAAAAGAAAAAATTAAATACATGACTCCATGCCAAACACTTCTAATTTATGAATTATATGGAAAGAAAACCCTTCAAAATAAAGAGACCTAGCAGAATAAATTAATGTGGGAATGGGATGTACTGCATGCGATCCCTGCCATTCTGTCTATTGCTGAAATTATTTAGAAAATACTTTCAGAGAATCTACAGATGAGCTTATATCCACATGTTCTTATTCAATTAAAAAAAGACATTCTCTCCACTTGTGCAATAGATCACAGAATATTAAATATAAAGTAATAATGGTAGAGAATGAACAACTTGCACTCAGAGCCTTCCTCTTTGAAATCTATCCAAAAAAATGACAAGACTGAGATAACAATCATAATAAATAACTAGCATTTATGTAGCTCTTTAGGTTTGCAGAATTCCTTAAATTCATTATCTCTCCCTTGATCTTCACAATAGCTCTGAGTAGTAAATGCTTTAACTCCACCCATTCTACAGATGAAGAAATTAAAGTTAAGTGACTTTGCTACAATAACACACAAGGTAAGTATCAAGAGGCAGGATGTGAAACAAGATCCCTTCTGAGTCCAAGTCTATAACTATTCCAAATTGATAAAAGCATAATTATGTAGCAGTTTGTCTTTTAAACATTGAGAGTCAGGAGAGAGGCTTTGTTGAGGCTTTTTTCAGTTGTGTCTGACTCTTCATGACCCCATTTTCTTGGCAAAGATACTGAATTGGTTTGCCATTTTCTTTTCCAGCTTATTTTACGGATGAGGAAACTGAAGCAAAACAGGGTTAAATGACTTGTTCAGGGTCACACAGCTAGTAAGAGTCTGAGTTGAACTCAGGAAGCTTAGTCTTTCTGACTCTAGTCCTGGCACTCTATCCACTGTGCCACCTAGTTGCCCCAGGAGTGAGACTAGTGAGCAACAAATTTAATATGTCAACAATCCAATATAACAATTTAAAAAGTTTATGAGAATTGGACTGCTTTAAAAGAGGATTAACTTCTAGGAATATGGCGATAACAGTCCTAATATTCTCAGTACTGGCTATTGTATCACATCTGGGATGTCTTGTTCTCTCTGGATACCACAGTTCAGGGAAGACAAGTCTGGAACTGAGCATCTGGAATGGCACATGGCTTCTACTACAAGCCATAGAAGAGTTGGTTGAAGGATGTAGGCATGTTTAGCCTAAGGAAAAGAAGATTCAAGCCTAGCATATTGTATACCTTCAAGTAGCTGAAGCATTGGCATGTGTAAGAAGGATTAGACTTATTCTGTGTGACCCTAGAATTAGGAAAAATGGGAGGAAGCTACAAAAGCAAATTATTGTGTCAACTTTGAGCATTCTATTCACCGATCTAAACATCCTGAGTTCTACTCTGGACTTTTTTCTACATCATCCATCTTCCTAAACTCTGGTGTCCAAAGAAAATTCAGGATTCACGTTTCATCATGAAGTGTTCTTGGAAGATTTCTTACAAGATGGCTGTATGGTAGATTGCATGTCAGCAAAATTACCACCCTTACTGGATGAAAACAATAGAAATTGTGCAAAATAAAGCAATTTAAATTGAAATAAGAAGAGAAGAATGGAAACTTTTTGTGTCAAAGTAAAAGCTTCTGGGAAAAAAAATCAATAGAAATCTGCCTAATGAACAAATTCCTCCTAACTGAGTCTAGCACACAGAGTGCCCTACCTCTTATATAACCATCTCATCAGTCCTGCATTTTGGGCTTTGGCCAAGTGAAGGCCTATTCTGGCCCCAACGGTAAAATCACCTGCTGACTTATTTTATAGATGACACCTTACTAAATGAAATAATGAACAAAAGACTCAGAGTGAGTGTTAGCCTGTTTATTGTACCTGTCGAATAAGTTGAAATCTGGATAGCGGCTTCAGAAATTGTTAAATCAGAAATTCAAGTTATGAGCAAAATTTGGCACCTTTGTTCTTTATATTAGGTCATGACAACCTACGCAAGGAAGCATTTCTCAGAAATGTTTCCAGCCAAGCCCATGAAGATCAGGGTCCTACCTCTGAAAGAACATGCCCAAAGTCAGTTCTAGGATGAGTCAGATTGTCTCTCTACTTCCTTTTCTCCTTCTTTTACTCCCTCAACCAAATATAATGCTCAAAAATTCCAGAGGGAAGATCTGAAAATAGATTCAACAGTTAATGTCTTCCCTCCGAGTCACCACCTTGGCACTCTTGAAAAGCAAAGGAGTATCCCTAACCCAGGGGTGGGGAACCTGCTGCCCTGAGGCCATATGTGGCCTTCTAGGTCCTTGGGTGTGGGCTATTGACTGAGTCCAAGTTTTACAAAACAAATCTTTTTATTAAGGAGATTGGTTTTGTGAAGTTTGGATTCAGTCAAAAGGCCGCACTTGAGGTGCCCATGTGGCCTTGAGGTGGCAGGTTCCCCACCCCTATACTTAACCCATGTAAAGGATGAGACTTTTCCTATATAAAAAGAGAAAGCTTAGAAACCGTCATTGGAGTAGCCACTCCAGCAATCCAATTCAGATGCAGATTTGGAGGACTGTGGCAATTCTCCCATTTTATGCCGTTTGTAAGGAATATCCTCCAATACATCTCACTTAGACACAGAAGTCTCGTGCATGATTTTTCCTTTTTCCTTTTTCTTACCATGGAGGTTGATTTGCCACATAATCACTCATTTGCAGAGATCTTTATCCCCAAATGGGGGAATAGAAATGGATAGAGGAAGCCTATCATTTCAAAACTCCCAGAACTCACAGAAAGAGCATTCACACAGATTGTTTCAGTGAGTGGCCTGAATCCTCTTTGGTGGCTTCTACTCTTTTCCCTAAGTTTCCTCTCATAAATAACTCAGTCTGACAATACCTGAACTTTTAACATGAGGTATGTGTTGAACTTGCTAACCTCTGAGACAAAACATTGGGGGTAACTATGGATAGCTGAAGAGAATTGAAGAAACAAAGTTTGAGGGGAAGAAACTTCCATAATGAGGAAATGGGAGGCATAAACTCAGCTACCATTTTTATTTCTCAGAGTTTTCTTGAGGCAGGGAACTAGCCAGATGTCATCTTCTTAATGTGAGGAGGTCATTGATGCTACCCCCCCCTTACTGGTCTGGACAGGAGAAAATGAATGGTATTGTGGAGGGGGTCCAATAGGGTGGACATTTGCCACATTTCAATATAGAATTGTAGAATAGGAGTTCAAGCCAAGAAGGCTGAGGGATAAAGGGTATGTATTAGCTGAGCCCCAATTCAGACAAAAGGAAAAACTTATAAATAATCTAGAAAATGTCAACACAATAATTTATTTATGAAATGAAGTATAGGGGCTTGAAAACCTCCTCAAAAAAGAGAAAGGAAGGCAATAAATTCAGTGGTACTCTAACCCTCTGAATAACAGAGTAACATGCATAAAATCCAGAATGGTTCAAAAGAGAAGTTAGAGAATTATAACAAATAATAATTAATTTGGAAATCAAGTTGTAAAAGAGGAAATTCAGAAGATAAAGAAGAAAGTAAATGATTTAGAACTCATGATGGGTAATTTCTCTAAAACAGTAGAGGTGATAAAAATGGTAGATCCGCAAATTTTGAACTTTAAAGAAAGGTAGAAAGAAATGTTGATTAGAAAGAACAAAAAATAATGGAATTAGAGCAATAACTTGGTTCTGTGCAAGCCAAAGTGATTGTACAGAGAACATGTAAGTACCATAAGGTTAGTTACATCTCACACCAAGGTTGCTGCAAACATATCTTTTGCTCCTCCACTTTTCCCTATTTTATGACATAACATTGCTCATGACTTTCCACCATAATTATGAGAATTGGCTTATTGCTAGCTTAGTTAGTGCCTCACTGACAAAAGTGGCTCCTGAGTAACCTGCTTACGTATTAGGAAATTCCTGTGTCTCCAATATTAGTTTAGTCGACTTTATTTAGGCAAGGAATGCAATGCTCTCCTGATTACAATCAGGTAAGTAAACTTTATCTAATACAGGTATGCAAGGTTAGCAAACTCTTAATCACAATGCCCTCATGCTGAATAGGATGATGAAGTCAAGACTACCTGCTGATTGATTACCCTTAAGGTCACCCTCCCACTCAATCCCTGTGAATCTGCCCAATGGTAACAACTAGATATAAGGGCAGAGAGCCAGATATCTGGGCTCTCCATTGGGGTATGCATTCCTACAGTATGTCTGAGCCACCACTTAGGCACTCATGGGAGTGTAGGACTTGGGAACCACATGCCTTCATCCCTATGAATAATAAACTGCCCGATTGGTAATCCTTTGAGCATTTAAGTTGCTACTTGGTACTTGTGATCTATTCTATTGTGTTTTGGAATTACACTTCAAATTGGCGTTGCTTTTGTTTCTTATATTTCTTCTGTCAAGATTGAGAATTTGGGGGGGGGGGTTAAGTTTTTTGGCCATTTTCTTGTAGTAACTGCTTTATATTGGTCAAATTTCCATAGGAAATGGTGCCAATCTATGTTAATGTTTCCTTCTTCATCTATTTCCCATTTTTGGCATTAATCTCAACCTTGGAGAGGTCAAATTAGAGAAATTTTAATTCCATATCTTTCTTGTTTTATCTTTTCTTCTAATTTGTTATTGATTTTTCTTTTGCCCTACAGGTTGATGCTCTCATTGTATGAAGACAAGTGATTCAGAAATTGCTCCCACATTGAAAATTGGTTTTTTCTTTCTGTCTATTCTTTTTTTATGACGTTATTAATTGTTCATCATGCCCATTGCCTTCATACTTCTTTTTTAAACTATATTTTATTTAACATTCTTTTGTTAAAAAAATTGTGTTCCAAATTCTTTCCCTCCCTCCAACTTCTCCTCCACCCACTGAGAAAGCAAGCAATATGATATAAATTATATATGTGAAGTCATGCACAACATATTTCCATGCTAGCCATGTTGAAAAAAAGAAAGAAAAATAAAGGAATGGGGAAAAACATGCTTCAATCTGCACTCAAAGTTCATTGCTTCTCTGGATATAGATGGCATTTTTCATCATGAGTTCTGGGGAATTGTCTTGGATCACTGTATTGATTGGAGTCTAAGTCTGTCACAGCTGATCATGGTTATAGTATTGTTATTACTGCACAATGTGTACAATGTCTTCCTGGTTCTGATCACTTCACTTTGCATCAGATCATATTAATCTTCCCAGATTTTTCAGAAACTTTCCCCCTCATCAATTGTTACAGCACAACAGTATTCCATTACAGTTACATACCACAACTTGTTCAGCCATTCTCCAATTGATGGACATTCTTTCAACTTACATTTCTTTACCACCACAAAAAGAGCTGCTAAAAACATTTTTTGTACATATTGGTATTTTTCCTTTTTTGGGGGGTGGGGAGGAAGGGGTTACAGTCCTAGTAGTAGTATTGCACAAAGGGAACACACAGTTTTACAGCCTTTTTGGCATGGTTCCAAATTATTTTCTAGATTGTTGGGCCAGGTTACAACTACACCAACAGTGCATTAGTACCCCATTTTTCCACATTCCCTCCCATCTTTTATCATTTTCCTTTTTTGTCATTTTAGCCAATCTGATAGGTGTGAGGTGATACTTCAGAGTTCACATTCACTTCTTGAAGAAAATATTCCTGATACATAGATGAGTGTTTCTGCATAGTCTATAATTTTAATCTCTTTTGTTTCTTTGTCCTTAGCAACTCTGACAACATACTTTTTTTATCCCCTTCCCTGTTTCTTTATGCTCACTTTTGCTGCCAGTTTACCAAGTTCTGAAATAAATGTTCATTTAATTTGGAGGATTTTATTGATTTTTTTAAAAAATTTCTTTATTTCATCTTCTGCAATACACTTTAGTTCATAAAATGAAATTGTGTTTTTGTATTTTGGGGTCTTTTTTTAGTCATCAATAGCAAGATAAACAGGTATTACACCAAATTAAATTTCTTGTTACTAGTGGATGGTAATGAAAACAACTTCACCAACTGAGGAGAATATGTGAGCCATCCTTCCATTTAGCTTCAAGTTTTATACATCTTCTTAGTCCATTTACACCAGAGATTTAAATATTGATATAATTCAGCTACTTTGCTAATAATATCATTGAACAGGTATCTTGCATTTAGGAAACTAATTGTCAAATGAATATTTATGGATAACCTAAAAATTTCCAGCCACAAAAGTCCTATTTTGAGGACTCATCTTGGTGTGGAAGTGGTTCTAGGTCCCTGAAGGCAATTTCAATGGTATAGCAGGAAGAGCACTTAGATTTGAAATCAGTGAACTTGGTTCAAATCTCTGTTTTGATGCTCATTACCTAGGTGATCTCTGGACCTCAATTTCCTCATCTGTAAATGATGGTTTAGACTAGATGACCTCAAAGGTCTCTTCCAGCTCTAAATCTGTTATCCTCTGAGCCAGGGGTGTGTTGGAGACTGCTCATATCATCTTGGGAAAGCTGATGGTTAAATTTTTAGTGAAAACATTTATATCTTGGAAATCAGCAAACACTACCAACCAGACTTTGATTTACCATATACTGTTGATCATCTCTAGATTTAAGAAAATATTGGAGAAAATGTTAACAATGAGAATTAAACTTAAAAATATTTTGCATATACAGATCCACCTCCCCCCGCCCCCTCCACTTGGATCCAGTTATTAAACATTTACCAGCACACCACTGCTCTGAAACTAAGCATCAACAAATTCTTCCATTCTGGGAAAGTTTCAAGTATAATTCTCAGAAATAAACTGTCTGCCATCCAACATTCTAGCTAAGGATGAAGAAGCCCATTATCATTAACCTGGTGACTCGATGGTAAATTTGCTGTTCTTGACAAAACATGAAACAAAGTCAAATACAAAATGGCTCTTGGTCCTATGCAGCCCCTTTCCACTTTTTACAGGGATAGTAGCAGAGCAGTAGGGGAAAAGAATACTAAGAATCAGAGTCTTCAGACAAATTTTAGACTATTAGACTATAAGGTGGTAAACACAGTAAGTATCTAGTGAGAATGGGGCCTGAGATGGAAAAAAAATCTATGCTTCATAGTTATTCATACAATTTTAATGCAGTCTAACCTGGAGAATATAGCTAAGCATAACAGGTTGTTAAAAAGGCTTTGCTATGCTAAAAAGGCTATGTCCTCCCATATTTCAAACTTGTCAGAAAGTTTACTTTTGGTCTATGGTTTATTTAGAAACAAAATGAAATGGGAAACCATCATTGACTTCAGGAAAGTGAGAAAACTCTAGGCACATTAATAGTCAATTTTTGTGCCTGGAGCAAAGGAAACCAAATATGCCCTCAATTCAGGTGGGGGTTGTGTGAAAGCTAGGCCAGGGGATAATTTACCTGGGGCTGGGGAGAAGAGGGCCAGGAGAAAGAGAAAACCATTTGGTAGTTTCCTACTTTAACTAGTTATTCTTGCTAACCAAATACTAAACTCAGTGACTTCTATACTGTAGAAGGGCTGCAAGCACTACATTTCAGAGATTTGGGGCAAAGCCCGAGCTTTTCCCAGCCCCAGTTTCAGCTCTGCTAATCGTTAAGAGATCTCCATATTTCTTTGCTTCTTGTGATTTGTGCAGCAAGCACATTCAACAACATTTTTAAAAGATTTTGTACTACTCCTCAAATTAGCATTTTTTTTCTTTCTTTTCCCACCTATCTCTATATAAATTTAATGAAACCCCATTCATTTAATGACATACACATCACAAATATGAAATGTGTTTGAATACCAAGTCTTTGCTGTACTTGTTTAATTATCTGACTCATGAACACTTCAAGAATCATTTAGAGTTTTTCATGAGTATTATTTCACTTTTGAATATAGTATAGAAGCTACTTTCCCCCATTTCCCAAGCCCCATGAAAGTATAATCTTTACTCATTTTGTTCAGAATAAGTTGATAATACATTTGTCTCTTAAGCAATGACATGACTGGCTCGGCGTCATAATGAAGAATATCAAAGCATGAATGTATTGTGAAGCACAAAAAAAAAATTAATTGCATTTAACCACCAAAGTCTAATTAACATTAAACAATTGAATATAGAGAATCATAGAAGTGGAAGGGCCACTCATTTATAGATAAGGAAATTAAAACAGAGAGGTGTAGCCAGAATGGCTTTGTTTTCTTTGAATGACTCAGCTTGCCTCGTTGGGCCTCTGGACACTGTGGCTTGCTCTTCCGGGGCAGGACCAGAACTTCCTGTGTGATGAGTCATGGGGCTGGCTGAGGGGAGGTGTTAGCTCCAGAACCTGGTCTACCCTAGGGGGAGGAGCCAACTCAGGAACCAATCGGCCCTGGTCATTTGGGCGGAGCTTGATGATGTCAAAAACCCTATAAGAGGGGAGAGGACAGCTTGAAGATTCTCTCTTTCCTTTTTCGGTTGGAGCCAGCGACAGTTACGACAGTTACGTCAGTTACAGCGACCGTTACATCGTCAGTTACAGTTGCAGCTTCAGACACAGACACGGACACAGCTGAGGCAGGAGCTGCCAGCAGCAGAGCTGATCTACGGGAGGAAGCTGAACAAAGACTTCAGTCCAGTGGGTAATCTTATTACCATCAAGGGGGAAACATGATTTTGCTTTACGCAATCATGTTTCTCTGTAGCCTCCTGGTTACTCTTTCAAGGCGTACTTATTGGGCCTGGAAGATTATGATCAACATATCAAAATGGGGCTTCTGGTTCATGGGTTGGTTACTGTGGAGCCTAAATAAATGTTTTGATTCTTCTGCCTTCTACTTTGAGAGTTTCTTCTATCCGGCGATTCCGAACCTTTCAGACATGTTTATGATCCTCTTTGAGATTATAAACTCTGCCCTCCTGATACATTTGGCGTCACGAACAGGATCGCTAGGTATAAGATCTCTATTTAGAAGCAGAACAATTTCAGAGGAAGAGATAAATATCCCAGGATGGGAGGATCCATTTTATTCCTCCCTAGCAAAAGAATTGGCTAAAAAAGCTGGACCCTGTGAAAACTGGGAACCAAGGCTACGGAGAGGAGATCCTAGGGATTTGGAAAAGTGTTTACGAGAAGTTGGGATTCAGTCAGGGGCATCACTATCTAGGCAAAGCTGGATAGTGTTATCAGCCTACCGTCTAGTATACGAAAGATTGAGATTAAGCGAAAGACATGGGGGCACTCCTACCCCACAGGAAGAAGGGAAATCTCAGATAGCAGAAGACCAAACTGACTCAAATGAGAACTTTTCTATTAATGTGGCTAAGAGCAACAGGAGACCAAAAAAGCCCAGAGTGCATTTCAACCCAGCCCAGAAAGAGCCGGCTGAGGCACAAAACACTACTGGGGTTCAGGATGTGCCTCACACAGAGAATAGGAGATGGTTAAATGATCAGACAAGGGCTCGACCCATACAAAGGAGGAAGACAGAAACCCGAGGTGAAGATTCAGTTACAAGGGAAATTCAGGAAGATTTCTCACCGCAAGAGGTCACAGATATTTTGAGTAGATTCAGCCAAAGAATAGGAGAACCATTGATATCTTGGATGGTAAGACTCAGTGATCAAGGGGCCGGTGGAATATCAGTAGATGGGACAGACTGCATGAGATTCATAGGTATCAGCCATGATCCTCTAGTTCAACAAGCTTTTAGGGAACATCATCAGCAAGGAGACGGTGATAGCAGGACTACTCTGTTGGCATTAGCCGCTGTGGGATGCAATAAGAGATATGCTACTGATTCTATGTGGCCCACTGAGCACAGACCCTGGTATTCACTTAGAGATTGTATCATGAGACTAAAGGAGGAGGTAATGAAGACTGCCATTATGACAGGAACTGCAGACAAATATTACAATGATTCAATGGAACTGCCTCATAGGAATTTAATAATTAGGACAGCTCCCCCTGCTTATAAACAACTAATTTTGAATTTATTACTTGGAGAAGTAGGGAGCCGTCTTACAACAGTGATAAATAAGATTTTACAGTTATATGACTTAGGTGACTGGGGAAGGGATAGATCTCCTCGAGAGAGAAGAGTGTATAACCAGCAAACTTGGCGCCAAAGGAGAGTAACAAGGAAAGAAATGTTTACTACTTTATTGAGAGCAGGGGTAGGTTTTGAAATGATAGATGGAATTCCAACCAATGAATTATACAGAATGTATAGAGGACTTGATAACACGAGAAATAGGGAAATAAGAACTGCTCCTGCAAGCCCACAAGCCACTCAGAGTGAAGGTGACCTTGTGTGATCAACGGATGAAAACTTGTACATTTGGGGAAAGGCTGGGAGGACAATCTTAGTCTATATCTAGGGTGGGATCCTCTTGGCTTCCTCATTATGTTCCTTTTGAAAAGAAACATTTCCCACCTGAGTTTGGCTCTGATGTTGGATCTTTGCATAACTGAAATCTCAACCAAACTTGAAATGATTTTATTTGAAGAATTATAGTCCATACTTGTCTATTCTTTTTGTCCTTTGTTTTGGCTAACCTTGTTGCTAGTTTTGTTTCCTTCAGGCTTAAGCACCCTGCACTTTCCGGTGACTGCCTAAGCATGTAGCATTCTTGGAATTCCTGCCAGCTCATTAAAGAAATGACCTCTGGAATGGGACTTTTTGGGGGCAGGGCCATCTCTACATCCAATTTCAGCATGAAGAAGCTATGGAAAATGAGACCTTCACCCCTCACCCCAAGATTTTGAGCCCCAATCGTTCAAGGGGGGTGGAAATGATGATAGTGTTCTGTTTACTTATTTTGTGTTATCCTTGCTGTGTTGTTTTATTGTTATGATATTATTGATCCTATGTAGTGGATACAAGGATTTAGGGGTGGACATTTGAATTATTAATAATTATTTTGGGGATGATTGATTGAAGAGATTATTTTGCTGGGATCTAGGGGTGGATCACATTTGAATCGTTAACCAATGTTTGGGAATGTCACTGAATGATATGTTTTGCTTTATAATGAATGATATGTTTTAGTTTCCTTTGTAATTGGATCACAATGTATGTTCTAGGATACATGGCTGATTAGATTATGTATCCTATAACAAGGGGTGGAGTGTAGCCAGAATGGCTTTGTTTTCTTTGAATGACTCAGCTTGCCTCGTTGGGCCTCTGGACACTGTGGCTTGCTCTTCCGGGGCAGGACCAGAACTTCCTGTGTGATGAGTCATGGGGCTGGCTGAGGGGAGGTGTTAGCTCCAGAACCTGGTCTACCCTAGGGGGAGGAGCCAACTCAGGAACCAATCGGCCCTGGTCATTTGGGCGGAGCTTGATGATGTCAAAAACCCTATAAGAGGGGAGAGGACAGCTTGAAGATTCTCTCTTTCCTTTTTCGGTTGGAGCCAGCGACAGTTACGACAGTTACGTCAGTTACAGCGACCGTTACATCGTCAGTTACAGTTGCAGCTTCAGACACAGACACGGACACAGCTGAGGCAGGAGCTGCCAGCAGCAGAGCTGATCTACGGGAGGAAGCTGAACAAAGACTTCAGTCCAGTGGGTAATCTTATTACCATCAAGGGGGAAACATGATTTTGCTTTACGCAATCATGTTTCTCTGTAGCCTCCTGGTTACTCTTTCAAGGCGTACTTATTGGGCCTGGAAGATTATGATCAACATATCAAAATGGGGCTTCTGGTTCATGGGTTGGTTACTGTGGAGCCTAAATAAATGTTTTGATTCTTCTGCCTTCTACTTTGAGAGTTTCTTCTATCCGGCGATTCCGAACCTTTCAGACATGTTTATGATCCTCTTTGAGATTATAAACTCTGCCCTCCTGATACAAGAGGTTAAATGTTTTCCCCAAGATCATACAGTGAGTCAGTGGCAGACCTGATAGAATGTGACTCCCAGCCAGAGAACAACAGAGTTGATTAGGACTGCAGAGGCCATGTAGTCAGTTCCCTAACTGTTAGGTCCCAATCAGTACAAATGGTGACTCTCTTGAACTGATCAAAATATGTGAATTAACACTACATATTTCCTTTGGGCTAGAGTCAGTTCTATTTTATACAATTAAAACTTCAAATAGCACAAATTTGAATAACTAATAAGAATCCTTCCCATGACCTTCTTCCTTGAAGGCCTCCAGAGAGAGGGAACCCTCTGCCTACTAAGGTTGCCCATATCAATTTTGGCTACCTCTGATTGATCAGAAGTATTTCCTTATAACAGGAGTAAATCTGCCTCTTTCGGACTTTTATTCATTGCTCCCAATTTTGTCATCTGAGGCCAAGCAATTCAGGCTTCTTACACATCAAAGCCCTTCAAATATTTGAACACAGTTATCACATCCTCCTAACTTTTCTTTTCTCCAAGCTAAATATTCCCAGTCCCTTCAACCTAGCCTCCTCCTACAGCATTATCTTGGGGTCCTTCACAGTCCGTGCTCTGAACTACATTGTTCCCCCATTTATATTCTGTGAATAGAAAAGAACTTTAATTATAAATACTTATGTATGGGTATGAAAACCAATTTGACTCTTATGATTTATTGATACATTTTAAATAGCTAAAAGAGACTTTGGATTGTTTTTTTCATAAAATTGGTAATGTTACATCTGAATAAAGAAAATATTCATATTACAGAGATTTCATTGGTTCATTTAAAGGAAGAGCATCAGTAAATAAAAGGCTGCCAGTTTGTCCTATCTTTTCAAATATTAGAGGATGAATCCTTTCCTTGTTTGCAAAATCACAGTGCCAATGGCATAGAGGAATCTGCTACTCAATACTGTAATATATTTTCCCTTCATTTTAGGTCTGGATAATCAGTCAGCTGAAACTAGTCTAATATTTTAAATGATTGATTAATTTAATTTAAAAAATTAGCCCATTGATCTTGGTTTTTCATCTTGTCTTTCTTTTTCTGGATGGACAACTTTCATTAAAAATAAAGTTAATGATGTAAATGCCAATATGTACCTGTACTCCTCCCCCTCTTTCTATTTTATACTCTAATCTTCTTGCTTCTCCTCTTCCTCTTCCTTTTATTCATCTCTCTGTCCCTTTCTCTTTTTTCCCTGCTCTCTCTCTCTCTCTTTCTCTCCCTTTCTCTCTCTTTATTTCTTTTTCTCTCTCCCTTTCTTCCTGCCTCGCCCTCTTTCTCTCTCTTTCTCTTCCTCTATGCTCTTTCTTCCTCCCTCCCCCTTTCTCTCCCTTCTTCAGCCTTCTCTTTCTCTTCCTCTAGTCTTCCCCCTCCCCTTCCTCTTGTTTTCCCTTCCCCCCATTCTTTTTCTCTCCTCCTTTCCCTCTAAACAAGCTGATCTTTCCCCGTCAGGGGCCATAAAGCTTGACTAAGCTAGATATTATCAAAATAGATTCTTTGATCTGCACCCCATTGTCCTTGGTGGAAAAGAAGGCAGGGGAAGGCAAGGGGAAAAAAAATCTGACAGAGTCCCTGGAATGTAATTTGAAAAGCACATGAATATTCCTTTGTGTCATGCTTCACCCTGACCAGAGTAATGTGATCTCAGCCCAGCCAGGAAAGAACTCTGCAGGAAAAATAAATGAGTTAAGAGGGACCCCAAAGGTAAGAGATGTCCCAGGGCATATAGTTCCTATGAATGGTGGAAAAACTGGAGGCTAAATGGATCACCATTTTTTCCAGGCCTACTTTTTAAAATATAGGTTTCTTTGTTTTTGTTTCTGCTTTTTTTTTTTTCCTGTGCTTCCAAAGATTAGATATCTGTGGTAAGAGATAATGGTGGGGAGGTGGGGGAAGGGAGAGAAGGGAGGGGGTTTCTCTCACCTAACTACTTTTAATGTACTTTAAAGTTTGCAAAGTGAAATGCAAACATTGTCCCATCTGAGCCTCACAACAACCCTGTGCTCTAAATACTACTGACATTATTATCTTCCTTTAATTTTTTTTTTTGGCCTGGTCTGATTCCCCACCCCCACACTGCCCTTTCTCCTCTGTGCAAATGAACTTTGTTCTGGAAATTCCCTTTGCAGATATAGATCAGTAACTCCTCTCTAACTTTCAGTCTTAGTGAGTTGCCTGGGGCCCTGAAAGGGTAAGTCACTTCTACATGGTAGCATATCTAGTATGGTGCCCTGGGTGGGATTTGAACCTAGGTCTTCCAGACTAGAAGCCCAACTGTCTATCTTTTCTCTACTCTGCCTCTCATTCCTGTTTTCCACAGGCTCCAGGGTGACCTGCCAGGGGTCACTGAAGCTGGTAAGATTATCTGAGCCCTCCTGAGTGATGATTGCAAGCCCAGCACTCAACTCTCTCCTCTATATCAGCTTCAAATGGCTTGATTCTCCTTCACGCCAGAGTTAGTGCCATTGCTGTCCACCTGGCTGTGGTGGTGGTACCAAGTTTCTTATTCAATAGCATTGGGTCATTGCCCATTCTGTGACTTCACTCCTGGAAAAGAGAGATTGAAATTTTGGAAAAGTATTTATCTAATAATGAAAATTATTTTAAGTACAGAGCATTCCAAAAGTCTCAGAATAGTTTTAGGCTGTCACTAGGCTGGGGATTTTGTTGACATAGGGGACCTTCTATTTGAGGAAATTCCCTCTGTCGATGCAGGCCAGCACTTGCTCTGCATCTTAGGGTGTTAAAAAGATGCCTGGAAGATGGAGAATGACTAACCTCACCATGATTCCACCCTGCATCTCAAATTTTAAATACAAGTATGCTTACTAGCTGTGTGACCCTGGGCAAGTCACCTAACCCCATTGCCTCAAAAAACAAACAAAAAATAGAAATATATTTTTTCTTTATCTAAATGTTATTATTATTATGGGCTGCCACACTCTTAAAATGCCTTCAAGGACCCCATAGGTCCAAGGAAATTCTGTACATCTGTCCATTACATGTCTGATTTGAATGTCCATAGGGGAAAAAAATACAGGCTTCAAATTTAGCTCCCTAAATAGTCAAATCAGTGAACATTTACTAAACACTGACAATATGCCAGGCACTATGTTAAGTCCTAGAGTATACAAATAAAGCTCCAAACATAGCATCTGGTCTCCAGGAGCTCACAGTCTAATGAGAGAACTAAGTTCAACCTTATCAATACAGTTAAATTGGTATCATACCACCTCCCTTGTAATACAATTTTCTTTTTGTCACTTATATAAGAAACCACGATTTAGAGTCACGAAATTTTGGTCCTGAGAGGGACTTTGGAGATGTGGTAGTTCAACCCCTTCCACTCAATCAATCAATATTTATGAAGCATCTACTTGGCAGACACTGTGCTAAGTCCTGGTGATACAAAAAGAGGCAAAAGACAGAACCTGCTCTCAAGGACCTTACAATCTAATGGGGAAAACAATATGCAAATAAATTTATGCAAAGCAAGCTACATGTCGGATAAATAGGAAATAATTAACAAAAGGAAGGCACTGGCATTAAGAGGGGTTGGAGAAAGCTTCTTGTGGAATTTTAGTTGGGACTTAAAGGGTACTAGGGAGGTGAGTAGTGGAGGGGGGGCAGGGAGAGAAGTAGGGAGAGCATTCTAGGCATAGAGGAATCAGAGAAAAATGCAGGAACCAAGAGAGTCAATGTTTTGTTTGTGGAACAGTCAAGAGGCCAGTGTCACTGGATCAGAGCAAGTGTCATGGAATAAGGTGTGAGAAGACTGGAGGGAGCTAGGTTTTGAAGGGCTTTGAAGGCTAAACAGAGCATTCTATATTTGATCCTAAAGACAACAGGGAGCCCCTGGAGTTTATTGAGGGGGAGGGGCCATATGATTGGACCTGTCTTGTGGCTATTACCCTAAGATAGACATTAAGAAAAAGGACAGGCTTCTTTCATCTGCTTACTTGTAGGTAGTAGACCAGGGAAGAGACACACTGAAGTAAGGGAAACTCAGATAACAGAGGAGCACCTTTCTCATATCACAGAAACTCATATTCTATAAACATTCCAAAGGACCGAAGGGGCACACAAAACAGCTAGCATAATCACAACTAGGTGGCTCAGTGGATAGAGCTTTGAGCTTGGAGTCAGGAAGACCTGAGTTCAAATCTGTCCTCAGACATGTACCAGCTGTGTGGGCCTGAGCAAGTCAGTTAACTCTGTTTGCCTCGGTTTCCTCATCTGCAAAAATTCCTTGGAGAAGGATAAATGGCAAACCACTCTAGTATCTTAGTCAAGAAAATGCAAAATGGGTTCTCAAAGAGTTGACACATCTGAAAAGACAGGGCAACAATAGCAAAGCATGTTGTAGTGCAGGGGTGGGGAACCTGCTGCTTCTGGGCCTTATGTGGCCCTCTAAGTCCTCAATTGTAGCTCTTTGACTGAATCCAAACTTTACATAACAAATCCCCTTAATAAAAGGATTTGTTCTGTAAAACTTGGACTCAGTCAAAAGGCCACACCCAAGGACCTAGAAGGCTACATGTGGCCTCAAGGCTGTAGGTTCCCCACCCTTGGTGTAGTACATAGAAAGAAGATCTTATTAATTGTGCAACCCCGTGAAACTTAACTTCTCTGTCCTCCAGTTTTCTCACCTATAAAATGAGGCAGTTAGATTCAGTGACTTGCAGGGTCCCTTTAAGCTCTAAAATACATGATCCTACAATTCCATATAATGATATAAGGCAATATTTTTAAAAGCTTATAGTGGTCCCCCAAAGTCTCATCCTATTGTCCTTTAATGATGATCGCTGATGTTATTGCAAGCTCAAGTCAAGGAATGTTGCTACTAAAGCATTGGAGCAGTAGACCCTGGTGCACAAATAGGCTTAGGCATAAAATGGGGGGAGGAGGGGTCTTAGTCTATACAACCTGCTGTTCCTGATCTTGCTTCTGCCTAGCTCACCAGTGACAGGGGAAGGAAAGTCAGTTTCCATGCTCTGTTGGTGGAGCTATTACTAGTCTTTTCAAAACATGCCTTTAAAGGAAGAGATCTTAACCTTTCGGTGTGTGTAATAGACTTCCTTAGCAAGCTGGTGAAATCTATGTTTAAAAATGCATATAATAAATGTGAAAACTTTTTTTCCTATACAAATTCATGGATCCCCTGGTTAAGAACTCCTGAATTAAAGTGACTAAACAAGCCTCAGTCACTGCTATATCACCAATACAGACAGGGGTTTCTGAAAAGTCTTTTCATCACAAATTCTGCCTTTACCACAATACTGATGGGGTGCAGCTAGGTAGGTGTACAGTGGATAGAGTGCCTAGCCTCGAGTCAGGAAGACTCACCTTCCTGAGTTCAAATCTGGCCTCAGGCTAGCTGAGTGACCCTGGGCAAGTCAGTTAACTCTTTTGCCTCAGTTTCCTCACCTGTAAAAAGATCTGGAGAAGGAAATGGCAAACCACTCCAGTATTTTTATCAAGAAAACCCTAAACGGGGTCACAGAGTCAGGCATGACTGAAATGACACAACAGACAACAGAACACTGATCTCTTGCTACATTGGGGCAGTACCAGTCCCTCTGCCTCTGTGAATCTGTTTGTCTCTCCCTCCTTCTCTCTATCTTCTCTTTCTGTCTCTCTCTGTCTCTGTCTTTCTCTGTCTCTGTCTCTCCTTCCTTTTTTTCTTCCTTCCTTCTTTCCTTTCTTCCCCTCTATCTCCTTCTCTCTCCTTTCCTCTCCTTTCTTTTCTTCTTTCTCTTATTCTCTCCTTCCCCTTCTCTCTTCCTCCTCTCCACTCTTCTCTCTCCCCCATCTGATGCAGTGGCACCCTTTTCATCCCCAGAGGATCAACTGAGTCTTAATCTTGTTCTGTGAATAATCTAAATTGCCTAAAGGCACATGAGTTGGCCAGGCTCATTAAATCTACCAGCACCAGTAACCACCTGTCCTCCCCTTAGCTGCTAGAATGGTTCACTAAACAGCCTGCCTGTCTGGTTACCATAGCTTTCTCCCGTGTCAGTGCTAAGCCATTTAGTTACCTTCAATTTCAGCAACTAACGCTGCCCACAGAGCTGAATTCTTCACTGATTACAGCCTTGGCAATGCACTGCAGGATTGTTCCCTCCAGGACACCCGGCAGCTCAGTCAATGCCATATCCGCTGGGGATTATTCAACTTTAAATAGGTTATTACCTATGCTCCCAGACAGCGACATCTCAGGGCAGATGCACTGTTGAGAAAACCTGAATTACCACACCCATTGGCTCAATCACCCCAATAGGGCCTTCAACAGACTACAAACTTTGCAAACACTAGACTTCTGTCAGAGTTATTAGAGCTGTTTAATCTTTGCTCTGTTCTATATGTGGACACAACGTCTGAGTCTCTCTGCCCTGTCCCTCCAGGGATAATCAATCTAAAATGGTTCCCAGCATCCCTACTCATGTCTATTCATGTCTGTTGGGAAGGCTGGAGGGGCAGTGATTTACCTTTACACATCAGCCCAGAGATGAGCCACATGGAACTGTTCAAGGGCCTTACATACAGTTTTCTGGGACTCCTGGTTGTTCCATCTGTGACAGGACATATAAGATCATAGGTTAACATTGGAAGAGGTCTTCAGAGCCACAAGCACTGAAAATCATTGAGTCCAACTCTTCATTTTACAGTTGAGGAAACTGAGTCCCAGAGAGAATAAGCAACTTGTCTAGGTTATGTTGTAGAAGCTTGTAAATCTCTGAGGCAGGTTTAGAGCCCTGATTTTCCTTGACTTCAAGCCCTGTCTTCTATCTTCTATAGTATACTGACTTTAGTGGATATATAAGGTCCAAAGATCCACTGGACCTGGATGCTGTCCCTTGCAACCCTCCTCAGGCCCTGGATGGTGATAATAATCAATTTCATAACATACTTGTTTCCATTCCAGTGTATGATTCCATCTTTGTGGTGGTAGACAACTTGACCCAGATGACTTACTTCCTCTGTTGCCTTTCCATGGTGACAAAGGCCATTAACTCTTTCCTGAAGGAAGTTCTTTAACTTCCTAGCCTTCTCCTTTGCATCGTCTCCTGTAAGGACCTTCAGTTTAATTCAAAGTTCTCAGATCGTCTATTTGGGTTATGTTTTAATTTTCCATAGTGTATCATTTCAGTCTGATTGGCAGAAAGAAAATGCAAATTGAATCCAGAAATAGTATCTACAAGGTTGGTTTTAGTGCTCTGTTTATCCACCAGACTGGACTGCCCTACTGTCTACTTTGGAATTCTTTTATAACTCAGGATATTTTCCTACCAAGAACAGTCTTTCATGCAAATTATAGTTTCCACCCAGTTCTTGAGTTTCTTGGCCCTTTGCACTGTGGTCTCTATTGTGCTGAGTTGGAGGCTATTGACCATCCTGTGCTGATTCAATTCCCAGGGCCCATCAAATGAAGTCTCTCTATCATTCCATACCTATATCATTATATACTTGCAGAAACTGATGGAAATCAGGAGATCAGTCCCCTTTTCATCACTCAGAGAGTCAGTCTAGTGGTCTACCCAGCTAAGACTCTTCTCCTCACTTTGTTTAGACTCTATGTTTCATTACTCTATGTTACAATGGACCAATCTTGAGCTTCCAAGTCTATATCTATGACTAACTACAAATGGTAGATGACAGAAAGAATAGACCCTACTGATGTTCTCAACTCACAGAGACACTGACATACATGATGAAGACAGATGGATTTGGAGTCAAAAAATTGGGGTGAAAATTCTGGGTCTGGTACTACCTGTGTGACCTTCAGCAATCAACTTCACCTTTCTAGGCCCAGTTTCCTCATCAATAGAATGGAGCAGTGGGGTTATATGTCTTAAGTTCTCCTTCAGCTCTTACTCTATTAACTTTATGTTAATCTATGTTCTGTGGGCAGCTAGGTAGAACAGTGGATAGAGCATCAGGCCTGAATTCAGGAAGACTCATCTTCCTGAGTTCAAATCTGACCTCAGATACTAGCTATGTGACCCTGGGCAAGTCACTTAACCCTGTTTGCCTCAGTTTCCCCATCTGTAAAATGAGCTGGAGTAGGGAATGGCAAAGCACTCTAGTATCTTTGCGAAGAAAAGCCCACATGGGGCCATTAAAAGTCAAACATGACTGAAATGTGATTCAACAATCTATGTGGTAGGCCATTTTTAGAAAATCTATTGAGGATGAAACTGAGAATTTCATTTTCTGAAAAGAGTGATTATTTCAATAATCAACTAAAACAAGGAAATGACAGGAAGGCAAAAAGAAATCCAGACATTAAAGGCATTGTAGGCTCAAGAAAAAAAGAAATGAATAAGATTGAACATTGTTTTGAAAACAAGACATACCTAAAGGATTTAGCAGACAAGAATGAACAAGTACACTTAAGAATGAACAATGCAGGTTTAAAATGCTCAGAGCATCAATTAACTTTATTTTTTTTCAAATCTGAGATATTGTGAAGGGAAGGAGTTTTGGGAATAATTTGCACATAATCCTATCATTTAAATGACTCAACAAACTAAAATTTAGTTTAATCCCTTATGCTTCATAAGACAGCAGTATCTAATGTGGCAGTTTTCAATCACAGCTACCAGTGTTTGAGGCAGTAGATTTCAGTGCTAAAAAAAAGAAAGAAAAGAAAAAATAGAAAGAATGGTGACCATGCCTGTCCTCACTAGTAGTTGTTTCTGCTGCTGTGGTTGTTTGTCCTTCATTCTGGAAGAGCACCATGACAATGCGAAGGTTGACATGCAAGTGAATTAGATTTAAGTGAGGGAGGGCTATGCAGAGTCACCAGTCTCACTCTCTTTTTCCAAGCCATCTGGGTATAGATCAGGATGACTGGAGATGGCCTGGGACAACACTTGGATGGAAGAGCATATGGTGGGGGTAGGCAGAGAGTAGGAGTGGAATGACAGTCACACAGAATTGCTCTGAATGTGAATGAATGTTTAAAAATATTTTGGAGGAATAAAAAAATATTAAGATAATATTGTAGTCACTATTTGCCAATCAGCCTATCTGCAAGCATTTATTAAGCCGTCATAGTACAATCTGACAAGCGTCTATTGAGTGCCTACTGTCTGTAAGACCGCAAACAGATATAGTATTTCCTCATGGGGCATTGACAGTGTAATGAATGCTGAGTAATTATAGCATCAAATATTTCTGAGTGCTATTGGGTGAATAGCCTCAGCTTTTTCATTTGGACAATGGAAATATTTATTATCATGGAAAAGAGATTCAATTACAAAAAAAAAAATTACATTTGGTTCTAAAGTCACCATTTTGTAGAATCTTAAAGGTTAAAAGAGACCCTCCCTTCACTTACAGGGCATCTTGCCCAACTTTTCACTAAATAGAGAAATTCTTTCTATCGCATCCATGACATGTGGAAATTGAGTCTCTGCTTGAATAGTTGCAAGAATGTTGCACCTATTACTTTATAGATAAGCTTGTTTCTTTGTTGTGTATCTCTAATCCATTTATTCAACAAATATTTATCATGTACGTACAAGATGCATGTATAAGGCACCATGCCAGGAATGTTGGGGATGCAAAAACGAGCAGCAATGACATGGTCCTTGATTTCATGAGCATAGAATCTAATGAAGATGTGCAGAAATGATTAAAATGCAAAATGTCATGTGATAGGTGCCATAAGAGTGGAATCAAAAACGTTAAGGAGCAGATCTCATTCCCATCTCAGTTGAGCTTCATGAAGGAGATGAGGCATTTAATGGATAGGCTATCAAGAAGTAGCTATAGCAGGAGAGAAGAGGCCATCATTTAAGGTAGAAGGAGTGGCATGAACCAAGACAGGACAGGAAAGCACCAGTCATACTTGTGCTTAAGGCAATGGTAGGACCAAGTGAACATTTTTGTAATGAAAGAGAAACTTGAGAGTGATTGAAAGTAGTAGAGAAGAAAGAGGTTGTAGAATAAAGAGATAGAAGAGATAATGGAGAGGTCAATCAACTAGGGACAACTAGAGAAGATGGCATAAAGTGCACATGTAGATGGTTTGGCCTTAGCAAGGAGAAGGACTGCCTCTTTAACAGAGACTGGTGGAAAGTAGGAGAGACTGGGGAATGGTATTAAACATTTTATAATGAAGAGAAGGGAAGAAGAGGCAGGTCGTGATGAATGACTAATTTCTCACTAAAGTAGAGGTGAGATAGTCAGCTGAGAGAGTGCAAGTGAGGGGGAGGTAAAGGAGGCTTGAGGACAAAAACGGTCTGTGAGGTGGGAGATAGAGTATCATTTTTGAGGAATAAAGCCATTGCCTTGCTTCAGTGAGGGCCCAAGTGAAGTTAGAAAACATGAATTTATAGTGTACTTACGCAACATGGCTATGGAACTTCTTGAGCTCTATTCAGCAGCACAGTGATAAACAGCAGAAGAAACAGGTCTAGAGAGAGGAAGTCATTTTTTGAATTATCACTGATCTTATTTAGGAAGCTTTGTGCCCTCTGCCCACAGGAATACCTGGAGGACATCACCATTGACCATCCACCATCGTCTTCCATTTGAAATCTTTCCTGGATGCCCTTCGTGACAGTGGTCAACACTTTTGGCAAGCATATGTCTTCATGTCTGACACTCATTAGAACCAAATACCACTGTTTCTGTTGTTAAATCTCCTGAAAAATCAAACAGCTTTTTCTATCATTGCATATTTTGAAAAACCTTTTATGATCTTAACATATGCATAGATAGTGCCTGTTAAAGGAATGTCTTTAAGGCAGCATCTTATCTACCAAATCAAATGCTTTTCTATAATCAACAAATAATAAGCACAAGGGGGTCATATATTTCCTTTGCATTGTGTGATTATTAAAGATGTGACATGCTCCAGAATATCATTTGCAAAATGCCTGACTGTTCTCTTTTCATATTTTCATCAAGGGTGCCCTGAATTCGTGTATAAATTACTCTCATAAATATTTTAGAGAGATGAAAAGATAAAGATATGGGTTGGTTGTTAATGTCTTTTTCATTCATCCTTCTGTTACTGGATTTTCATTCACCCTTTTTGGCAATAACATCTGCTTCTCTCTTCCTCCCACAATCATTCAGTATCTTCTCATCTTTTTGCTATCTTGAGAACTGAACACTCAGTTTCTTATAAAAATTGCACTGGACCTCTTTGTTGTGTATTTGGTCTGGTTCAGTTCCTGTTTCTATCATCTTGCTTCTACTTGTTTATGTAACATATAAGGGACTGTGGTGTTAGAATCCAAATGTTGGCTCCATTGTCAGTGACAAATATTTCAAGTTTATTTTGTTCATTATACATACTTTCTGTTGATATATAGACATCTGGAATAATAATCTATTCCACTTTATCTTCGCAATTACCTTTGCCCGTGAGTTACTGAAAAGAAAAGAAAAATTTGACAAGAATCAGTTCAAGTACCTTCCATAGCTCTGGCTAGCAGATGATTTTTTTAAAAAATCAAACAAAGGATAGAGATTACAGAAGACAAAATAGAAAAAACTGATTACATGAAATTGAAAAACTTTTACATGAACACTTCTTACATAATTAGAATAGCAAGAAAATTGGTCAACTGGGGGGAAAACCCTTTGCATCAAATATCTCTAATAAACATCTGGTATACAAACTATATAGGTAACAGAAATATATAAGACCCAAAATCATTCCCCAGTAGATAATCGGCAAAATGATGAACAATCAGTGATTGAAAGAAAAATCATAAACTACAAACAACTATGTGAAAGAATGCTACAAATTGCTAATAATAAGAAAAATAGAAAACAAGACAGGTCTGAGGTTTCACCTGTCACATCCAGTAATTTGGCAAAGATGCCAAAAAGGGGATTAGGTAATTTTAAATGGGTTATGTAGACAGACACAATACTACGTTGTTTGTAGAGTGGTGAATTAGTCTAGCCATTCTGGAAAGCAATTTGTAATTAATTTAAATGAGTGACTAAAATATTCATAGCCTTTGATGCAGAGATTCAGCAGCTAGGCACACACCCCAAGGAGTTACAAAACGAAAGCCCTATATACATTAATATATCAGAGTAGCACTTTTTGTAATAACAAAGAACTAGAAACAAAGGTGATGCCTATTGATGGTGAAACAGCTAATCAAGTTGTGGTATATGATTCTTTTTTTTAATTTAAATTTATTTATTTAACATATTTGGTTTTCAACATTGATTTTCACAACAGTTTGGATTACAAATTTTCTCCCCATTTCTACCCTCCCCCCACTCCAAGATGGCATATATTCTGGTTGCCCTGTTCTCCAGTCAGCCCTCCCCTCTATCACCCCCCTCCCCTCTCATCCCCGTGGTATATGATTCTAATGGAATATCATTGTGCTGTAAGAAATGATGAGTAAGATGACTACAGAGAAGTACAGTAGTTGTGGTTATGTGTATGTGGTTTGTCCTTCATTCTTGAAAAGGATCATGGCATCAGGGAGATGATGACATGACTTACAATTGACTTTGATTTGAGGGAGTTCTGTGTAAAGTCATCAGCCTCACTTTCTCCTCCAGAGCCATCTGGGTCCAGTGGCCAGATACTGATCAGGACAACTGGGGATAGCCCAGGATGCAGACTTATATGAACTGATAAAACATGATGTAAGCAGAAAAAGGAAAACAGTATACGTAATGAACACAAAAATGAAAATAGAAAGAATAGCAATGACAAAACAATCAAAGCTGAATTGTTGGGAAATAATAATGACCAGGTTTGGAGGCAAAAAAGTCATAAGAAAATGTACCTTTTTTCATAGGTAAGTGAAAATTTTTGATAGGTTGGACTTTTTGGATACGGTGGTTAGTTTTGATGAACTTTTGTGCTCCTAACTTATCCCCACATCCCTTTTTGTTATTTGCAACAAAGTATGGCTCTCTGGAAGGAGGAAGAGAATAAATACATTGGGAAAAGTAGGTTATATAAAAATGAAAAAAAAACTAATTAAATATAAAAAATTAACATGCTAGAGCAACATGGTTCTGTTTGTATTCCTTTCTCAACTTATTTCCACTATCTTTTGTACATTTTCTTTTGAGAATTAGAGGATTTGTTGATGTTCTTTCTTTTTTTAATTTTATTTTAAATTCATGGAATACAGCAAGCATTTCCATAACAATAAAAATACATTAAAATAAATTACATTAAAACAAAAAGATTGCACATGAAACAGCAAGTCTCCTATGCACAACTTGCTATTCCTTTCAAATACAAAATAAAATAATCATGTAAATTTATTTTTTTTCTTCTTCACTCCCTCCCTCCTATCCTCCACCCTAGAGATGGCTACCATTAGACAAAAATTGGAATATCTATATGTAAAATCATTCTATACATACCTCTATTTACCAGTTCTTTCTCTGGATACAGAGAGCACATTTTTTCACATGTCCTTTATAGTTAATTTGGGTATTTAAAATAGTCAAAATAACTTACTCACTCAAAGTTGTTCTTAAAACAATTTTGCTAATGCAGGAAAGATGGCAGAACCTGAGCCCAGAAAAGATTCCTTTGGTTCCAGAGAACCTCCGGAAGAAGAGGAAAGCTTACCAAACACTCAAAGCAACTCAGGCTAAGCAAGTGCTTTTGGAAAAGAGGAAGCAAAAGAAAGGGAGTCAGCTCAAATTCAGGTGCCTGGAATCAATTATCCATGCATCCCATCGGATCGTCCGTGCTGTAGCTCATCTCAGGCAACTGGATTGGAAGCCTGGGTGCTATGTGCTGAGGGATGCACATCTTCTAGCCCTTGTGGTCCATATGGAAAGGATTAATGGAGCAAGTAACCAGGTGACAAAGACAATAAGAGGAACTTTGTCTGAAAAAAATTTATAGTGGTGTCTTTGTTAAAATGACCTCAACTTCCTTAATGAAATTGTGCATTATAGAGCCTTATGCAGCTTGGGGATATCCTAACCTAAAATCTGTCCATGCGCTCATTCTGAAACAAGAACAAGAGAGGATAAATAATAAGAAAGTCTCTCTAACAGATAACTCTGATTGAGCAGTGGCTAGGGAAATTCGGTATCATTTGCCTAGAAGATGTCATCCATGAAATCTGCTCATTTGGGGAACATTTCTCTCAAGTCTCAAGGTTCCTGTGTCCTTTTCCCCTGTCAGTGGCCCACCATGCTGCCAAGAATAGAGTGGGCTTTCTCAAGGAAATAGGCAAACCCAGCTACCGAGGTGAAAGCATCAACCACATCATTTGGCAGCTGAACCAGGACCAGGATCTCAGAAGATTTATATCTTTTCTGAGTTTATTCCCAGTATGTTCAAAGATTTTTCTTCTGCTATTCCAGGATTAGAAGCTAGATTCAACCCATCCTAGTTTTTTCATGGTGGCCTCCCATCCAGAGAACAGTCAATCGTTAGCGATATGTGGTTCTCTACTTCAAGGGTTGAATGTTGTAAAATACACTTTGTCACTCTCCTCTTCACTTTGAACAAGACAGTGGGACCCGATCTGGGTTTTGAAATGACTTTCAAATACAATGGGCCATCATCTCTGAAAAAAAGAAAAACAACAACAATATTGCTGTTACTGTATACAATGTTCTCTAGGTTCTGTTAATTTCACTTTTCATTATTTTGTGCAAGTTTTTTCTAAAATCACTGAGTTCATCATTTCTTATAGCACAAGTGGTATTCCATTACAATCTTATACCACAACTTGTTCAGCCATTCACCAGTTGACGGGCATCTCTGCAATTTCCAGTTCTTTGCCACTACAAAGAGAGCGGCTATAAACATTTGAGAACACATAGGTTCTTTTCCTTTATCCCTAATTATCTTTAGAAATAGACCAAGTAGTGGTATTTCTACAGGTAGTTTAATAACTCTTTGGACAACATTGTAGATTGCTCTCCAAAATGGTTGGGTCTGTTCACAATTCCACCAACAATGAATTAGTGTCTCAATTTTTTCACATTCCCTGCAACATATGCCACTTTCCCCTTCTATCATTTTTAGCCAATCTGGTAGGTGCAAAATGATATCTCAAGGTTGATTTAATTTGCATTTCTCTAATCAATAATGATT
The DNA here is from genome assembly GCF_011100635.1 of Trichosurus vulpecula. Taxonomy (NCBI): domain Eukaryota; kingdom Metazoa; phylum Chordata; class Mammalia; order Diprotodontia; family Phalangeridae; genus Trichosurus; species Trichosurus vulpecula. The sequence goes on along the minus strand of NC_050581.1, from coordinate 40,014,220 downwards.
TGGAACATTTTTTCAGATGACTATAAATCGCTCTGATTTCTTCATTGGAAAACTTCCTGTTCATATACTTTGACCATTTATCAATTGGTGAATGCTTCGTATTCTTATATATTTGACAAATTTATTTATATATTTTAGATATGAAACCTTTATCTGATAAACTATCTATAGACAATTTTCCCCAATGTTTTGCTTTCCTTCTGATCTTGGCTTTATTTGTTTTATTTGTACAAAACCTTTTTAATTTATGGAATCAAAATTACTCATTTTACACCTAACTCTCTCTCCCTCTCTCTCTCTCTCTCATTTATTCATGAAATATTCACCTATCCGTAAGTGTGATAAGTAGCATTTTCCATGTTCTTTTAATTTTCTTGTAAGATCTCTTTATATCTGGGTCATGTATCCATTTTGACCTTATCTTGGTAAATGGTGTAAAATACTCTTCTATACCCAGTTTCTGCCATAGTGCTTTCCAATTTTCCCAACAATGTTTACTAAATAATGAATCTTATACTAAAATCTTAAGTCTTTACACTTGTCAAATAGAAGATTATTATGTTTATTTGCTGTTATGTCTACTCTATTCCACTGATCTATTTCTTAGCCAGTACCAGATAGTTTTGATAATTACTGCTTTATAATACAGTTTAAGATTTGGTACTGCTAAACTTCCTTCCTTTATACTTTTTTTCATCATTTCCTTTGATATTCTTGACTTTTTGTTTTTCAAAATGAATTGTATTACTTTTTTGTTCTAAATTCACATTTTAAGTTATAATTGCTATTTGTGAATTTGCCTCCATTTTATTTTTACTCATTATTTTCCTTCTCAGTCTCTCTTTTCACCCTGTGTTATCTTTTCCCTTTACCCTCTTATTCCTTATTTTAGCTACCCCTAAAAGTTCCTCCCTTATCTATTCACCCCACCACCCTCCTAATTTTAATCTATCTACCCTTCTAAAAGTCTATTCCCCACCCTATCCCCCACTGTTCTCACATCTCTGGAAGTTCAGAATACTTCTAAACTTCTTCAGATATGTTGTTTCCTCTTCAACACAGATGAGAGTAAGCTTCCTTTCACACCATTTTCATGAGATAATTTCTTCTTTTAACCTTTTCCTACTCAATTTTGTTTTTAGAATTACCACATCATACATAACTCAGCCCCAATCTCCAATCTTTCTTTAAAACTGCCTTAGTAGTTTTAAAGTAGTTTTAAAACCACTATTACTAATAACTAATAATTATTGATATTGATAACATATTTATATATCATAAGTAAAAAGTTTGACCTGAATCATTGCCTTATAATTAGTCCTTAATGATTTCCTTATATTTCTTCTGGATCTTTTGTACTCAATTTTCCATTGAGTTCTGGTCTTTTTGTTAGAAACACCTGAAGGTATTTTAATTCATCAAGATTATACTCAACTTTGCTGGATATGTTATTCTTGGATGCAATCCCAGCTTCTTTGCTCTTTAAAATATAACTTTCCAAGATCTATGGTCTTTTGTGTAGTTTCAAACATTCCATTGACACATCATTTTTTAAAAACTTATCATTGTATATACTGTCACCCACCTCCATTAAAAAGTGAATATAGTAAAGCAAAATAAATTTGCATGTTAGTCATGTTTAAAAATGTCTCATTCTTCTTTGACAATCCATCACTTCTATGATAGAGGTAAGAAACATGCATTATCTTCACTTTTCTGGAGTCATGACTGGTCATGAGAGTTCTTAAGTTGTTTTCCTTTACATTATCATAGTCATTGTGTAAACTGCTTTCTTGGTTCTGCATATTTCACTATCAATTCATACAAATGTCCCTAGGTTTCTCTGAATCTATCCCTTTCATCATTTCTTATGATATATTAATGGACCTGATGATCTCTTATGTATTCTGATTATCTACCATAATTTGTTCAGCCATTCCCCAGTTGATAGGCAGTCATTTTTAGATCTTTGTTACATCAAAGTGCTACTATGAATACTTCTGTACATATGGCTCTTTTTTCTGCCTTCAATCTTTTCAATGCTCTAGGTTAAAGATTATGCACAGTTGAGTGACTTTTTGGCTATGGTTCCAAATTGTTTTCCTAAATGGAAATTCACAGTTCCACCAACAATACTAGTGTTCTTGTCCTCCCACAGACATTTAAAATTGTCGTTCTCCCTTTTTGCCATCTTTGCCACCTGATGGTTTTGGAATGGAGTCTCAGTGATGTTTTAACTTTCCCTTTTCCTACTAATGATGATTTATAATAGTTTCAATAGAGTTATTGTTGATTTTTCTCCCTATTCAAATTGGTCTGCTACTTATCTATTGGGAAATGGCTTGTGTTCTTATATATTTGAAACAATTCCATATATATATATATATATATATATATATATATATATATCCTTGATATTAGACTGTTATCAGAGAAATTTGCCACAAATATATATTCCCCCACTTATCTGTTTTTTTCAAATTATAGCTACATTGATTTGGTTTGTGCAATACTTTTTTTTTTCAATTTTGAGCAAAGATATCCCTTCCATATTGCAGGGGTTAGGGCAGCAGGGCCCTTGCTATCTGGAAAATCTTCATGCAATGTTTTAGCCCTCCCTTTATTCTAGAGAAGAACTCTGAGTTTTTTCTTTTCTGTTTATAGGGTGTTGATATCATATAATACTATACATATATTTTATACACTTGAGTTTTTAAACTTTTTCTGTGTCATCTTCAGGTCTTCAGGTATTGTCTGTGACTTCCTTAAAACTCCCTCAAAATTCCCATTTAATTTCTTATGCTGACCCACAATATATCAAAACCATGATGGGGAAAGTTGTGATGTGGGAGGGGTAACTGTAAACAAAATTTTATATTTTATATTTTATGTTTATCTTTATCCCTTGTTGTGTTACAAATTCCCTCAAATAGTCAAAGCTATCTTCTTTAATTTGTTTATGATTTTTTGTAACAAGATCATATATCCATTTATAGCTTATTGTGGTACATCATGTGAGATGATGGTGTAACCAAGAGTTCTTAACCTGGGGCCCATGAACTTTTCCTTTAAAACCATTTTGATAACTGAGTTTCAATATAATGGTTTCTTTTGCAATCCTGTTTTACTTTATGCATTTAATAACATTATTCTGAGAAACCACAGTAAAGATGTGGTTTATTGTTAAATATTATTTGTAAATAATATTTACAAAGCTCACTTATTCTCTATTAATAACCCGATTGAGTATGCCATCAGTTCATGTAGAAATGACTGATAAATATTTCAAATGTATTGGAAAGTAGGCATATAGGATTGTGTTTATTGTTATTTTCTTACTTACCTTTTTTTAGCATTAATAAGACCTGTTATTTTTCCATGCCTTTGGTACCTTTCCCTTTTTCATATACTTTGTCAGGTCCTCAATGCCCTCACATTGTGTTGCCTCCAGCACAGATCTCCTCTACACAAATTTGGTTCAATTCAGCTGCTTTTTCTGTCTTTGTTCTCTTTAGCACGATTGTTATGTCTGTTATGTACTCATCTGGGTCTGCAATTGTAGAGTCCAAGACTGGTGGTTCAACAATCTTTGATGGAAAGTTTTTTAAAATGCAGTTCCCTTTGTTGTTGTTCCTTTTGTTTATAATCCTTTCATTTTAATCCTCAAATACCCTTGGGATGACTTTAACTGACTTGCCAAGCTTTCTGTAAACTAGTTTTCATCCTCTACCAATTCTCTCTGCTTTATTAGGTAATACTGTTCATAATTGTCTACCATTCTTTGTAAAATTTTACTAACAAGTTTATATTCTAACCCAATGTTGCCTTTGGCAGCCAACTCTTTGTATTTGGCAAGCGTATCAAATATTTGCTAAGGAACTAAGGAACTTTCTGATCTTGTTGTGATAATAAATTTACATTGATTAAATTACTGTATGAAATTATTATAGTTTGTGTCAACATAATTTCTGTCATCCATTTTGCATTTTGATTTTCAATAACATGTTCAAATAATTCAGGGTTAAATAATTTTAATTGGATGCCATATCTTTTTCTCATTATTTCTTCTTTTCTTCTTCTTCTTCCCTCTTCCTCCTCTTCTGTTTTTTCCTCTTCCTCTTCCTCCCCAGCCCTTGCTCTCTGATCTTATCTTTGATGGTCTGACAGGACATAAAAAAGGTGACTCAGGGATAACTACACCATCAATAACAGTCTTTTCCTATCTTTCAGAATGTTGTCTGTTTCATTCATTATGATGTTTTTTGGTGCTTTCCATGTTTACCATTTCTTCTTTTTTTTAAGTGTTCATGATATAAAGACATGTTGATTTCATATAACTTAATTATCTTTGGCCTCTCTCATTCTTTTTTCCTGAACACTTTCCCATTTACTTCTCATCTTGACCTTTTCCCACTTCTGCACTGAAGTCATCAAATGATTTGATGGGAACGGTGCTTTTAAGTTCTTTGTAAAATTTATCATTTTGGGGGGGTGGAGCCAAGATGGCGGCTGGTAAGCACGGACTAGAGTGAGCTCCGTACCCGAGTCCCTCCAAAAACCTATAAAAATGGCTCTGAACCAATTCTAGAATGGCAGAACCCACAGAACAGCAGAGGGAAGCAGGGCTCCAGCCCAGGACAGCCTGGATGGTCTCTGGGTGAGGTCTATTCCACACGGAGCTGGGAGCTGGGAACGGAGTGGAGCAGAGCCCAGCCTGAGCGGCGTGGACGATCCAGACCAGAAGCCGGGCGGAGGGGGCCCTAGCGCCCTGAATATGTGAGCTGCGGCAGTTACCAGACCCCTCGACCCACAAACACCAAAGACTGCAGAGAAGGTTAGTGGGAAAAGCTGCGGGAGTGGAAGGAGTTCACGGTTCGGCTTCCAGCCCCTGGGGCAGCAGAGGTGGGGCAGCTACAGCTGTTGTTACTTCCGGCTCCAGGCCCACCTGGTGGGAGGAATTAAGTGGCGGATCAGAGCAGGAGTGCAACAGCCTGCTGAAGATCTGAGCCCAGTCTGGACTGGGGGTCCTTGGGGAAGGAGGAGTGCGGCTCTGACAGAGCTGGCACCTCCCCCCCAAACGTAGAACATAGAACTCGTAAGTCTACAAGCAGTCATACCCCAGTGAAAAACTCAAGGGTCAAGTTAGTTGGTTGGGAATATGGCCAGGCAGCGAAAACGCACCCAGATTCAGTCTCAGACTTTGGATTCTTTCTTTGGTGACAAAGAAGACCAAAACATACAGCCTAAAGAAGACAACAAAGTCATAGAGCCTACAACCAAAGCCTCCAAGAAAAACATGAACTGGCCCCAGGCCATAGAAGAACTCAAAAAGGATTTGGAAAAGCAAGTTAGAGAAGTAGAGGAAAAATTGGGAAGAGAAATGAGAAGGATGCGAGAAAACCATGAAAAACAAGTCAATGACTTGCTAAAGGAGACCCAAAAAAATACTGAAAAATACACTGAAGAAAACAACACCTTAAAAAACAGACTAACTCAAATGGCAAAAGAGCTCCAAAAAGCCAATGAGGAGAAGAATGCCTTGAAAGGCAGAATTAGCCAAATGGAAAAGGAGGTCCAAAAGACCACTGAAGAAAATACTACTTTAAAAATTAGATTGGAGCAAGTGGAAGCTAGTGACTTGATGAGAAATCAGGATATTATAAAACAGAACCAGAGGAATGAAAAAATGGAAGACAATGTGAAATATCTCCTTGGAAAAACCACTGACCTGGAAAATAGATCCAGGAGAGATAATTTAAAAATTATTGGACTACCTGAAAGCCATGATCAAAAAAAGAGCCTAGATACCATCTTTCAGGAAATTATCAAGGAGAACTGACCTGATATTCTAGAGCCACAGGGCAAAATAGAAATTGAAAGAATCCATCGATCTCCTCCTCAAATAGATCCCAAAAAGAAATCTCCTAGGAATATTGTTGCCAAATTCCAGAGCTCCCAGATCAAGGAGAAAATACTGCAAGCAGCCAGAAAGAAACAATTTGAGTATTGTGGAAACCCAATCAGAATAACCCAAGATCTGGCAGCTTCTACATTAAGAGATCGAAGGGCTTGGAATGCGATATTCCGGAGGTCAATGGAGCTAGGATTAAAACCTAGAATCACCTACCCAGCAAAACTGAGTATCATGCTCCAAGGCAAAATATGGATTTTCAATAAAATAGAGGACTTTCAAGCTTTCTCAGTGAAAAGACCAGAACTGAATAGAAAATTTGACTTTCAAACACAAGAATCAAGAGAAGCATGAAAAGGTAATCAAGAAACGGAAATCATAAGGGACTTACTAAAGTTGAACTGTTTTGTTTACATTCCTACATGGAAAGATGATGAGTATGATTCAGGAGACCTCAGTATTAGGGTAGTTGAAGGGAATATGCATATATATATATGTATATGTATATATATATGTGTTTATGTATATATATAAGTGAATGTGTATGTATGTATATATCTATGTGTATATGTATGTATGTGTATGTATGTGTATATATATATGTATGTGTTTATATATATATATATATATGTATATGTAAAAGAGAGAGAGCAGACACAGGGTGAGTTGAGGATGAAGGGAAGATAGCTAAAAGAAATAAAATGAAATTAAGGGATGAGAGAGTAACATACTGAGAGAGGGAGATAGGGAGAGATAGAATGGGGTGGATTATCTCACATAAAGGTGGCAAGAGGAAGCAGTTCTATGGGAGGAGGGGAGAGGGCAGGTGAGGGGGGAATGAGTGAACCTTGCTCTCATCAGATTTGGCCTGAGGGGGAATACCATACATACTCAGTTGGGTATCTTACCCCACAGGAAAGAAGAGGGAGGAAGATAAAAAAAAATAAAAGGCGGGGGGATGATGGAGTGGAGGGCAGATGGGGGTGGAGGTAATCAAAACAAACACTTTGGAAAGGGGACAGGGTCAAGGGAGAAAATTCAATAAATCGGGATGGGTTGGGAAGGAGCAAAATGTAGTTAGCCTTTCACAACATGAGTATTGTGGAAGGGTTATACATAATAATACATGTGTGGCCTAGGTTGAATTGCTCAACTTCTTAGGGAGGGTGGGTGGGAAGGGAAGAGGGAAGGAAATTTGGAACTCAAAGTTTTAAAATCAGATGTTCAAAAACAAAAAAAGTTTTTGTATGCAACTAAAAAATAAGATACACAGGCAATGGGGCGTAGAAATTTATCTTGCCCTACAAGAAAGGAAGGGAAAAGGGGATGAGAGGGGAGGGGGGTGATAGAGGGGAGGGCTGACTGGGGAACAGGGCAACCAGAATATAAGCCATCTTGGAGTGGGGGGGGAGGGTAGAAATGGGGAGAAAATTTGTAATTCAAACTGTTGTGAAAATCAATGCTGAAAACCAAATATGTTAAATAAATAAATTGCATTTAAAAAAAAAATTTATCATTTTGTCCTCATCAGCTTATGTTGATGATGAGTAAGATGCATTTATTTTCATGGTGGTCCTTTTGTACTTATCACAAGTCATACTTAGCAAGAGGTAGGTGTCGGGAAGCAAAGAGAAACAACTTAAAAAGAATGCTAAGGGAAACAAGTGCTAATAGCTTGTCCTATGATGTGTGATGACCAAATGTCCCATGAAATATTTCTTGTAGCCTCAAAGAATGAGATAAAACTCACCTCACAACCCCTTCTTTTTCCTTTTCAAAGAGTGCTGGTGGATCATCTTTCCATTTAGCTGTGACACCCTTTCTTCTGTTTTCATTTTATATCATGAATGACAACATGGTCTTCATTCTGCTCTTCTGGCAATATGTCCATTCATTGGTCATTGGACAGGGAAATCACTTTCAGGGTGAGTTATCAACAGTTAAATTTTCTGAAAATTATAAAACATTGGTAAATTTGTCCAAAGGGGATCTGAGGGGTGGGTAGTATAAATGAAAGTGTCTGATAAGAGATCAAGAAAGCATGTACTGAAATCAAGAAGGAAGTTGGTTGCATCAGGAATCAGGAAGTGTAGTTATATTGTGCCCAAGAAATTGAGACTGGAGGTGTCATTCATATCAGGGGTTTAAGACATAGTAGTCTAAATTTCCTGTCTAGGATTTTATAGTCAACATTCTATAGTCTCATACAGATGTACTCAACTTCACCCACTGGTGCCTCTGCAATCTGCTGCTAGGTTTAGGATCTGGGCAAACAGGAGGGATAAGATATTTACACAAATAATAAGAATATGGTAAGTGCCAATAGGAAATCCAGACAACAAACTATGGTTTTTTTTTCATTTTGGATTATTTCATCTGTATGCTCAAATAATGCTTTATCCAGTATCCTTATCTAATATACCAGGGTTGGAAGGAACACTCATCAGGTTCTTTCACCTTTGCTGCAGGAAAGAAAACCAGCTCAACTTTTAATAGCTGGATAAGTGGGTTCCTCAAGTGGGAAATGCTTTTAGTCACTTAAATAGTTCTTTAGTTTCAATACCTCCTGAATCTCATGTGATGGTATTTGTTTATAACTTTCTTTGGAAATTATCTCTGCAAGTTGCCATATTGCCTCTGCACCTCTTTGCCATGTCACTGGGATCCTAATAGATCAATGGTTTTTGAGAAAATAGCCTATAAGGTTGATTTGTCCACTCCGTACTCATGCTATTATCTGCCAGCCTCTGGTATTTTGTCCAGATTTGATCAATTAGCAATTAGTCAGCCAAGCTTCCTTAAAAAGTTGTTAGACCTGAAGAATAAACACAGAGATTTCTCACCTTTGTATTTGATCTTTCACCCACTTCTCTCAGATCTCTGTCATTTGTCTGCTTCATGGTGAGTTTTGTTTTAAATACTTTGTGTTTTAAGGGCCCTTACAGGAAATTTGAATAGAAATTTCTGACATTGAATTTGAAATGTGGGATTGAAATGTAGATGAGAGGTTGGAGTTAAAAATACCTTAAAAATGCCAATTTATGTGACATCCACAAGGGTGGTGGTTGAAGTTAGGGGATTGCTTGAGGTTATAGAGGAAAACTATGAGAAGATAACTGAGAGCAAAACCTTGGGGAATTTGTGTATTTACAAAGGAGGACTACAGGTAACTTGGAGGAAAATTTTCTAGATAAAATTTGTGTCAAAAAGATATTTGTAAATATAATTATAAATATAATTTATAAATGTAAGTATAAATTCTATCCCTTAGTCCCAACTATGCAGACATGAAGGCCTCTAATCTCTATTATGGTTGGAAGCACATTGGGAGGAAGCATGAAAGCGATCTTTTACTAGGTCTAGAATATAGACCATTTAGAACTACCTTATGCATTGAAGGCAGTATTCTGAATTCCATTTACAGTTAAATTGCTAGATACTTTAATAGACATGTAACATGGTTCGGGTGATTGATTCTCTTAAACATGGAGGTGATTATCTTGCATTGGTTACATCAGGGATTTACAAAGAATTTCTCCATAAGTTACAGCAGTTGACAAAGATGTGGTATATCAGAGAAGGAACATTTTTTTATGGAAGTAAAAATAAAGTAGAAGAGTAATTTTTACCATTTGAAACCAAGAATGATTATAGAAACCAATGGACTCATGGGGACTCTTCACTGTCACCACAGTGTCCACTCACATACTTAAATGAATAGTTGTCCTCTGAGCCAAACCTATTTTTTTCCTAAACATTGGGAAGTAATTACTACATAATGCTGTGATCCGTATAGCATCTTACCTGTTACCAAGTTTTCACATATTCTGATGAACTCTGAACAAAGATAAATACTATCTCCATTTTTGGATGAGGATTTTAAAGCTCAAGAGGTTAAATAATTTGCCCAAGATAACTAAACTCCTGTTTAGTGCTCATTCTGTACTATTGCAGGCTGCTTCCTGAAGTTTAAGATGCTATTAGAAAAGAAACTTGTAAATTTTCAAGTCTTTCACACTATCTTTGGTTTAGTGGACCAAAGATTTATACAATATATGTCACATTATTTATTCATTAATAACTATATGAGTCATTCAATTAGTTTGGTATTTCCAATGCAGAAGTTTGGTATTTTCAATGGATTTGAGATCTCATTGACCTGGCTACTCTCCTAATCAGTCCAGATTGCAGTTTTCCAAAGCAGGAGTGGGATGGTCTTTTAACAGAGAAGTCAGTGGAATACAAAGTAGGATCTCTTAGATTGAATTAGAAAGGTTTCTCAGAGAAAATAGTTCTTATTTATAATATGTAATGTCAACATGCAGAAGATGTGTGATTAGAAAAGGTGGTCTCAAATGTCAGGGAAAGAGATCACTTACCATGGGTGTTTAGCCTGATTGCTACAGTGATACCTACAGTAGGGCTGCCATGGTGGAGTTAAAACAGGTAAGTTCTTCAAGCCCTGTAGATAAATCTGATGGTTAGCAATTTGGAACTTTTGCGAAAAATTTCTTTTATAAATGGCCACTGGTTACCCGAAGATAGAATATTTCAATTCTTTCTTTTTTTATTTCCTTTGTCACCAAGTAGTAGAAGAAACTGTATTCATTAACTCTAATGTCAACTTTGTCTGGAAGCCTTTTTGCAAGAAGTATCTGTGTTTTTTTTTATTTTTTTTGAGGGGAGAAGGCAGGGCAATTGGGGTTAAGTGACTTGCCCAAGGTCACACAGCTAGTAAGTATGTCAAGTGTCTGAGGCTGGATTTGAACTCAGGTCCTCCTGACTCCAGGGCTGGTGCTCTACTCACTGATCCATCTAGCTGCCCCTAGTATCTATTTTTTTAAGCAGATTCGACTCAACGTTTTTAGTGGGATTTAGTCAAGAGTCATTTTAAAATTTTTAGTGTGAGCATTTACACTTGGAAATCAGAAAACACTGCAAATCAGGGCTCGATTTATTGTTTTGCTATTGTATAGACTTAAGAAAGCAATCAAGAGAATGTTGATGATGTAGATTAAACTAAAAAATTGTGTCATGCATTTTTGGAGAGCTGGTTGTTAAACATTTGCCAGCACATCTTTGGATTTTGTCCAGTTTGTCAGGCAGGAAAATCTATCTAGATATTAATATCATTTACATTTTTTCTTTAGTGAAGGTTGGCACAGCTTTCCTTATTGTATTGATATCATAAACAAAAGGAAGAATTTTTCATTGCTGTAGAATGCTGAACCCTTTTTTGTTGAGATGGATGACTGTCCCTAAAAACATTACACCTGGGGCTTCAGGAAAACCTGAGAGAGTAGATGCACAGTTAGAACTCTCATCTTTGTGTGTCCAAATGTTAACATGTTAACATTTCAGAGGTTACAATTAACATGAATGTTAGAAGGATTTACTATCCATGTATGAGGATAGGACCTGGATAAGGTGGTCCAGATAACACCATAAAGTATAAAATGGGTTATAGTTTAATGGATAGGAAAAGACTTTTATTTGAGAGTTATCCCCCAGTTACCTGTCTATGTATAGTAAGACCATTGACCCATCAGAGTTGGGATCATCAGTAAAAAACAAAACAAAAAAAACCCAAGAATAATAATGAGAAAAATAAACAGCGTAAAGTTGAGACAATTTAAACTTGAACTATTGAAACAGCATTAAATTTTTTTAAATGGGAGAAGTAACGACATTGACACCATATGTAATACCTTCTCCCAGAAGATTAACCAGTATAAATTAGTTGCTGCAAGGAGCTCAAAAGGTGCCTTAGGCAGCAAATATCTGACATTTGCTAAACGAAGAGAGATGGCTACAAAAGGCAATGCTGGGCTAGACTTATTTGTAAACTCTTATGACTCATGATAGAAAATTATGAGCAATGTAATCTCATAAAATAGAGCAGTATAGGGTAAAATCAATTTAAAGAAAGTTTGGCAAATATCTAACTAAGCAAAGACATCCAAAAGGCATTCAGGGTTGAAAAATGGATAGAGGAAAACAGAAGAAAAATGGAAAAAAATTGCAAAAATCATTTTAACAATTTGCTCCATTAATAGTGGAAGCAGCACACATGGACCTTACATCGCAGACCTGCGCATAAATAGGATATAGTAATAATACTAAAGAAAACAAAGACACACTAAGCACCTGGACTGGACCAAATTTGTGTAGAGATTTGTGATGGAGGATATAATGGACATCAGCCCACAATGTATCTAAAAGAGGGAAAAATACCAAAAGCACAAAAAAACCCTGACCTTATTAATACCAGAAAAAGTGAACAGAACAACAGTCACGAACAACCCCTAAGTCTATTCTCCCATCTATATAAAATTTTAAAGAATCATTTATATATGAATTGAGAACATCTGCAAAGAGATAGGTTATTAATAGGTAAGCAGAAGGCTTTTGCAAGTGATATTCAACAACAGACTTTTATGACATTTCTAAATTTACTTATTGTCTTTTGATTTATATCATCTACAATGCTGGTTGATTATAGAAATGCATTTGACTCAGCAGAATAAAATTACCGCAGACAGGCTTTTTTTATAAGAAGTTAATCGTCCATCCATCAGTCAGTGTATGACAGGAAGAGAAGATGGGCTGGTCACATAGCAAGAATGAAGAAAGACATGCAGCTATCCAGAGAGTTCCACTGATACCCTTATGTCAGGAGAAAGCAAAGGAGACACCTAGTATACTGAGTAGACCCTCTATGACAAAAGTGTGAGAAGAGACAGGCACAGATCAGCTGGTATTTACATCATTGGAGGGAATTCCCAAATTGATTTTTTTTTACCCATTTGAATATTTGGCTTTCCCTTCATAGGTCGCCTTTGGAATAGTTTTACTTTGTTAGAAAAGACTGGTGACTCCCCCTTCCCCCACCCCCAGCCCCAAAGTAAAAGGAATTAGAGAGGTCAGAAAGAGTTGTGTAGCTTTCTATTTTCTTACTGAGATAAAATTGGCATCAGCTTGGAGAAAATAATATATATGTATATATGTATGTGTGTGTGTATTCTTCTCTCTTTTTGTATTTTCTATACTCATTACCACCTTTTCTTAAAATCAACATTATTTATATTCAATACCATCAGATTGCTTTTATGGTTTCACAGTGTGGAACAGTTGCTATCTCCAGAATACTTAGAATATCTTAGACTATTTGGTTAAATCATTTATGGGGATAACACTAAATCTGGAGTAATAAGCCCTGGGCTTGAAGTCTTAGATTTGCCTCTGACTAATTGTGTGCCTGTGGGCAAATCACATCATCCTTATGTATTTAAATATCTGTTATCGTTAAAATAGGGATAACCATGTTGATGCCACCCACTGCAGAGGGTTGCACCGAGGTTCAAATGAGATAACGTGTACAAAAGTGCTAATAAATGTTAGTTGCTATTATTAGGATTATTATTATTGTTAGAAGAAAGTGATAATACAACAGTGGTCTTATGGCATGTGAGTATTTACTTCACGGTAAGTCACCAAGTCACATGGGTTAAGAGTGGAGGCTCAAAGTCTCTGGAAGGAAGGAGCACATGCTTTTGAAAAATCACGCGGGCACAATTATTAAACCTCCTCTACTGGCCACAGATGCTTTGTTCTGTTCTACTTCCAGTGATCACTAAAATTTTAACTATCAATAACAGAGTAACTTAGGGACACAATTGATGATAAGAATAATGGAATCATTATCATCATCATCATCTCTCTTTCTCTCCCTCCCCCCACCCCCACCTCTATTCTAATTGGCTCTCTTTGATTATGAAAGTTCTTTTAGAGACCACACAGGGTATGTCGGGTGCATTCACTTAAGACGCAGTAACAAGCATCAGATCTCCTGAAACTCATAAACACAAGGCAATATTTATTGAGCTAAATTGTCTCTTTATTAGGAAAACACCAACACCACATTCTTCAAAATTACTGGAATTTTATTTGCCTCAGGCTTATGACTTGCAACCAAAGACATTGTGCAAAGAAAGCAAAGATTAAGTACACTTTAGGGAAAAGGTGATAATCCACATTGGTAACATAGAAGATCAGTTTGATAAAAGAAGCCATCCATTACACTATATAGATTGCAATATTCAATAGCATTTTTCAACCAAACTTTTTAAAATCAAGAGCCAAAAAAAGGAGCAAAGTTTACAGTCGACATAAATCTGATACAATTCAAAAAGCATTTTTTTTTCAGAGATCATTGAGCATAAAGTGGAAAAATGTATATGGGGGCAGGGTGAAGTCTAACTACTGTACATTTATCAGCTATTAAACAAAGTTGCATATATGTACCACAGTGTAAAAAACAATACAGAACAAATAAAAACCTTGAAAATTGCCTGATGAAAAATAAAATAACCAGTGGCTTTTAATGGCTTCTCCTGGTTATCAGTGCTACAAAAGACACATTTTTCATCTTTCTGATGCTATGTTAAAGCATCTTAACAGTTGATAAAACCAGGCACACTCAAACCATTACCAAACTAAACCCAACCCATAGAAATATACTATCAACCCACATATTTTCCATCAAAAGCTTATTTTTATTCAATCTTAGAGGCCCATTTGGTCACAATATTTTACAAATTTTTTTGTGTATTTTTTTCATTTTCTTTTTTACACCATGATATCATATGTTTGTCTGGCACTATCCTAAAGCTAGTTTATAGATGATGAGAATACAGAAACAACCCAATGTCTATCTGACAAAATGAATTCACTGGGTGTAAATGAGAGAGGGGAAGGAGTTCATTTCTACCAGGAAAAATGTCCTATGCTGCTCACTCGTCATCAGTCCCACTTGCTTCTGACTGATCCTGTGGGTCAAATAAAAACAAACAAAAAAAATCAAATAAGGTTAAAAATTCTGACCATCTTAAAAATGTATGTTAAAGTATAATGTAGGAAGAAAGAAATATGATGGAAACAAGCCTTACTACAAGCCTCTTCACTAGATGGGAAAGAAGGAAACCCACTGGAAGCATCGAATGCTTTTTTTTTTTTTAACAGAAAAGGAAGTGTTCTAGGGAGAAAATTCAAAGTGCCAAATGGCTTAGAAGTCTGGTTACATGCTTCATTTGCCAGTATTTCACCCCCTCTTCGGCCCTGTGTTGACAGATATGGATAATTGCTCTCATTTCTTGACACGGTATTTTTTTAGACGGGTTCATAGGGTCAAAGTTACATGAACCTTACTCATTTGGATCTCTCATAGTTTCACGCAAAAATCTGCATGTGTCTGAAATGCCTACATTATACATTGTGGACAGAATAACTTTGAAACTTTTCCTTTGAGAAGCCAAAGGGAAAAATAAATTCCTAAGCCTAGAAAATGTAAGTTCTCTTTCTTGAAAGAGACAGGGAGAGAGAAAGAATGGGGGAGGGGAAGGAGGGAGAGGAGGAAGAGTGAAGAAGAGGGAAGGAGAAAAAGGCCAGCTGAGAAGATCCCCTTAGGCATTTTAAAGGCAGAATTTAAGATTTTCCTGGTCTATGGTAAAGGTATCTTCTAATTTAATCCCAAATTTCTGAAATTAAGATGAATTCATTTTCCAAAATTTATAGGTAAATTTAAGCAATTAAAAACTAGTTTATGATTCCTCAATTACACTTGTAGTTTTTAGGACCTCCTTCTTAGTCTTCAACTTTTTAAAGTGAGATTAAAAAATTAATTTTAAATTCAGTGCTTCAATTTCTTTCTGGCAAATTCTGTGCATTTCAGTATAGGCATATTAACATTTCTCTCCCATCACAATTCAAATTTAAATTCCCCATTAGACCTCACTGCTTCATCACCCACAGAGCCTTTAAAACACTCAACTGTTTCTGTACCACAAATACTTACATTCTCATCCTGCTCCTCATCACTGTCATAATCGCTCACAACAGGTTTGGCTTTTCCTCGGCTCTGCCTCTTCTTGCCTTTTCCTTTGTCCCGGCCTTTCTCATCTTTTTTATTAAGCTTGATTTTCACTTTCACAGATTTTGCTAGAAGGAGAAAACCACCAATTAAGTCCCAGGAAAAAGCTTCACTTCCCCCCTAGGCAGTCAAAGATGTCTGACCATAGTACAAGAAGCAGTGTGTGCTAGCAAAAGGAGCAGCCACGATAGGAGGCAAGAGACCTGAGGATTTGTTTTCATTCTGCCACCAGTTAGTGGAGTACACAAGTTATTAACTTCCTTCTGCCTCAATCCTGGCATCTAAATATACAGATAATGATCTTCCCTAGCTAAGCAGACAGGATGTTTGGAGGAAAAAATTGAGATGAAGGCAATTCCACCTTAGTCCTGGGCTCTTAAAATTAAATTTCAAAACTTGATTGTTATTACAATGGAGTCTATTAATAGTATCTCTCCAACTAGAAGCTACTTCATCATACATCATCGATCCTAAATACTTTATGTCTCAGCCCACATATACTATCTCAGCTATGAATTATCATTCAGACTGACCCTCAGTTATTTGTTCTTTATCATCTCTATCAACCATACAAGGAAGGCAATTTCATATCACACCAAATACTCTTCCAGAAGACTTTCCACTCAAACACTTTTCTCCCACGTTCCCCATGCACAGATCTGGGCCTGTCCCCAGAATCAATTAGTCATAAGGGCCACCTGCTTTGTCCTGGACTAGACTCTAGGTTCCCTCAGTTTCCAGGAGCATGACCTTGGTGAGGGGCTTGCTTCTTCATTCCCTGGGTCTGACTGGAACCTCCTGCCTTATATTTAGTTAGCTGATTTCACAAGGTCTTAGAGGAAAATCACTAATAAGGATGTTCTTGTCTACATGATGGAGAACAGTATTGAAAGATGTCACAATCAAAACAGAAGCTGCAGGTAGTCCGTTATTCCTGTAACCAGTCATATGAAAATTTTCCATAGCTTTTGCATTCTCTAACAAGGAAATTGCTTTTTAGACTGGGAAGGATAAAACAAAACAGGTTAGCAGAGAGCTGAAATCCAAGAGATGGCAAGAGAGCATCTAGCTTCCATCAAATGAGATGTCACCATGCCTGGACAGACTATATCATAGGCTACTGAAGGAACCAGAACATATGACCATTCAGCTACAGTCAGTAATCTCTGAAAAATATGGAGAATGGGAGAGATGATATAGGAATGAAGATGGGTAAAGGTCCCAATTTTCAGAAAAGTGGAACCATATAGATTGGCAAGCTTTACTTTGATTTCTGGCAAAATTCCATGACATATTGTCAAAGAGATGAACTATGAAAATTTAGAAAAGGAAACCAGTGACTTCTAAGAGCCAATGTGGTTTCACTGAGAACAGTTCATTCCAGATTAAGTTTGTTTCTTTTTTGACAGCATTGCAGACTAGATCAAGGGAATGCTGTGGACATTGTATATAACTGGATTTTGACAGATCAAGGGAATGCTGTGTACATTGTTTATAACTAGATTTTGACAAAACATCTGTCTAAGCACCTTGGGGAGTTTTCATGACTGACATAGTGAGATTACACAATATAATGTTAGGTAGATTGAGAACTGGTTGAACAACAAGATCCAAAGTACAGTCATTAATGAATCTCAACATGGAGGGAGGTCTTTAGTGGATTGTCCCTTAGTGGATCCATTTTTAGCCCTGTGCTCTTTTAACAATCTTATCAATGACCTAGATGAAGGTATAAATGGCATATACACTAAAAGAAAAGATGACATAAATCTGGGGGATCAGTTGATGTGCTGTTTGACAAGTTCTGGAAAAGATCCAGACATGCTAAAAACAACAGATCTAATTTAATAAGATAAAATTTAATCCCTATTTAAATTTAATCCCTATTTAAAATTTAATCCCTATGAACGTAGAGTGCTATATCCAGGTTCAAAAATTCAACAGCACAAGAGAGATAAGGAATGGCTATTCAATTGTTTAAATGAAAAAGACCTAGGAATTGAAGTAGATTACAGTATGGGTCAATAATTTGACATGGAAGCTGGAAGAGGTAATGCGCACCTCCACTGCAATGAGAGTTTCCCACAGTTAGTGTCCACTCAACTCTAATCCAGCAGACTACATCTGCATTCAGTTTTGTATATCGCATTTTGAAGACATTGACAAAATGTAGGGGAACAGAAGGGTCACCAGGATCCAGAGGGAACTGGAGACAACACCAGAAAAAGGATCCGTTGAAGAAACTGTCTAAGATTAATCAGGTTAAGAGAAGACCTGAGCTCAAGAGAGGTGTGATGTTAGCTGTCTTCATACATATGAAGGGCTCTTACATGGAGCAAAGCTGAGACATGTTCTAGATGACACCAGAGGGCAGAACAAGGAATAATGAGGGGATGATGAGGAGAGGCAGACTTCAGCTGAAACTAAAGAAAAGTTTTCCGGTAAGTAGAGCTGTCTCTGACATAAGGATGGCAAAGAGGATAAAAGAAGAAAACAAAACTTGTTGGAGCATCTGTGAGAGAACAGGTATACTACTGCCTTATTGGTGGAGCTGTGAGTTGTTTCAAACATTCTGGAAAAAAAATTGAAAATAGGTCCAAAACTGGCTATGCCCTTTGACTCAGTAATACTACCATTAGGGATATATCCTAAGCAGATCAAGGACAGTGACCAAGGACTGACATGTAAATGAATATTTCTAGCAGCATTTTTCTAATACAACAAAATGGGAAACAATAGATGCCCATTAATTTGGGAGTGGATAAATTGTGATATATGAATGTAATGGATGAATATGGATTCAAAGAAACACAGGGAACTTGTATGAACAGATTCACAGTGAAACGAACAGAACTATGAGAACAAATTACATGATGACAACCAAAAAAAGATGAAGGAAAATAATTTCCAAAGACCTCAAAACACTGATCAAGGCAGTTAAAAATAGAGGCTTTAAGAGACTAATAATAAAACATGCCTCCCAACTCTTGAAATAGAGGTAACAGACTAGCGAATGAGATATGTATTCTCAGACCTGGCCAATGTGTTAATTTGTTTTTCCAGACTATACTTACTTGTTACAAGGGAGAGCATCTTCTCAGTTGAGAAATGTTAAGTTGATAAGTATTGATAAGCAAAAAAATCATCAATAAAATACTTTAAAAATTCACAGAAGTCAACAAAATGTATAGAAGAGGGCATAGACAAATATAGTGGAGTTTCATTACTCCCTTGTTAAATTATGCACACACGTACATACCCTAGACATACATATGTGGTTCTTTAAAAATAGATTATACATACGAATTCAGTTTCTTATGTAATATTTCTTTGGAATTTTGAATGTTTGTGCTTGAATGAATGAATATAGAATTTATTATGCACTTATTATATGCCAGACAGTCTCTACTCTGAAGAAGCTCACCTTCTAATGGGTAAAATAACATATAAGGTTTCAGCTACAAGTCAGAGAGAAATGTCCCAGGGCCCTTAGGTACAATGGCAAAGAAGATGGTAATGCTTTTTAAAATGCTATCTCCACTGATAAAAGTCATATCAGTTTCTGGTATTGAATTATCTGACAGCACTAAGGACTTTCTTTGGTGACAAGGACTTTTTTTTCTGGGTCTTTAGGATGGTGGCTAAGGAGTCTGGGCTGAAGATACTTCCATTCTTGGGTTCCGGGTCGTGGGCCATCTCTATCAAGTCTAAGCGGGGTGGGGGCCGAGATGGTGGTGATGGTTTGACTTGCCTGGAATAAGCTGCCTCCTGTCCCTCCCTTGGGGTGCCCTGCTCCCTCAGGTAGGGTGGCTTGCTTGCTCTATGAGTGACAGATGGCTAGTAGTTGATGGGGATGGTTGGCCCCTTCTCCACAGGAGTTGCTTTACAGGATGATGAGTATGAGGGCTGAGTTGGATGCAGATGCAGGACTGGTAGTTTGGGGGGGGGCAGTGCTGTCCATCCCAGGCCTTTTGTGCCTGTCTGTTGGTTGCAGGCAATGGCCACTGCTGGCAGTGATGAGGAAGGTGGGCCCCCTCTCCGTGTTGTTACATTCACAATAAAAAGGAAAATTTAAAAATGGCAATAACAAGAAGAACCCCAACCAATCAGACCTAACCAAAAGAGAAGTGACAGTGGTGGTCTTTCCATCCCTGGACGTATTCAAAAGGAAACTGGATGGCTGCTTATCATGAATATCATAGAGAGAATTCTTGTTGAGGTTCAGCTGAACTAGATAAGTTGTGATGTCCCTCTTAAGTCTGAGATCCTCTATAGGCGAAAGTCATTACAACCTCAGTGAAAGCATCACAGGACAGAAACCATTTGACACTTGACTCTGTGACTAACGTTAGGGTCTAGGAATTACTCTAATCCATGTGCCACCAGAAAATGAAAGAGGGGAAGAGTAGGCTATAAGGTAGATTACGAGGAACTTCCTTTTAGAATTGATCTTCATTTCTGAAGATAAGAACCTGACTAAACTCAGGAAATCATGCTTGGTGGGTTTTCATAAATCATGATGAAATGATATTGAATCACCTAGCTAGAAAGGGTCTTAGAAAACAGCAATCCAAGCTCCTTTTACGGATGAGAAAACATACTCAGAGGCTAAATGATCTGTTCAGGAGTACACAGCTATCTAACGGCATAGTAAGGAGAGATAATTATATGAGAATATAAAATCTCTTGCTTAAGAGTCTACGTAATGGGGTTTATACCATATTTAACAACTTTTTTTGGAAAGAGCATGTGTTATTTTGATGGGGACAGTTGATCGTTTATGGGTATATTTCAAGGAGAAAAAGGCAGTACTAAGCTGCAACCTGACAGAGTCCCATAACAAAAGTTAAAATGAAATTAATTAGCAGGGAATGAGGGGAAGGGAATGCATACATTTTTCAAGAATACAAAAATGATTTAGTAATAATGCCTAGCAATATATGGACACTATTGTGAACAGAGAAGTACAAACAAGTATAAGACCAAAAGGGTAGGTAAATAAAATTTATAAAATATCACAAAGTACATGGATAAGGTAAATGTAGATTGTTATGTGGAAGATTGTTATGTGGAAGAGGCATTAGATTCATTCTACTGGGCCCAAAAGAGCACAAACAAAAGTCATTACCGAGAAGAATATTTAGACTCATTGTATGGGAGCAACTTCTTTACAATTAGTTCTGTCCAAAAAGGAAGTGGGCTGCTGGAGGAGGCTGGGGATTCCCCCTCTCCCTAGTGGTCCTGAAGCAAAGCATGACCATTTGTGGTTTCTAGTTTAAGTACGCATTGGACTAGATGGCCTCTGATGTACCTTCCTAGTCAGAGGTTCTGTAATTCAAATATATTTATTAAATTCCAGAGTGTCAGAACTCGATGGTGGGCTTTGAATGGAAAGAGGTAAATTTTTGACAAATAAAAGCAAATACTATTTTATTCAACACACAGTAAACTTGTGGAAATTACTGGAAGTTGAAAATATAGATTAAAATTTAGGTAAATTGGTGCATGGTATGTATGATTGACTGTACTAATCTTCTACTCTGATGCCTCATCATGACATAGAGGTCACCTTTGGTTTTCAAAGAGGATGCTAGCAGTACATAAGCTTTGGAAGGCCCTACATCAATATGGAAAGGCTTGGAGTACTGGTCATGGTGTTGGCCTGTATGATTACCAATCAGCTAAGAGATGTTCTTTACCAGGTGGTCCACAGCAGGGAGCAATTGAAGGCCATAGCAACTCTCAAAGACTATCTACTAAGTCTGAGAAAGGTTGTGATCTGCATCAAGGATGGTAATGTTCACAATGAGGAAATCACCACCCCTTCCACTATTCCCCTAGATGAGTGCTCTATAATGGAGATTATAATTAGATCACATCTTTAACTTGTGAGATTGACATTAGGAAAGACAGCCATGTGCTTTCATAAAACATATCTTGATGGCTGGACAATGGGTCTAACCCAGCACAAAGAATTCCTACACTCACATTCTTAAGCTTGGATGAAGGGTATTAAGATGAAGGGCAAACTTGACAGAAACTACATATGGTCCACAAGTTTTTAAAGGCTCTTCACACAACCCTGAAATAACTCTAGGAAGGGTGGAGAAGCAGAGAAATGATACAATTGGACCATTCGGATTACCCTCAGATTCTGATTCATCCTCATCTTCCTCTTCTTCCTCGTCATTGCTTTCATCTTCACTCTCTTCTTCTTTGGCAATTTTCTGCCGCGCACTCTTAAACACTGACTGTAGAACAATGGAGTCCTCATAGATCTACAGAATTAAAATTACATTAATAAATTAGATTAACTAAAATTATATCTGTTAAAGTTTTAAGTTATTTCAACAAAAAAATTCAGAATTTTTCCATAGAAAACAATAATTGTATGAATTCTAAGAACTGGCAATATTGATTATTAATATCCCAATCCAAACTAACCTAAACATATTTTATAGGATATGGAACACCATGTTCTAATGGATTGGAAGTATCCTATTTAAATGATCTACAAGGTAAAATGGAAAGTTACAATGAAGTTTTCTCGGCAATAAAAATACTATTTATTGAAACAACTTGTATTGATAGGTCCTATCAAATACAGTTCACTCCTTATGAGAAGTATTACTTTTTTAAAAATAGCAATCTACATAATAAAATCAAAGCTAATATATTATTGTTTATCAGCATTAATTACTGTTCTAATGCTAATTAAATCTATGAACACTATATTTATTGACCACGTAGTATACACAGCACCATGTAGGCATTTTGATAGATAAACACAATGAAGGAAACAATATTTAGCAACTATTATGTGCCAGGCACTGTGCTAAGCTATCTACAAATATTACCTCATTTGATCCTTAACACAGCCAGTAAGTGTGTGAGGCTGGATATGAGCTCTGATCTTCCTAACTCCAGGCCAGTGCTCTCTGTACACTGAGCCATCTAGCTGGTCCCTTAAAAGTTTATGATCTCGTTATTGAGACAAAACAGGGCATGGGGTGGGCGAGGGCAATGAACTAGAGTCACAAGATTTAGGTTCAAACTCCAACTCTGACACCAACTGAGCAGTGTGCTCTTGGGCAAGTCGCCTCATTTCTCTAAGCCACTGTTTATTGACAAAGTGAGGATGACGCTTCTTGCATTGTCTGACCCATAAGGTTGTAGTGAGGGAAGTGCTTTAAGGTTTCCAAAGAACTGGGTAGGAGGATTAGAAAGTATCAGGATTACTGCTCTGTCACAAAACAAGGCAGCATCCTTTACACGCCAAATTTCCCTGCCAAACCACAATGAACTCTTAGACTGAGTTAGCGGCAAAAGCAGGAACCAAAAGTGTTCAAAGAAGAAAGAGAAGACTAAGACTACCCTGACCAGGGGAGGTTTCACTGAAGAAATGGAATTTGAAGCTAGACCTTGAAATCAAGGTAGTTTTATGGATAGCTGTAGAAGATGGGGGAAGGCTTTCTAAGAGAGGGGAATGCTGTAAGCAAAGGTGGGGAGGTCAGAAAGAACAGGGTGCATCTAGGAACCAGTGAACAGACTGATATGACTGAAATTGGGGGATTATAGAGTTTCAGAGTGGTTGGAATGTCATATTGGGTTGATACTCTGGAGCATCTTCAAAAGCAGGCAGTGGAATTTGGGCTTTATTGGGTAGGTAATGGAGAGTCATTGAAAGTTTGAAGACTGGAGCAGCAAAATAAAAGTTGCAATCTAGGAGACCTAATCTAGAAGGGCATTGAATGTCAATTGTAGGGAAGAGAAACTGGAGGCAGCATGACTAATTAAGGGCTCTGAACCACACTTCAGGCATAAGGTGATAAATATCTGGGCAGACTTGGGACTATGATGGTACTATCGGGATTAAGAAGAATTATATATAATACAAGAATCATTAATAAACTGTCACTCACAAAAGGATTCTCATTTGAGTCCTTTAGATTCTAGCTTTTATTTTAATTCTATCTAAAGAGTGTCTCTGTAAGGAAGAGGTTTGCCTTTTACATCAATTATTTTGGTCAGAAAAACAAATGGCAACACAGTCAATATCCTAGAAAGTAGAGTATGCCTAAGAATCATTTTGAGACTTCAAATAGTCTCTAATCAGTTGGTAAGGACAGATGGAAAGGTAAATTAAACTGACACATAAAAGATTAAGGAATTTAAGGTGGCCTCTGTAGCATCAACTGGCAGAGGCACTGAAACAGCACTTTTCCCCTCCTTTTTCCAGTATCAATATTTAAGGCCAAGGATACAGATTGGAAACAATAACTCACATTTATACATCACTTTATGGTTCATGAGTCAAGTCAACAAGCATTTATTAAACTCCTACTATGTGTGATACCCCACTTCCCCAAAAGAAACACCTTTTTACTTAGTCATGAGGGAAGCTCATGATGCCTTTGAAATCTGACTTAAATTAAAATTGCTCTCTGGAAAGTTACCAGTGACTGACAAATCCAATGACCATAGTTTACCTCTCTCCAAAGGTACCCCTGTTCAACCTCTGCTTTGTTTTCTTTTGACTTCTAGAATACAAAGCTCTCTTGGTGTATGGTCATCTTTTAGTTCCTGTTAGATTATCATCCACCCTCTAAAGTTTGTATGTACCCCAAGGTCTTGTCCTGGGTTGTGGTCTTTCTATTTTCTCATGGATTCCATTAAAATTTCTAAGCAGCTGACTATCTCTCTTCTTCTCTCCCTTCTTCCCTCCCTTCCTTCCTTTCTTTTCTTCCTCCCTCAATCCTATTGCTAGAAACTCTATGCCTACAACATTCAATGACTACTACGCATTTCTAGCTGGATACCTTGTCAGCATCTCAAAATCACTATTTCTAACCCACATTCTTCCAGACTCTCCTATTTCTGCTGAGGACAGGACATGCTCTTTGTAATTAATGCAGGTTCAAAACTCAAGAGGCCTTATAGATATTTCCTTTTTCCTCAGCCCGCGTGGCAAATCAATTGCCAAACCCTGTCCATTCTGTATCTATAATGTATGTCCCAAACACTGCTCTCTGCCTTCCTATACAGCCACCATCATGCCAGTTCAGCATTCTGCCTCTCACAGAGGTATTTCCAAGATGAAGGTGGTATGTTTCCATTCATTCTATTCTGTTAGCCCTGGAAATTTATTAAGAGATTTCTGATGGCAATTTTGCTTAGATAAAATATATAATAGAAAAAGAACACTACTATACTTCTGACCTCATTTTTAATGTTTGTACGAGAACGTGTGCCTCAACTAGCAGCAAAGTCAGCTTATCAGTGTCACACATGATGGACTGCTTGACAAAAAGAGGTACCACAAATCAGAAATGAACAGAATATTTGAAAGTGTCCAAATTACTTATACATGTATTCAGAATAATGACAAAACCCAGAATGTTTGACTTTTTCTGGCAGATGTTTAGTGATAGGAGCATAACTGTATTCAAGTGATTTTTAAAAACTGGAAGCAAAATATTTTATTCCAAAGAACAGACATAGAAGCTTAAAAAATGTAAGTGAACTGAATCCAACCTGTGATCCCTCCAAGTTGAATGTTTGAGCATTATGACAGAGTAGCATAACATCTTTCTCCAAATCACCAAGGCTCCGGTATTTGTGATTACGGATTCTTTCCTAATGGAATTTTTAGATAAAATGGAGGAGAGGAGAGAAAACACAAAATGAGTGACTCTGTTAACAATATGTGTAGCCTGATCCTCTCTTTGGGCTCTGCAGGAATAACCCTCCTAACGAGTTAGGTTTCTTTCCAAGGAGGGGGAATAGAGTCGGGAGGTAGGAATTAGAGTGAGAAAAGGAGGAGAGAAAATTTTTGAAAGAAAATACAACATAACATTATCCGAGGTCTCTGTACAAAGTCTACCCAAAATATAAGTTACAGGGATTCTCAAACCTATGCAATGACATGTTCTAGAAAGACTGTCGCAAGTGTCAACTTACAGGCTACCCCCCACACATCCTCAGTCGCACCAGAGCCACTTCATTTAATTTATGGACCTCTTCTCAATTTCTACATTTATTTTTTAAAATGGAAGCTTGCTTTCAAATATGCCACCTACCTTTATTTTTTTGAAATCCACTGGCTTCCTAATTAATTCATAGTATTCTGGTAATTCTTTCCTTGATGGAAGTTGAATGAAGACTTCACTTAGCTGTCGCCCTGAACTGAAAACCAAATCAAGCAATATTCAGTAAGGGATTTTCTTTACAGCAAATGTCAATAAAACAAAATATATAGAGGTTGTATTACAAAATACACAGGAATATGGAACTCCTTAAATCAATACAAAATGCAACTGCCCTATTAGTCAATACACTCTGTTGTCACATCAAAGTCAAATGAAAACATCAAAGATCACAACTCCTATCACACTATATGCAAAAGCCATTTTGAATTTATTTTTCAGAGCAAGCAAAGCTATTCCTCTCCTTTGGGAGCACTTAAAAGCTTTCTATTCAACAGAAAACCAGATATTTAGAGAAGCAACAATTCTTTGAGGTAAAGGAGAAATGGCTAGTTTTCTCCAAAAATTCACTGCAGATTCTGACCCTAACATAAAGGATATTTTAAGTGAGTGTGTATGTATGCATATGAAATTTATGTGAGTGTGTAAATACATATATAATTCAATTCTGTCCCTTTTCAAAGAACGTTCATGTTATGAACTACATATATCTTGTATTAATATCCAGAGAAAACCTTGCCATGTCTGCCTAAATACATTTCTATGTACAGAAGGCAGTTTATATATTGTTTTTAAAAAAGGAAATTATTTTGAAAGTGAAAATGGCTCCTATTTCTTAGAAGAATACTTAAAATCTACTGAAGACACAGACATGTCTTTGAGAGTGTATTTTCAGAGCACAAAAAATGCCTGGAATTTTTTAATTTGTAAAACAGACTCAAGATTGTGAAGATCTTTTTGCCATCAGAAATTTAGCCTAAATACCATAATGAATAAACATTAATATCACATAATACTGGAGCTTATTTATATATACATATATATATACATACATATATACATATACATATACATATATATATATACATATACATATATATATATATATATATATATATAATTTAGCTGCATGACCTGAACACTTAAATCAGTATCAGCTTGTGGAAAAAATAGAATTTATTTTAAAATCTTCTTCTCAGAATGATGGCATCACCTACTCCCTTTGTGTAGCCAAAGATAATCACAAAATATTACAAACTGCTTCTCTCAAAATCCCAGAAATCTCTTGTTGGGGGAGGGCTGCAAGAATGTTAGAAGGTAACAGTTAAGTATGAGTGACAATATGCTGTTTTAATCCATATTCCCAGTTGAATAATTAAAAAATAATCATAATGACAGTTATCATAAAAAACATGCGCAGTAACTTAAACGGTTGCCTAGCAACTAGAAGGAAAAATGCTGAAGTGCAAAAGGGGCCTGCATAAATTAATAGAAATGTCTCTGTCAGAGGGATGAGTGAAGTTCTGTACTGCACCAGGTCACCTTTTTAGAAAATGCATATGTGCAGCTCATGAATACTCAAATGGAGTCAAGAACCCAGAAGGGAGAGGACTACTGTTGCCTAGGGAAATGGACTTTTACTCAAGAATCACTAAGTGTTTAATTAGGCTATTTTAGCAGAAGCTGGTGCTTTATCTCACCCAATTGAGAAGTGCACATATGTGTGTTTCTCTATAAATTTCATCTCATGGTCATGATGGAAACATAATTTATTAATATCTGAAACACAGAATTACAATTTCTGCTCTTGCCGTATAAATTTAAAATTCTTTTCTCTACAACGAAAATCTGAAAGAAAACTGAAAGGTACATAGAGATTCTAGATCCACCCCTCCCCATTTATTGAAATGAGTTCTATACAACCAATAATCATTGATCCAAAGGGGTGGGGCCCTATAATTTTGGATTAAATACTTCAATATCTTCCTGGTGTTATTTTTTACTTTTGCCAATAGATGGTGTCATTTTTCTATTGATGAATTACAAGTGCATCCTTTATATCAAGACCTATAACTGACATACTAAATTTGAACTGAACAATGGCATGTTTCTGACTGAGTATGCTGAAGATTTCTAATAATAGAACAGGTATGCAGAATCTTCGAATGAGCAGTCCTGTTATGCATCTGATCCTGAATGGATCTAGTTTACAAAGACAGAAAAACCTTGTTCCACCCCAATTAACCAATTAGGAATAATAAATCAGAACTGAATGATTCATTTTTGGAGAGGAGGGGGTTAGATGTAAAGTTTAACAAATAAATACATTTAATTAGTTTTATAGATGAAAGCTTATTGATCTTAAACCTTCAGCTGAATTTTTCATTCTATTTTCTGATAGTAGAGAGAATTTGCATTATAATATGGGGGGAAATGAATTTCACAGGAAGCTTTGTGTGTTTTGTTTTGTTTTTTTAGGGTTTGCATTGTAATATGGAGGATGATGAATCACTGGAAGCTTTTTTCCTCCTAGAATTTACATTATAATATTGGGGATAATGAATTTCACAGGAAGCTTCTTCTTGTTTTTGCAAGGTGTGTGTGTGTGTGTGTGTGTGTGTGTGAGAGAGAGAGAGAGAGAGAGAGAGAGAGCGAGAGAGAGAGAGAGAGAGAGAGAGAGAAAGACTTTCAATTCTGGAGTATAAGCTTGCTTATTATTATTATCTACCATAACATTCAATGCTTAATTCAATAAATATTTTGCTAAATGCTCTAGGAAATGTTGCTTCATTCTATATATCCACTAGGGAGACAAATGAAACAAATCTTGCCTTCAAAGAGCTGAGGAGTGTGTGTGTGTGTGTGGGTTGAGGGGGGGATTTGTGGGTGTACATGTGAGTATATTGTGAAGAAGCAGGGAGAAGACAACAGGTCAAGTATATAACTATGGTTGTTGCCCTTTGAATTTTAAGAAGACCAAAATGACATCACAGTGGTTGGGGTCAATGCACAATGAGTCCAACTGTGGCTGATCTGACCTATACGAGCTTGGAAGGCTTTACCACAAGTCTGGTACAAATAGTCTATGTGAACATTTGGGATGGAATCTATAATGCAAAATAGAATGTAAGTGCCACAGAACTTGTGCAAACAAAATGCTATGAAAATTCCAAGGAAGCCTTCATAACTGGGCCTACTCTACCTGGTCATCAATCCTTTTGCCTACTTTTCTTCATTACCCACTCAGTGAAATAATTCAGTGAGATCAGTGTCTTCAACACACACCATCCTGCTCTTTGTAGCTTCCTGTTTTTGCTTACATTAATATTCTCTCCCCCCTACAATGTTCTCTATCTTTATCCCAAGTTGAAATCTTCTTCATCTTTCCAAGGCCAGCTCAAGTTCCAATTCTTCAATTCTCTGAACTTCTACTGCCATTACAACAAGGAACATATGGTTTAGAACTGAATTATCAGCTTCCTCAGTGGGTTGGTTTTTTTTTTCTTTCTAAGTACACAAGTTTCACAAGGGTAGGGAGCATGTTTCTCATTAGACCCAGTAAAATGTTAAGAAACACAGTGGACAATCTCAAATACTTAATTGGTTTTCATTTTTTTCATTTAAAAAATAATACTTTTGCTTTTATTCAAATAGAAAGTTGATAGGGAAAAAAAAGAAAGAAAGTTGATAGGGGCAGCTAGGTGGCACAGTGAGTAGAACACCAGCCCTGGAGTTAGGAGGACCTGAGTTCAAATCCAGCCTCAGACACTTAACACACTTACTAGCTGTATGACCTTGGGCAAGTCACTTAACCCCAACTGCCTGCCTTCCCCCCTTCAAAAAAAAAAAGAAAGTTGGTGAAGTTTGGGATTCTCAGACTGTCTCTTAAGTTAAGTTACACAAAGGCTTTCAAATATAAACTTTGCAAATATTGGAAGTTTTTTCCAGTACCAGAAAGATATTTAAAAGTGCCGGACAATGGACTAATTGTACATTAATCTGTAAAAGGTGTTCTGTTTCTATTGCAACTCTTAGGCTTAACTCAGGGTTATTTTTTCCCCCATTATGTCATTTGACTTATTGTTACATTTGAGGACTAAGTGCTGTACTTGGGAATTAAGTACAAGTTATCTTCTAGATGTGCATTTCTTTCCATGGTAAGAAAAAAAAAATGAAGACTACTGAAGGGGAACAGTGCCCTACTGATAGAATTAATTCTAGACCAATTTATTACAACTACATATTCCTGCAATGGAAGTACACTACTGAAGACCATAAGGATGATAAAAGGTGATGAAAATTTTGTAATGCTGACAAAAGGTCATGAAAATTCTAAATATACATTTAGAAAGGCAGCAGGGTATGGTTTAAAGAACACCAGATTTGGGAGATAAGGGTTCATGTACAGATCAATTGTGAAACTCCACCATAACCATTATCTCTTTGGGCTTCCATTGTCACATCTATAAAATGAGGAAAAATGTTGTCTAAGGTCACTGTCAACTCAATTATATTAATGAAGAAAATAAAAAAGTAAATACTGATTAGGAAGGCCAGGAAACAGCCACATTTTTATTCTGTAAAACTAGATTGTACAAGGAAACACACAGTGAAGTCCAGTTCAAGCTATGTGTTGATTAGATCAGAAAGCAAACTGCTTTAAATTCTTCTGTAGACTGCCTGCAAGAACAGTCAATGTAATAAGTGTAATAAAGTGACTCTATAAAGTCCTACTCTGATGCCCCATCCAACTCTGGGAGGCTATGGTGAGTTCTTAAAAGATCATGCCAACAAAGAAACACTATGGGAGGTTCTACCATTCTGGAAAAGCCTCAACTATGGCTCCAGCAATAGAAAATGTCCAGGACCAGCCTATCTAGGTATGGAGAAACTTCCACTTGAATTCCTTGACCAGGATAATCCATTAAAAAAGAAAAACGATGAAATGACCCCCTACCTAATGTGACTGGCCCCTTTCTGTTTCTATAGTGATAGTAACAGAGTCGTTATGCCTAAGAACTAGTTATTAGACCAACAATAAACATTAGTTCAATCCATTAGTTCTTTAAATGTGACATCCTTGTCCAATGGCAAGTGGACAAACTATGAAAGCAATTGAAGCATATTTACCTTGACATTTTTTTCTATAAATGAAATCAACATACAAAAGGAAGCTGCAGCTATATAGGATAGTTCACAGATTTTCTTTGAAGAGGCAAATAAAAGTGTTATTTTTTAAATCATGAACTGGTTATTTTTTCCTCTAAACCCTCCTCTCTTCTAAATGCCCCCGTTTTTGTTGAAGGTGCCACCATTATCCAGTGTCTCAGGTTCATAATCTCAGCATTATTCATGATTCCTCATTCTCCTCCATCCTACATATCTAACTGATTGTTAAATCTTGCTACTTCTACATTCACATCTCTTATATCTAAATTCTTCTCTCGACTCAGCTGCCACCTTGGTTCAGGCCCCTGTCCCCTCTTATCTCAATGATTACAACAGCTTCTAATTGGTCTCCCTGCCTCAAGGCTCTCACCACTCCAGTCAATTCTATACCTTCCTGCCAAAGCAATTTTCCTTAAGTTCAGATCTTCCTATATGATGTTCTCATTCAACCAACTCCAGCAGCTTCCCATTGCCTCTAGGACAAAATATAAACTCCTTTGTTTTGTACAACCTTGTCCAGATTTATCTCTCCAGCCTCATTGGACATTACTCCCCCTCCCACATTTTGCAATCCAGCCACACTGGCTTTCTCTCTGTTCCTGGTACAGGAAGGCATTGTACCTCCCATCTGTGGTTATTTGTACTGTGCACACCCCATAGCTGGAGAGCACTCTGCTCTTTACCTTTGCCTCAGAGAGTTTCTCTCCTTTAAGATGCAACAAAGGCACTTCTACATAAAGTCTTTCCTGTTGCTCCCAATTGCTAGCGTCCTGCCTTCCAAACTACCATGTATTTAACTACTGTGTATATATAATATTTATGTATAGATTTATAACTTTATATTTATACTGTATATACTTTTTAAAAAGTAAACTTTTGATATTTTATTGTTATATTGCCTACATATAGGCAATGTATACCCGCCTCTCCACTTTCAGAGAGCCATTCCACATAACAAATAATTTTGCTGTGTATATTTTTTAATGATACTTATTGTCTCTATCAAAATGTAATCTCATTGTGAGTAAGATTGTTTCATTCTTTGAATTTTTATCTGCAGTGCCTTGCTTAAAAGTATTTGTTGACTGACTAATTTGTTAAGTGACTAATCTGAAA
Organism: Trichosurus vulpecula; assembly: GCF_011100635.1. Lineage (NCBI taxonomy): Eukaryota > Metazoa > Chordata > Mammalia > Diprotodontia > Phalangeridae > Trichosurus > Trichosurus vulpecula. Next base: position 39,982,110 of record NC_050581.1, on the reverse strand, counting down.
GTAACCAGAAACATTTCATGGGGTGCTTAATCATCATGGTACACAATGCCCCTAAGTATTTACAATATGACCACCATGGAAACTGTTGCAGTTTATGCTCCCATCATTTGTTGCAGGGGATGAAGAAGTAAAGAAATTCTATGAAGACCTTTAATAACACTTTACAAATCAACCAAGGCATATTTTGATACTCTGTGACTTCTATGAAAAGGTGAACATCAGAGAGTATGAAAAATACGTTGCAAAATATGGTTTAAGAGTAAGAAACAAGAAAGGCCACAGGCTTGTATGAAATAGAAGCCTTAAACTTTTATGTTTTGAAGATTTTCTTTGGGGAAAAAAACCAAGAAGTGCTGGTCACAGGCAGCACCAAGTAACATAATGAAATGAAATTGATTATATTTAAATGACCAGACAATGAGTCATCACTAACATGCATGCCATTTCCAAATCAGCTGTCCAAGTATAGACCTAGAGTTGAAGCAAATATCAAAATTAATCCAAAGCAAGAAATAATAAAATTTAGAAAATGATAGGGCGTATGATTAAAACAACTCCTTGCCTACTTAAAACGACAACTCCTACCTAAAACAACAACTTACCTGCTTAAATAAGCTGTTTGTGCAGCAACTACTAAGTAATGTAGAAAGCAACAGATATCAATCCAGGTTGCAGCCATTTACTTAAAAAAATTATTAATGCAAATGAACTTCAAAAATATGAAGATCACAGAGCCAAGAAATTGCTTTTGCCAAGAAAGACATACAGCAGCCTACTGGCACCACTGCTTTAGAATATAAACTTGTTTGTAAAATTTTACACAGATTCGCCTCAAAAGGGGGTGAAAGGGGAAAGAAAAAGAAAGTTTAAAGATGGCAAGATGTCCAACTATGCAAAGTTATCTCAAGAGCAATTAAAGATAAAACTGGAATGAGGACAACAGTTGAAAATTATTAAAGCTCCATAAATATTTTTTATAATAAATTCATACAGGACAATGGGGCTACCACAGTAAGCCTTTAACATTATTTTCCCCCAAAAGATGCAGAAATATCACTGAAGAAAACAAAACAGAACAAGCAGCTGGGCTAGACTGGTCTGTGCTGATGGCAACACATTTTGATGTTGAAAAAATTTTGGACCTTTTAATTAATTACCTAAAAAAGTTGACAGAGAGAACAATAATAATTCCTGACCCACATGCCTAATTTTCCATAAATACAAAGTGTTTATGAGAGTAATCTAAACATTCATTAAATGAATGCTTGTTGAAGGTATAAGAAAATAAGCAGAAATTTGCAAATTATATTTTATAGTAGACCATATATAATTATATAATATGTATAATTATAATGACATATAATTAATTGAGGAGTACAGATAATATAAGATCCTACTGTGATTATTGTATTTGACTGTTAAAAGAAATAAATTCTCCGGAATAAGGGGCTGACTGAAAGACTCTCCACCAACAAGCTATTTTCCATGTATATGTCAAAATTATATGATACTTTGCAACAGAGGTAATTTATTTTGATAAATCTCTGATTATTAACATCAGGAAAAGGCACAAAACAAAGAGACACAAGCTTACCAAAAGTGCCTGCCACTGTCACGGAAGATATCCAATGCAGATTCCACAGTCAAGATGGATTTCAAACCAATGAGTAAATTATGGCATGTGAATGAAGTGGAATGTAATTGTGCCATAAGAAATGATTAAAAGAATGGTTTCAGAGAAGTCTGGGAAGACTCATGAACTGATACAGAATGAGGTGAGTAGAACCATGAGAACAATTTGTACAACAACAGTGCAAAGACAAAAAACTTTGAAAGACTTAATAACTCCGGTCAATCCGATGAGCAGCTCTATCTGCAGGACCACTGAAGAATTACACTACCCACCTTCTGACAGAGAATCGATGGATTTAAAATGTTACATGAAATGTGTTTTTGGACAAGGACAACATGGGAACTTCTTTTGCTTAACTAAGGACAATTTTTAAAAGAGGGTTTTCTTTTTTCTTTAAAAATCCCCGTAATTCCCTATAGTTGGAGAAGCTCTCCAGATGCTCCTGTTTGTGGTTGTTATTGTGCTGACTGCCTCAAGCTTGTAACATTATAGAATCTCCTAAAAAATCATAATCGTTGAAAATAGAATTTATATATGTATATATATGCACACACAGATATATATATAGTGTCTGTGTATGTATATGCATATTATATAGGTATATGTATACACACATACATGCATACTCACATATATGTATGCTATATTTACATATACACATTTATATGTACATATACATACATATGCACACATATATTTTTATGTCTTGGACAATGTATAAAGGGATATTGAATTGGGCCCAGAATTGAATGGGAAGAAGAGAAGAGCAAACTAGATCACCTTTTGTAAACCATACATGTCTTTTAATAATGAAAACAGCCATCTTTTAATACCAGTATTCTTCCCACGATGTTGGATGACTGCAAGTCATAGAATGCTATAGTCTCTGAAGAACTGAAGTTAAGGATCAACCAAAGGGCACAAGGTGGTCGTGATTAGGCTGTAATACTTTACACACAAGGGATTATACAGAGGAAAGCATGTAAAGGTTAATATTAGAGAAATTTAAAATCAGAAAAAAAAAACATAGATTGGTCATACAGCATGAACAAGCTATAACCAGTGGACAGCCAGCATGTTTTATTGATACCAAGAAAATGAATGTTAACCTGTGGAGTTTCTTGGAAGACATGGACAACAGTCACATATGATGCATGGTCTGGTTACAATATATAGTGCTGGAGGGAATGCCTATATTGGTGAGATCAAATGTTCGTTGGAATAATTAAATAATTGAATGCTTTTGATCTGAATCACAATTAACTGAAAATGTGCATTTCAAAAATAGAAAAGAGGAAAAAAAACCTAAGATCTGAAATTTATATTGCTGCCAACATATTCTTTTTGGACTCTAGTCTAGGCAATACCTATGTTGTATAACACATAAAACTTTCCTTTCATTAATAGTAGCTAATATGTTTTAAGGTTTGCAAAATGATTTCTACATCAAATAGATATATATGATCTGATCCTCGCAGCCCTACAGATATTTTTATCAACATTTAAAAGATGATTAGCCAGTGCAGAAAGATCATGTGACTTGACCAGGCTGACAAATCAGTAAAGTGTCAGAGGTAGATTTTAAACTGAAGTTTCTACTGACATTATGTCTAGTGCTCTATACATTATATCGCTTCACCTCTATCCCTAATGTTTGATTTCTGTCTTGAGCAAATTTTTAAAAATCTAACATTGGATACAGAAACAGGATATATGTGAGGGCAGGAACAAATATACAACCACATTTTTCTAAAATGTATATGTATGTTCTTTGGCTGTAAGTGAGGTGGTGACTTTGCATAACTCTCTCTCACTAAAATCCAATTCATCTGCAAGTCACAGCATCATCTTCCTGATGTTATGGTCCTCTTTGAGAATGAAAGACAAAGCACACAACTTGCACATGGTCACTGACTGGCCTAGATACAGATGTCTAGAGAATTTTAGATTCTTTTAAGGATGATACCAACTATCTGGCAAAAATAGATCTAAATAACAGACTGGTCCTTAAAGGACATCAAATGCCAACGACATCATTATAACTTTAAGGACAGATAATATAAAGCCACCAGAAGAATTCAGATATTCTTTATAAAAGTATAAGAACTTAGGAATTTTTGTCACTAAAATAGAGACAAAGACAGAAAATGAAAAAAAAAGAAAATAAACTTGTTTTGAAAGTATAATACATTTGTGGCTGCTACATTTCATATTCTTTATCACATAGTATCCTAACATTAAAGCACATAAGCAAAGGTAGTCATATGAACCAGTATTGGAGAGCTCTAGAAGTATGTCTCAAGACAGTGCTTTAAATCTGCTCTGAAATTTTAAGTGAAAATAGATTGTTCCCCTCAGTCTTAGACTTAAATTCACTATGTAAATAGCCTCTTGTGTTCAGAAAATTTAGTGCTTACTTGACAATTAGTAAATTAAATTCACACACTTAAAGGGATACTTGAGACACTGAGGCTGCAAAGACAACAGTAAGTTCAGAACAGTTTCCTTACACTTGATACCATATTAAAAATTCACAAATTAATAACAACAATAATATATGGCCTTTATGTAGAGATGTAAAATTTACAAAACACTTCACAAATATTCAGGGTCACTGGGACCTGGTTTCCTAAAGTTCTGTGTCCCTGTCATAACTTTGCAAATTATGCATAATAGTAATTTTCCATTGCAAGGCAACAGTGAAACATCAAAAGAGGCTATGGTTCATTTAATAGAGTTCCTAGTCATGACCTTAATTCTGATGAACAAGGAATATGGAAATGATGGGGACAATGTGATAAAGTGACTATGTCATCTTGAACCCAACAGTAGTGAGACTAAGTAAACGTAGTCTACAAAATAGATTTCAATTTTTAAAAAATTAAATTCATTGCCAAAGTCAGAGGCTCTAATGGAGAACATAGCTCAATATAGGTGAGATACTCCATAAATGATTACACGTGATTTTAATGAGGAAAATGGGTTGGAGGACCTATTACATGTAATGAGCTGGTAATTAAAAAAAATCATATCTGTGACTTGGATATAGACCTTCAGGGAGTAAGTATAGAACAGTAATTTTAAACCTTTTCTTTGCCAATATGGTGAAGACTATGGACCCCTTCCAAAAACAATAGCTTTAAATGTATAAAATAAAGTGCATAGGATTCAAGGGAAACCAAGGGAAACTCAAGTTATGAGGCCTCTGACAGACCCTAGGTAGATGCCCATATTTAGTACATGGAAGCAGAATGATGCCCAGCAAATGAGCCTGAGAAGAATGCGTGGACAGGTAGAAGAAGTCAAGGGAAGAGTGTCCCAGAGGAAAGTATGCCCAGCAATGCCAAAAGCTGCAGTAAGTTTAAGCCAAATGAGAGGAAAAGGTTGGTGAATCTAGAAATGAAGAAATCACTGGTGAGCTTTGAGACAGCAAAAGTTTCAATGAAGTATTGGAGCCTGAAAACAAACTACAATGGACTCAGAAGAGTGGAAGCTGAGGAAATGGAGATGTGAAGCCTTATTTAAGTTTTACTAGGAAAAGGGAGAAAAGATTTATATGGAAGCATGAGAAAAACCTGATAAGTGAAGGTATTTCAAAGAAGGAAGGAATCTGGGCATGGCTATAAGTGACAGGGACATAGCCAGTGAATAAGGAGAGGACATAGATGAAAGAAAGAGAAGTTATTGAGGGGAAAAGATAGAAGGAGATGTGATCCAGAAATAAGTAGAGGAAATAGTTGATCTAGAGCTGAGGCATTAAACACAGAGGAAGGGCAATACTCCCAAGTATGTGGGTGTCAGATTAAAATGTAACTGGGAAATAGTTAACAAAATAAATAAAAACACAACAAAATATAGATAATATTACATTTTAAAACTAAGTTAATATGGGGGCTTGCAGGAATCCTTAGCTACAGATCAGTAGCCCCTCATTTCTATTTGAGTTTGATACCACTGATACAGTGGCAAAAAGAAGGGTTATGTTTTCATCAGATACTGAAGCAACAAGGAGTGATGAAGATGGATTAGGTTTTTGTTTTTGTTTTTGAAATCAACTGAATATATACTATACGGAACAGCAAGCTTGACAGAAGCACATGTGCGAAAGACCCGAGAGTTTTAGTTCACATAAGGGCAGCTAGGTGGTAGAGTAGATAGAGTGTTAGGCCTGGAGTCAGGAAGACTCATCTCCCTGAGTTCAAATCTGGCCTCAGAAACTTATTAGCTGTGTGCCCTGGGCACATCACTTAACCCCATTTGCCTCAGTTTTTCATCTGTAACATGAGAGGGAAATGGCAAACCACTCCAGTATCTTTGCCAAGAAAATCCCAAATGGGTCATGAAGAGTCAGACATGACTGAAAAACAACTGCACAGCAACAAAATACGTCATTGCTACTGAAAAAGCTAAAATAATTTGATATAACAAAGTTGTTTAACTTTCTAGATCAAGGTTAAGTCTATGATGGTCAAACTACACTCAAAATATGATGCTTTATTCTGGGGGTCATGTTTTAGAGGGACACTGACAAACTAGGCAACATTCAGGGTGGGTGTTGAACAGGATGGTGAAAGATCTCGAAGTCTTGTCATGTGAGGAGTGCTAAAGAACCTGGGGCTAATTAATCAGAAGAAGTAAAGGGTTTTGTTTTATTTGGGGGGAATAGGGGTGCATAACTGCCTTTTAAAAAAAGACAAATTTCATATTTGAAAATCTGTCACGGAAAAGAAGGAGTAGACATATTTTGCAACAGAAAGCAGAATTAGGACAAATAGGTCAGAGTTAAAGAGAATTTCAGCTCAACATAAAGACTTTACATGATTCCTTCTCTCCATTAAAATAAATACTCATAAGCAATTTCTCTATCTTTAGGATGTTTCTAGTTCTTTCTCCTTATGATTGCCACTACACATCTTCTAATCTCTCCTCCCTTTCTATAAAAAAAAATGGTTTCTATATCCCTATGTAAACAAGAGCAAGTTTAGTGTTCTAGGATCCAAAACTAAGAAATAAAGGTTTAGGTAAATATTTAGAATTTGACTAAACATAGAATGGCTTTAAAAGTCTTCCAATAAAACCAAAACTCATCTTTAAAATTAAAAAAAATAGAAACCTGTGCCTTGAGCATAATTTCTTCCAAGAGATGAAAAGTGTGCAAGCTTACTCTTTAACTGAGCAATACTGCTACTAGGTTGATACTCCAAAGACAACAAAGAAAGAAGAAAATGTCCTATATGTACAAAATTATTTATAACAGCTTTTTTTGTAGTGGCAAATAATTGGAAACTGAGGGAATGCCCATGAATTGGGGAGTGGCTGAAGAAGTTATGGCATATGAATGTGATGAAACACTTATTATGCTATAAAAAAAATGAAGGTGATGGTTTCAGAGAAACTTGGAAAGACCTGTATGAACTGATGCAAAGTGCAATGAGCAGAACCAGCAGAACAATTTCTATTGTAACAGAGCTATTGGAAAGATAATTAATTTTGAAAGACTTAGTAACTTTGATCAATATAACGACCTACCACAGTTTCAAATAGACTTGTGATGAAATATACTATTTGCCCCCAGATACACAGCTGATGGGCTCTGGGCGCAGACAGCAGAGTGAAGCATGTTTCCTTCTCTTTCTTTTTCTTATTTTCCTTTTCTTTTTTGGGAACATGGCTAATATGAAAATTTGTTTTACATAACTATACATAGTTGTAGAGAGTTTTGTTTTTCTTGCCTTCTCAATGGGTGAGGGAGGGAGAGAATTTGGAACTGAAAATAAAACAAAATTGAGTTTCTAAAAAAAAGGGCAAATATCCTCACTAGGGCAAGGCATAATAGATATTCTATTCCTACACGTACAATATATCTGTCTTAGGAAAAAGCCAGGCTCAGGATGTTCAGGATATAGAACCACCACTGGCAGGAGCAGAGTGCCAATTATTTTCACTTATAGGGACTTCATTAAATAACATCTGGCATTTTTCTAAAATTTTTAGAAACATGGTTTTCTTTTTAAGACAAACTAAGCTAAACAAAAAATATTCTCTAATGAGAATCAGGTGCATGTTTCCTTATAAAACCAATTCAAATTATAATATCAGTGCAAGATATTAAAAAAATAATCCTGCAACATGAATAGTATTAAATCCCTCATATATGGGTTAAAGATATGTGGAAGCTCCTAACAGTCTCATTTAATACACAGTAAACCTAAATGATTATCAAGAATCATAACATTTAAAATAGTGGGAGTGATTACAAGCAGTATCAGTCACATAGGTAGGGAGAGTTACTATGTTAGTGACAGTCTCTAATGGTACAAAACCTTCAACTCCATGACAACTGCATTTCTCAGAATATTTTGCCTAAGATCAGCCCCAAAAAATAGGATCTGCTGACATTCTATCTAATTAAAGCCCTCCTAATTTGAGTACCTCCTACTTGGGTACCAACTTGGTAAAGTGAAATGCAAAAATATAAATAGAGTAAGTCCCTTCCTAGAGGATTCCTAAGGCAAACTAAACATGACACATACAGTGGGAAATATAGACACACATTCCACCAAAGGTTCATGAAAATATGGAAGAGCAGAATAGATTTTGGCAGGGAGCTCTAAAATAAAAGTAGAACAGAAAAGGAGGACCAGGTAGAAAAACACACTTTATTCATATGCTCAGCAATTTAGGATTTTTTTCTTTCCCTTTACAATACACCTAATACCTTTGTATTGGCACATTTCTCAAAGTGTCTGACTTCAAAACTCATGTGCTTGGCCAGCTAGGTTCCTAAACTCTGAGAGTGAAGAAGAAAATGACCACATTAAACAGATTCATGTGGATCCAGGGCACCATTACAGTAGAGAGCCTTAGAGAGTTCCTTTTCTGACTTTTTCAGAACATAGGAGGAATGTATAGCTAGGTACAATTTTATAAGTTTAATGGTCACACCTTTGACTCCCCTTTTTCTTTAAGAACCATTCTCAATTAGAAGGAAAGCGGAAAGCTGGGAAATAATTTTTATAGCCAGTGTTTCTGATAAAAGCCATACAAATCATTTCCCAAATGATAAATTGTCAAAAGATATGAACAGGCAGTTTTTAGATGAAGAAATTAAAGCTATGTATAATCATTTGAAAAAAAAATGCTCTAAGTCGCTATTGATAAAAGAAATGCAAATCAAAACAATTCTGAGGTACCACCTCACACCTATCAGACTAATATGACAGAAAAGGAAAATGATAAATGTTGGAGATGTGGGAAAATTGGATCTAATGAATTGTTGGTGAAGTTGTGAACTGATTCCACCATTCTGGAGAGCAGTTTGGAACTATGTCAAAGGGCTATAAAATTGTGCATCTGCTACTAGGTCTATAACCCAGAGATCATAAAAAAAAGGGAAAGGACCAACATGTACAAAAATATTCATGACAGTTCTTTTTGTGGTGGCAAAGAACTGGAAATTGTGGGGACGCTCCTCAATTGGCTGAACAAGTTGTGATAAATGAATGTAATGGAATACTATTGTTCTGTGAGAAATAATGAGCAGGCAGACTTCAGGAAAACCTGGAGAGACTTACATGAACTGATGCAGAGTGAACTGGGTAGAACCAGGAGAGCATTGTGCACAGTAACAGTTAGCAACATTGTATGATGATCAACTATGATTGCCTTAGCTCTTCTCAGCAATACAATGATCCAAGACAATTCCAAAAGACTCATGAGGGCAAATGCTATCCAGACCCAGAGAAAGAACTATGGAGTCTGAAGACAGATCCAAATATAATATTTTCACTTTTGTTTTTTCTTTCTCGTGATTTCCCCTTTTGTTCTGATTCTTCTTTTGTGAATAATGTGGAAATATGTTTAACATGATTGTATATGTATAACCTATATCAGTTTGCTTGCTGTCTCAGGGAGAGGGGAAGGGAAGAGAGGGAAGGAGAAAAATTTGGAACTCAACATCTTACAAAAATGAATACTGAAAACTATCTTTACATGTAATTGGAAAAAAAATACTATTAAGCAGGGGGAAAAGAACCATTTTCAGTCTTTCAGTATTAAACCTATTCTAGACTTCGCTTGAAATTAACATAAACAAATATGATCAAAGAAATAATAGTCCCCACTCCCATGAAAAGCAACATAGAAAGGGGAAAAGCAGAAAGGGCAAGATTCTGGGAAATAGTTATTGTCACTGTCGTCGTCATCATCATCATCAGTGCTGGTGTTAACATCTGAGGCTGGTCAAATTACCAATGTAATCCAACTAGATTCTTACTGCTGACCATTCTCAAGGGACAGGAGGCATAAGATTGGGAATGGTAAACAGAACTCCAATCGGGATAGCCATTTCCAAAGAAGTATACCTAATCGGCTAGTAAATACTGGTCTCTGCCACAATATACTCTCCTTCCTTCCTATCTTCACAATACAAACTCAAGTAGGTACAACTAGAATTCAAAGGGTTTTTAGAGATCAAGTCAAAAATCTCTTAATCCGTAGATGAGGAAAGTGAAGCCAATGGAGGTTAAGTGAACCGCTTGAAGTTATACAGGTAATGAGAGAACTGAACTTTGATTCTTTGGCTCCAAATAATCCAATGCTCTTTTCAGGACTGCACACAACCACCTTGATAAATACCATGTGCACAGCTGAGTCTCTAAACATATCATTGTCTTTAAGTGGAGGACATTTTACAAAAGCAAAACTAATAATTATAATAAGTAATGATAAATAATAGTCATAAATGTAGTAATGAGCACTTACAACCAATTTTAAAAGTTTCTGTTTTCTTTTAAATTATGGCCATAGATCTTTTTTGAAAATGCCACCTAAATATATGCTGAACCAGCCTATTGGGATCAGAGGGTATCTCAGCCAGATAGAACAGGGCATCATTATAGGTTTAGTTGTTGTTGGTTTTTTTTAACTCTCTCACCCCTATTTTAGCAGTTAGCATAGCTACAATAAGAAACAAAAATGTCTGCTTATTTCTTTGCCTTGAGTAATCTGTCACTAAATTGTTCACATCTGCACAATGCAATCAAAGTGGAAAATACAAAATTTTTCTAACCACACTGGTTAGAACAGCTTCATAAAATGGTGATGGCATCACATTTTAATAAACTTTTAATTCTGACCATTCTTAAAAGTGAAAGACTATGGCCTGTTTCAGTTGAACATCAGTTATGTGATTAACAAAGGACAAATACAACCAACCCACCCCAATGTAGTTCTACTACTTTATCTCTCCAGAAACCAGACAGACCTCAAAAGATGTTTTGTTGGTTCAGGAACTCATTGTGTATTGTTTAAAAAAATAGTCTGCAAAGGATGTTTGACAAGCATGATTAAATCTAGCAATTATAAAGTGAAATGCAAAATATAAAGAGAGTAAAGCACTTTCCAGAAGATTCCTCAGGAAAAATTAATATGACACAGGTAGGAAAGACATACAGGGTGTCCCAAAAGATTTAGTGCCATTTTAAGCTACTAAAGCTCAAAACTGCACTAAAACTTTTGGAACATCCCATAGAGATAACTTTACAGAAAGGAAACGAGAATAAGAAGGCAGAATAGGCCTGGGCAGAGTACTCAAAAGTGAAAGTAAAACAGAAAGGCAGGAACAGGTAGAAAAATATTATTTACAAGTTCAGCCATTCAGGATATTCTTTCTCTATAGTACACCTAATACCTTTGGTTTGGCACATTTCTCCAAAAGAGATGGCTTCAATTTTATACTCATAAACTATGTTGTTGCATTTCTTTGTAATCCTGAGGCTTAAGACAGTGCCTGGCATATGGCACTTAATAAATGTTTGTTGACTAATAAGCGCCTGTTGTCAGGCATTTCCCAAAGCCACAGCTGGATTTTCTAGGCTAAAAAAACATATCTGTTGAAGTAACAAAGACTCTAGAGTAATATCTATAGTAACAAAACATGCACCCCAACCCTATACTCTTGCAACATTGATATTTTAGGGGATGGGGAGGGAATGGTCCTGAAAGAGGCTACTACTGTTAAGTCAGGGAACTTGGGTGGTAAAAATAACTATTTTCTGTAAAGCATCTGTTTAATTTAGAAGAGTTTTTTTATGTGAGAAAAACTTCCAAATACATCTATGTGTATTTATATGTTTTGGGATTTCACAGTCCCTCTCCCAAATGATGAGACATTAGAAGTCCTTTGAGCTCCCATCCAAATTAAACCCTGCTTGAGGATGAGAATTCTAGGATTCAAAGGACCCTGCATTAAGGGATGGAAGGGACTATCTTATCTAGTCCTTGTAGGCAGGAACTGTCTTTTGTTTCTTTTTGTATCCCCAGAGCTTAGCATAGTGCCTGACACATAGTAAGTGTTTCATATATACTGACTAATTGATTCTGCCTCTACATTTTAGAAATGAGACAACCAAGGCTTAAAGTGGTAAAGTGACATTTTCAAGATCCCATTGATAATAACACTAATTCAAACTCAGGTCCTCTGATTCCAAATCCAGTATTCTTTCCATTCCAGATGTTAGCGAACAGATCAAAACACTTTCTGACTAAATATCCCTCAAAAATCTTTAAAAAATTATGATGATATTTTATACATTAGAAATTTTGGAAACTATAACGTGGCATGACACATACAACAAACGAAATTTCAAAACTCAAGCATTCAACTGAGTATTTTTAGGTAACAGTGGATAATTAGAATAAAAAAAATCAATGAAAGTAAAGTAGCAAAATCTCACCTATCCTTGTAGTTTATTACAGTATCAATAATGGCATTCATCTGCTTTGTCAGTTTGGGGGGGTTTGGCGACAATTTCTCAGCTGGCGGTCGGCCTCTTCTCTTTTTAGCTTTTTCCACATCTTCCTTCCCAGGCTCCTTCTCCACATTTCTTCGTCTTTTTCGTTTCTTGAGCCGCACTTCCTCTTCCATTTCTTCCAAATTACCGTCTTCAATTGCCTATTATCCATAGATGTAAAAAGGGTGGAAAAATCAGCACAATTAAAAAAAAAAGAAAGGAATTTGAATGGTCAGATTGAATAAAATTTAAATACTAAAGAAAACAAAAAGTTAACAATAATCATCGGACGTAGGTAAAACATTACCACCATATTGGATAAACACATCTCAAGCCTACTTTGGCTTCATCAAAATAAACTAAAGGCCTATACAGCTCTAATAGGAAATATGAGTAACTTTTATAAAGAAAAAAAAAAGACACAACTCTAAACACGATCTGTTTAAATACAACTAAATCCAAACAAAATTAATCCAAATAAAAGTAAGGAGGAGAACTTGGTGTCCCATTATTACAAGCAGGCGGAAAAACTCCTGTGACTACATCTTCAAGCAATCAAACACAAAATTCAGCCTTTTTTTTTTTTTGGTTTTCTATTAATTTATTCTTGATTCATAAAATAAAACAAATCAAAATCCTGTCTAAATTTTGTAATTTCTGTGCCATAAATCAGACCCAGAATGAATTACAAAGCCACATTTCCTTACAAATGCACTTACAGCACACACACCGCCACAAACAAAAAACACTTTCTCCAAATTACCTGCAAACGTTTGCCTTAAACACAGCCAGCAGCTCTAATGCAGAGAGATAATAAAATAGCTATAAAAAACAACCAGGTACAAAAGAAACCTGTTCACAAATGGCTAAAAGATCCATGTGACAAATACAGAAGTTACACTTTCTTTCTGGGTAAATTACAAAACTTAAAAAATATAAGAAAAAAACAGAAAAATAAAACATGCAAAAGATAGAAAATTTGACCACACAAGGAAAAAAATTAAATAAATCTTTAAATCACATTTTAAGATTAATGCTTTCTCAAAACATAACTGATGTTATTTGTTCCTCCTGTCTCTCAATATTGCCTTGAGTATGCTAATGCTAATCAATCCTTTCTCGAAACTGAAAGAGCTCTAATCATAAGGCAATTACCTTCATTTCTCCACAGCACCAAACATGGCTAATATTTATGATCATGTGAGTATAACAATCAATATAAAGAGTGATTACAGCTCAGACATCATTTCTTTCACTTATGTACAATGTCTATTAAAAAAAAAGGGTTTTGTGAAGAAAACCTGGTGCAAAACACAAAGCAACCTGGCATGTTAAAAATGCCAGGGGGATTTCAAAATCTGTTTCCTATGCATCCTCCGATGTGCAAATCCATAGAACAAACATGAACACAGAATCCTGAGGGACAGTCTGAGACTAGGCCTTAATAATCAAAAGACAATTTCCATCACGCTTCCACAGTGCTCAGATAACCACTATGAAGGAGCCTTGAGATCTTATGAGTTAGGAGGAAAAAGGAAGAAAAAAAAATCTGCACATAATTTCATTAATATTCATTTGGCTAAAACAGGACATCCACTATACAGTCATACACATTGCAGCTAGCAAAGATGAAGAAAAAGAAACTGGTCCGCAAATCTTGGAAGCTGAAAATGCTAATAATAAATACAGCATGCAAGGCTGTCAACAGTTAATGTTATTTGCTCTCCATAAGCACCCAGTTGTACACAGAAATCCGGACGGAGAACACCGGCTTTGGATGTGTCACACACCTACACATGCCTGGGATGTAGTTCTACTGAATCTTCAAGACGGCAATGAAAAAAGATATTTACCTTACCACTATCAGCAGGCCGGCTATCGGAAATCACAGTTAGTGGGGATAAAATTAACAAGCCAGCAAAGCAGCGAGCTGCTAGTCTCTTCATCAGCTGATCAGGAAAAAAAAGAGAGCTGGGGAAAGGCTATGTTTTCATATACAAGTAATTTTATTTTACTGAAAATTTAATACTGAAAGGGTTGTGGATACTCAAATCTGCTGTTTCATTCTCCCCACGACAAGGCCCGAAGCCTCCTTCCTCCAGCCGGCTTTAATATTGACAACTACTTATCATATTTTCCCCTTATTATTCCAGGCAGCAGAATTAGATGGCTATTAGCTCAGGTGGTTTCTGATTACTGCTAGCATCTTACTAATTCTATCAACATAAAGCAATTCAATATCTTATTTTAATTAAAAAAAATAAAAACAAGGTATGTCATTTTTGTGTTTTAAAACCTGTTTTACTTATTGTATGTAACTGTATTGTTTTCTGAATAGGATGCACAGGACCTGAAGCATTTTAAATGATTTTAAAAATAGAAAAAAGGACAAAAGGAAAATATTTTCATTTTAAGGTACTTAAGAAAAAAGCAATGTGTATATATTAAAACCCAATTATTTAGCACCGTTTTTTTTCTTTCAAAAATTCTTAATTGTTACACTTCACTTTCATTTTCATCCTGTAAAAAATTATCTTTCCCCCCTCCCCTCCCCTTAAGTGAGATGTACAGGGGGGAAAGGGAGGAGGGTCCTAACAAGGGTTTTCTTTTTTCACTCCTCAGTTTTTGAGACAAAGGAGCAAAGTCTAAGCTTAAGGTGTTTGCTATTTTGAGTCTAAATCTATGAGTAGTTGATAAGTGAAAATAAATTAAACTGGCAACAGATTAGTGAAAGTCTTTAAGGTACATACTAAGCCGTGCATATTAATTTTAAATTTAGGATTTAGAATTACATGGAATTATACTTAAAGTACTGACCAGTCTTCCACTTATATTAAGGTTGTATGCAGGAATGCAGAGAACCACAAGACATCTTCCCTCCTCCCCAAAGCCCCCAAACATTCATACTGCAGGGCTTAATGTTCACTGATTTCTAATGGTCTTTTCCTAGTGTAAATAAATTTCTTAAATATACCCTAATGCTTTTTCACTTATAAAGTTCAGCAAGATCACTTCTGCATGTAAGCCAAATTATCAGTTGGAGGTTATAAACTGTCATTGTTTTTTAAGTTGATTTATTAAACTGGTTCAACTGACTGAACTCTGTGCTAAGGGGTAAAAAAAAAAATCAAAACTAAAAAAAAAAAACCAAAAACCAAAAAACCAAAACCAAAAAAAATTGCTATACAAAGCTAAAGTACCACACAAAAAGAATTCCCTTCCAAACCTTTAACCAGCACAATAATGAAATAAATCACAGAAGCAAACCCCCAGTTTCCGACTGGTGACGTCTGGCGCAACAGTGCGAGAGCCCTAATTCAACATACAGACGTCTCCCATGCTGAACTGCCTCTAGACTTAATGAAGTGAATAGGAAGGAAGTCAGGGGGAAAAAAAAGTGTACAAATAAGAAATTAACACTTTCCTTCCCTACTGAAACAGACATCTACAACTATAGCTAAGTTTGGTGAGGCATCTGTTTTCTTAAAGGCACACTGTACTCATTCTGCTTGGGGCTTCGTACCGAAAGCCCAGATGGTGATACTAACTTCAGCCAAGTTCAAATAGTTAACTGTATACTTCAGCTTGCATTTTCCTGAACGAAAAGTGGGTATTTCACTTTCCACCACTGGATGGCAATCTTTTTTATGGAAAAAAGGCATTTTCATGACATAGGTTGTGCAAGAACATGTTAATAGGACCTCAAATTGGCTCAGAGCCAGCCTTAGCTAGCAGGGGCCAGCAGCAAATTCCACTGACAAAAGGAAAGAAAAGTATCATAAGAAGTGATCTGTTCAGATGAAGTATTTTAATAAAGCAAAACCACAATAGAAAGCACCTGATGGCACCATGTTCTGTGAGTTGAATCAAGTCTCCTTTTTTATATAATAACACAGTGTATCTTTTTCATTTTAACACAGAAAGCCTTTATATGAACATCATGCCCACAACACATCGATACAGAGGACATGTTATGCCTGTTCCTCCCGGCTCCATGAGTTTGGGTGTGTAGGAACCCCAACTGAGAGTCTCTATGCTGATGACTCTCAAATCTACCTGTCCTGCCCCAGCCTCTCTGCTGACCTCCAATCTCATATCTCCAACTGCCTTCAGACATGTCCAATTGGATGTCCAGTAGACATCTCACTGAATATATCCAGAACTTGTTCTCTTTCCTTCTAAATTCTCCCCGCCCTCACCGTTACTGTAGGGAACAACATTACCCTCCTAGTCCCTCAGGCTCACCACCTAGGAGTCACCCTGGATTCCTCACTCTTGCTCCCCCCTCCCCCACCACATATCTAAGTTGTAGCCAAAGCCAGTTGATTTTACCTTTGCAACATCTCTCCAATACACTCCCCCCCTCTGTCCTCTGACACTGCCACCACTCTAGTGCAGACCCTCATCACCTCATGCCTGGACCACTGAGACAGGCAACTGTTGGGTCTGTCTGCTAATTCTCTCCCCACTCCAATTAATCCTCTATTCAGGCATTAAAGTGATTTTCCTAAAGCACAGGTCTGACCATGCCACCCCCTACTCAATAAGCTCCTCCTATCACCTCCAGGATCAAACACAAAATGCTTTCTTGGGCATTCAAAGTCTTTCATAATCTATCCCCCTTCCTACCTTTCCAGTTCTTACATCTTACTCCCCAACACATTTGGGGATCTTTGATCTTTGATCCCATGACACTGGCCTCCTGCATTGTTCTCAAAACAAGACATCCCATCTCTTGGCTACAGGCATTGTCTCTGGTCTGGGATGCTCCCCCTCCTCCAATCTAACTACTGACTACTGACTTCCCTGGCTTCCTTGAAGTCTCAATTAAAACCCTGTCTTCTACAGGAAAATTACCCTATCGCCTATTAATCTTAGTGCCTTCCTTCTGTTAATTATTTTCAATTTTTCCTGTTCACAGCTTGTTTTGTATGTATTTATATGAATGTTTTCATCCCCATTAGATTACAAGCTACTTTAGGGCAGTGACTGCCCTTTGCCTTTTTTTGTATTTCTGGTGCTTAGCATAGTGTTTGGCATATGGTAGGTGCTAAGGGTGGCTAGGTGGTACAGTAGATAGAGCACTGGGTTTGGAATCAGGAAGACTCATCTTCATGAGTTCAAATCTGGCCTCAGATACCCTGGACAAGTCACTTAACCCTGCAAAATGAGTTGGAGAAGGAAATGGCAAACTGCTCCAGTACCCTTGCCAAGAAAACCCCAGATGGGGACATGAAGAGTTGGACATGACTGAAATGAATGAATAGCTGAACAGGTGCTCAATAAATATTTATTGATTGGAATGATCTTCGTCTACACTTAAGCATATTTAGGTGATTCCTTTCCTTAAAGCCCCAAATCTTTTATCCCCTTCTGCATGAAGCCTTCCCTGATCCTTCCAGATAAAATGTGTTCCCTCCTTTTCCATTTCTCATATCTCTCTGTACTTAGTACATCCCATTTGTAGTTATTTGTGAACATGCCTGATGTCCCATACTGGATTGTACACCCTTTGAACCCTGAGATTGTGTCAGCTGAGGCCACTAGATGGGTTGGATCTGGAGTCAGGGAAGAAGACCTGAATTCAAATATGACCTCAAATGCTTGTGTGACCCTGGTAAAGCCACTTAACCATCGTCTGCCTCAGTTTCCTAATCTGTAAAATTAGAATCATAATAGTACCTACCTCACAGGGATCAAATGAGGCTCAAATGAGATAATGTGTGTACTTTGCACTTAAAAGTGCTGTATACACATGCTGGTTATTATCATGTTTTCAGCTCTGCAGCCTTAGTGCCTTGGGCAGTATGTCACATGTATTAGTTGCCTAATAAGTGTCTCTTCAATTGAATTCAATGAACCCAGGATCTCACACAATTACATAGACAGACATGATTCACTTGCCGTGAAAAAAGTAACAAAGGGGAGAAAAAAATAGGCATCGTACACAACCTACTCCACTCTTCCCCAAACACCTTCAGTTTTACCTTAGACTTTTTAAATGATCAAAGAAGTGGCAGCCATCATACAATAGGGTCATTCCAAGATATTTCCAAAGAGCTTATTCTAAAAACTTCTAACAAGTAGAATTTCTTAGGAAGGAAATGGGACATTTGACCTTCTTAAATGTACCAAATTCTTTCCCCCTGAAACCCTGCACCCCAGTGTCTTTATCTCCACAGTAGCTAAAGCAAAGCCCCCACAGAAGTTGCCACTAGCTGCTGCAGTATTATTGGAGGGAGTTTGCCAGTTTGGGGGAAGTATGTGTGGGTTGGGGAATTCCAACCCTCAAGGGGGACATATTGTGCCCGCCAATGAAAAACATATCGCATGGAAACACTGAGACTGATTGGGACACCTTTTGTTCTCATGGCTTTCTCCCTAACATAGAACCTTGCTCCTTTGCAAGGCAAAAATCAACATTCCTGAAATTAAAGTGTAAAATAGGACTGCATGTTGGTACCTGTTCCCACCACATCAACACACAACATGCAGAACTAAGTGATATGGGGCAAGTTTTCCTCAGAGAACTATGGTAGCAGTACAACAGGGAGCAGGTTTAGTCTTGCCCAATTAATGACTTCAGACCCTTCCATAAAGCACTTTTTAAAAAGAAAATTAGCAATATATACACATAGTATTCATGAAAAGAAAGCCAGTGGATCTGAGCAAGGAATTTATTTTGGTATATAGGAAATAAATGCTTTATGATTAAAAAGAGGCTGTAAAACATATAATTCTGTAACTACTCTAAATATTATTGGGCAATGTGCTATCTCCTCTGGGAAGCTTTCCTTGATCACTTCTTAATGTCACCTTTCCTGCATGGAGCTTCATGAGGCTTTTTCTATACCTCTTTTCTGTATTTATCATCTATTACATTGTACATCATATATCCCCTCCCCCCATAATGTAATGAATGAAAGGGCAAACGAAGGCAGAGACACTAATCTTGTCTTATCTAAACTGTGTAGTTCACCAAATATCTACCATAATGCTCTGCACACACTAAGTGTTTAATAAATGTACATTAAACAATTTAATAATAGCTATTTTCTTGGCTTTCCATCCTACAGAACAGAACTAGTCAATGTTATATTTAAAGAAAATGTGATTTGAATTTCAGCCTAACTGAAGGGTTAATAAACTTTACTATATTCTGTACTTACACAATTTTAAGACCAAAAAAATCTTAAATTATTTTTATAAAAATTGACATTCATTTTTATAATACACAAAAATGTTATTGCCATTTTATAGTTACATGAAGAGGGAATTCAAAGGAAAAACTGGAGCCAGGGTAAGATGCCAGGAAACCAGGTGTTCGTAGGGTTTTTTTTCTCCTTTTGTCAAAACACTTAATAATGAAACTTCAAAGAAGTTATAACCATCTGGATCTAAGATGAGCGTTGATGTTAAGAATGCTTCCCCAAGTTAAAAAAAAAGTTGGTTTTGGGGAAGGAGTAGGGCAATGTAGGGATAATGACAGCCTGATTGATCACCAGTTAACAGCAGCCACAACTGGCACCTTTGGAGAAGTATCCAAAATCACACAGGCACAAGCAACACAGTGGTTTGAGGATGCTCTTCTGATGAATTGCTAGTAATAGCCTTAGAAATTTAAATATGTACAAGTCAGTAGGACTCCCTTCTTCCACCCCCACCCCAAAACAATTTATCACAAAGTTACATACATCATTTTCTTATTCCCTGGTCACACTCAACTTCCCATCTTTTGGGGCAGAAGGCTCAAATCGATCTATAAGTATCTGAGAGCATAATGAACACCATGCTAGAGAAAACAGTTACTTATTTTAGCCAGAGTTCACTTATTTGGCTGCTTCAACTATCAATAACACAGCTGAAAACCACGATGTACACAAGAATGTCCCTCATCCAGAATAGATAGCACAAATTCTACAAACTAAAATTTACAGTCTTCACTAATAAAACCTTCACAAGAGCCTAAGGAGATCTCCTACTTACTTCTGCTTTATATGCAATTCCAACAAGCTTAATTAACTAGTTTTTTAACCTCTGTAGGTTGTAAGCAGCAATCTAGAAGTGGCTAGAAGTAGGAAGAACCACCGAGACGCAGGCAAATTGAGAATAGAAGCAAACAGTGGTAAATATTTACCTAACAATGAAGGAGACAGAAAAACTACAAAAACTAGACATAAGAATTCTGAGAGCATTCAGAAGGCACAGCATTATGAGGCCATCTAGGCAGAGAAAAACACATCTTAATCATCCCTGAGGACACCATAGTATTATAGGAAAGTATTATGATTAATAGTTAAATCATGCTCAATATATCCTGCATAAAAGATTTATCCTTCAAACCTTGTTAAATTTTTGAAAAAAATGTTGTCTGGGAAATTCAAGTGTAATATTTCCTTTTCTCAGAATGCCAGAAAAGTGATGCCTTCTATTTATAACATAAGGTATCCAATCCTTTTTCATGTTTTGGTGTTTACCTATTTCTTCCAGAGCATCATAATAATGTATGAACACAATTTGCCACTGCCCACCAAAAACAAAACAAAATAAAAAATACTACATCTGAAAACTGAGTAGCTAGATGGTGCAGTAGATTGAGCACTAGGCCTGGAATCAGGAAGACTCATCTTCCTCAGTACAAATCTGGCCTCAGACACTTAACAGCTATGTGACCTTGGACAAGTCACTTAATCCTGTTGACCTCAGTTTCCTCATCTGTAAAATAAGCTGGAGAAGGAAACAGTAAAATACTCCATAGCTTTGCCAAGAAAGATCCCCCAAAAGGGATCATGAAGAGTTGGATTTGACTGAACAATAATAGAATCTGAAAAATACCCATCCCAAGCTTAGCTTCATGTAGGCTATGTCTATTTGACACAAAGCATTTAATTGAAATGATGACCACTTGTTAGTGTCATTATACTGAACACCAGAGTTAACTTATAGTTTCAAACATACTGTAAGCCATTTTGATATCATACAGAAATGGCAAATCACTTCGTATCCAATTTTGAAGCACAAACAAAATTGGAAATGTGACAGAGGTTTTTGGTCCCCTGAGGCTGGCTCGCTAACTTTCTGGTCATCTATGTGGGGGTTATATAAAGATGCAGGAAGCTTATAGAGATTTTCCCAGATTCCTGGAGATATAAGACAGATAAAGGAACGATGCTCTGAAGAGGAAAATGGGCTGAAAAACAAGATGTGTCTTAGTGTGTACACAGTATGTCTGACAAGCAAAAAAGTAAGCAACATCTTATCCCAAAAACTAAAATGAGTGAAAAAAATCCTTAAGGGACCAAATCTGACTGCTACCAAATCTAAAGGAAATTATTTTGTTTCTAGAGCTGGAATCAGGAGATGTGGGCCATTGGGCCCCCTGGCTGTTCATTTAGCATGTTTATGACAGAGAGACGGCAACATGGATAGAATGCTGGACTTGGAGTCAAAAAGTCCTGGATTCAAATTCAGCCTCAGATTCTATCTATGTCACTCTGGGCAAGTCACTTAACTGCCACCTGCCTCAATTTCCTAATCTGTAAAAATAGAGATAACAAGAGCACGTGCCTCCCAAGGCAGTTGTGAGAAGCAAATGAGATAATAATTATAAAGAGCTTTGCAAACCTTAAAGTGCTATATTTGGCGATGATGATGATGATGACGATGATGATGCTTTGCTGCCTTCAAAATGGCAAAGTTATCACTAGGTGCACTTTTAGATGTCTTTTGTTTCTCCAAAGAGTTCGGGCCATAACACTAATTTCCCCCAAGTGCTATTTTCAGCCTTTAACCCCCATGCTCTAGAAACAGCAACGGTTCAGTTTACTCTAGCCAGCCTTATTTTTCACTGTTCCTCGATGGGAATCCTCTACTGACCATCAGGTCCGTCTCCTTAGGGTCTTAAAAACATATGCATTCTGACTTCCGTGCCCTTTAGTCAGGCTTTCTCCCCTACCTTCTTCATCTGTCTAAATCCTATCCCAAAAGCCCAGCTCAAGGTCCAGATCCTCTACAAAACCTTTTCCAATTATTTTAGTCCATTTCGATCTTTCCTTTATCTGAACTCTGCTGGCACTTACAATCCATAATGAGCCTTTTAGTGACTGATTATTTTCTAGGGAAATGGACATGGAAGGGCCCTCGGGGGTCATTTATTCCATCCCTTTCATTATTATAAATGAGGAAACTCACACCCATGGTGGACAAGTGACTTGTTCAAGGTGTCTTTTACCATTCTCTATTTTTTTTTAATCTGTGGGTCTTGTCTTCCCAGATACACTGTAAACCTCCTAATGGCAGGAACCATGTTTTATACTTCTTTTGTAACCCCTCCTAGAATGGCTAAACCAATGATGAGCACTTAGTAATGGTCATTATTATTATTTGGGAAAGAGTATGGGGAGGAAATGAAGGGAAAATCTGGATTTGTGATTTCCTAAGCATGAGAAGGTGCAGGAAAAGAAAATTCCTCTCTTGATGCATTCCTGACATGATGAACAACTTAGAGCCTCAGAGTCTTGCCAAGATCACTTGATCTGTCTAAAGTCACACATCTTGCAAGCGGCAGAGGCAGGACTTCGATCCATGTCATCCTAACTCTAAGGTCAACACAATCCACTAAGCCACACTGTCACTCCATTGTTTAATATCTACTGATACTCAAGGTTTGGATGAGCTTTATCTGTTACTGTGACCTCCAGAGTCAATTTCTATTTCCAAACTTCAAATTCTAATGTCCCTCTCTAGCATTATCTTTCTAGCAGGTAACTTCTTATTTCATCTTTTGCTGCTATGATAGGACTTAAAAAGAAAGCATAAACTTTAAAACCAGGGCTATAAGTTCAGACTGAAGTGGAGAGATGTAAAATTTCCTAAAGCATTCAAGGTATCATAGCATTTCTGAATAATCTAAGGTAGGGATGGACGAAAGCACTTTGAGCCACGAGTGGAAGAGGCAAAGAAGGAAATTTAGGTTGAAAGTAAGAGAAAATTTCCTAATAATTGGAACTATTTAAGTGTGGCATGAATTGCCTTGGGAAACAGTCCATTTCCTCTTGATTAAAGGTTTTCAAGCAAAGGATGGAGGATTCCATGGGGGAGATCTTGCACTAGGGATGTTCAGGAAGGCATGAATAGGACTCAATCGCTTGTGGGGTCTTTCCCAACTGAAATTTCTTAAAATAATTAAGCAGATAAATATGTAACCTTCTTCTTGCTTCAATTGTAGAGATTTGGGATAAATAAGTTATTTGTACAAATTTTAAAATGAAAACCAATAAAAATAACCACTGGGATTAGACAAAAAGATTATTAATTCTGTTGTATCTAAACCTGTGATTTCAATGATGTAGAGAACTCCAGGTAAAGAAACTTCTACCTATCTAGATTTACACAGCTATTCTGTCACATACAGACTCAGAGAAAGTGTCTTGGGGACTGAAAAGTTAAGGTAACCTGTCCAGGGTTGTGTATCAGTAAGGCAAGTGTCACAACATCCATGGTGACCATGAATATGTATAGTTCTGTATTGCAGAATATAAAAGACTCTCCATATAGAAGGCAGAAGAAGTAAAATGTTTATTCAGACACCAGAGGATCAAATCCCAAAACCAATAACTCCAATTCAACATAGCAGCAATTATATCCCCAAACCAGCAAGTCCATTTCATTATAACAGCAAAGAATTTAAAACACAATATCACAGCAGGGAGCCAAGCCAACCTTCCCCTCTGCTGGGGCCTTCCCATAAACACTTACTCACAAATCCTAGTTGTCTGCTTGCCTGTGTCCTCTCCCGCAATTCCTCTCCCACAGTTCTGAGAGCCAGCTTAAGGGCTACCCTCAGAGTATACATACCCTTTTTAGAGACAGAAGGCTTCAAAACCCTAGTGACCTAATTAGCAAAAGGGTATGGGCCTTCCTACGAACAAGCTTCCCCTAATCAAGCTTCCCTTAAATAGCTCCACCTGAGACCTATTAATGGGACTAAAGGGTGGGGAAGATCTTTAATCACATTAACACCACAGGTTTCATGACCTCTAAGTGATAATTTGAACCCAGGTCAACCTGACTTGTAAACCAGCTATCCACATGATGCCTCTCATTTAATATTATTAGCAAAAAAAAATATATGAGACTAGTTATTCTAAGAACTTGGAATAGCACCTGTGACTTGATCAGTGAGGGTGAAGGAAAGATAAGCTCTCCAATTCTCCCCAGATTCCCTGCAGACAACAAAATGTGAAGAGCTGGGCTTTGTCCTCAGAAGCATGGGAACTAGAAGCAAAGGTGATTCTCTGAAATGAAGACCCATTGGCGAGGTAGAGGGCTGCTCCGAGCTTTGCTAGGAAGGTGTCCCTATCTTTGATTTGACCATTTTCTATGCTTTTATACTATTTGAGGAGAATCCTTCAACCTTGAAAAATTACACCGTAGCCAGTGTCTGTGGGGGAGATGTGAGTGCATGGGTGTAAATGATTACCAAGTAGTGAGTGATTAATGTGGCTTTAATCTCACCTTTACCCTTTGCAGTCCTTGGGTTGTATATTTACATGCATTTTTAAATGCAGGAGAATTATAGCTACAAGTATTTTTTTTTAAGATTGAGATCTGAGGCCTAGAAGGAGATTGTATATGCATGTGTGTGTGTGTGTGTGTTGCACATGCCACCTTTTGGAAGATAGCATGGGAATAATTGTAGTAACAATGTTCACATAGCATCTACTGTATACTAGGCATTATGCTAAGTACTTTACAAATATTATCCCATCTGATCCTCATAACAACCCTAGGTCGATGCTATTATTATCTCCATGTTACAGATGAAGAAACTGAGATAAACAGAACTTAAGTGATTTGCCCAAGGTCAAATAGCTAGTATCTGAGGATAGATTTGAACTCAGACTTTCATGACTCAAAGTCTAGCATTCTTTCCACTCCTCCCTCTAACTGATCTGAAAGAAGGAAGTCTTAGAGGGGAACAGCTCTAGGAAAAGGTAAAAACTAAGACCTGGAAAAAATATTTCTACATGACTTGGAGGTATAATATGAAGCAGTGGTTATATAGAGGAGGGTAGGAAAAAGTCTGTATAGAAAAAGAGAAGATTTAGACAAAAATGAGAAAAAACCCAGAAATTTCCTCGGTGTGAGAAAAATGAGGATTACAGTTCTATTGGTTCTATTGTGGATGATGGCTTTGCATGTGTACACACATTCACAAACACATATATTTCTTAAAATTCTACTACTAAAAGGCTTTATAACCATTAGGGTGTTTTTTGGCAATCTCTTGCCCCAATTAAAAAGGAGAATCTTTACAAGAGAATGGGTTAAAAATTTAAGAGAAGTGATGTTTAATAAGTTAGACTCAGTGAAAAGTGACAAGTTTAATAAGTTAGACTCAGAGGACCTCACTGTTTTGGAATTTAAAAATTCTTGTACCAAAAAGCTCTGTCATAGCACAGTAAGGGAAAAATTCAAAAAGAAAAATATAGAAAGAAAACTATTCTTTGATTTTTTTAGTTCTTCTTCCAAACTAGATATTACCAAGTAAATATTCATTTGCCTCTTTAAATATAAAGAATGGAGAAGTTGGGTAGAATAAATGTTTTGGACCATAACTGGGTAAAGGATACAAATAAACTGGACAGGATCATCAGACTCGAGTAATAACAAGATAAAATGGTGGAAAGTATAACAACAAAAAAATCCAGTGGAAGCATATTAATGAATTTATAGGGTAGAAGTTCTTAATCTAATTTATGTGTTCAGTCTGATGAGGACTATGCACCCCTTTACCATGTTTTTAATGTTTTTTATGTTTAATGTTTTTATGTTTTTTAAAAAATGTGTTTAAATATTTTTTAAAAACATGTTTAAATGGTTTTGTTAAACACAAAATTAAGTACGTAGGACTACGAAGGAAATAAATTATAATAAAATTATAAGTTATCAAAATAAGAAAAAAACAAATTTGTAACCCTCAGATTAAGAATCATTGTTATAGAGGCAGCTAGGTTGTGCAGTGAGTAGAGCACCATCCCTGGAGTCAGGAGGACCTGAGTTCAAATGTGACCTCAGACACTTGACACATATGCTAGCTGTGAGACGTTGGGCAAGTCACTTAACCCCAATTGCCCTGCCCCCCACAAAAAAAACCAAACCAAAAAAAGAATCATTGTTATAGGGCAAAGTCTGCAACAGTGAGCCAATCTTTTTGGAATTTTGACAAATTAACTTTTTGATTTCACAAACTCTCCTCTACAGTCTTTTATCTTCCCAAGACACCATTATCACATAAAATAATTATTTTAAAAATTAAAGAGATTTAAAATTACTTTCATCTTGAAACACTGGGGAAAATTTCACAACATTCCATGATCCAACTGGAGAGATTTAGTCCTTCAGGGATACTCATTAATTCATTCAACTACTACAACTTTAGCACTGTACTGTTTGCTATGGGGGCCAAAATAAAAGTATAATTTGTAGTCTTTACCCTTCAAAATAGAAATCCAAGGTCTTGATTTATACAGAATTGGTTAATAAGCCCTTGATCCAAGTGAGATGACAGACACAGTGTTTGGATACCTTAAATTACTAGGTAGTGGTGGTAGTAGTAGCAGCAGCAGCAGCAGCAGCAGCAGTAGTAGTAGTAGTAGTAGTATGTCTCATATGCACACTATGTGATCCTGCCTATCACTTAGTGACAGCTCTAGACAACTCTCCAAGACTATAAGTTGCAAAAAAGGTGTCAACCTGCATTGACCTAAAAGTTCCCTATAATGATGAAATGACAGGTTCAGTCCCTATCTGTATTATCATTATCATTATCCATGATCTCATCAACAGAGACATTTCCTCCACCTGAGCAGAGAGCAAGCCATCTCTATTGTCTCATCACGTACCATTTTTATCAATGTTTTACCTAAAGCATTTTGTTCCATCTACTCCTCAGAAGATCTACACAAGATGGTGGAGGCCTTCCTTTAGTTCTTATTACATGATGGGAACACAGGCACACTAATAAAATATTGTGAATTGGTCCAGATTTTCCAAAAGCAATTTGGAATTAATTATTAAAGTAACTCAAATGACTATATTCTTTGGTCCAGAGAATCTACTCTCCAATAGGGAAGCCAAGGAGGTCAAAAACAGAAAGAAAGAGCCTTTATTCACCAAAGTATTCATAAAAGCCCTTTCTGTGGTAGTAAAAAACTAGAAATTAAATAGGCACCTAACAAATAGGGAATTACTAGCCAAATAGTGGCACAAAAATTTAAGGGAATGTTGCTATACCATAAGAAAAAATTAATATGAAGGCTTAGGAAAAACAAGGGAAGGCTTACACAATTCTGGCTTTTCCAGAAAGCACTCTCAGCTATTCCTTCTCATGCCCCCTAATTATACATGTTGCCCAAGGTTCTGTCCCACACACTTACTGATTTGACAACTCTTCTTTTTCTCTACTCTCTTTCCCTTGGTCCTTCTCTGTCTTTCTCCCTCTGTCTCTGTGTCTGTCTCTTTCAGTGATCCCATGTGTTTAACCATCATCTCTATGTAGCTGATCCCAGATTTATATATCCAGCCTAATTCTCTCCCTTGAAGTTTAATTCCAGATAAACAATTATCTATCGGACAATTCAATCCCAGAAACATCCTAAATGAGAAATATCTGAAAATGAACTTTTCTATTCCCCTAAACCCTGCTCTTTCCCAATACTTTCTATTTTTAAAGAAGGCACTACTAACTTTCTAAACTCCCAGGTTCATAATCTCAGCAACACACTTGAATCCTCATTCTCTCTCACCCTGCATAATCAGTTGCCAAATCTTGCTGTAACCATATTCACAATGTCCCTAACATCCGACTGCTTTTTTACAATTAAATAGTTACCACCTAAGTTCAAGGCCTTATCAGCTCTCCTCATGACTTTTCCAAGAAGCTCCTAATTATTCTCCATACTTCTAGTCTCTGACCACTCTAGTCCATTCTACACACTGCTGCCAAAGTCATTTTCCTTAAGCACAGATGTGATTGTGTGACCCTCTCACTCCACTAATTCCAGTGGCTTCCTATTGCCTTTTGAATAAAACATAAACTCTGTTTAGCTTTTAAAGGCCTATCCAACCTGGCCTCAATATACTATTCCAGCCTCATTGAGCATTATTCTTTCTCTTACACTCTCCGATCCAGCCAAGCTACCCTTCTCTCTGTTCCTCACACACAACACTCACTGTACTGTCTCTTCACTAGCCATCTTTCACCTCCCATGCCTCTGATGTGCTTCCTTATTGTTGCTCAGTTGTGTCTGACTCTTTGTGACCCCATTTGGTGTTTTCTTGGCAAAGATACCGGAATGGTTTGCTGTTTCCTTCTCCAGATCATTTTACAGATGTGGAAACTGAGTCAAACAGGGTGACATGACTCACCTAGGGTTGCACAGCTAGTAAGTATGGGAGGTCAGAATTGAACTCAGGAAAAAGAGTCTTCCTAACTCCAAGATGGGTGCTCTATCTACCATGCCACCTAGCTGCCCCACGCCCTCTCTTTACCTCTACCTTATAGAGCCCCTCTCTTTTAAGATGCACCTGTCTTTTGTATGAAATCTTCCCAGATCCCCAATTGCTAGTGGCCTTACTTCCAAATGACCTTGTATTTAACTACCTTGTATGTATTTGTATTGATATTTATGCTATATATTTTTTCTATATATTTTTCTATGTATTTGTTATTTTCCCATTTATAATCCAGCCTCATTTCAAGCAGGGATGGTTTCATTCTTCATATTTGTATCTTCAACCCTTTTATAGTGCCTGTCACAAAGAAAGCACTTAATACTTTCTGATTAATTGAACAGATGCAGAATAAATAAGCAGTCAAGAAAATTATATATACATATATATGTATATAACTGCAACCCTATACATGAAAATATCATAAAAACAAAAAATTAAACAAAACAAAACTGAATGAAGTGTAATTGTACTGTCTAAGCTGGGTCCTCAAGAAGTTAAGAAAAGCTATAGAAGAATTAAGAAAAAGTAATTCCCTCTTTTTATTACAGAGGTTGGAGAATAGGAGGGTGGAACATTATATATACAAAGGCGGTTTAATTTTGCTGAAATGCTTTCCCCCTTCTCTTTCTTCAAAGGTTTGTTGCAAGGGATGGCTTGCCGAGAGAGGGGAGGAGAAAGCAATATATTCAAGAATAAATGTAAAGTAAAAATAAAATGCATTGATTTAAAGAAAATTGGTTAAGCATACAATACTTGGACTATGCATATGTTAGCTCCTTATCTTAATAGATCATAGGATCATAGATTTAAAGTTGAAAGAGACCTTAGAGGTTATATAATAGTAAGTGGCACAGCACTGGTGTTCTGACTCCAAATCTAGCTCTCTTTCTACTGTACAGTGATGACCAATCTTCCTCCTTTCTTATTTGATACCATTTCTTGTGATCTAGTCATGACTGCCAATATGCTGCAGCCTAGCTGATCCCAACATACATCTTTCTATGTTGCCTTTGGGGTTACTTCCAAATTTAATTATTCAATGACTATGGCATTCCATTATACTTATACACATATACATGCACAGATACAGCAAGAACATATTTTGTTGTATATACAATGAATATATTATCTATATCATATATACAATGTATATATTGTTTGTATATATGTTACAACATGTACATTGTAGGTATATATGTACACACATATATGTGTGTATATATATGCATATGTACATATAATAACCAGAATATTGGTGTTAAAATAGATTATTTTTTTTGTGTGTAAAAGGTAGTTTGGCATTTCTGAAAAGTCTAGACAATTTCCTAAACACAATTCAATACACTCTCTTCATTTTATTCAATTCTGTGCTTAGTTCTTTGTCCATTTATCAAAGTTGTCCAAGATATATGCACTGATGGACTAACTCAATGGACTATTTATCCAACTATCCGACCTCATGTCCTAGTCTGAACAATAGGCTTTGCTCATTTTTCTTTCTGTGTGAATTTTTAGGCTGCTCTCTCTCCAGTCTTTGTGAAAAACATTTGCAATGTTTGCAGCTTAGTCCCATAAGCTCAATAACTTCCCTAAAAAAGAACATCTGGATGTTGCATGTATGTATGTATGTATGTATGTATGTATACACATATATACACACATACATATACACCAATACAAACACAAACATAGATACACATATACACATACAGATACACATATGTGCATGCATATATATTCAAGTATGCGTAACTATAAATATATGTATGTGTAGTATGCATATAGATATATTATGTACTTGCATATATGTGTGCACGTATAGGTTGCATTATTTTATATGTACATTATAACACATATATAGTATACTTACATCCTGGGTGGTACATATACACATGTATGTACACACATATACGTATATAGTATACCTACATACTAGGTGGTGCAGTGGATAGAGTACCAGCCCTGGAGTCAGGAAGATTCATCTTCCTGACTTCAAATCCATTCTCAGGCACTTACTAGTCATGTGACCCTGGGCCAATCACTTAACCCTGTTTGCCTCAGTTTCTTCATCTGTAAAATAAGCTGGAGAAGGAAATGTATTTTTGTCAAGAAAACCCCAAATGGGGTCACAAAGAGTTCGATGTAACTGAAACAACTGAACAACACACCCATATATACATGTATGTGTGTGTGTATGTTAAACCAGGTACCATAGATTATGCCAATTTGAAAGCATTAAGGGATAAGGTTTCAAGAAATCTTAAGGAGAGGGAAAGATGGGATTGTCACCCCCTGAAAAAAAAACCCACAGAAAGACTTATTCCCTCTGGGAGGGGAGGGGATGTATGTGTATGCGTGTATATGTATGTGTGTGTGACACATCGATACACATATATAAAAGAAATATATCATAAAACACATTATTCAATATTGTTTTGTTTTTGATAATGTTGTTCTTTCCATTATAGTATTGTAATCATATGTATCTGTTTAATTAATCAATCAGAAAGTATTTATTAATGTCTACTTTGTGACAGGAACCGGGAAAAGTGCTGGAGATATAGGTATAAAGAATGAAACAACCCCTACATAAACAATAATTTGTGTGAATATGTACATGTGTGTATATGCATGCAGATAGACAGAGTGCATATGTGCAGTGTATACTTATACATGTTTACACGTGTGTGCATGCATATACATGTGTGAATGTGTGTGTAGATTGCAATTGCGTATATGTACATGTGTGTATATATAAATATGTACGTGTGTATGTGTGTGTGTGTGTGTGTGTGTACATACACCGATATTCTTGCTTTATCCTCTTTATGTACTCATGGAATTGAATGCCAAAGTAGTGGTTTCTCTGTCTCTGATGACATGTTCATCAACGTGTTTCATTCTCTATTTGTTGTCCTTCCTTTCTATTCATCTATAAAGCTCTTAGAATGCTCCGGCTTAGTTGGGTCTTATGCCAAACTTTCTACAGGCCTCATTTTCTCTCCATCAGTCTTCCTTGTTTATTGAGGCAATAGTGCTCGTTAGCTTCTATGGTCTTCTTCTACCATGAGGTTCTGCAAATGAATTTGCATTTTAAACTGGTATTTTCCTTTGGACGCCATGCCTTTCTGCTTGGCGAGAAAATCAAATGTGTCCTGGGAGGTTTATGTAGTTTTTTAAAGCAATTATGGAAACTGTTACATCAGTTAAATTTCTGTAGGACAAAATGACAGGAATCTCTTATTCTATTACTAATATTAGTAATTATTTGTTAGTAATAATAATGACTGATAAATGAATAAAACAGAATTTATTAAGTAACTATTCTGTCCACTGCACTGTGCCAAGCCCTTGGGATAGAAAGACAAAAAGAGAGACAGCCCCTGTTCACAAGAAGTTCACATCCTAATTGAGCGAGAAAACATTTTTTTGAGGGTTCAGCTACAGGGCAGATGAAATACCAGAAGGCACCAGCGGTACGGTAGAAAGCCTAGTAGTCCTTAGGGTATATTTATGGAGCAGATGGTAGTGGCTGAAAGTTTGGAGTGTGTAAGATCAAGACAGATGGTGAGGCCTGGTGGTCCACCATCTTACCAGAAAGATTGTAGTTGCCAATTTCCAGCTCATTCAGGTAGGATGAGTAGCTGTGTCGTCTTTGCAGGTAGGGGTCTAGAGGGAGCTGGCTCAGCAATATGGGGAAGTGGGAAGTAGGCCTAGAGGTCTGAGTGGAGCAGAAATTTGGGTTCCCTCACAAAGTCTTGAGAATTGGGGTAGAGACAAAATCCAACCAGAGGGGGAAGGGGACATCCTCATTTAAGATGGGAGAGAAGGGTCCCCAACTATGGTATCTGAGCAGCCAGGGTTAAAGGAAAAGGTAAAATAAAGATGAGAGTGGCTCTGCTAATGGTTATTCCTTCCCAGCCTTCAGGGTTGGAGTCGGGACAGCCTAGGTTACAAGATGGGGAAAGGGTGCCCTCACTTTTTCTTTCCCGCCAGGCTGCCCCAGATTCTGGGACACTTAACCCTTTAGGAGGGATGTCACAAGTACCATCTCTCTTTTACAGATGAGGAGCATAAGTGACTTGTCCATGGTCACACAACCAGTAAGTACTAGATATAGAACTAAAACTCTTGTCTCTCTTTATTCCAAGTCCAGCAGTCTCTCTACTTCAACAAGCTGCTACCCATCTGCCCTAGTCTGCAAGTCAAATGGCATCCGTGGTTTATAGCATGTGACTAGCTTCTGTACCTGTCCTTCCAATGAGAAAAAGAATCTACCCACCTTCAGTGCTGCCAGCCAATTGGCAGGTGACATTAGGTCCTAAGAAGCTTGGAAGAAGGGGCCAGGCCAGGCCTGGAGTCCATGCATGGAGAAGTATGGAAGCTTGTTTATCAAATGGGATGGAAAATCATGTGCTAAGCACTTACCTTGTGCCAAACATTGTGCTAAGTGCTAGGGATACAAATAGAAAATCAAGATAGTCTTTGCTCTCAAGAAGTTCATGTTGTGATTGGGGGAGACAGCACCTAAGGGAGAGACTCATGTTTGTGTTCAGCTCATGGAAGACCAGGAAGGTCAGGTAGCACTTAGGCAGAGAAAGGAGCAGGATAGAAGCCAAGGTCTGGAGAATCTTGGGACTTAGGGCAGGGCAGATGGTCACCTTATCAAGAAGACAGAAGTGGCAAGGGTTATAGTGAAGTGGGTTTCCCAGATATCCCCAAATTTCTAAATGCAGAAAGGCAGCTTGGTGTGATGGATAGAACATTTGTTTTTGTACAAGGACTACTGTATTGATTACTTTGTTAAAGATCATATGTGAAGGGCTAAAGGTGCCTTTAACTTGTTGCACCTAAAATTAAACAATCTTTTTTCAATAGGGTTCAGGTTACATTTAATAGTTCTACCAAACTTCTTCTTGATCACAAAAATTCAACATTGGAAAATAATGAAAGTATCCAGTAGACCAGGTGTAGGGAACCTGTGGCCCTCTAGGTTCTCAAGTGCCACCCTTTGACTGAATCCAAACTTCACTGAACAAATCCCCTTAATGAGAGGATTTGCTCTGTAAAACTTGGACTCAGTCAAAAGGGGGCACCCAAGGACCTAGAAGGCCACATGTGGCCTCCAGGATGCAGGTTCCCCACCCCTGGGTAGACATTAAAGACAAAGCAAATAGCTGCCTGAGGAAGACAGAGTGGTTTTCATTCATAGGCTGAGATAAAATGGATATTTTTGGTTACATACTTTTCCCCTTTTTCTTGAAATTTCAAAGTTAACAATGATTTGGGGAGAGGTGGAGTTTGGAGCTGTCAGAAGCAAATTCTTCAGTGCCGAATTTAACGTATAGACACGATGAGCACAGGATTTCACATGCGAAAGTGGTAGATTAGCAGCTCTGTTATTGGTTATGCTTTGAGATAATCAGGTGAGATAAGTTAAGTATATTAATCTCATTTTGCTGAAAGGAAAGTAGGCATAATGCTAGACATTCGGTATAAAACTACTGTAAAGTTCATGGAGAAGGTGTCTAAGTATCAGGACTGATGCAATCAATTTTATGAATCTCCATCTAAGAAGTCTCATTTTAAATACTTAGCTTCACAAACATTATCTCATTTGAGCCTCACAACAGTCCTGAGGCAGATGCATTATAATCCTCATTTTTTCCAGTTAAGGTAATATGACTTGTCCAAGGTCACAGCTATTAAGTGTTCAAAGCTAGATTTGAGCTCAGGTCCTCCTGATTCCAGGCTCAGTGTTCTACTCACTGAATTACCTAGCTGCTTCAAAAAATAAGAGAGAGTATGAGGTCTCTAACACAGGGTTATAAATATGTTATTATGTTTTCTCATTTCTTCTGGGTCAGGCAAGTTTATGGTAATGCAGAATCTTAACATTTAATTACCATAGATATAGCTAGAGCAGCTAGGTGGTGCAGTGGATAGAGTGCAGGCCCTGGAGACAAGAGGAACTGAGCTCAAATGTGTCCTCAGACACTTACTAGCTGTATGACCCTGGGCAAGTCACTTCACCCTGTTTGCCTCAGTTTCTTCATCTGTAAAATGAGCGGGAGAAGGAAATGGTGAACCACTCCAGTATCTTTGCCGAGAAGACCCCAAATGGGGTCACAGAGAGTCAGATGTAACTGACTAAACAACAATCATAAACTTAAATATTGTTATTACTACATCATTTTTTTTAATAATAATAGCAATTAAGGGCAATTAGTTGCCCAGAAGGCAACTAACTCTGTGCTTTAAGACTAAAGAATGTAGAAAGAAAAAAATGATGAGTTATTTTCCCAAAAGGATGAAATTATAAATATGTCACAAAGGAGAGAACTTTATAGAATTTTTTGTTTTTGTTTTTGGAGGAAGAAGACAAGGCAAGAGGTTAAGTGACTTGCCCAAGGTTATAAAGCTTGTAAGTGTCAAGTGTCCGAGGCCCCATTTGAACTCAGGTCCTCCTGACTCCAGGGCTGGTGCTCTACTTACCGTGCCACCTAGCTGCCCCAACTTTGTGGAATTTTAACCTATTTTTCAGTCTCATGACCAGTTAAAAATGGTAGTAGGAGTATTATCAAGAGAAGCTCTCTCTCCATTACTGAACTCATGAGTGCAGTCTTCCTCCCCATAATACGCC
Organism: Trichosurus vulpecula; assembly: GCF_011100635.1. Classification (NCBI taxonomy): domain Eukaryota; kingdom Metazoa; phylum Chordata; class Mammalia; order Diprotodontia; family Phalangeridae; genus Trichosurus; species Trichosurus vulpecula. The sequence continues at coordinate 39,946,523 of NC_050581.1, read as the reverse complement.
CTGCTCTACCCTTGAATCACAGAGCATTGTAATACTGCATTGTGGAGAGAATATTGGATTTAAGAGTCAGGCAGACCTGGGTTCAAATCCCCCAGAAGTGCACTAGCTGTATGACCCTGAATAAGTCACTTGATCTTTATATGTCTCAGGAAAGCTTTTGGTACTTAAATACCAAGATGCTGACTTGCTAATCTTTCTTGCTGCACATGATGAAGACCATAGTTCCTTTGTACATCTACAATCTCCAGATTCCTAGAATGTTAGGACAGGAACGGGTCTTAGAGATCATCCTGTCTACCTCTCCTCATTTTACAAGGGAGGAAAACAAGGCTAAGAAAGGATAAACGACCATTCAGGATTATATAGGTGGTTTATTAGACTTGGTCTCAAAGCTCCAACAGCCATTTTTTAAAAAAATGACTCCACTAAATTATTGAGTAAGTTAGCTTGTTACTTCACATTAATCCAGACTGATTCTAGCGCTACCTTTATCACACCCAGAGGCAGCAGGCTAGGTGTTGTGGTTTAGTCGTTTTTCAGTCATGTTTGACTCTTGGTGACCCCATTTGGGGTTTCCTTGGCAGAGATACTGGAGTGGTTTGCCATTTCCTTCTCCAGCTCATTTTACAGATGAAGAAACCAAGGCAAACAGGATTAAGTGACTTGCCCAAGGTCTGAGGCCAGATTTAGGTAGCACAGTAGATTAAGGAATTCAGATCCTGCCTCAGGTACTTATTGTCCTTTCTCTTCTTTTCGTTGGCAATCTCTTCACCTCTCTGTACCCCTCTTTGTCTCCCCCATAGTGAGGTGAATGTCACCGTTCACAACCAGCTGGAACTCAGGAATTCCTCCAATGTCCTGGGCATCATCTGGGGGGCTGTGGAGCCTGGTAAGGAAGCCCCTTGGTCAACTTGCCACCCTATGTGTGGCCTTGGGCAAGTCTCATAACCTTAGTTTCCTAATCTGTAAGATGGGGCTAATCATAGCACCTATCTCACAAAGTTATCATGAGCATTAAATGAGATAATATCTATAAAACATTTAGCAAACCTTAAAGCACAACATAAATGCTAGTTGTTATTATGTCCTCCCTCTCAGGTGGTTAGAATTAAAAGGAAAATGGGAATATATATAATTGATAAAACTATGTTGTTAACTGGTTGGTCCTGGACGAATAAACTTTGGTCATGAACTACAACATATCAGCAAATAGTTAAAAACATCACTTCTAATGCTTTAATAAATGAAAAGTCCTTTCTACCTTTCCCCAACTAACTTCAAAATATATATTTAGAAATTTGTCAGGAAGTTAAAGGGGAAAGGCTATTTGTTTTATTTCCCTCTGTCACAGTACTTGGCTCTCCCCCAATCTACCAGGTATCAATCATGGTCTAAATTGATATTTAAAAGATTTTCCATCCTGTTTCTTAAGAAATTCTCTTTAAAAAAAAGTGCAAAAGGATCCACTATGAAAGACAAATAAAGGCAACTAAACAAATGTAAATTATCTGTGAAAAAATATAAGACAGTTCTTCGAATATTTACTCTCCTATTCTGTCCTTCTTTGATGAGTCTAACGATCACAGAAATTCATTTGGTTTTTGGATATTTGGAAGAAGGTCCTAATTAACTGTGATCACTTCCCAATAGCCAGTCTGAATTTTAACTCTTTTGAAAGCAAATGTTTGAGGCACAGGCCCAGGAATTTCAAAAAGATCAAAAAAAAAAAAGCTAAAATTCCAGCTGTTAGGAAACAGACATGATTTAAAAAAAATAATCCAATCCTTTGCTCGGTTTTGAATATCTCATTTATTTAGAATTGAAGTCGTTTAGTTGGACTTTAATTAGTCCTCTTGCAGGTACTAATCAGGATCTGAACACTTCCCTAGTGCTGACAGTTAAATAATAAAGCATGTTTTAAGGCCCCATCATTGTTACAGTATTGTAGTCACTTGAGTCTTGTGAATGGAATAAAATGGCAGAAAGTAAGAGGAATTCTTCAGACTACTGTCAAATGCTGCACGCCATGTTATTAATAGGTTACAGCCCTTCTCTCTACCTTCGAAAAACAGCTCCCTTCTTACCTATTCAATTTTTCCTTTGTTCCTCGTGGCTCACAGAGCCTGTCATTCGCTGCTACCCAAATCCATTTTCTAGGGCCTTAGCTCTCCCTTGTGTATAAAAAAGGAAATGCAGTTTGCTGGAAATTTCTGCCCCAGTTAACTGAGGCGACCCATTTTTGGAAAAGGAAAATGGCCCTAATTATTCCTATGAATCCTTAGCTCTTAACACGGCGCCTTATCCATAGTTAGCACTTAACAAATGCTTGGGGACTGACTGACTGAGAGTACACGGCTTCCTACAGCTAAAGATGGTGTGCAGTGATATATGGGAACTTGTTGCAAAGGACATCTCAAACATATTAAGTACCAATAGGTTTGATGGGAGTCTCCAAAACTTGGCATTTTTCTCATAAATTAAATAAAGGAATATTTTTTTTTCTCCTTCCAGAAGAGCTAGAAAGTGATGGAGACATCTTCATGTCCATTGCCTGGCCTTCTAGAAGGACCACAGTAGTGCCAATTCAGAAAGCTGGAAATCTATCCTAATTTAGAGACCTCAGGAGAGGAAATCCTATACCCTAATAGATGCTAACCCATTCTAAAGTTAAATCACTCTTTTTGTGCAGAAATAGTTCTTCCACTCTCATGCCAAAAGTTTAATTGAATCCCTTTGTTCCAGCCTCAGCAGAGATATGCCTAGTAGACACAAATTGAGACATTTGCGGTCTTCCTTCAACATTTCATCTTCTCTTTTCCAGCTCTTCTTTAATCATCTTCCTGACTGACTCCCCACTGAATCTTCTCCAAGTTCTATATATGCTTTTTTAGTTGTGAAGCTCAGGATTAGGTACCTTACTTAAAGCAGCACTGAGCATGATGGGAGGATGACAATTTTTATTAATTATGTATCCAGTATCATGCTGCTTTATAAAATACAGTGTTAAAGTATTCTGTAAGAAGTCGTATTTTATTTTGCTTATTACTTACTCCTAAGCATCCGAGACTATTAGTTAAAATTTCCTTTGCCTTTAAAAATTTTTTTTGGGGGGGGTAGTTTTTTTTAGCTGCCAGGATTGATTTAGAAAGAAGCAGTGACAACGACTGTGTGGACTCCATATGGGCTCATAAATCAAAGGCAATTCAATTTCTCACCTGGCAATGAGGCCAGCAGGGAAGGAGAGTGAAGCAATTCTGTCTTCCCTCATTCTCTGTCTTGAAATCCTATTACTCCAAAAGCCTTCTTTCTAAAGAAATAGAAAGATCTGAGGACACTGCCATCATTTATATCTTATTTAGGTGGCTACCTACATATAACATTGGGCAAGATAAACAGAAACTCTCCTTCATCTCCCGACACTTACAGTGTAAACCAGGAAATGTTGGCATGAGTGTTCATGCTAGCACACATACCGAGGGAGGAGGCTGTGGAGGGCAAGACGAGCACCAGTAAGCAAGCAGTCTGAGGTGACAGTGAGCGACTTTTGCATACAACAGTTTTAAGACTTCAGGTTCATTATAAGAAACAAAAATACCCTAGACACAATCAGAGAGGCAATTAGAGATTACAAACCATGGAACTTAGATGGCGCCCCAGATGTGCACACCCAACTACTCCTGAACTTTTAATAGAAGAAGTATTATACATATTACAAAAAGGCTGGGGTAAGGTGGGGGGTGGGGAGGGAGTGGAAGAGGGCTTGGCAGCTATGATTGAAGAAGCAAGAAGAGTAGAATCAGGGCCTTCCCAAAATAGCAGCTTTGACCCAATTTTATCTGTAGTAGCACTCAAGCTTACCCCAATTTTACAAAAAACTTTTGAGTCTATAATACTGAATTAGGATTGTCTAAACACATTACTGCTGTTGCTGCTAATAACATGGATAATAATAATAACTGCTAACATTTATATAGTGCTTTAAGGTTTGCCAAGTACTTTAGGTATGTTAACTAATTGAATCCTTACAACAACCTTGTGAGAGAGGTCTATCATTACCCCCATTTTATGGGTGAACACGCAGAGGCACACAGAGGCTAAGTGACATGGCCAGAGTCACATAAGGTGTCTGAGGCAGAATTCAAATTAAGTTCTTCCTGGCCCCCAACCCTGCACTACTGTGTGCCAGCTTGCGGCCCAATGACAGCACACCAATATTTAGACCATTCTAAACAGGATTTCTTCTTTGGGAAAGACTTTGTATTTTGTGATCAATGCCTCAGTCATCATTTTTAATACTGATGATCACTAAATATCTAAAAATCACAAAATACTTGGGCTATTTGAGCTTTCTAATTGTTTGGATTAAAAATATATAGAAGTGTATTGTTTTCTAGAGATAATATGGAAACAGATTCTTCCTCCCCCATCATTCTGGGGCAGGGGTGGGGGGAAGCTATAAAAATGCTGTTACTATTACCAGGGCAATTCAGAGGTGAGTTTCCAATTTTTTAGGCCATTCCAAATACAGCAGGAAAATGATCTAAGACTTAACTGTTTTTCTCAATTCAAAAATTTCAAGTTTCTTAACTTTGTTGCCAGGTCAGTTTTCTTTTGCTTTAAAGACCAGTTCCCAGTGACTATAAAGTTTGAGAACAGGGTTATGAACATCTAAAAGAGTGAGAACGATGAACTGTAATCCTTTCCATCTCATCAGTAAACACTCAGTTTACTTCTGGAAAATCACATATAACAAATTTCACAAAATCAAAGTCCTGTCACTTTAAGCTTCCACATCATACTCTTCTTCTTCTTTGACACTGAGGCAGGGGAAGCATCAGGTGTAGACAACTTTTTCAGGAAATTTAGTAGAAAAGGCTCAAGTGAAAAGATTCAACCTTAGTGAGATAGAAAGACCAAAGAAAGCCTTGAGGGAGGTTAGAGACATTAAGGAAAGATCCATTAAGGAAGTAAAGATTGAAAAGGAAAGAGAAGGCTGAGCAAGCTCCCAGAAGAGATTAGGGGAAAAGGGCTCTAGAGCATGAATGGAAGAGTTAGCTGTGGTGAGGAGTAGTTTACTCCTCCTGTGACCGGAGGGAAAAGAGAGTAAGTATATAATGATGTTTCTATGTTTTGAGGAATGGGCCAGGGGAATTGAGAGAACTCACCTTGGTGGGCCTCAGTCTCTTCAGTGACAAAGGAAGCTAAGTCATCTTCTCTAAGTGCAGGGTATGTGGGGGGCTTGAGGCGAAAGGAAAAGGTTTGTAACATTTACTGGACTGAACGAAATTAGCAGCAATGGGGGCAGAGCTGACGCTATGCTCCTCTATTGTTTAGTAAGTGAAATCAACTCACTGTTTTCTCCAGCAGGCTTCAGCAGCATGGGAGCTGGAGGAGATAATTTGGATGGTGGGGGTTGCAAAGTGATACCTGAAGTAGCAGACCTTGGTTTAAAGGCAAATGATGACTGGAAGAACAGGGATGGGTCACATGATCAGCGGTCACAATAATGGCAAAGGGTAGGAGAGAAGAAGGACAGGATGTCTTTTGGAAGCTTAAGATCTTGAGGATAATTATGAGATTACAAGACACTATAAGAGACGATGAAGTCTAATATGGGATCATGCTACATGGTCACATGCATATGTGAAGGTTGAGAAATTATGTGGTCATTTTGTTAAATGAATAACAAAGCACCTAGAGATGGAAGTAGATGGATTCAAGGGAAAGACCACGAATTAGGAGACTGGCTAGAACAGCAACCAAAATGGCAAGAGGGTGGTGTGAAAGGATTTCACACCTTTCTTTTTTTTTTCTTTTTGGAGGGGGGAAGTCAGGGCAATTGGGGTTAAGTGACTTGCCCAAGGTCACACAGCTAGTAAGTATGTCAAGTATCTGAGGCTGGATTTGAACTCAGGTCCTCCTGACTCCAGGGCCGGTGCTCTCCTCACTGTTGCCACCTGGCTGCCCCTCATGCCTTTCTTAAAAGATGGCAGAGTAATAATCTAGAAACAACAGGATGAGTCAGAGTGAGGAGAGGGATGCAACAAGGAGCAGAGGGGGAGGCATTGTTAAGGAAACATCAGGTTTCCATTAAAGGGAAGAAATAAAAGCAGAGCTAGTTGAAAATGCCAACTCACATTTCTGTTATGCTTGGTTATGCAAAGCACTTTCCTCACAAGTCCTATAAGATAGGTAGCATGTGCTTTATTGTTCCCCTTTTGAGGTTCCTACAGGTTAGGTGATGTAGGATCACAGATTTGGAGCTACAAGGGATTTGACCATGGTCAGCCATTTAAGAAGTAGCTGAGCCATGATTTGAACCCAGGGCTCCCAACTACAAGTCTATCATGCTATTCATTACCTCATGCTTCCTCCAGAGATGGCTGAGGATGAAGCAAGAGATCCAAAGGTCTCCATAGAATGCCCTGGGAAACTATCAAACTGGGCTGGAGTCGATCTGAGCCACAGCCAGTCTGACTGGATTAGGAATGAGAATTTGAGAGGTCAGATCAGTATCCAAAACAGGGAAAGTGACCCACTCCAATTCTTGGTATCTCTCCGTTAAACCTTTGGTTCACCTCTGTAGAACCACATTATAACAAATGTCACAAAATCACATCCCTGACACTGCCTGTTTCCACATCCTGCAGCTCCTTCTCTGGACTCCATCTCCACCTCACGGGCATGTCTCTTTCAGACTGTCTGCGCCATCAAGTAAAGCTACACCAACTGCTTATCTTCTACATGAAACCTATCATGGGGCTGGCATAAAATCAGCTTTGCTAGCCGTAAATCTCTGAGGTCTTCTGTGGCTTGCACCTTGCTCAATTGTGTCACTCAGATTAGAGACAAAATGCCAGGGCATTGGTGGTACCAAGAAACTATTACATATGCAAGTATAACCATTCCTTTGCAGAGACCTTGTCTATCCATTGGGTAGATGAATGAATGTAGTCTCTTCAATACGGCACTGGCCAAATTCCTGGTTAAGGTGACTGGATGTATCATCACTACGCATTATCGCTCTGTCCACACGAGTGGGGTCATGTTCCCTTCATGTTAAGGGTATGACTCTAGGTGACACTGGTCCAAGTCTAACGAATCAACGTTAAAGAATATAAATAATCCTCAACTAGAAAACAAATGACAGTAGCGTCCCATTTACCTAGAAGGGCTAGGAAATTAATTATATATTTTGGTTAAAGTAACCGTTATAACGTGTGACTATTAATTTTCAAAGTATTACAATACTATGAAGTAAACGTTGTTGTTTCAGTTGTGTCTGACTCTTTATGATCCTATTTCTTGTCAAAGATACTGGAGTGGTTTGCCATTTCCTTCTCCAGCTCATTTACAGATAAGGAGCTGAGGCAAACTGGGTTAAGTGACTTTCCCAGGGTCACACAGCCAGTAGGTGTCTGGGGTCAGATCTGAACTCATGAAGAGGAGTCTTCTCAACTCCAGACCTGGGATTCTATCCACTGTACCACCTGGCTGCCCAAAGTACACATTAAAACCACTTTAAATAATAGTTCATCTTTAGGGGTATCCAACTGACCTAACATGCATGTTTACATTGTTAATCTCAATAATCACTCTGCAATATTGTTTAAGAATATTTGGGTTATTTGAACTTTTTGTTTGAAATATAGGTAAGTGAAAGTTTACTGTTTTCTAGAGTGTGAGATTTCCACAGATCATCTCTACTTCACAACTCTCCGAAATATAACAGTAAGTTGGAAATACAATAGCATTCTCAGTGAAAATAAGGGACAGTTTGCCATTCTCCTTTTCTCACATCACAATAAACAGGGTAGGAAAAAGAGCTAAGACCAAATTATTTTTCCTAATCTAAAATTTTCGAGTCTCTCGACTTTTTGCTAGTAAGTTTTATTTATTTTAAAAAAAGGCAGTTTCCAGTGAGCACAAAGATGTGCTCAGACTCAGTCTTCTTCTTGGGTAATAAATAAGGACCTTAATACAAGGGCAATACCTTCAGGGCAACTCTGCTTGTAAACTCTGTAGAATGCATACATAAAGATTGACTCTAAAATACTGGGCCAGATAGTTATGTCACTTCCTGCAATACCCTAGGTACCTAATTTGTTTCTTAAATAAAAGAAGAAGAAAAAAATGAGGAAACCTCCTGTAGTTTTGAGATGAATGTGGGAAGAGTCCTCAATATAATGGCATAAATCTTAACTAGTCAAATCAAAATTCACAAAGCTGAAACAGAGGAAAGAAATTTACTAAATAATTGCATTAGAGTGTTGGGAGATCTGACCAGAGAACAGTGAAATCCGTCCATACCAGGTGGAGTAGAGTACAAGCATTACATTATAAACTCAAATGCCCAAATATAAAGGGGAAATCAGAGGACTGACAATGCTATTTGCTAGTTTCTGAATCTCTTTTTAGAGGACCACAAATCTCAGCCATTTCACAATCCAAATAATCTTTCTCTGTGTACAACATATCGAGTAAATCACATCTCAGGTGGTGACAAGACCCTCTCTCTCTCTTTTTAGCCTCCTGTCTTGGCCTACAGCCAAGAAGATCCACAGTCATCTGGCTATCTATCTACCATCTGGATCCTAGAAAGTATTTTCATCCAAATGATACTCTTTATTTTTTCTTTTGGTAGCATAAACAACATACAGCCACAGCTTCTCCCTTCCTTCAGTCTTTGAGCTAGTTACCCCATTCTGACCTAGCATTTTCTCTAACATCTATGGCTCATGGTACACATTCACTAATGCAGCCTAGAATGCAAATCCCTATGTATGGCTCATGGTGAGTATTCACTAACACAGCCCAGAATGTAAATCTCTAGACCACTTCACCAATCCATACTAAAAAATGATACTATATCAAGCCCAGAATGTGTGGCTGAATTTTCCAATGGCATTATGAGTTTATTTCAAATAAGCATCCCAAACCTAAATCAATCTGTAAATTTGAAACAAAAAGATCCTATGAGATTGCTGTTATTTCAGTGATCTCCACTGAGTACTGTGAAATTGATGGCAGCAGTTAGAATTAGAAATGAAGATATTCCAAAAGGAAATAACTGCTAGTTTATATCTGGATTGATTATATTTGCTTTTCCCACAAATGCACAAATTGCACATGAAATAACAATGCAGGCTTTAGGCTGCTATCTTATTCCAAAATATTTGTGATCTTGATTAAAGTATACACCTGTTTAAATAATACCTAAGTATTTGAGGGTGGAGCATAATCAACTTGTAATGACACTTTGGCCAGGATCATAGCTCTTGCGATGGAAAATTCAGTAGAAGCAACGAATTCTTTCACAGAAAAAGCTTTAAACCCCTCCCCCCAAAAACACGTACTACTTAATCACACAGCAATTCTAGGCAATCATCACAAATATTGAATAAAGAGTATTTTGCTCATTCGAATTGTCATCTCAAAGCACTCAGGTCACTGCATGCATATCCACTGGTAATTTTTTCTAATCCTGAAAGTTTAACCAATATATCCAGCAAAAAGGATAAAAGTCACACTTACCCTCAGCCACTGTTTCTCTGTGAGTGCATCGCTGTAGTCCACATCCCTGCGCTGGCGGGACCCTCTGCCAAATATTTTCTCTTCCTCTTCTTCACAGGTAAGCCTTTCTACTTCAGCATCATCTTTAATAATCCAGGACGGCAGCTCATCTTCTTCCATCAAGCGAGGCTTGCGTTTCGGGTTCCGGGCATCCTCCCTGCGCCGGTCCATGTCCATACGCTGGATAGTAATTGACGAAAATGTTAGGGAAAGTCAAGAAGAAAATCCCACATGTTATTTTATCAATTAAAATTATATGATTGACATAAAACCACTGTCTACTATTTCCGTCCCTTTTCCTGCTGTGTGAAGAATGGGTGTAATAGTCAATGATATTTGTTCACTAAATTTTATGAAATTTTTACATTTTGTTAAAATGTAAATTTTACTTTAGATAATGAATTTTTAAAAATATATTTTAGGTATGATTAATTAAAATATATTTTTTCCTAGAGTAGAATATTCCTTCCAGGATATAAATTTTTTTTTAAAAAAACCCTCAGACTTTTGAAGCACATTTTTATTCAAGTTATGAAATTACTTCCCACACAGAGAGAATTAAAACATCAGAAACAATCTAATTACTTAATGTGCCTCACATTACAGAATTTCCATAGGCTTGTTCAGGAATTTTTGGGTGGAAAAATAGTTTGTGTTCGATTTATTTACTATCTTCAGTATGCAGAGGCCTATACTAGACACTGAGAAGAAATGCATGCCACTCAATCCTTATGCTGTCTGTACATTTTAATGGAAAAAAGTATAAATCAGAGACATCTTGATCTCAAAGATAATTTAGTCTAGATTGATCAAGTTACAACAATTTTTATAGACATCATATTATGAATATTCTTGAATTATCGATTTCCCCACCTCACTCTCTCTTAAAAATTTGGTTTGTGTCTAAATCAATTGAATAACTGACTCATTTAGCTTTAATGTACTACTTAATGATCTAGTATCCTCTACAGGCTAAAAACACTCCACAGAATTTAACTTCACATTGCTCGGTATTAGGGATCAATCATGTTTAATATTTACATGATTTAGGATCACTAATTATTGAATTATTATTTTGCCCCAGTTTCCTGAATTCCATCCTTATGTATGTGAAACACAGGCTTTACTTTTTATGAATATCAAAATTACATTAAAATCCCCAAATACTGAATAAAAAAGTCAACCACCAACACTAACCTCAAAAAAATTAACATCATTGTCTCTGAATTTCTGCAAGTCTTAAATTCACTGACTCAAAGGAATTACTTTGACATATTTTTTGAGCCAAAAATCAGGGAATACTGTCTGATAAAGGATATTCCTTGTGCAAAAACTCATTAAAAATATACATTCTTTTTCCTGAAAGCAAAGCTATTTCAGAAAATCTGGGGTATTTGATTATGGTAACTATAGTAGAACCTCATTATGATACAGATTTGGCCATCCTATGGGTCATATAACATGGAGAGTCTATATGGAAGCTTCTAGTATTATCTCCTAATTGTGTACTACTGGAAACTCCACTGTGTTTCAACAGGTGAGAAATAGAAGATTAATGCTCATTCCTTTTTATATTGTGGTACCTAAAAAGAGGTTCCATATAGGGCATCTTCAACACTATTGGTGGCCTCATAAATAATTTATTTTAAAATATGATGCCAAAATGACATAAAATATGATGACACTACTTTTATGTTATATTGTTATGATTCTCTAGAACAGGGGTTCACAACAGGAGATACAATAAGCTTGTCAAGGGGTTATGGAGAATATATATTATCCTACTGAAATATTCCAAAAGTGGTATAGTATTAGTGAGCTGTGGCCTACATAAAACTTTCTTTATGAAAAATTATTCCCTCTATTGCTTATGTGCATATGCATGATACATGATGAATTTATTTCCTTTCATACCAAAGAGAGACATAGGTGAAGGGTTCCTAAAAGCCAAGGGGTGTGCTGAGGGCTTAAAAGTTTGGAAAGACTTGCTCTAGACCAATCATAATAAAATGACTAAAGAGTTAATTTTTTTTCATAGTCATGAGAATAAACATATTCAAACTTTTTATTGAAAGGGAAAATAAAATGATTTCTAGTTTCACTTTGTTAAAGATGGAAGATACAGTTTACTAGCATGAATTTAAGTACCTCATTGGTACCTTTTCCTCCCAACAAAATTCAATCTACAATATGCATGCATGTATAGTATGCATATATATTCAAGTTACCATTGAAGTTATCTAGAGCAAGAGAATTTTGAGTCAATTATTAGCAGTTAATAATCAGAACTTTTCCGCCTAAGTTTAAAGGTAAAAAACATATTTTCCCCAACTGGGCTATAAATTTTAGACCAATAAATCAATCATGAATTAAGTATTTTTCTTGTGCTGGGTGGAAAGCATAGGTTCTGGAAAATTGACATCTCCATAGATAATTAGCATGGGATAAATAGCTGTCTAAATCACCTTTCAGAAACAGAAGAGAAAAAATATGTAGAAAAGTTTTTTTTTTTTTTAGAAAATAATTATCCATCATATTGTCTATAAATATGCACAAGAGACAACTAAAGATATAAATTAGTAACCGTGACTCTATGTGCATAAATGTTTTGAATATATAATTGATTTTAATTTAGATACAGGTAACATTATTGAAATCTGTAAGTAATCCAAGTATTTGTTTTGGTCAGTACTTTGTTCTTTTCCCTTTACCATAGGTGCTGACAAGTCACCACATTTTATTTCTTTTTCCTCTGGTAGAAATGCTATTGAACTAAAATGGGCAAAAGACTAGGCTATGGTGAAGCAAAACTCCAGATAATCCATAAGTGAGATAGTTAGCCTCCGAATATACAAGGTAGTAGCCTAAAAAGGGTGAAGGGCACTGCAAAAGTTTTTACTTGCCTGTTAAACTACCCGAAGTCCACTCACACTCTATAATGACACCTTTACCTCTTGTTAAAAATTCCCCTTCCTTGTGGTGTTGGGAGCCTGCCTGCTTAGTTATGTTTGGAAATGTTATAATCAACAGCTGACACCCATTTACTATTTAGCTGTTTGCAAAAGGGGGGAGGGGATAATACTCTGTCCTTCCCCTACTAAGCTCCAGTCAGGAAAGCGGGCCCCAATGAGTCATGTTAACTATACTGAAGAGGCAGCTTTCAGTATAGTGGGCAGGGCTTCCTTGACTCAAAACTAACCTGATCTTTGGAAAAGGTCGAGTTTGAGGCCTCCTCCACTGACCTTTTTATCTGGCAGAGTGTGTAATGTAAAAAAAAAAAGATATATATATATATATATATATATACACATATATATATATATATATATATATATATACACACATACACACATACATATATATGCACATATATACATATATACACACATATACATATATATACATACATATATGTGTGTGTGTGTGTGTGTGTATCCTGCCTATAGGAGGGGAGGAGCAAGCCTGGTTCTCAATAGGTGACCTTACTTGATCAGTAGTGGGTAGGGCCTTAAGACACAGATCTTCTGCAGTCAATTTAGCTCCTAAGTCACAATTAGCTCCTAGGTAAGCTTTCTCTGTCCCTCTTGGTGGGCCAAAAAAAAAAAAAAACAAAAACAACCCACACCTTGGTTCTTCCACCTTTTTTGGGTGACTGCATAGCAAGGCCCACTGGAACTAGACCAAGTATTGGTTAGTAATCCAGTGCTATCTTCTTTTCAGAAATGACTGCACGTACAAAATAAGAAGCAATTCACTCTGGCTACATAATTAGTACACTTGCTTTTTTCAGTCATATATCTCCCCAATGCAATCCGTGATGCCAGTTGTCCTATACAATTCACTATTAGTACTATGTAGCCCCCCAGTCACACCCACCATGTGCTTCTCCGGTCCTGTTGGCATGAACCATAACTTGAATTCTTCACTGACTCTGGTATTCCATTACTCACAACCATGTAGTATCAGCATGCTGATACTGATGTTAAAAAGATGTGGGTGTTTATCTTAGAGGAGGCCTGGGGTTACTAAAAGTACTGCATAGTTTCCCAACTATTATGCAGTCCACTTTCCTACTATTCTTCAGTTCTGAGACCATTTTATTATCCATTTACATATCTATAAATACGTATGTACTAACGGACCAACTATGAGTTGTCCAACCAATGGCAACTGGACAATATGTATTTTTCATCCAATCCTTCTTTCCACATTGACAGGCTAAATTCTTGAGCAATTACAGACTGTTTTTGCCTTTGTGGAGTTCAGGGCCTTGATGCCATCAGTATAACATCTGGAAGACCTCATCATAATGGACAATCTCTACTCCTTTTGGAATCTGTCCTAGTCATCCTCCATGACAATATCCAACTACTTTGATGACTATATGTTTCGCTGTCTTATTTAGTGTTTGATGTTAATAATCAGAGGTAGTTTAAAGGATCTATTGCTATTTCTTTCAGGTAATCTTGTATGATCCTAATATAAACATACATACAGAGACACCTATATATGAAAGTACCTTGTTAGAGAAGGCCCTTTAGGGGCGGAGCCAAGATGGCAGCTGGAAAGCAGGGACGTACCTAAAGCTCTCCCCCAGGACCCTCCAAACACAGATAAAAAAATAGCTCTGAACAAATTCTAGAACTGCAGAACCCACAAAATAGCAGAGGGAAGCAGGGCTCCAGCCCAGGACAGCCTGGATGGTCACTGGGTAAGGTCTATCGCAGGGAGCTGGGAGCAGAGTGGAGCAGAGCCCAGTGTGGGCTGTGCCCAGAACAACCAGACCAGGAGCTGGGTGGAACAGGCCCTAGTGCCCTGAATCCGTGAGCTGTGGTAGTTACCAGAATTCTCAATTCACAAACACCAAAGACAACAGAGAAGGTTAGTGGGAAAAAACTGGTAGATTGTAGTGAAAGGAGCTTACTGTTTGGCCACCACCCCGAGGGCAGCAGAGGTAGCCCAGCTACAGAACTACAGCTGCAGTTGCTTCCAGCCCCAGGCCCAGCTGGTGGCAGGAATTAAGTGGCAGATCAGAGCAGGAGTGCAGAGCCTGCTCGGATCCGAGTCACGGTCCGGGGTTGGCGGTTCTTGGGGGAGAAGGAGCACTGGCATGGCAGAGATTGCTGTGTAGAAATAGCTCTGAAAACAACAGTACAGGCCCTAAAGCTTGGGACAAAGTGCTCTATACTCTACAAGCAGTAATACCCCAATGAAAAACTCAAGGGTCAAGTAGTTGGCTGGGAACACGGGCAGGGAGTGAAGACAGATTCAGATTCAGATTCAGACTTTGGAATCTTTCTTTGGTGACAAAGAAGACCAAAACATACAGCCAGAAGAAGTCAACATGGTCAAAGAGCCTACATCAAAAGCCTCCAAGAAAAACATGAACTGGTCTCAGGCCATGGAAGAGTGCAAAAAGGATTTGGAAAAGCAAGTTAGAGAAGGAGAGGAAAAATTGGGAAGAGAAATGAGAGTGATGCAGGAAAACCATGAAAAACAAGTCAATGACTTGCTAAAGGAGACCCAAAAAAATACTGAAGAAAATAACACCTTAAAAAATAGACTAACTCAAATGGCAAAAGATCTCCAAAAAGCCAATGAGGAGAGGAATGCCTTGAAAGGCATAATTAGCCAAATGGAAAAGGAGGTCCAAAAGACCACTGAAGAAAATATTACCTTAAAAATTAGAATGGAGCAAGTGGAAGCTAGTGACTTTACGAGAAATCAAGATATTATAAAACAGAACCAAAGGAATGAAAAAATGTAAGACAATGTCAAATATCTCATTGGAAAAACCACTGACCTGGAAAATAGATCTAGGAGAGATAATTTTAAAATTATTGGACTACCTGAAAGCCATGATCAAAAAAAGAGCCTAGATATCACCTTTCAAGAAATTATCAAGGAAAACTGCCCTGGTATTCTAGAACCAGAGGGTAAAATAGAAATTGAAAGAATCCACTGATCCCTTCCTGAAAAAGATCCCCAAAAGAAAACTCCTAGGAACATTGTTGCCAAATTCAAGAGCTCCCAGATCAAGGAGAAAATACTGCAAGCAGCCAGAAAGAAACAATTTGAGTATTGTGGAAACACAATCAGGATAACACAAGATCTAGCAGCTTCGACATTAAGGGATTGAAGGACTTGGAATATGATATTCCGGAGGTCAATAGAGCTAGGATTAAAACCAAGAATCACCTACGCAGCAAAACTGAGTATAATGCTCCAAGGCAAAATATAGATTTTAAATAAAATAGAGGACTTTCAAGCTTTCTCAGTGAAAAGACCAGAGCTGAATGGAAAATTTGACTTTCAAACACAAGAATCAAGAGAAACACGAAAAGGTAAACAAGAAAGAGAAATCATAAGGGACTTACTAAAGTTGAACTGTTTTGTTTACATTCCTACATGGAAAGATGATGTAGATAATTCATGAGACCTCAGTATTAGGGTAGCTGAAGGGAATATACATATACATACATACATACATACATACATACATACATATATGTATTCACACAGAGAGGGCACAGGGTGAGTTGAATATGAAGGGATGATATGTAAACAAAGAAAATCAAATTAAGGGAGGAGAAAGGAATATATTGAGAGAGGGAGAAAGGGAGAGATAGAATGGGGTAAATTATCTCGCATAAAAGTGGCATCCCACAGGAAAGAAGGAGGAAGGAGATAAAAAAGTGGGGATGATAGAAGGGAGGGCAGATGGGGGAGGAGGTAATCAAAAGCAAACACTTTTGAAAAGGCACAGGGTCAAGGGAGAAAATTGGATAAAGGGGGATAGGATAGGAAGGAACAAAATATAGTTAGTGTTTCGCAACATGAGTATTGTGGAAGGGTTTTGCATAATGATACACATGTGGCCTATGTTGAATTGCTTGCCTTCTTAGGGAGGGTGGGCAGAGAGGGAAGAGGGTAGAGAATTTGGAACTCAAAATTTTAAAAGCAGATGTTCAAAAAAGTTTTTGCATGCAACTAGGAAATAAGATATACAGGCAATGGGGCATAGAAATCTATCTTGCCCTACAAGAAAGTAAGGGAAAAGGGGATGGGGGGAGTGGGGTGACGCAAAGGGAGCACTGACTGTGGAACAGTGCAATCAGAATATATACCATCTTTGAGTGGGAGGGTGTAGAAATGGGGAGAAAATTTGTAATTCAAACCCTTGTGAAAATCAATGCTGAAAACTAAAAATATTAAATAAATAAACAAATTAGAGAAGACCCTTTAAAGTGGCAATGTGCTGTACTGGATCAAATGCTTTTTTATAGCCAGTAAAACCATTAGGATGTTTGAGTTCTCTGAGCCTTTCAGATAATTGTAGGTATGGGTCTCCTGTAAAATATACCTTATAAGAGACAAAAAAAAAAACTCCATTTACCATCATTAAGGATGCTTTAAAAATGTAGATAAGCCTATTCTCAAGAAGACTTTGTAGAGATAGCAAAGTAGGAATATAGTAGGTCATTGATTATTAATATTTGTTTAAATACCCCTTTAAGTGGTAATAATTTTTTTCCCCAAAGCATGTGTCTTCTCATCTTTCAGATTTCTTGATAATTGATCCTCCGATGCCCTCAATACTGTGTTGCTGTTAGCACCGACCTCCTCTGTTTATGCTTGGTCTGGTCACCCTGCCTTTCTTATCTTTGTTTTCTGTAGTGACATTTCTACTTCCTTATGCTGCATGTTGAAGACTGTGATGTTAGAATTTTAATGCCTTGCTCCTACTGTCAAAGACAGAACTGGAAAGAAGAAGCAGCATTTGATGTCTGACACAGTTTTGTGGGGATTTTGGCCTCTTGTGGAGAATGAGGCCCAGCTTACTAAAACCATGGTGATAGTCTGTGTTAATAAGTGGTTCTTGCTTCCATTTCCTCTTTTGTAGGGTCAACAGTTTGTTTCAAAGAATAATTGTAGCTCTCAATTATATATCATATCTTCTTATGTCTGTTCATCTGGCTTTGGTATCAACTTTGGTTTCTGCTTTCACAATTGACTGCCTGACTGTAAAAGGACAACTACTGTGGAAAAAACTCTCCCATCTGTAACCTGTCATTTCCTGATTGTTATGATAAAAATAAATTTCATTTTTTATATTGTTGGGTATTTACATCTTTAAGAACCTTTCGACTTTCTTCCTGACCTAAGTCTTCACTACATATAATAACAATAGCTGGCATTTATAGAAAGTCTTAAGGTTTGCAAAGAGCTTTATGTATTTTATTTCCCTTGATCCTATATAACGCTGAGTCTTCTGCATGGTCTTCATACCTTGGGCCTCTCCTTTCTTACTTTTAAACAATGTCATCCAACATATTTTTCACCATTCTCCCCTATGTCCAGTGACTTGACATCACTAAGTATTAAAGTGTGAGCTGACTGTATTTGGAAGGTCTTATAAAGTGAGTCATAAGAATTTATCTACTTCATGATCTGGAAAAGATAGTGGTGGAAAAACAACAGTGTGCATGCTATATTTTTGTTTGTAACATGGGTTACTATGGCCTAAGGATTCATGACAAAATTGTCTGGCTACTGGTAATGAGTCTCTTGATACCTAACCCTTGCACCACAACTGCAATCTGTGGCTGGGATGACAAGACCATTCCAGCATGAGAGTTCTACTGGCACAGCCTTAAAGCACCTAAGGGCACCTCCTTACCACAGTGACCCACTATGGTGATACCTGATACTCCATAGACCAAATTCAGTACAGTCACTTTTTTACTATTAAACTAAAAAACTTTGCAAAAATAAAAAAAAGGAAGTTAACCTCTAAGATAACAAAGTAGTTATCCATTCTGCAGCCTCTTGGCAAGAATTGTATCTCCTTTATTTAATGTTGAATATGGGCCAGGTCAATGTTAATTAAATAATAAAAACAATGTTAGCCTCTAGGGAATAGACTTCAATATCCACACTGCACATGACAAAAAACTACTTGTCATTCACCAGCCTGTATGATGGCTTTGCAGTGATTCCCTTGTGTGTTTGATCATCTGGCAGTGCATGCTGAACTAGTCAAATTTGACATCATCAACTGCCATTTGGTAAAATATGGGTCAGCCATCATTCTTACACTTCCCCATTTCATTGCAAAGCAACTGAGGTGGGTGGGGGTATTGTAAAGAAGGACTTTAAAGGACTTTTACATAACTTTTAAACTTTGGCACTGTTCCAAAGAGCTAGGTTTATAGGTCAATAAATTACTGCATGGGAAAACCCAAGATCTTTTTTTTTAATACTTCATTATCAACTAATAACCATCAAAAGAATTTACAACATTATGAGATATTCTCTAGTGGTTCTTACACTCTGATTGTGGATGACTCCTAGAGGCCAAATGTGTCAATGAAGAGTTGTTGGGGATAATGGGAAAATAAGCTCATAACTAAAATATGAAGTTTGTTTATGGAAAAGTCTTCCGAAAAAAAAGAGAGTGATCGAAAGGCAAATGACTTAAAAAGAAAAATCACAGAAGATCCAAGCAACAATTTGGAGTTGATTAATTTGTACTAACTAAATTATTCTAAGTTTTGATCACTGAATGAAAGCTGCAATGCACTAACTACATTTTAAGATTAACAGCGCTCTCATAGCAAAATTTCTTTTCCCAAGCAGGAATATTTGTTTTGCTCTAGTAAGCGGACTACTAGAGAACGAAATACAATCAAGTTAACCTAGCTCTAAACTAAACCTTTCTTTTTTTTATAGGTAGGACGTAGGAATCAGTAATTTTACATTTTAATTATTTTTGCAACATTACCATAAAAAGATCAAATTCCTCTTCTCGTCGGGCAATCATTTGATTTAGAGTTTCATCATCAGGGACTTCATCTTCTTCCTGGGCAGAGGAACAGAGAAATTCATCATCTGAGGGGTTGGTTTACCAAGCAATCTCTGGTTAGTCAAAGTAACATAAACAACCATAAGTCTCTATATTACAGAGTCATAATTCTGAAATAGAAAAAGAGAGCTAAGCAGCCATTTGAATCTCTCTCTCTATAAATATATATACATATATGTTATTATCTTATATCACGTTTCATTAATATTGATATTTATTATAATTCACTTCTAGTTTAAATGAAACAGCTTCTGATCTGGTCATTTTTCTTCAAATCCTTATAAAAATGGAAATATGTGAATCAAGTTGTGAATAGAGATTTAACTACTTGTTAGCTAAGAATCAAGTACTTATGCCAAATAGTACAGATTAGAATATATAAATTAATGTTTCAAATTCAGCACTAACAATAAAGACTAGAACTTCAGATCTGGTAGCTTAAAGGTGATCCCATAAAAGGATCAAAGAAGGTAACGGATGTTTCATAACTTTTCAAGCCCTGGACAAAGGAAAGGTAGTACTTCTGATACCTTAAACAGAACAATTGCTTAAACATCTAAGGAAGGAAGGAAAGAAGGAAGGAAAGAAGGAAGGAAGGAAGGAAGGAAGGAAGGAAGGAAGGAAGGAAGGAAGGAAGGAAGGAAGGAAGGAAGGAAGGAAGGAAGGAAGGAAGGAAGAAGGAAGGAAGGAAGGAAGGAAGGAAGAAGGAAGGAAGGAAGGAAGGAAGGAAGGGAAGAAGGGAAGGAAGGAAGGAAGGAAGGAAGGAAGGAAGGAAGGAAGGAAGGAAGGAAGGAAACAAGGAAGAAAAAACCCATAAGACACCTAAATGAAGTACAGAAAAACAATGAGGGCAAAACCCAGAATTTCAGGCATTGGCACAACCTAGATTCTCGTCCCAATACCCTACTGAAACTGCTCTCTCAATTGTCACCAATAACACAATCATCAAATTCTGTAACCTTTTTTTTCTCCTCATCCTCTCAGGCCTATGAGAAGCTTGTGGCACTAAACAACAGCTTCTCATATTAGTTCCTTCACTCTTCTCTTGACTGGGGACACTACACTCAGGTTTTTTTTCCTACTTCTGTAACTGATCCTTCTCTATGTCTCCCATTAGCTCCATGCACCCTTCATGAGCCCTTAAGGTATAAGTTACCCAAGGTCAGAGCCTTGGTTCTCTTTTCTTCCATCTATATTTTTGCCCTTGGCAATCCAATGGATATACAATGCTTTTTAATATAAACACATGCACAGTGCCTATATAGCCTAGCATGACTACATACACATAATTTCCATAGTATTTATGTGTGTATACATGCACATAGACATGCATATGTGTAGCATGTAATATGTACACAGATGTGTACCATATTTTATATATATATATATATATATATATATATATATATATATATATATATATATATATTTACATGTATATGTGTATATCAGTATGTGTGTGCACCAACAATTATATTGTGTTTACTCTGTGCCAGGCACTGTGCTAAGCATCTTCCAATTATCATCTCATTTGGTCCTCACAACAACTCTGGGAAGTAGGTGCTTTCATCACCCTCATTTTACAGACAAGGAAACTGAGGCAAAAAAGTTAATAAACTTTCCCAGGGTGACACAGCTATAAGTATCTGAGGCCATACGGGAACTCAATCTTCCTGACTCCAGGGCCAACATTCTACCTACTGTATGCCACCTATTGCCATATACGTACACAAATACACACATGTATATACAAATACATACGTATATACACGTATGTACATGCACACAAGAGAGTAATTAAACAAATTGCTTTGTGAGATACTGGGAGAAAAACTGTTACAGAGGAGATTGGGGAAAGCTTCCTGGAAGGTGTGGGACTGACTTAGGTTTTAAAGACTGGGTAGTGATTCAACAGGCAGGGTAGAGAGAAGGTTATGTTTGTCCTTCCTTTTCCAAGAGGACCATGACATCAGGGAGATGATGACATGACTTGCAGTTGACTTCTATTTGAGGGAGGGAGGGCTGTGCAAGGTGACCAGTCTCACCTCCTTCTCCAGAGCCATCTGGATGCAGGGGCCTGAGGATGACCTGAGGGGGTTGCAGTGGGAAACCTTGGCCCTTTTAAGCTAAGGCCCATTCAGATTCTCACTTTGTGAGGTTACACCCATTCAATGAATAGGCCTCTTTAAGAAGCGACTCAAAAGATGGCCCCTTTAATGAAAAAAAAATCAAACTGGGAGGGTAATATTCAGGCCTATAGAACGGGGATGAGCTGGAGCCCATAGGCAGGGAAGCAAAGGTCACAGCAGGAGGACTAGTTTGAAGAACATGAACAGAGAAGGATGTTACAACAATGGCAGGTGGCATTGAGGGCCTGGAGGAAGGTTGCATGAGATTTTATTTATAGATAGGTTGGGTTTTTTGTTTGTTTGTTTTTGGTGAGGCACTTGGAGTTAAGTGATTTGCCCAGGGTCACACAGCTAGTAAGTGTCAAGTTTCAGGAGCTGATTGGAACTCAGGTGCTCTATCTACTGCACCACCTAACTTCCCCCACATGAGTGTGTGTGTGTGTGTGTGTGTGTGTGTTTGTTTGTTTTGTTTTGGTGGCAAGTGACTTGCCCAGGGTCACTCACACAGCTAGTAAGTATCTGAGGCCACATTTAAACTCAGATCCTTCTGAGTGAGCACTTATGTGCATATATATATATATATATATATATATATATATATATATACACACACATACACACACACATATATACATATATATATACACACACATATATACACTTATATATATAATATATTACGTATATATACTTATGTACTTATATGCATATATTATATATATGTATATATGTGTGTACATATGTATGTATGTATGTATGTATGTATGTATATGAAAGAGAGATGGTCAGACAGACATCTGTTTGGTTTTTTATCGCCAAACCAGAATTTAAGGTCTGGGGACAGGAAGAGTACCTTATGTTAATTTTATATATACAGCATAAATGAAAAGCAAATAAATACAAAGCAATTTAAAAAAACTAGATTGGGTGGGAGCAAATAAAGTTGAGAGGAATCATGCAAAAGTTGGTGCTTGGGCTCTGTGGCAGGGATTCTATGAGGAGGAAGTGAAGAAGAAATTCATTCCAGGGATGAGGAACAGCCAGCCAGTTCAAGGCCTAGAAGATGTGGATTAGAGGGTTGTGTATGAGGAGCAGAGAGGAGGGCAGCTTGGCTGGATCACAGAGGAGGGAGGGCGAATGTTCCCCAACAATACTAGAGAGAAATCAGGGGCCAGGTCAGGATGGATGGGCTCTAAAAGCAGTGTCATCCTTCTGCACACATATGTGTATAAAGGTGTGTGTATGTACACAAACACATATGCAGACGTGCATATGTACAAATTAATGACTGAAGCCTGAGTTATCTTTGACACTTTTCTTTTCCTCCTCTCTCATATCCCATCGATTAGTAAACCCCAGTCCTGAATCTACTAAAAACACTACGTCTCATTTCAAACAATGAACAAAGTTAAATTCTGTTCATAAAAATAGGGAGGGAATTAAAAAGTGAAACTTCAAATACGTCCCAGCATTACGATGCTCATTAGAACCACCAAAGAGTCAATTTCAGTGTATCTGTGTATTAAGAAATATAGAGAAAACAACGTTATGTCAACTCACCAGTCACCTAAAGAATATGAGACAATTTGTTTAAAAAGGATATCATTTTAATGGATTATGCAACACATGGTTAAACCATACTCCCCGAAGGCCTAGAAACAAATGAATCAAGCCACTACCTCCTGGGAAATGAATTTTTGGGTTTATTGTCATATTGGCTGCAATTCAATTAGTTTAAATACGAAACTGCATACAAAAAAGCCATATTGAATGGGAACGGAATGTAACTTCTCTATACAACATTGCTGCTTATGCGTGACTTACTCTGGTTAAGGCTCTAGCAAATAGGAAGATATCCTTCCCTGCCTTATCACTAGTCAGATCCGGCCAATCTAAGTGAAAGTTACCAGCTACACAGCATTAGGCTGGAATATCCCCATCATGCACATTAAAAGAAAAAAAACATTCTTGTAAAATGAATATCTGAATGTGGGGAGGGAAACAGAAGAAGCACTGATTAGGCACCTTCTGTATGATGCCAGGCACTGTGCTAAGCACTGCTTAAATTTCTGCATGGAAACTCAGAGTGTGTAATGTCATCTACTCCATGTGGTGAGAGGCAGATGGTAAAATGGAGTGACAATCTGACAAAAGATTAGGAGATGATGGATTTGAATCCTGACTCTGCCCCTTATTAACTTGGGCAAGTCCCATCACCCATCTGGGTCTGAGACCAGGGCCTGGAGGACTCAACCCTTTCAGCTCTGAAGGCACCACTCAGGGCCAAGAATGCTCTGAATAATGGCGGACTCAGCTCTGCTTCACTTCACACTCTGACCGTCTTCTGACATGGCGCTATGCGCATCTTCAGAGAAATAAAGCAGTTCGTTGCTGATATATGAAAGCTCAGTCTTAAGCACTCGTTAGCTCACATTTCTACAAGGCCTTCAAGTTAATTCAATAAGTATTTATTAAGCGCCTCCCACATACAGCTCCATCGTCTGTCATGTTTGGGTCGCTGTGAAGGAGGTGCTCTGTAAACCTCCTAGACTTATCTAAAGGCAGAGGCAGCACAGCCTAGTGGGCAGAGAACTGGCCAAGGAGACAGGAACACCCAGGCTGAAGTCCCAGCTCTGATCCCTGGGCACATCACTGATCCTTGTTAACCCCAGCAGCTTCCCTCTGGTGGCCTCCAATTATCACATAGATATCTTATTTGTATGCAATTGCTTGCTCATTGTTTCCTGTGACTGTGAGCTCCTGGAGAGCAGGGGCTGTCTCTTACCTTTCTTTGCATCTCCAGCACTTGGCACAGTGACCAGCTGACTTAACTTCCCAGTGTTCTGGGCAAGTCTCTAAGTTGCAAAGAAGGTGCCAGCTTGAGCATAAAGTGAGGAGGTCTGTGCCGCATGAGGCGCTGCTTTTGCCATGAAATCACAGCTCCAGTCCCTATCCCTGTGTTATTATTCTTGCATCGCGTTCTGTCATATCCGACTCTTTGTGACCCCATTTGAAGTTTTCTTGGCAAAGATACTAGAGTAATTTGCCACTTCTTCTCCAGATCATTTTACAAGTGAGGAAAAGGAAGTTTAAGTGACTTGCCCAGGGTCACACAGCTAGTAAGTATATGAGGTCGGATTTGAACTCAGGAAGATGAATCTTCCTGATTCCAAGCCCAACACGCTATCCACTGTGCCTCCTAGCTGCCCTGTCCTTAGTCTTATCTAAATGTAAGTTATTATATTCTACAACACGACTCCATTGCTCCTTTTTAACTGCACAACTAAACTAGATGATCAAACTTTCAAAGAAAATCTCCTGATAATGGGATCACTAACACTAGAACAAAACTTCTACTTTTTGAACGCTAAAGTTGTTTCCACATTGTTTTTATAAAAATGAACGATGCCTACGCATCTCTGTGATGAAAGTGTGCTCCCACTTTAAGGAAAATTGGGAGCTGAAAATGCAGAGCTTACAATCTAATCTATTAGCTTAGAGGTTAAGGGTCATGCGTCTTATGAAAGAGTTCTAACTTCAGGACTCACATGACTTAGAGCTGGAAAGGGGCGTTAGAGATAGTCTTATCCAACTGCCTTCTTTTATCAAGGTATAAAGTGGGGGCCCCTGGAGGGAAGTGAATTGCTCAACATCTCATTGGTCTTAAGCAGAAAATGTGACATATGAACCCAAGTTCTCTGACTCCATGCTCAGTGCTCTTCCTGCTATTACAAGCACTTTTAAAATATGATTTAATTTAAAAATTTTAATTTTATGTAACACCACCATATACGCCTACTATTTAAAATGAAATAAATATATTCACAATACAGGATCCTAGACAAAGCCCCTTCCCAAATGCAGGGAATTCAAAACCTCAGTGCAGTTTTGAACTTTAATGGCTTAAAACTACACCGAGACCTTTGGGAAAATAAGAGCTACGTACTGTGTAATGAGGAACACAAGCTCAGAGCACGCACAGTCGGTGTTGCCTTACACTAAGCCACAAGGAGATTTGGGGAATCTGCTTCTGAAAATGCGCGAAGGTGCATAAATGTGTGAAGGTGCTATATCTTCCACTTCAGAGCATAAACAAGTATTGAAGAGATGTGGGTCCATCTCTTATCTATGCATCTATACTACTACACCTAAATCTCTTATCTACACCTGTCTCTCTCTCTCTCTCTCTTCTCCATATATATATATATATATATATATATATATATATATATATATATATATATATGTATGTATATATATGTATATGTATATGTATATGTATGTATATATATACATATATACACACACACACACACATATACTCTCTCTGTATATACATACATACACATATACGTACATACATAGACATATGTACATATACATACGTATCTACAGAAAAAAAATATAAGTAGTCCAAATTTTTTTAATATGGTATATTCATGATTTTGGTAAATATGTAATTTCATGTGGTATATTATGATTTAAGTTCTAGCATGGAATAGAATGTCATGCTCCCCCACACAATGCTTTGCCCACAGCTCGTGTTGAAGCGAGGTCTCACATTTGGCTACTGTAGTGAGGGCGATACGTTTCCTCTCTTCCTACTCTCCAGTTAGATGATCACATACCCACTTGGGGCAGCATTTCCCGGTTCCCATTTTGGAGGTCACTGAACTAAACAGATACTGGAACAACCTCTGCCAAAAAGTAGCACAATGATTAACTTATTGACTTGCCTTAATGATAATTTTATCCTTCATAAGGTAAAGAAATCCACAAGGGAAAATTCTATTTTGAATCAGATCCTCATCAACAAAAAGAATCCGGCAGGGGGCGGCTAGGTGGCGCAGTGAGTAGAGCACCGGCCCTGGAGTCAGGAGGACCTGAGTTCAAATCCGGCCTCAGACACTCGATACACTTACTAGCTGCGTGACCTTGGGCAAGTCACTTAACTCCAATTGCCCTGCCTTTCCCTGTCCAAAAACAAAAAAAATAAATAGTAAGATAGGTAAAAGCAATGGCTATCTTGACATTTATAATGGAGAAAGAGAGAGAAATTATGACATGCATCTTAGATGTTAGGAGAACAAATTTCAAAAGGCTCTGAAGATGGGTTGGGTGCTAGGAACTAAAACCTGACAATCAGCCCAGGAGAGAAGGGGAGTTCTCAAGAATAAAGTTTTGAAGGTACCAAGGGACATATGGCTCACTTAGATGTTAAAGACATATGAGGAAGATGTAATCAAGGTGAGCCAATGTAGTGCTCTCTGTGGTCAGCTATGTGGCAGAGTAGGTAGAGAGATGACATGGTTGTGTCAGAATAGTCACATGACCTGATGCTGATAAAGAAAGCTAAAGAAAAAGGATTTTTTAAAAACATACTAGGGAAGATAGGAAGAGCAAATCATGGAAAGAAGGCAAAGCTGCTCAACTCATCTTTGTTTGATAATAGCCAGCATTTATGTAGCATTTTAAGATTTTCAGAGCACATAACAAATATTTTATTTTATCTTCCCTGTGTCCAAGGCAGGATTTGAACTTAGGTCTTCCTGACTCTAGGCCCAGTGCTCTATGCACTGCACCACATTGGCTGTCTCATTTTTCTTTCAGGCCATGAAGAGTGGTTCAGACTGGAAAGGACTGAACAAAAATGGCCAATTAGGAAGTGATGCTCAAGATAAGTATGGATGAGAAAGCACTTAACTGCCACTGATGAGCTCAGGTCACCTGGCTCAGACCCACTACATCCTGGGAGATATAGATGCTGACTTAATGTCAATGTCTCCTGAAAAACTGCAGAGAACTAAGGAGATGTCATGGAACTGGAGAAACATAGATCTTGTTTAGAATTTCAAAATGGGAAAGAACATATAGTTTGTAAATCATAGACCAATGAAAATGTCTAATATTCCAGAAAAACAAATGTAGAATGTACTATTAAAGAAATGATTGTGAACATCTAGAAAGGAGGCAGTTATCATAAACCTAATGCTTGGCAACTTCCTTTTATTTGCCGGGTTCCTAAACACAAAGATTCTTCAGATCTTTCATCTAGATTTTAGGAAGTCACTTGACAAAGTCTCTCATACTATTTTTGTAGTCAAGATGGAGATTGCTGAGCTACAGGATGGTGCAATTAGGTGGGTTCGGATCTGGTTGAATGCCAGACTAGAAGAGTTCTAGTGGAGGGTAATGTAGAAAGTTGTGCTCAATTTTGAGCATTTTTCTCAGCAATCTGGAAAAAGGCATAGAGCCCAAGTTTCTCAGATTTCCAAAAGATACGATGCTGGGAGGGACAGTTGATTCACTTGGTGACAAGACTCATTGACCCTTCCTCTCCCACCAGCTGCTCTGCTTGGTTTCCACTCCATGAATGTCATCATGGAGGTTGCTTCAGCTTCGATACCCAACACCTCCTCAGTACTCTCAATTGCCTTCCCCTCAAAAAAAAAGAGTGTTGGAGGGTAGAACAAAAAGCCCTCCCTTTATAGAGGGCTCAGAATTTTCCAGCTGCCCCATCATTTCCCATTTCCCATGCCATGAATGACACAACTCTGTGGACCAGGTACCCTATGGCACTTCCCTTTTGGCTTCTTCTTGGGTATTATCTTTCCTTATTAAATTATAAACTCCTCAAGTACAAGGGCTGTTTTTCTTTCCTCTTTTCTTTTTAAATTTATATCCCCAGCACATAGCACAGTGCCTGATTCACACACAGCAGGTGCTTAGTAAATGTTTATTGACTACTGATTATTAACAGTCAGGACTCAAAGTGACCTTACGAGCCCTAACATTTTGCCTAATATAGTAAGATTTAATTTAATGGGAATAAATCTTATATTTGGGCTCAAAAAGCAAGTTCACAGGTAATAGAGTTAGAGAGTGAGTCATCAAAAAAAAATATTGGGGTTTTAGTTGAATGGAAGATCAATGTGAGTCAACAGTGTGGTAGGACAGTGTGGGAGGTAGCTTAAGTTTTGATATGAGAGACAAGTAGTCCAGCTCAGAATGGCACTGTACTGTATCCTGGTCAGATCACATGCAGAGTACTGTTTTTGTTCAGTTTCAGGAGCCTCATTTAGGAAAAACCTAATAACCTGAAAAGTGTTCAGAACAGGTCCACCAGGATGGTGAAAGGCCTTGAGTA
Source organism: Trichosurus vulpecula (assembly GCF_011100635.1). NCBI lineage: Eukaryota > Metazoa > Chordata > Mammalia > Diprotodontia > Phalangeridae > Trichosurus > Trichosurus vulpecula. The sequence continues at coordinate 39,917,809 of NC_050581.1, read as the reverse complement.
CCTGCCCTATGGGGCTCAGCTGAAGGAGCTAAAGATGGTTAGCTTGAGGAAGATAATGAAAGGTTGTTGTTGTTCAGTTGTTTCAGACTCTCCATGACCCCACTTGGAGATTTCTTGGCAGAGCTACTGGAGTAGTGTGCCATTTCCCTCTCCAGCTCATTTTATAGATGAGGAAACTGAGGCAGATAGGGTTAAGTGACTTGCCCAGGGTCACCCAGTTATTAAATGTCTAAGGCTGGATTTGAACTCAGAAAGTTGAATCTTCCTGACTCCGGGCCCTGGACTGTATCCACTGCGCCACCTAGCTGCCCCTAATGATGTGTCTTCGTGTAATCAAAGGGCTGCCATGTATAAGAGGAACTAAATTTCTACTACATAAACTGCCCAAATGTTGATAGAAGGGGACAAAATGCTACCTAGAGGTCGAATGGGCATCCTTGGAAGGTAGCAGGTTCTCATTCGTTAGGCAAAGAAGCTGACTACTTTTTAGATTTCTGTAGAGCAGATGCTTGTCCAGGTTTGGATTAGCCCAGACAGCTTCTGTGATCCCTTTCAACTGATTCTGTTAATGCAATGAATTACTTGGCCTTTGAATTTAGAGTACATCTTACAGGTTAGCTCTTGTAGAATAATGAAAATTGAAGTTTTGGGCATTATTTACTTAGTATAGATGAATCTAAAGATTGTAAAACACTGCATTTTTTATTCACCTGCTGATGTCCTTTTAGGCTCAAACACTCAGTTCCTGTCATTATTTTTACTTAACATTGATCAAAACAGAGGATCCTTTTATTAATATCCTTCTATTGGATCAGACATCTGCTGGGAAAGGAACACTGGATTTGTTCTTTCTTTTCAAGGAAGTGAAACATGTTTGATGGAATATGCTCATTCAAAGGAGTACGCAAAAGATTTGTGTAGTGCCAGGATGGAATCCTATTTTGATAGAAGGTACACAGTTTCTTTTATATACTATCTGAGTTTACAGGAGATATGGCACCTGGATGACCAGGGTAGAAAAAGGCCTTCAAACTCTCCTCTCTTCCCAGGGAGAAGAACCTGACAGACTTTTGTCTTTTTAAACATCATTTTTTTTTAAGTGATCTACCTTGCAGTTTTCCATCTGGCCTCCAGGAGGCAGCACTCCAAGTGAGAGATCTATAAAATGTGTTGTACTATTCCATCAGGCTGAGTTAGGTAAAATTTAAACTACAGGTTAATCAGCCAAATCCAGAAATTGTAGCAAATTTTAATAAACAAGCTGGATGATTTTCCAGTTTTTGCATTTGGAACACAAAGCCGCAACTACCTCAATCTAGCTTAATTAACATCAACTCTAGAATTTATTTTAAAGATAAAGAGGCTATTTTGTATAAAGACAAAAGGTCACTGCTTAATTTCATAAAGAATAACCTGTGTAGGGTCAGTACCTCATTTTCTTCTTCATGCTCCAATATAGCCTGCAGAAAAGCCCTTCTCTCATGACTTGAAGATTTCTGATCGAACATGCCCGCTTGGATAACTTTCTGATCCACATTTAATTTGTATTTTGCCGCTGCAAGAATCTTTTCCTCCACGCTGTTTACAGTGCAGAGTCTAAGCACTCGGACTTCATTTTGCTGGCCAATCCGGTGAGCTCGATCTTGGGCCTGCAAATCCTGTTCAAGAGAACAATACGCCATGTTATATCCATCTCTCTGGTTCCTCAACAAAGGAGCTGATATTTAAAGGAAAAGTATGGTAATATGTGGCCCGCTGACTTTTTAAGATGTGTCCAAAATACCTGGTGGTCACTGGCATGTGAAAAAAAAAGATACAATAATGTCTTTGACACAGACAGTCACTGGTTGAAGAAGATTAGATCTGAGGAAATTTAGGCTTAAGTTAAACAAGGCCGTATTTAAATGGATGCAGGGTTTAGAAAGCGTGTCTCTAAAGATGGGCACTTTGACCAGTCTTTATCGCCAAGAGTTCCTAGCAGTTTGTAAATTCACAGCTAGAAGGGCCCTTGCAGATAATTTAGTCCAAGCACCTCATTTTACAGTTGTGGAAAGTGAGGCACAAATGTCAATTGACTTGCTAAGGTCACATAGGGCAAAAGTAACAGCTATGAACTAAACACAGGTACTGACCTCAGATCTCTCAATAGTACCATGCTGCCACATGCTGCTAAGGGCAATTTTTGGTTTTGAACTTATGACTTCATATTATGCATTAAGATGTGTGAATGGGAAAGACATATGCCTTAAAAAATCCTGATATCAAGTATTTCCTGATAGCTAGCTCTCCCAGCTGCTATCCTAGAATAGATGTACTTATGCTTCTATTACTTATATTTCTATCTTCATAGAAATGGGAAGAGGAGGAATATATTTGGAAACGAAGATGATGTAAAAACAAAAGATATCAAAAAATTTTAAAGAATTGGGGGGGAAAGTGTACACTTAAAGAAAGGTGTCAGTGGGAAACCCCTTCATTAACTGAGGTATTACTGAATTGAGCAATCGGTTATGTTATAGTCATAATTATAAAATTCCAATTAGATGAGAATCATTTTGTGCAACAACTGTGGCAAGAGGAAGTCCATTCGGATATGTTGAGAGGGCCCTACCACAACTGTGGCAAAGGAAAAATGTAAAACTGGGTGTTTAGAGTGCTTTCAAAACCAGGCCTCCTTCTAGAATTTTGGGGAATACTTTATTAGGTCTTACTATTGAATAACAAATTCTTCTGCATTTTGCCAAAGAATACAAAAAGCCTGCTGATGCTATTTCTGATTTAGGGACTTTAATTAAGTGACTAATTAGGCAAAAATGTTTTCTTAAGATTATTTGAAAATGTGAATATAAATATGACGGTACTCAAGCATGAGCACAGTTGGTACACAATCAACTTTTAATTATTTTACTAAAGGGTACATTGCAAAATTGAAATCCAGAAAAAAGTCCTTCACTTTCAGCAAATACTTCAGTCTTCTCCTTCATTATCAATTCTTTAACAGGACTCCTAACAAACAGCCAATATAGTTAATTTCAGGGTCTCCTCCACTCTTACTATCCACTAGACTAGGATGCTAATAAATTTGGAAAGGGTTAAAATGCAGGCAGCAAAAGAAGAGAGCAGCAAAGGCGGGTGTGAGTAATCCACAAACTGGCTAATTAGCCTTGAATAACTAAGACTTGGCTGCAATTGCTTTTTAGTCTTTGTGAAAGAACTAAGACTATTTACTCTCTCATGAAACATTTGCCAAGTGCACATTTTATGACCAGCATTTATTTACTCTGCAAAATAAGACAAAAGAAGAGGGAGTTGGCTTAACATTACAATATGTGGAACTTACACTAGACTTAAGGAAGATGGTCCTGACAGAGAAAAGTTTTTAAACATTATTATATTTGAGAATCTGGCAATTGAACGGTCATACCTGTCTGAATTGGTTTGGGTGTGACATTGCTTCCAGGTAGTAGGACAGAGTAGAGGCTGACCTTTGAAGGTCCCCTTTAGATCAAGCATCCTGTGAAATGTATGCCTTTCATATATTTTTTAAAAAGGTTAAATTAATATACTTGAAATATCTCCAGTTTTTAAAATAATATACATAAGTTGATTTTGTCAACCGCAGCAAAGCTGGAAACAGGACTGTGAGGGGATTAAGAAGGATGTTGGAAACCTTCCTGTGCATGAATCTGCTGCTAGTAAGGCTTCCCTAGTCAATTTTTCTTAGGGGCTTAATTTGCTAATATTCCTCAAGAAAACAATGAGAACAACCCTGGTCATCTTTCATAAATCAGCTTTAATTTTTATTAGCTATGATAACAGATACCTCTTGAATTTAAAGGTAAAGTACCATTCATCAGCACCACTATGTTAATTAAGCTCTGAAAAAGAATTTTAAAAATTGTTTAAAGCAAAGGTTAGGTAAATATGATTACTAGTGATTCAGTTGGATACTAAAGAATTTAGGTGACCCTAAAGAATTTAGGAGACCCTGTGGTCTCAGCTGACCACATCTACTCAGAGCGAATGAGCTACACCAAAGAGATAGGTAAAACTCATCTCCCAGTTAATGGATGAAACCACAGAGAACCATTTAAATTATAACATTTGGGCCCAGTAATGTTGACACACGTACTGCCTATACATTATTTTCATTAGCCTGAAGCTAACATGCAGTAAACAGTCAATGTTTAGAGTTTCTATTTCATCACTGATTTTTCTTTCACCTTTGGATCTTGCTCACAAAAACCCCATTCACGGAATTTTAATAGCACTACAGAGTAATATACAAATTCTCTGATACTCTTTTCCATGGTAAAACAGTGTTTTGAGTAGTTGATTTTAGTTGGCTTCAAAAACCTGATCTAGCATACCAGACTGGTTAGATAGAGATGTTTACTAAAAAAGGTAAAATCTAGGGAACTCTATTCATCCATCCACAGGACCACAAGAAAGTAAAGCAAGAAAGCAACTGGGCCAGTACTTAGGAAACTGCCTGGAACACAGCAGGCCCTTAATGAATGCTTATTGACTAACTGACCATCCGAATTAAAAGGGTAGCAATTAAGAAGCTGTAATTTTGAGTGGTGAGGTGAGCTCAAGTAATAGCAAAGTGACCTAAATATAAAATGGTAGCAAGCCCAAAAACATTTTAAAAATTCAGACAATACTGTAAACTTTTTGAGAAGTTCTTTACTGTATGCTAAAGAATCTTTAGTTGTGTAAGACTATCTGATTCTACATATTTTAGAATCGGCAAATATAATTTAATAAATCAAAACTGCAGTGCAGTTATTCTATTAAAAAGTACCCTGCCCCACCCACCCCCAAAATAAAGGGCATAACCATAATCCTGCTTGGATAAATATAACATGTGACCAAATTTAAATATGGTATATTAAAAAATGGAATTGTAAAAAAAAAAAAAAACCTTGCCTTTGTCAATTTGTCCAAAATCACAGAGCAGAGTTTTAAAAACCAAAGCATGCTTTTGGCCAAGAAGATACCAAGAAACGGATGTTAAGGCTAAGAAGAAACTGTGCTTATGTATCTCTGACGTGGTTCTCCAAAGACTATCCATGCCACTATTAACCACTGCTCCAAGGCTTCACCTAGCGAAGATGATCTATCTGTGGGCTCTTTGCTACTTTTCTTCCTGCCTTGTCCCATGCAGACACTACCTATGAAAGATCTTTTCTCTAGTCGGCTTTCATCAAGGATGCTAAAGCATTGAAATAAGTCAAGACATGCCCACCTGGTGAGGATTCCAATCACTGTCAAAGATGACAACAGTATCAGCTGCCTGAAGGTTCAGGCCCAGGCCTCCTGCTCTGGTACTCAATAAGAAAATGAAAAATTGTGAACCAGGCTCATTGAACTTCTTCAGCAAGGCAGCACGATCTTCCGATTTTGTGGTACCTGATGGAGAATGGAAGAAGAGAAGAGGAAGAGGAATTTTCCAATTGAGTGAAGTTTAAAAAATAGTGCAAAGTTTAAAAATAAAACAAAACAAACCATACCTATGCCTCTTTATCAGAAATGCTCTGACTTCAACGACAGAATCTCAAAGTTAGAAGGGCAATTAGAATCCATCGAGTCCAATCTATGCCTGAACAAGAATGTCCCCTATGACATGCAACACAAGAATCATTTCTTTGTACCCCCAGAAAGTAGTTTTTGTTCTGATGGCCTTTTATTAAGTTTAATGATAGCTAAATAAGTGCTAATTTGTATAATTGTACAATTATTATTATTTTATTGATGGGTCTGGATAAATTATGGAAATAATATATAAGCTACTGCAAAAAATCTTTTATAAAACATCTTTCACCATTTATCACCTCTTAGAAAGTCAGCAACACTGACTCAAACACCTCTGAATGTTGAAAATATACTCCATTTATTTCAAGCATTGTTTAAGACAACAAATACCACCAAAGAATTTAGATAACTCCTTGGAATTTATGAAAATGATTTGAGCTGTAGCACAATCAACCAATAAATACTTCATTAAGTGTCTACTATATGTCAGACACTATATTAATCTCTCATTTTTAAATACACACATGCACATGCGTGCACGCACGCACACACACACACACATTTTTAGAGACAATGACATCTGTTTCTGGAAGCAGGAATTAAAAACTACGCATCTATGTGGGTGAAAGGTCAAAAGTTCACCTGGCCAATATTAGAATAAAACCTTGAACAAATGATAAATTATGGTATGGGCAAAGTACATATGGCTAAAATGAAACCAGCTAGATTTTTCTACCAAAGCTGCCAATAGGTTCTCAATGTAACATAAGGATTGAAAAATAAAGAGGAATTCTTCTGCCTAGTGCCAATCAGCAAAAGCAAAAAATTTAATCACATTTTATGACAGACATAACCAGAACAAAACTTTAATTGTAAAACCTAGAAAAATTTTATTTCATCCCTTATAACACAGAACCACAGCATCTTATTACAAGGCTCAGGTTAGGTACCCTTGACAAATGCAAAGAATCCTAATTTGGAATCTTTGTTGATAATTAACTGTTCTGTATCATTTTCGAAGAAGATGCCATTTACCATGTAAGGATGTCATCCATACCTAATTGCTTGTAATAGGTGGCAAGGCTTTAACATGCTTAGTAAAAGCAGCTTGCTTTTCATGTTCTTGTACTTTTTGATATAGAACCTACATATCCAGTTACAAAGAGACATTTGACGTGGCCAAAAAGACAGTAGCCACATTTGCGAAGGATGTTAGAAAGTGTATAGGAGTGAGCCATGTACAGGATACCCCAAAAGTCTCAGTGCAGTTTTAAGTTTGGGACACCAAAAATCTAACAGTTTGAAACTATATTGAGACTTTTGGAACATCCAATACTTGTTTCCATGGGAATAAATATTAAACTGGTTTTTCATTGTTGTCTGAAAACTCACTCATTTTTGCAAGAGAAGACCATAATAGGAATAAATATTTAACTTTAGTTTTTTAAAATTTCTTTTTGCTTAGGTGAGAATATGAAACTTCAGAAAGTTCCTGAATAAGTCCCCGGGAAGCTTTTTTTGTGCTAAAAAAGCATTTTAATTTTAGATGCTTTTGCATTATCTACTAAATATAGCCACTTAAAATTCTACACTAGACAAACAAGTGTACCTTCCCAGAGACACGGACTAGAAATGCTCAATTAATCAAATGAAATGAAGCTTGGCAGATTATAATATTTCTCAAACATGATCCCCTTTCTTTGGTTTCCCTAATTTAGTTTACCAAAGGGTAAAACTTTTGGCCAGGTATTAAGAAAGAAATGGCAGTAGGATAGGGAAATCGTAGATCCTAGAGGAAATGTGCATAGTCCTGGGAAACTGCTCAACTGGACTGGGACTCCAGGGGGAAAAATCCCTCCAGCTGCCTCTAAGACATTAAAACCTTTGTTTCCAGTAAAGCAAGAAAACAGGTTTCTCTCCTTCTGGAAGAGTTCATTCCCAGGGCCCCCTTTTTCAGAGTGAAGGGATCCAAAAACAACTTGTTAGTGACATTGTGGGGTAAAGAATTGGGTGCGTAAAGTGTTTGTGAAGGGGAAAAGATGAAGTGTTATGAATTACTGGGTACCATAACACTTCACAGAATATGAAAAGCTATCAGATTTAATGAAAGAATTTCCTTATAATGCAGAGTCCCTAGGAAGAAAGTAACTGTTAGCTTTTAAGGAAAAGATGCAAGTCAAAGCTGGAAAATATGAAAGATATTAAAGAAAAATACTCAAAGAATGATATTAGGTTTTAATTGAACTTTATGATGTGCCCTTAAAATTAACATATTGGCCTTTTTTGATCACACATTTCCTCGATGCTATTCTTATTTCATTTAACATATGCCAATGGAAATGTGATTTACTAACTAAAAAAAAGAATAAAAATTAATATATTAAAGTTAGCATACAGGGTGTCCCTAAAGTCTGGGCACATAGGCAAAAATGCATATTCTTGAAATATTTGGAAAGTTAACAGACCTTAGCCCCCTTCACCTCTTTTTCTGGGGTATGCTAAAGGAGAAGGTGTACTCAATGAAAATCACAGATGCAACACACTGGATTGAATGCATAAAGAGTGAATGTGCTAACATTGACAATGTGGACTTACTGCATCAAGTTCACACGAATCTTGCAAAGTGCATCAACCTTTGCATCACAAATGATGGAAATCATATTGAAGATGTTGTTTGTTAATATTCCAATTGAAAATTTCATTCATTTCATTTCTTGAAAATATGCACTTTTGCCTATGTATCCAGACTTTAGGAATGCCCTGCAGTATTCACAATTATTCATTCATTCAATAAATACTAATTAAGTACCAACTATGTGCCAGGCACTGTGCATCTAGTATTTTTATAATAGCTGACATTTCTATAACACTAAAGTTTACAAAGCACTTTATATACATTATCTTATTTAATCCTCATAACAAAAACTCAGTGAAATAAATACTACAGGTTTCAATATCATCATTTTGTAAATGAGGAAACTAATGTTTCTGAAAGGTTAAATGATTTCCCCAGAGTCACACTGCTACTAAGCTTCTAAAGCCAGATTTAATACAGGTGTCACCTGACATCAGATCCAGGATTCTTTCCTGTGTGTACATAGATCCTAAACACAGATGATGCAGGGAAAAGAACCATTATCAAATTCTATGTAGGGAAAAACTGAAGAACTCTATTAAGCAACTAAATCCTTTAAATTAGCCACTCAACAATCTGATAGTAAAAATAAAGACTTCAGTTTTTTTAGGGGAGATGTGAAATAGGTAGGAGATCCCTGGTTTTACTTATTTATTTTTTATCATTGGTTCTGTCAATAAAGCAGATGGATAGAGCAGAAATATGCCCTAAGATAAGAGATCTCAAGTTTGATCTTGTTCAATTTTCCTAATTTTCCTTTCCCATTCCTAATTTTCCTAGCCCAGTGGCTAGGATACTGGGCAGTCACACGACTTCTCGGGATTCTACACTGCAATGCAGAGGCTAGTTTACAGCAGGAGTTCACTCTTTGAGAGTTTCTGATACCAACGAAATCACAGTCCATGCCTGCCCCCAAATTGTCAACCAATTTTATTCTTTAATGTAAAAACTGTAATTTGCTGCATTATATTCTGGCATTAAATCTAAACCCTGACTAACCCTCACAACATAAAATTGTTTACCATTATTACATCAGTCCCTAGGTTCATATAACATCCCACTGTGAAATTTTGAAAATTTTTATTTCCTTGATCTTTGTTATAGCTATTTCCAAAGTCATTTAACAATTTAGGGAATATCTCTTCAAATCCTCCTTATGATTTCAATAACCAAGAGTTTTCATTTTACTTTTTGAGTTTGATATATTTTTATGTTGGCGGCATAACACTGGAAGCAAGACATCCATCTTCTTAGGGCCACATACGCTTGTCCCATTTTAAAATATAAATCATTTTGCATCTAGAAAAAAATTGCGTGTTCTTGTGGGGAAAATGTGTTCTGAGTGCCAAACAACAAGCTTACAATATTAGCTGCACAAGTCCGTGAAAGACAATGTAACCCAAAATGGACTTGCCATATGGTGTTGTATTAGCACTACAGGCCCTGTGTAGACAACTTGTGTCATTATGCTATGTTGGGAGGATGCACTCATGGCCCTGAGGAATACCTTTCTCCCCACAAGATCACAATCTCCTCCTCTGAGCTTCCCTATGTGCTGGGCAGTGGGAGATGGGGCTCCCCTCAGGTCACTGCTATTTGCTCCTTGTGGCCCACAGCAAAGGCTCTGCAGAGTACAGTCTGTGGAGCCGGAGAAACAGGGCAGGACAAAAGGTCCAGGATAGGGAGATGAGGTGGCCAACTCCAAAGCCAGTGGTTATGCTCTTTGGGTGAGCAGGCTCCCCAATGTCCCTTTTAGTTGTCTTTGACAGAACCAGGGACTGTGGTTCACCTGCTTCTCTTACACTGGCACTTCTACAACTTCCTGTTGAGGTTTCTCTTTTCCCTGGCTACCTGGAGAACAGAAGAGTCTCATGACATCTTCCAACTCCTAAAGAAGCATGCTATGCTGATGGGAGCTTCAAAGAGTTGTTATTAATAATACCAGAAAAAATGAAGCACTTTCTTTTGGTTTTCCCATCATTCCCTGATAGTTTTTTTCAGCTTAGGGGAAAACTAGTCTCACCCTCAGATGTTAATAGGGGGCAAGAGAAAGGAAAAGTTCACCAAGAGCCTCAGGAGGCTTTGGCATGTCAGGGGTATTTTGAAGCCTGGCAGGTGCCTATAAAGCACATGATTTGTCCACATAAAAGAAGGGCTTAAATCAAAGATGAAATTCTATATTGCCAAGTCAGGGTCTGGCATTTCACGGGCTTGAGACATGTTGACTGCTTATGGGAAATCTTAAGGCTTGGCAGAAGACATGCGAGGGGACATGATAGATAATGATAGATAATTTTAAACTATTTGTAAATGACATGGGTGGAGTTTTTAGTGGGATGAACAGCTATGCCAATTGTTTTAGTTTTGCTAACATTAAGTTGGGAGGAGTAAAAATTGCCATCCTGAACAAAAGCAATCTGGGAGTTAATTCTTTGCCACCATTTTTTCCCTTTTTGGGCAGAGGCTGACTCTAAGTGACTGTTATTCCTTCAAATTTCTGATTGCATGACTCTGTGTGCCCCAGTTTCTTGTGAACTTACCATCAAGGCGTAGGTAAAGGAAATTCCGAAAAGCAAAATAGTCCTCCATGATGGTCATGAGGGATGTCATTTGGCAGAAGAGCAGCACCCGGTGATTGGTGGCCCGCAGCTTCGGCAGGATGCGGTCCAGGAGCTCAAACTTGCCCGAAGCTCGGTAGAGCTCAGCTCTGTCCCAGGAAGAGAGGGCAGCCATCAGTCAGTCAGTCTGTCCAAAAGAATCTCATGACTTGCTTACTGTATGTCAAGCACTGTGCCAAGACACAAGATATCTCTTTCAATAAGACTATTTTGTTCCAATCAATGAAAATCATGTGTTCTAGATGGTGAAATGAACCAGATATTACAATGCTTTTCTTGCCTGCCATCAAAACATTAAAACATTCCACACAGGAGAGACAAAAGAAGAAGGACTCATTTTTCCCTCTCCTTTTGACTACATTATTGTTTTACCACATGTTCATTTAAAAAGACCCTTTTTGAGGAGTGTGTAAACCTTTTGTTTACTGGAAAAAACTCAGTGGAGTCAGATATTTGATTCCTTAATCAACCAATTTTCCTTTTCCATTACCATGGGCCATGATGAGTCACTAAAAGTTGATTAGGGGTCTGGTTAGCTCCAGCTGATATTATTATCAGTGTTCCCACTGTAGCCAACAATATTAAACTCCATCTTTTGACTATATCATAGAGGACTGATTCCACTGTCCATTAATTTTTTTAAAACAGTCCATCATCTACAATACCTGCAGAGCCATTAATTTTCATTTGCAGAACAAAGATTTGTTTTTACCTTTGTGTTCATGTTCATTTTCAGTATAGATTTGAGATGCAATTAGATTATTATCCTGCATAAGGTACACTTTGGTTATAAATAAGAATCTTTCAAAGCCTCGACTTACTCCAAACTCAAAGGTACTACTTAGTACACTGAAGCAGATCTTTGTTCTAGAAATAGCCATTTGTCCAGAGCAAGTAATAATTTATGCATGCAAAGTAAATGAGAGTGCAAATTTGATTTAACAACTTCTTTAGCTCCTAACAGGAGGTAAGAGTAGAGGCTAGCAAAATCTAGGCACCTATTTTCAAGATGAATGAATTTTCACCGTGTGTAGGAAAAATGTAGAAAAGTAGAACACAGGGAAGGATTTTGTGGAAGGAGAAAATCAGTAGACTTACCCATTGATGACCCCACTTGAGTAGCCCAGATGCTCAGCAAAGGATTCCTTAAACAGGAACAAAAGACGAATGCTTTTAGTTTAAATCTGATCACTTGAACAGAGGGTTCAGTGAACACCATGCACAAACTTATTTATCAATTTGTCTTAACATTCTATCCTAACATATAGTAAAAATAATAATAATAATACAAAAGAAAAATAGCCCCAGTCCATTTGGAACTACAAGTCTTTGAATTCTAGCCACAGATCTACAGTGATTTTGTGCATCTATGTGACTTTGGGCACTACACTTTTCTGCAATTCAACTTCCTACATGTATGATGGGCTTTTCCACTTATTTCTTATATATTTTTAATAATGATGATGATGCTAGTAACATTTGCAGGGCACTGTGCTAAGCACTTTACAATCATTACCCCATATGACCCTCACCGCAGCTCTGTGAGGTAGATGATGTTATTATCCCTGTTTTACACATGAGGAAATTGAGGTACAGAGGGATTAAATCATTTGCCCAGGATCATACAGCTAACATGTGTCTGAAGCTGGATTTGAGCTCAGGTCATATGTAGGAAAAATATATATGTTTGTATATACACACATACAAACTTACATATACACATACTCACACATTTGCATATACTTCTATGTGTCTATACTATCTTTCCCCCAAAGAAGGAAGGTCCTTTAGCATTTATATCTTGGTATCCCTCATACTCACTAAAGTACCAGGCACACGGAAGGTGCTTCAATACTTGATTGTTGATTCTTTGAAGCCACACAACAACACAAACGTTCCCCACTGGGATGCATGTTAAGGTGGACAGTAAATCAATGTTCAAACTTTTTTTTAAAAAAAAGTAAATATTTTACAGAAAAAAAAATATGAGCGATCATTTATCTTGAACTCTGAAATCCTAAGTGGAAAAGTAATTTTGATATTTTAAGACTGACTATCAAATCTCTTGATTCTACCTTTAGAGCCAATTCAACAAATATCTGTCAAATACTACAAAATAATAGTTAATCACACGATTGGCATCATTCTAGTTCTAGGGAGGAGCATTTTTTTTCAGCATAATTTTCTTGTCTTTGTATGAATGAAACTAAGGTCTCCTCTGTTCTGGTAAGCAATTCCCAATGGATGTCCCAACCTGTTACTTACTCTCCTTGTGTGACCTAGAGAAGTCAGCTTCAACACCCTAAGCCTAAGTTTTCTCATGTGTGAAATGAAAGACTTGAGCTCCGTGATCTCTGTGGCTCCTGCCTGCTCTAAATCCCACATCCCTAAGATATCACTTACCTGGGAGCAGCAATCTACCGCTTCTCTCCTTATCTACTCTACTCACAGTAGTTTCTGTTTAGCTCTAATATCAGCCATGCTCCATAAAGAGAAGTTTTAGCTGTTAAGTGAAAGCTTCTGCCCTGGCAGTATTAAAACTGGACTGACCATAAGAAAAAGTCCTGACGCGAGGAAACCCTCAGTCCCCCATGCCCGCGAATGGCCAATTTCACATTTAGCAGACTTGGATTGTTCTGCTTGATCCTTTTCTTATCATACATTGGAGGATCAAAAGAGATAGTATGTATGAAAGTGCTTTGGAAAGTAAAAGGCCTCAGTGGATATGAATCATGGAGAATCACTATTCTCTAAAAAATATGACCTACATTGTCCTGCTTTTATTCAAAAGCACACATGAGTGTGCCCATTAGCTAGGTGGTGCATAAAAGCTGTGTGTGAAGAAAAATATAGAAAATGATGTCTTAAATTCCCAGCAACTTTCATTTAAAATGAAATATTTTAATATACCCAATATAAAAATTTCTATTGGAAGTATGGGTCTGTTGGTGTGTTGTTTCACCTGTAAGTTGACACTTCTAAATACCGAAGCATAACAACTATGACAAAAAAAAACAATTTGCATGGACAATACCTTGTAATTACTGATTTAGGGAAGATATACCTATGCCAGTGTGAGCTTTCAATAAAATGGTTTTTAGGGGGCAAAATATCTGGGAGGCAAAAGGTTAACATGGCATGACTCCAATCTTTGCCAGGAGTTCTTAACCTGGGGTCCATGAACTTGTAATCCAGGGTATTTTTAGTTTATGCATTTAAAAACCTTACTCTGAGAAAGGTCCACAGGCTTCATCAGCCAGCCAAAGGGGTCTGTGCAATTTAACAACTGCCTCTCAAAAAACCAGGAAAAACAAGTATGTATGGAACACTTTAAAGTTTAATCTGTATTATTTACATTTTTTCCATCACTTCATTAAGTCTAGATAGTCAACAAAAAGATAAATCAAGCCCTAGTTTGAAGTGTTTGACATTTCTGAGGTACAAGTAGGTAGCTAGGTGGCTCAATGGTAGAGGGCCAGGGATGGAGTCAGGATGACCTGAGCTCAAAGTAAGTCTTAGATACTTCCTAACTGTGTGACCCTGGGTAAGTCATTTAACCCTGTGTGCCTAAGTTTCTTCATCTTTAAAATGAGCTGGACAAAGAAATGGTAAATAACTCCAGTATTTTTGCCAAGAAAACCCCAAATGGGGGTCACGAAATGTTGGCTATGCCTGAACAACAAATACAGTGAAAATTTAACAATTGGCTTTCCTGAGTCAGTTCAGCATGGTTCTAGCACACCCTTAGGCCTAGCCACACACAAAAAAAACAAAGATCGAGTCCCTGCTCTAATCACTCTCCTAATTCACTCTTTTGTGCTGTAGTTATTACATATGTGTGTACCTCTCTAGATCACCAGTTAGCAGCTGCACTGTCATATTTCTGTCATAGGAGTTTAGGGTCACACATCTAGGACCAGAAGAAACCTCAGAGACCACTTAATCCCACCACTTCATTTCACAAAAGAGGAAACTGAAGCCTATGAAAGTCCAGTGACTTGAGTAAGATCATACTTATTATTAAATATCAAAGGCAGAATTTGAACTCTGATCTTGTGACCCCAGAACCAGCATGCTTTCCACTTGGACTTTGTTTGAGACCATGCGTTTAGGGTGCTTATGTTATTATATGTGTGTGTCTAGATTCCTCCAGTGGGCAGCTGAAATTACTATATGTCCCTCCCGGAAGGGACTGTGCCTTTTGTTCTCTCAATCCTCCCCATACCCAGGAGAAGTACCCTGTAGATGGCACATTCAAAGAAGCTTGCTGATTAACAAAGTTCCCAGAAGGAAGGCAGAAAAGTCCTCTAGGGAATACTTGGGAGCATTTCTACGTTACCATATGTTCTAAGGTCCAAATGATCAGCCACCACCAAGGCAGTTTTCACTTTTCTTTAGTGGGAGCAGATAGTATTGACAAGGAATTTATTCTAATTTCTTCAGCAGAACTTTCTGTGGTAGTTACACAACAGAAACAGCTGTAGGAGCAAATAATTTTAAAAAAAACTGTTTTCCCCTTTTTCTTCCTGTTTTCTTCACTGGCAAGGGGAAAAACAACGGTGGCTCTCTTTCCACCCTGCTGAAATCAGCAGCTCCTGCTGTTGTAAATTACTGACAGTTTGAGAAATTTATTCAGATAAAGTGAATATAGCTGAAATTGCTCTTTTCCCTAAAAATAGCTTTTAGTAGAGAAATGGGGCTTGGGATCCAATCAGGAATTTATTTCATACTAATAAGAAACTATGAAAGAAAAAAATCTTAATGGGGGAAAATACAGTAAGTAAATGTTTAAAGTTAGGTCTTATGCTTGAAGAATGTTTATTTTCAAAGTACACTAATACAGTATCTTCTCATTGTAGTGTTCTTCTCACAAAAATGTTAGACAAAGCTGACATAATCTTAACTCTTGGTAACATCCTCCTACAACAAACACTTATTAATTCTACTTTTTGCAAGGTATTTTATGGGATCTACCCTGGGTGGCACAGTGGATAGAGTACTGGGCCTGCAGTTCAAATGTGGCCTCAGACATGTATCAGCTGTGTGATCCTGGGCAAGTCACTGAAACCTGTTGGCCTCAGTTTTCTCATCTGTAAAATAAACTGGAGAAGGAAATGGCAAACCACTCCAGTATCTCTGCCAAGAAAACCCCAAGTGCTAAAGAGTCAGACATGACTGAACAACAATAACAAACAAAGGTCTTTCTTTTGTATTGTTTCATATAGAATTCTAGATGCAAAAGAAATAAATACTATGTGAATCCATAATTGGCAAAGTTGTATCTCCAAATTCTTGACCTTCAGTCCATCAGAATATGTTAGTCTGACTTTAGAAGTTAATATACATTTTCTGACCCAATTTTTCTTATCCTGATAACAATAAAGTGGGAACAAACTTACCTCGATGTGTTGAAACATATATGGGTGATTGCATATCTTTCTCAACTGCATGATAGTGTTCATCAGTGTTTTAGCCCCTCCTTTGCCCTAATAATGAAAAAAAGCAAAAGGGGATATTCACTAGAAATAAAGGCTCCATTTGCAGTTAGAGGGGGCTTCCAATGAAATCTGAAGCTAGAAGGGGCTGCCTTCCATGAATGTCCTCTAAATAATCCTCCCAACTGACAGCAGTCAAGTTTTTACACCATAGAGCAGCCTGTGAGTTATGATACAACACATTCCTTGTGATTCACTCAGCCAGAAGAATGAAATCCCAGTCCCAGGGCCTGTGCCAAACTAGTGGCTTTGTGATGTGAGTGGATATTCATAAGTGGTCTGAACAGACAGAAGCAGAGTAATTTTATTCAGGATCTCAAATTGGGCTTAAAACCTTCCATATGCTATCCTGCCACCTAGACAGAACGCAAGTCTTTGCACTTCTGCACATTAACTATAACTAAGAAAATAGTCACAGATGAGCTAACTACGTTGGTGTCCTGACACTCTCCCTTTTATTCTTCTCTCATTAGATGAGAGACTTTCTGTCAGCCAAACCAGCACCAAAAGGAACCCCATGAATTCCATTTATACAGACTGGCATCAGAAAAGAAGCTCCCGATGGTTATTCAATATGTAGCCCATTAGGAACGATATGGTCTCACGTCTTAGGTGTGATCATCTTCCTTGCATACCTTTTTATCTTTCTCCGAACCATCAGTGAGAAGAATCCCCTTTGCTTGCATATGGCGGTACAATATTTTTTGTAGAGCTGACATATCACATTTGATCACATATTCAACCTGTGCAAAAGATAACAATAGGTAAGAGCAAAAAAAGACTATTATCATGTTCTAAGAACATGAAGGAGTCACAACTGCTGGCTCTTCCTCCTTTTAAAAGCCAGTGTCCCTGCTGCCATCATAAAAGTTTCCTTTTTATCTTAGGAGCCAAGAAGGGAAAGGGATGGAAGAGACTGGTCACCTTATTGTTGTAGTCAAGCCACATCAATAATTTATTATAATGGTTACTTCAAAAGGTTATAATTGGGGCACCTGTCTGCAGAGATTTCTTGTCCTGGCCAGATCTGAGAGAGTTTGCCTTACAATTATCCAAACACTTTCCAACAAAGCAACTCATAAAAGAGATTTTTAATATGCTTTTCCTCTCCACGCTTTATGAACTGAAACGGTTTTTAGGAAAATCAATGAATGGCTATTAGTCTATGATTTTCTTTGTTAGATGTGTAAAACATTTTTAAAAGGTCAGATGCAGCTGTACATAATGCCAACACGAGAGAGAAATTTCCTTATGTGACAGGGTAGCATTAGCCATGTTTTTGAGACCTGAGAAAATACAACATACTTCCTTCAAAAGATAAAAAGTAAAAGGAAGTAAGTTTTTTTCTTGCCATATATAGCTTTATGACCAGCCGAGGTAGGGGGAGAAATGTCACTTGATTTTGGTTGGAATATAATCATAGTCTAATACAAAATAATAGATTAGTTACATGTTGTTTATTACACTCCTGCTAGACACCCAATAATACTTAATGGATGAAATCTATCCATACAACTTACTCATGTTACGCTTTTAAAATTTTTGCAGTTCCAAGAATATGGTTTTCCATAATAGATTCACATATAGAAAACTGACAGAATGTGATTAAAAATAAATTAATAATCATCCTAATGTTTAATTAACTGATTAAAAGTGATCAGGTTATTCTCTGCTCTGAGAACCAGGAGGAAGAAGTCCCAGGTGAAGAGAAATTGAATATTAATCTAAAGTTTCTTTGGGAAGAACCTATCAGGCCAGCTGGACCTGTCACTGGCAGTCTTTGTCGCTACTGTACCAAATTAGGTTAGAAGAAAATATGCACTGTTTCAGAAAAGGCTGACAATACTATATAGGAAAAAGAAGATGAGTGGTAACTTTCTGGAAGTTTCGACTCAGTCCTAAATTTTTAATGAGCTACTTGAGAAAGAAAAATAAAATCACTCAAAGTTAATAGTAAATGGAAATAGTTTTGGATACCTGATCACGTTCCAATTTTGAAACCACATCAACCTAATCTGTCCAAGAATTCTCTTGTATCAGTGAACGTAAATTGAAAGACTTTAAACACAGCAATAAAGCCATCTCAAGAATATCCAATTCAGTATAAAGCTGTAAACGTTTTCTGCTTCCCCAATTGTTCCCTACTGCTCCCCTTTATCTGCTGTATAGGAGGGATGAACAAGGTCATTTTTTCTTAGTGATGTACAGACCTAGCCTAAGCAGAGCTCAGATAGAAGAGCAGTCTTCCATCAGGTTGCTGACCAGCTTAGTTATAGGATCTTAGGGACTGGAGACTTGTTTTGACCTTAAAAGGCATTTCTTGTTGGCTGAGCATGTGTGTGGAAACTTAGCCTTTAAAGTATTGGAAGAAATAACATTTGGGAGGCAGATTACAAGAGGTCCTGATATCGATAAAAAGATCAAGTAAACATATACTTAATACCATCTCCAAGAATTTACAGATGATATTTAAAAGGCTAAATCAGGACACTGAAAATTGAAAGGTTATTATAAGAAGCTGTTTTGATACTAGGGATCTTAATATATTTATAAGAAATCTAAATCTGTAAACCGCTAGATTCGAAACGGCACTTTACCGATATTAGTTGGATGCTTATATTATGTATGCCCCCTTTCTATAATGCTCTTCTGTTTCCTCTCAAATTATCCTAATATTATCTATCACCCAGAGTCCAAGGACTGTAGCTCAAACTGATCTTTTCTATCATCAAGTCTCAAAATAAACTTTATCTTTCCTCCCAAATTATTTTCTAACTTCATTGTTTCTGAAAGTAGGACTCAATCTCTCATTCATCTAAAATTGAAACTAAGGAGTCATCACTGCCTCTGTCCTTTTTCCTTCCTCTTCCCTTCCATTCAGTTATGAATAGGTTCAGTTATCACCTCTGCATAAATGACTCCCAAATGTAGTTGCCTGGCCTTACTCCCATTTCTCTGTTTCAGTCTCACTTCTCCCACTGCCTCCTGGACAACTCCAGTGATACCTTACCAGGATGTCCAAATTTAAACTCATCATCTAACTCTTTAAATTAGCCTTTCTTAATTTCTCTACTTACAGTGATGGCATCGCTAGATCCTCCCAGTCATAGAAACTCAAAATCTTTCGAGTCATGTTCTGTTCTTCCTTCTGTCTTGTTAATCCTACTTGCCCCCACTTGTCACAACCAACTCTTTCTCAGCAATCACGACACCACACCAGTTCAAGCTTTTATAACCTCTCACTACGGCTTTCTAATTGTTCTGCCTGCATCCAATATCTCCCCACTCTCATCTAACCTTTACATACATAACTGCCAAAATAATCTCCCCAAAGTACAGCTCTGATAATGTCACTTCCCTGTGGAAGAACCATCAGTGGCTGCAATCGTTTCAAGGATAAAACACAATGCCCTTAGCGTGGGATTTCAGGTCCTTTACAATTTACTTACATTCTGCCTTCCTGGCCTTATTTCATATCACCTCCCACTTCAGACAAGTGGCTTCCTATAGAGATAATACTACGTGTACCTATCTCACAATACTGTTGTGAGGACTAGATGAAATAACATATAGATACACAGATATGACCCGGAAGCCTTTCCCAACTCCTTTTAATGATAATGCCTTCCCTCTCTCAATTATTTCTTATTTATCCTGAGTACAGCATGTTTATAGATGTTTGCTTGTTGTCTGCCCCATTAGACTGTGAGCTGCTTGAGGGTGGGGACTGTCTTTTGCCTCTTTTTGCACCCACAGTGCTTAATAAGTGGTTAACGACTGACTCTTCTAGACACATGGCACTGCTCGCTGTTCCTCAAACTCAACACTCAACGTTCTGTTTTTGGCCCAGATAGATCCTCATGCTTGACATGTATTCCTTCCTCATCCCTACCTTTTGGGATCCTCCTCATTCTACTTGGCTCAGTCCAAGAGTCACTTCTTCCATGAAATCTCCACAAATACTCATTCTATAAAAATGTTTCCTCTTTTCTCCTCACGTTCTTTTCTAGAATATTTTTAATGGATTTCTCCTTTGCCCCCTCTAGTTCATAATTTATATTATTGTTATCAATGTATTGACAGTATCCTTTTCTGTAAAATAAAAGCTATGTAAGGCCAGGCATGATTTCCTTTTTGACTAGAAGCATCCCAGGATAGTGCTTTGTACACTTAAGGTCTTAACACAATGTTGTTTTTTTAAAAAATTATTGTTGAAGTGCACCCTTCACTTCATACTCATGTAAGATCGACCTTCCTTATCCATGGAACTGGTCCTATTACCCTTTTGCTTAAAAGCTGTCCATGGTTCTCTATTGACTATCGAGTAAAAAATTCAGATTCCTCTCCCTGACATTCCAGGCCTTCCAGACTCTCATACCACCTTACCTTTCAAGCTTTATCTCTAATGACTTCCCTCCTTGTAATTTATGCTACAAACCACTTGGGCTATTTTCAGAATCCCAAACCATGCCTGGCACATTCTGATCTATGTGCCTTGGCAGTCACTGTCCCCTGCTGTCTTCAGGCTTCACCCAGTGAACCTACCATCCAACTCAAAATCTACCAATGCAATAAGGGCTTTTATGTTTTCCTTAGTCAGCAAAGTAATTTTCCCTTAAAAGTGCAAAGTATGTGCATTCCCATTTTCTTTAATGCATCTGTTACATATTGCTTGGTACTATATGTTTTTGTATGTGTAATATCTCCCTGCTAGAGTGTGAACTCCATGAGGGTAAGGTGTTTGCCTGAGGTGAATTGTGGATTTTTGTCAATTCCCCAGCAAAGTGTTCTGTACACAGTAGATGCTTAATAAGTATTTATATAATTGAAATGAGTTTTTGACCCAAACTGCTTTGTGTTGTTACATAATTGTTTCCTGTGTTTATATCTTGTCCCCACAGCTAGATGACAAAGATCCGTGGGGTACCTTCCTGATAATGTTTGTACTGTTGTTTAAAGCCCAGCTTACCTAAGTCAGGAGGGCTGATCACCAAGTAGTAATAGTTTTTGAGAGGGGGAGGGTACTGGTCCAGGTCATATCTAGTTGATTAATTCATCGATCTATTCAAGAAGCCTGCCTACTATTTAAATGTGGAGAGAGCTTTAATCTGCATCTACAGAGGGAGGACCTAAATCTAAGACATTAACATTTAGACCTTGAAAAAGAAATGATCCTGCATTTAGCTTACTGTTAACACAGGCAATTAATAACTTACTGCACTTTGAGAAAGGAGCTGTATGGCCTTGGCCCAGTCACTAGCTCTGTATTCCATTCTAAAGGCCTCTGAGCCTTTACTGTCTATAAAGTAGGGGATTGGACTTAGATGTTGTCAAAATTCTCCTCTGTCTCTAAAATCATCTGATCTCTCCCCAAAAAGTAGATAATCTAAAAATTATTTATATTTACTACAGGAATATATTACAGATGGTTTCTTTCGCCCATGGAATTCTCCTTGCTTGGGCTACTGTCAAGTTTGTAAAATGTTAAGACTGCCTTGCCCCACCACCATTGAGGCCTCATTTCTGAGTTCGATTTTCATGCTAAATAGGGGCTATACTGCCTTTGACCCAGGGTATATGAATATAGTATGTAAATGGTTTCCCCCCTCAGAAAGATACTAAGGAGATTCCTCCTTTGAATATGAGGGAAAAATATGGCTGAACGGCTTCCGATAAGCTAGCCTTTTCAGAATTACATGTGATATATTTTTTTATCAAAGGATCAAATGCAAAGTTAAGAATGATGTAGTTTGCTAGAATAACAAAAACAAGCAGGGCGATCCTACCACTGCACATAACATATGCTTTTGTTCTACAGACACCTCTAAAAATTTCTTCTAAAATCTTCATATATCATATATAATATGAGGAACTTACGGTGGGAGAGATGGAACTGTTCAGCATTTTAAACATAAAATTTTATAGAGAACAGATGGGAAACACTGGACCCAAGCCTGGAATGATAGCAGGCAGCTGTTCTAAAAGGGATCCTGGAGGGCAGAATATGGGTGCAGAGCTGGGCAGAAAGTACAAAGTGAGGAGGGCAGAAGATGGGGACAAGGACTGGGCCTGTGGTCTCTGTGCTATGGGGAGATGCCAGGTGAGGTAACTTCCTCTACCAATACAGGTCAGCACCTTCTCTGCAACTAACCTCTTTAAAGAGCTGCCTAGAGCAGAGGGGTCAGACACCAGGCCCTGGGCCTGCAGCCCACAGGGATTCGAACCAGATTAAAATGTAATTGGGAAATACTGAACAAAATAAATAAAAATACAACAGGAGAGAGATAACATTAACGTATAGGGCTCCTTGGTTTAATGGTCCGTTTCTATTTGAGTTGGAAACTAGTCCTAGAGAATTTAAGAGAGGTGCCCAGAGTCACAGAGTCAGCATATGTCAAGGGCAGGTCATTCTGGCTTTGAGACCAGCTCTCTATCAACTAGAGTACATCATGTTATTTTCCTGGCACTGAAGTGGATAAAATTCGATAGGAAGAAGGGGAAGTAAAAATGGGATAAGCCAGTGAAAATGACAGCCATATTTTAGTTGGTAACATAGTGAGAAATATAAGGAAGCAGGGAATGAGAATAGCAAAGAAGTCAGACATTCCTAAAGTCTGTCTTATCCTATCAACATGATATTGATATTATAAATGAGGGTAAAAATGATTTTAAACAGACATTTAAAAAATAAACATTTTAAAAATGATTATAAACAATATAAACATAATTTCAGGAATAGGTGTAGTTCCTGAAAAGTTATGCTAGAACTAAATCTTTAAGTAAACAAAAACAGTTAGTAGCCACAAGAGATAATCAGCAAGCTTAAAAGCTACTGAGGCACATCCTTTAAGTGTGGTGTTTTGTATGGTGCTTTTTAAGGGTATATTATTAACTCCTTATGAAATTAAAAACAAATCAGGCAGTCCCAGTCCTAGACAGTCCTAAAAAGATTCCAATAAATAAGACTAAGAGGTTTCGTGGAACAAACACTACTAGGAAATTTTTTGTTGAATATTTTTTATCTTGGAGTATTATTTCAGCAAAAATACAATGAAGAAATCTATGTAATCTGGCACACAAAACAAACTTCACAGCTAACTGCTTCTTTGTTCCAGACCATTTTAGAGATGACGCATTAGGGATTTTTTAAAAATAGCTTCATTGCCATTTTGGCCTAGCTGAAGAGTAAAGTCCAATAAACCATGCTCTTTTCTTTTTTCCTTTTTCAGGCAACTGAACTCATTTATGAACGCTGAGGTTATGACCCTAAGTAACAGAGATCATACAAATTCAAAGGGAAGAGCAACAACTCATCATGAATTTGCAGTATGGGGTTAAAGAATATATGAGGCAAAATGACTAATATTGAAATGTTTTATATGATTGCGCATGTATAACCTATATCAGATAGCTTATTGTCTCAGGGAGGGAGGAAGGGAATTTGGAACTCAAAACTTTAAAAAAAAATGAATGTTAAAAATTGTTTTAAATGCAATTTGAGAAAAAAGAAAAAAAATTTGAAAAGAGTACATGAAGAAAGACCTTTATCTTTGTACAATCAGTCTTTATGGGGGAAAGGTGGTTGTAAACACCATTCCAATTTTTATTATCACTATTCTCTGATTGCTAAGGAGTAGGAAATTTAGGAAGAGAATTTATCTTCTAGCTAAGTAAGCAGCTTTTGTATAATATCATGCCAAATCCTTCTTAAAGTGAACAGGATGAGCCAATCTGTCTAAAAAGAGAGGTGTTATACAAAGAATACAATGATGCAAAATAAAACATTTCAAAATTGGCCCATCAAAAGAGGAACCCACATCAAAACACTTCATGAAGCAAATAGTACACTGCACCAGGCAAATCAATTTTAGAAGAAGACAACTTATTTGAACTCCAGCTGTAGATAAACTTGATGGAGTTTAAAAGTTATTTTCTGTAACCGTACTGAATTTGGTATTAATGTAAGAAATGCATTTGACCCAAATCCCAAATCAAACCAAAAAACCTGGAGCTTACTTAGGGTGCAGAGATCCTCCAAAGCAATGAAAATTCAGGTGGTACAAAATCAACTGAACGAAAGATAAAATATTCATGGGAACTTAGTTTTCATTATGTAGGGCTCCAATTAGGTAATGGAATGTGCCTGTCATTTGTAGGCTAACAAACTTCAGACAGTTTGTCATATACAATAAAGCTTCTTGGCATTTTCGATACCATCATCATTATCAGATATTTAATAAATACAAAGAGAGCCTGGTATTATACGAGATACAATTTTGTTCTATGTGACCTTAAGTAAAGTAATACATTTGATACTAAAAACTCGACTAGATTTATGAGTAGAACAATCCTGTTATTTCCTACAAATAGATGGATACTAGGGATACTCTCAATGATATTTTGATAATGATAACATGCTATGAAGGTACCTGAAATCTAAAATTAAAATATAACATAGGCTTTAGAGACTCAGTCACTGAGAAGAAAGTGGTACATGATTTAAAGAACAGTTTCAGTAACTCTATTCATATAATAATTTGTTTGTGGTTTAAATTATGCAATTCCTAAAGTTGACGAACCACTCAGTGGATTTCCTGCAGAAGAGATTTCTGTGTAGGTCCTGGTTGGAAATGATGGCATCTTAGATCACTTCTAATTCTAAGAGCCTGGAATTATTTTAGTAAAAATGGCACCCTATCTCAAAAAGCTTCTTGAAGTCAGTCAGAACCTTTGTAATTTAGCCCTTTTCTCTACATTAGACATTTTTGTGCTTTGTAGAACTGTGAAGTATTCCTATCTTATTCTAATGGTACTTGTAAACAAACTACAAGCATTTTTTATGAACAAATTGTTTCAGAATCACAATTTCAAGTTGGGGAGGTTAATTAGGTATTTTCAAAATTCTCCAATGTGCCCCACACCTTTTCTGGTAGCTGGGATTCTACTTCCTTCTTCAGTCTCCTCAGCAGAAATGGTCTCAGCACTTTATGAAGACGTCTGATAATCAATATAGTTTCTTCTTCATTTAAGTCCACCTACAAAAAGATAATAGTGATTAGAACATCGATTTTACTTAATCTTTTTAAAAATCATGCTACAAAATAGCCTTTTTATAATGTTTTTAGCACATAATGGATCATTTCTTTCCAAAATCACTACCGTCTATAGGCAACTGTGTTCAAGTTTACACACAGCTAGTATTTTTTAAAAAAATCGAATAATCAGCCCAAGTATGTCCACTCAGTTATGATTGGCTATAATAGCATTAAATGTAATTAGCATGTTTATTTTTCATAGTGTTTGAACAGAATTGGGTTCTTTAAAAGGATATTGCTTGTTTTGAAGCAAAAATCAGCTTTAGGAAGGTCACTGTAAATATATAATCTTTCTGAGGATAGGAAAGGTGGGTAATAGGAGACAGAAAAATATAAGGAAAGGTACTTAGGAAATAGGGCACTGAACCTGAAAAGGGCAAGATGACCGTGGAGGTCAGATTATTTTTTTACTGATTATTGTAGGCAACACTTCCTCCATCTTTTCCCTATCTTTGTCCTGACTCTTCTGAGAGTCATTCACTTTTTAAATAATAAAATCCCCTTCTCACTCCTCTGCCTCTCACAGATCTGCTCTAGAGGAAAAAATTATCTGTCAGAAGATTCTAAGTTAAGGACTTCTAAAAAACTACCCACCATATTGGTTTCACTGTTTACATAAGTGCAATCCAATGATCTTACTGACTAAATGCAAAACTTCCCACATATGAGAGAACTGAAGAGTTCAAGCCAAATAATTTCCCTGAAGTGTCTTGCTGTGGTAATCTACATCTGCTGCTAAGAAAGCACCACCCACAAGGTTTTGTTTTGTTTTTTTTTCCTTCTTGCAACAGTGTGTTTTCTCTCAGATATGGACTATAGAAGTCAGGACAGTTAGTGAAATGAAAGAAATGGAAATGTTTGGAGATGGCTGTTTTAGCCAAATATTCAGGGGACTCATTCAAATGCACACACACATACATAACTTAGGCTGGGCCAGTCAAAATGAAATGAAAGGGGTTTTACACAAAGTTGGCAGAAAATGACCTGAATAGATAGATTTGACTCATAAATACTTTATGTGCAAGTCTTGGAAAGGCAACAAATGGTTCGAAGGTGGAAATGTTTGACATCTTTTTCCTGGTTAAGTTTAGTAGTTAAATGATCCATAAATGAACTCAACAGGTCAGCTGCTCGTGTTTCCTCTGCCTCATGTGTTTAATATGCCTATTGATCGAGAATATTTGTAAAGCCTGAGTGGCTTCTTGCTGGGGATGTTTGCATAAATACATAGAGTCAGGATGTACCACACATTATTAAAATTGTTTTTTTGGGAACAATTTACTTGAAATTAGAACATTCCCACAACCTACTTCAAACTGGAGGTCATTACTGACAAATTCCTCTGATAACCATATGGCAAAGATTTGTTGTGTGTTTTGACATCCTTGGTAAGAAAGTCTATTTAATTTCAAGTAAATGCTTTGTTATTTGCTATGAAAAGTAAAAGGCTAAACTAGTACCCTTTCTCCAGTCATGGCAAAGGGGGCATTGAACCACTGCTCAAATGTGCTACAGCTCTTGAAAATGGTGGGAAGAAGAAAGTTGAGGAGGGCCCAGAGTTCAGGTAACTTGTTTTGCAGGGGGGTGCCAGTCAAGAGTATCCGTCTTGGTGCCACATAGTGAGTATTCAAGACCTGAGTCAGCTTGCAGTGATGATTCTTCATTCGATGGCCTTCATCTACTATCATGTACTTCCACCGGATCTATGTCAATATGAGAAAAGTATAACATTTGAGTGAACTCTGAAAATTATAAATACTTTAACCATGTAGATTGTCCATCCCGCCAAAATAAGGTATGAAAAGATTAACAGCCCAAACTTCCTCTTCTGCAATAGATGTTGTCATGGTTCCTAATAATGAAGGATGGACCTTTATAAACAAATTGTCTACCTAAACCCCAGCTCCTAGCATTGGGGTGCTCTTTCTACTGTATTGTAAGGCCAATTCAAAACAGTAATTATGTCCTCTGGCAAAGCTGAGAAGGTTCATATTCCTACTGCATTCATTTTGTAGATAGCAAAAGAAGTCTCAGAGGCCAACTACTCCATGGTAACTTATTAACAGGGCAATTGTGGCTGATGCCATCTCTGTTTCAAGTCTCTGTCTTAGGTTGACGGACTGGCTGTGCTATTTTTTATTGTTCAGGGAAAAAAATCAGAATAAAACAAAAACTAAGATGAAAATACAGACTTTGAAAGAAAAAGGCAATGCAAAGACAACCCAGGAGAATATGGATGTTTTGGGGGAACTATGGAGAAACAAGAATAAGAAAGCGACATTTATATAGCACCTTAAGGTTTGTTAAATATTTTGCAAACTTTTTTTTTCTTTTAATTCTCATGACTGATCTTACAAGTAGAGAAACTGAGGCTTAGAAAAGTGACTTACTCATGGTCATACAACTACTAAATGTAATTTGACCCAAGATTCATTCCTGATCCTGAGTCCACTATTCTGTCCTTTATACCATGGAAACGCAAGAGAGAAGCAACAGATTTTACCTGAGAGATAGAGAGCTGAACTTGCAAACATACATACCCAGGCCACCTTCCCATTTCTGCCCCAACAGTATTCCTTTCTCTCACACCATTCCACAGTGCTAATCACCTTCTGAATGCAAAAATGCCCAATCTCCTGAGGGGATTTGTTTGTTCTTCGATTCTGTTTCCTCATATGACACCTTTAAGGGAAAGCTCAGCTTTTTGAGCAAAAAATGTAACAGAGAGCTAGAACAGCAATCATGAACACATCTACATGCCTAAGTAAAAAACAATACTCTCTTCTGTCTGTCCTCTGCTTCTAAGCTATGCTCAGCAATGGCATTCAGAGGACTAGAAGTTCTCTAAGCTGATTTAAATCCTTCTGGTGAAAGGAAATGTCTCATACTATATAAGTGAAAGATTGGATAGTCTAAATTTCTTACTTCCTCATTACAAATAAATTCAGGAAAAGAAAGAAATAAAAAGTAGTCAGGCTAGGAAATCCAATCAGAAAGATGCTAAACACCCTTTTTACCTCCTTTACAAACCATAAGATCAGTGTTAAAATATTATGTATATAGCGATGACTGCTAGCTGTCCCACATGTCCCTGCAGCAGAGAAAGCAGTTGGTAGCCAGAAGTACATGTAGAATAATATTTACATTTTAACTATCTTCCTGCCTAATTTAGTTTACAGAGAATTAGAAAGGGAATCAAGAGACCTTAATTCTCCTCTTTTTTCTGCCACTGACTAGGTCTGTGACCTCTGAGAACATCACTGAATTAATTTCTTCGATTGCAAAACGGAAGCAATATATTTCACTACTAGAAATCAATAAAGAATGTTGACAATCTTGTATGAAAGAGAAACTAGGAAAAAAGAAATCACATCATCAAATATTTTCCATAATAATAATGAGAAGGTCTCATTTTGGATTGCCAAATTCTTCTGCAATGACAAACAACAGGGAAATAATACAGTCAATGCCAGCTCAACTGCCCAATCTCCCGAGGGGATTTGTTTCTTCAATTCTGTTTCCTCATATGACACCTTTAAGGGAAAGCTCAGCTTTTTGAGCAAAAATTTAACAGAGAGCTAGAACAGCAATCATGAACACATCTACATTGCTGGGTGAAAAACACAACAACTCAAAGGTGGGGGGCGGGGGGGCTTAAAAATAAAAAGAAAATTTTAATATTTGATCCATGAAAGTTAACTGTAATCATAGTACTTGCAAATCTATTGTTCTATATTTTAAATAAAGGCAGTGTTGTGTAGCGGATTGAGCTTTGGTCTTGTAATAAAAAGTCTTGTATTTAAGACCTGGTTCTGATGCTTTCTAGGTATATGTTGTCGGGTAAGTCATACTGCCTCTCTGAGTCTCAGTTTATTTCTCTGTTAAATGGGGTTAATAACAATACTTAGAGTACTTAAAAAGTACTTTGTAGAACATAAAGTCCCTTACATAAGCTATTATTAACTATCAAAAATCTAAAAAAAATATACATATTTCTAAATTTTAAAAAAATAGTTTTTTTCTTTAAAGGCTAGCAAAAAATGATACTAATTTAAGGCTATCCAGAATACAAGTGAAGATTGGGTCTAAGGTAAAAACAATTTTCCATAGCTCCAAATAAACAGGTAAGAAAATACATCAATAATTCTGAGCAACAATCCAACTTTGACCAGGTGATATCTGAAAATGGAAAAGCATAGAAGCTGTAGCCAGGATAATTGTTCATAGGAAGACAACCATACGGAGAGGCTCTAACTTTGCTGGGGAGAGACAAAAGAAATAAGAAGGAAAATAACCCAGGGCCATAAAAACAATTACGCCCTCCACTAGCAGGTTCAGAGCTATTAGGAAAGGAGTGACACTAAGGAATCCATGTGAAATTTTTATGAAGAGAAAATCAGTTCTCCTTATCAAAAGGATAGGGACAAAAACCAAGATAAGTCTCAGGGTAAATAAGTAAGCATAAAAGAAAGCCTATGGACATAATATTCCGATTACTCTTAAAAACAAGCACATGCCGTATAATGATCCAAATATACAAATCAATTTGCTTTTTCAAATTGTTTGAACCTTAATGGGGTGATCTTTAATTGTACATAAAAGAAAAGAAAACCATACCTTAGCAAGGATGTGCTTATCCTTTATAATGTACTCATAAGTAGTTAAAAGGACGTTAAATTTTCCACTACGAAGTTGTGGAACAAGTGATCGGCGCATGGCAGGAGTTCCCTGAAAAGAAACAAGTATTTGTCCATTATTCCTCACTGTCTTTGCTGAACAGGGCACAAGTGTGACTGAACACGTATGTTATCAAAAAGGGCTTGGCTCAATGGCACTTCTGGACACTCTTCCAGGCCCTGAAGAATGTTTTCCCCAATGAAGACCAAAAAAGGAATGAGAGTAAAGAAAATGACAGTGACCTTGTTGTGGAGAACGGGCTGCTGGATTGAAAAGCGCCAAGTCTATGGAAGGGTGCCGCAGGCTGGCGAGTGTCCTTGGTAATTGCTTGACTTTATAGGAACAGTTGGAACTGCAGGAGCCCGACAGCGAACCATTCAGCAATACACCGAATGTGCAGTATTTATCATTTGTATTACTCTCATCAGAAACCTTGCAATATGATAATTAACAATTTTCTTCAGCATTTCACTATCTGAAAGTAATTACGGTTTATTACAGTAATCTTCTTGGGATGATTAACTCTCACTGTTTAGTACATGATGTACATGACAAAACTTTACAACCAAATACAGTTCACAGATGTGCATATGGAATGAAGAAAATATGGTCTATTTTTACTTTTCCAGATTTGTATACAAAAGCAGCATTTCAAACCTTGTAGGAGATTTTCACCACAGAAGGAGCCCATTTGTCAAATTCATATGTCCAGTTAGATAAAGTCCTATAGAAGAGGAAAAAAAAAAGACACAGCATTTGCATGAATCAGTGGTAACAAGTAGGCTTGTTTATTTGCAGCCTTCACCTTATAAAGTTCTCTAGAAAATACCATGTATTACGCCTACATACTCATTTTTAATGATACGGGCAATAAGAGAAATTGAGATAAATACTATGAACACTGTCTTGTAACATGGCAAATCTGTTTGAAAAATAATCTCCAAAAAAATCTTATGCAAAGTAAAGGGGAGTCATATACAGCTACTGAAAAGGGGAGCAAATTAACAATAAGATATTGGCAGAGTGCATGTTGAATTCCCAAGAACCCTACATTGAGAACTTGAAAGTAAATTAGTTTAAAAAAAAGCCAAAAAGTACAAAGCTATGTAAACAACTTCAATGAAGAAGCATGTGTGTGTGTGTGTGTGTGTGTGTGTGTGTGTGTGTGTGTGTGTGTATGTTTGTGTGTGTGTGTCTGAGGCAGGGGGAAGGGAGAGAGAAAAGATAAACAGAGACAGAAAGGGAAACGCACATCTTCAATGTGTTTTAAAATAAATAAAGAGATTTCTAATATTGTACGAGACTGAAACCTGTGTCCTATATGAAAATATTTTCTAGAAACACATTGGTTACAAAACATAACTAGAGTGCTGGGATCATGAGGCAGCAGAGTTGGGGTTATTGGATTTGCAGTTAGAGGACTCAGACTCAGATTTCAACTCTACCACCTGTGTGATAGTCAGAGAAGTGACTGTATCTCTCCTATGGTGGTGGAATCAGAAATAGCTGAAGAAACAAAGGTTCAAGCTTCCAAGCATATCAACTTATTAAGCAATGCATGCCAAATTTAACAAACTGGGACCAGGTCTCCTCAGATTGGCACTGCACCCCGAATACAGGAGGAAAGAAATTTTTATGCTTTAAAACATAATAAGAAGCAGGATACAAAACAGGGTATATAATTAGGTAATCTGATTTCTAATTGGTGGAAAGATTAGGGACTTTCCAGGTTGGAAGGGGGAGAATGAACTGGTGCAATTCCCTGAAATCAGAAAAAGAGGTGTCCCACTCCCCCAAGTGTCTATAGTCAATCAAAGGAACAAAGAAACAGCAACTGACTGGCCAGTACAGGGCCAGTTTTCAGAAAAGACACATGGGTTACTTGAGATATATAACTGTGAGAAAACTCTGCATCAATCTTCAGATCTGACCAGGTTTCTGGTCACCACAACCTAGGTCCTTAGTTAAGGATCTCTAAACAGCAGGTAGGAGTCGTCTAGCTTTACCAGCCAAGCAGGGCTAGGTTCAAACAATGCAACAAAGTTTTCTCACAATTCCCATAACTTAATAAAGTTTTCTCACAAGACAGAAATTGTGCTAGACCCATAATTGAATAGAAAGGGAACTGAGCTAGCTCTAGAACTGAATCACAAGATGGCATCAGTGTGGTTCACTCAATTCCCACAATTACTTCACTCTGGACCACCGTTCCTAATCTGTAAAATGGGGAGACTGGAATAGATGACCTTGAAGGTTCCTTCCAGCAGTAAACAATCCTATTGCATTCCTAATACAATAGATACTCTGATTTGAGTGAGAAAAATCACCATATGATTTTTTTATACATGGTGGTTTATCATTCAAATCGCACTGTAACTTAGAGAAACTTTATCCCTACTCAAGTCCAAATGTACAAAAACTGTGAGCAAAACCCCAACAAAGAGACTGATAGCATGACGTGTGAACACACACACACAGACTCTCAAGAAAGGCTACTATAGGCAGAAAAGTGAGTGAACAGCAAGACAGAGCATAACAGAAGCATACAGCTCCAAGTACTGCCATGCTTACAATTCAGTTCAATGAAAATGATGTGAAATATTGGTATCTAGGATGGTCCATTTAAAAATATGGTCAAGTGAGACTGAAGTCAATTAATTTGACATTTACTAAGTATCTACCAAGTGCTAGGAGCCTTTAAGGCTATGACCTGTTACATAAGCCTTTTAGAAACCAAGGGAATGTTTAAAAAGTATTTTCTTCTTAGCTTATCACTTAAGCAATAAGTAATGAGTTGTACCATACACGGTGGAAGCTGAATAGATGGAACACTAATAAAAGCATTTGATCCCATCTATACATCCAGGGGGCAGTATTCAGATTCAGAATATGTATTATCTGATTGCTTACTGAATTTTACCATTAAGTGTAAAAGAAAGGTAAGCTGCTAATAGGCTGATCTACAATGCATAGGAAGATAAGTGTGAAATTCTTTACTCACGAAAGGGGAACAATGATGAGATAGGGTCCATTGAGTCTTTTGTGCTCCATCAGATAAGTGATGAGTGCAATGGTCTGTATGGTCTTTCCTAGCCCCATTTCATCAGCTAAAATTCCATTCAAATTGTTATTATACAGTGAAACCATCCATTCCAGGCCCTGGAGCTGAAATGAAGAATAATTACTTCAATTATCCAAGATCTGCACAGGTAATTAATACTAATATAAATGAAGTGAAGCTCTGACTTCTTAACTCCTGAGTGCTTGCTCTAGGTTGGGGTTTCCCACCATAGGAACATGGGGAAACACCAGCACAAAAGTTATTTCAAATACAAGTTTTTAATAATCATTGCTGCTTGGCAGGTGCTGTGTGTTAATCAGATTCAGCATTACTTACTGTGGCATGCTGACAGGATTTTTAAGCAGCTTTCTTACTCATACTCATTTAACATTCTGAAACTTATGGAATTCTAAAACCATTTCAAACATAGAGTCCTGAACCCAAATCCAACACTTATTTAAAACAAACAAACAAATAAGCAAACCAGAAAGTGTCTTTGGCACAGGTGAGAGAAAATCAGAGAGAACCTGTCCTGTGAGCCATCTTTCTTTCCATGGCAATATTTCCTCTGCCAGGAGGTGCAGGAACACCATTCTGGGAGTAGGGTCACAGACTCCTTCCTGGAAATGGAACTACACAACTATGCATGGAAAATCTGCAATGTGGGTAACATATGGTCAGGTAATTGGGAGCTGACTGCACAGTACTATATAAAATATACTTTTTGCATACAAAAGAATTGGCCCATACTAAATTAAATTCTCAACTATTCACACAAAGGGAAGGAAAGAAAGTTGTAAAAAATTCAAAAGGTTTTTTTTTAAATATTAATCTCAATTTTTTTTTGTTTTTTTGTTTTGATAAAACATCTTTATGAAATGCATTCTTTTTTGTGAAGGAAACTGAACTCCCTAAAGACAGTTTGTATACTCAATTATTAATATTGGTCTAGATTTTCCAAGTCCATAATGAATAGAAAATTGAAGTGGATCAAATTTGGGAAAGTGCAGCACATTCCATGGTCCCAAACTGTTCCATGCTATCAGAGCCCACATTTTTTTTTACACCAGCATTCACGTAGTGAGACTATAGGGCTATATATCATGGAAATACGAGGATCTCAAAAGAATTGCAATTGTAGGTGATCCAAAGGATGATAGAAAGATTCTCGTTGAATGTAAATAAGCTGTAGCTTATTAATAGCAATGATTTGTGTGCAAGAAGTGGCATAAACAATGTAAGACTGGAAAAGAAGGTGGGCCATTCATGGGGTGACAATGAGAGATGACAGGCAAACAGTCCAAATGCTGCACCTGTAGCCATAAAATATTAAAGGAACCAGAGGAAGTCCTCCAGCATAGGGAATAGAGTCTCTATGGAAGATTTATAGAAAGATGTAGTCAAGAGTTAAGCAGAATGTTAAAACACAGAGGAGTTGCAATATCCATTGGTGGAAAGAAAAAGAAAATCGCTATGGATCCTTTAAGTACTGGAATACACGGACAAAGCAAGTGACTTATTCAACAAATCGTTTAGTGCCTACTATGAGGAAAGTTTGCTACCTTGCCCCCAAACAAAGAGGATATAAAGATGTGAATACTTAATAGAAAATGACTTGCCTTCAAGGTCTTCGACCTCCAGAAATTTATAATTTAGTAGGGAGAGCAAGACATACACCTAAATAATAGATCAAAAACATTTTTAAAGAGTTTACCATGTGCCAGGTACTCTGGGAGATGGTGGGGATACAAATACAAAGAATGGTACTATATGGGATGTACAAAGTTCAAACAAGAGATGTTTCTGGATGGTATGACTAGAGAAGGCTTTTATGGGAGGTGACCTTTGGGCTAAGCTTTGAAGAACAGGTAGGATTTTAGTAGACAAATGTGTGGAAAGCATTCCTCTATCTAATGTCTCTAAACATCTTCTCCAGTCCCCCACTGTCTAGTACTGTGCTCCGCACCCTGTAGGTAGTTATAAAATGTTTGAATTTAACCTTGTTGGAGGAAACAGCATGCATAAACGTAGAAGCGAAACACACAAGGTGTGTTCAAGAAATGGCATGTAGTCTAGTTGACTACATCACAGAGTCTGTGTAAGAAAGAAATGGGAGGAACTGGAAAGATAGGTGTTGCCCAAATGCCTCCAAGATGATGAAGGACAGCAACTTGAAACTGTAAAAACTGAGTGTTAGTCATCTACAAGCAGATAATTAGGAGTTGCCTTTGCAGTATTTTCTCCATATTGATCTATAGAATCCTGATACTTCATGGGGTATGATCGAAGGTTTCATGAACAATTTCAATGCTAGCAATATTTTACCTCTAAAATAAAACATACCAAATGTGTCAAAATACTTCTTACACATGATACTTTTTCAGTATAAAAACCATTTTGCTCCAACATTTCTTGAGCCCTTGATTTATTCCAAGAACATGGCTTAGACTAATATTTTTATGTCAGTACATGCATTTTAATCCCAAGTGTCCCATGATTAAAAGAGCTTAGAAAACACTGTAGTATGGGCTACATTTTGAGTACGTACAAACTCAAACAAAACAAAAAAAAAGGAATCATGATATATTCACTCATTTCATCAGAGTAATCCGATGCCAAAGGTGGATTCTGCACTGGGTCCCATGCTCAGTTCTCATACCTTTCCCCCCTTCTTCCTAAAATGCAAATTGATGAGTTGATATTGCAAAGTAATGATCAAACATATTTTTTCAACTGTCAAGGTATCCAGAAAGCATAAGGTCCTTTTGAATGTTACATAAACTTTCAAGCCAAATGTTGTTTTATACTTTAATTTTATTACTTTGATTTGGCCTTTGAAGAAAATGAGCCCCCACTAAAGACTTACGGAAATCAGGCTGTAGGAGGGAAAAACTGGCCTTTCTCCAGTTCATTACTCAGGAAAACAACTGTTTGCTTCTTAGAGCAAGCTTCATTCAGGGCACACACTATTAACCTACTTTTCACTCATCCAGAAAGAATAAGAACACACCAAGTTGGCACACTCAGTTCTTTCTAGATATATTACCTAATTTCACTTTTACTTCCACAGCCTTAAATAAACAACTCATATTCCCTCTTCCTTGTTACTTCTTGCTGGTGGTGGCTAAAGTGGGTACGTGTTTCTGCCTAAGACATGAAGTCACCTTTTTGCTTAACTTCTCCTTAAACTAAGTTCCCAGGTTAGAGAATAAAGAATTATGTACCCTAATGAGTTTAGACCCCTGAACAAATGGGATTGTTGAAAATGACAAAGACTCACCATTTGATAGTCTAAATGCCACTTAAAACTCTAAGCCAGTAAATGCCAACTAGCACATGGGACTACACAGACACTATAGGTCAAACTTCAGCATATACAAAATAGTAACCTTGTGTTGGTAAGAAGCAGTCACTTAACCTCCTGGTCCTCAGTTTCCTTATCTGTAAAATGAGGGAGTTGGAGTCAGCCACCTCTAAAGATCATTCTGGCTCTAACTCCATGACCTATGATGTAATAGATATTCCCTGTGTTGATAGGACATGACTCTGAATTTCATGGTAAAGAGTATATGTAATCGATTTGCTCATCAGTTGAAATAAATGCTAAGCTAACATTTCATAAAACCAAATTTGTTGCAAAGCCCTAAAGGTAAAAATTTAGTTTACTCCAGTGAAAAAATAAGACTGAGTCAGGGTCATGGAAGCAGCGAATGATGGAAAAGCTCGAAGGTGAGGCTTTCTCCTTAGAGGAAAGTGGAGTTTATTACAAGACAAACTATTATATTTTTATATTCCTACACTGGATCTCCTCAAATAAAAGTCATTTCTCAAACTCTAAGTACAGTGATAAATAAAAGTATTTCTTACTGTAGTACCTTGGGAAAGGAATCATAAAGTCATCTATTTAGAGGAAGAAGGACCTTAAAGGTCACAACAACACAGGCTCATGTACCTGGAAAGGGACATTACGGGCCATCCAGCTCAATCTCCTAATTTTTACAATTGAGGAAACTGAGGCTCAGAGAATGTAAGTGACTTGCCAAAGGTGACACAACTACTAAGTGTCTGAGGGCAGTTCTGAACTGATGGACTGGATCCCCAGTCCATCTGTCCATCCACCATTACACTCCACCCTCCCAGATGTATGATTGGTTGCTATCCTTCAGCACCACAGATCATTTTCAACTTTCACCTTCTTTTCACACAATTTGTCTTCAAGTAGCAGCAGCAACATCAAGCTCTTAACATGTGTAAGATATATACTCAAGTTGAAAACAAAAATAGATGAAATACTTTTTTCTGCTCACAAAGAAAACTCAAACCACGTTTTGTTTTTTACCTGATAATGCTTTAGGGTGCCATTAATGAGAAGAGCAGACTGCTTCTCTACCCTCTCCGATATTGCATGAGCTACAGTGTAGTAGGACTGCGACCCTCTCGCACTATACTGCATGCTGTATTCATCATCCACGTCTTGCTTGGCAGTCCTGAGACAGAGAAAATGGAGAGGAATTCCATTCAGGCATCCATGCCACATGGGTAGGTACAGGTCAGCACCTTGAGGTTTTAAGGGTTCTTAAAGAAAATACACAATGAGCCAATTCTAAAATGCCCTGTAATGCCAAGCAAAATGGGACTTTTCACTGTTCTTTGTTTGAATGGGGCAGGTATAGTAGGATCTTTTGCCTTGGAATGTTTCTCAGCACTAAGAAAATCAAGAGTCATTGAATTGTATATGATGTGGTGCTGGTGGTTGGAGCTTTCCCACACTGGTTTCTCACTCTCTAAATGGTGAGCCTCAAGTGCCCCAGGGCCTTGAGACAGGTATATAAGATTTGAGATTGGCGTTTGACTTTTGGAGGTACACTCATTGAAAGAATACGGGTGATGAGACTCTGGGCAAACCATTGAAATACCACCCCCCAACTTTGTAACCTAGACAGATAGACGTTGGTGCTTCTCTAGTAACTATGATTTGTGATTTGAATAAGACAAGGTCTGTCTGTTGATGTTTGTAATTTCTGTTTGTATTTGCCCTGAAGTTCAGGGGGCTGATCTTCTCCCCCTGAACTAAGTGAACGATATATGTATGTTTGATTAAATTGAGATTGTTAACCCCTTAAAGTCGCTTTCTTTAGAAAAGCAGATCAAAGAACCTGTGTTAGCGGCCTTCTGTGTGCTGGTTGTTGTTTGGTCTTACACAACCACAGCAGCTGCTAGCAAGATTGTGGCCCGACTCTCCATGTCGGCAAAGGGGACACATGGCTACTCACTCAATGATCTGCTTAGCATCCTTCTCAGAAACTTCTTCACTGTTTGGATCAAGAAGTATCTTCTCTTCTGTTTCCTGCCTGCTCAATTCCTCTTCATCATCCTAGAGAAGAAATCCAGAAACGGGAAAAGTGGGGCCTTGGCACAGCCCTTTCTATCATGTTCATTTTCTGAAAACACATGCCGTCATATGCCGAAGTAAATGCAACAAACAAGACACACTCAAAGAGGTTTCTGTTTAAATCAGAGGCTAAGAGCTAATTCTCCCCATTCCTTTAAATGATGAGATCACAAGACTGAAGAGAAGTGGTTACCAAGTTCAGTTCCTGGTTCCCAGAAAAACATAATCATCCAAAGGAGCAGCTGTTTATCATTGCTGTATCACTTAAAATTCTTTCAGACCATATTTATCCTCAGTCTCTGCTTTCTGGTGCTATTTAATAGGAACTGTTTCTAAGAATTTCAAGCAAGAGTGTCAAAAACTGAATTAACTAATCATTCTTTCACCTCAAGTTCCAAAGGTTCACTAAATTTCCAGACTTTACCTCATTTCAGAGATTTCACAGAATGTCAAGGATAGAAAGAACTTAGAGATATCATTTAAGTCTAATTCCCCCACTTTACAGATGAGGTATATTGTAGTTGAGACATTTCAGACATGTCAGACTTTTCATGGCCCAATTTGGGGTTTTCTTGCAAAGATACTGGAGTGGTTTGCCATTTCCTTCTCCAGCTCATTCTACAGATGAGGAAACTGAGGCAAACAGGGTTAAGTGACTTGCCCGGGGTCACATGGTAAGTGTCTGAGACTGGATTTGAACTCAGGAAGACAAGTCTTCCAGACTCCCAGCCTATCCCTCTAGCCACTGTGCCACCTAGCTGCTTTGGAAGATATTCACTTCCCCAGTCATACAAGCAGTTAGTGGCAGAGGTAGGATTTAAACTCAGGTGTCCTGAACTCCCGGCCAACTGAACCTCAGTAGCCTCTTATCTGTATTTCATGTATAAAATGCAAAAACAAAAGATTAAAACATATTTGTCAGTCAAGTCTTTTGTAAAACTCACTTTTCAAACAGCTACTTACCAATTCACCTTAAATAGCAAAAAAAAAAATGTATTAATTTTATCAACTATATGTACAGGCTAACTAGCAGAAGGGCACCCATAAAAATGCACCTTGCCTAGTAAATTCTTGATATTTATTTGTAAATTTCTTCTTACATATGTTTCTATGCTACAGTTCTGCCTTACAAGGAAATCTGCTTATAATGAGGTATATTGGGTATGTAAGTAAAGAAGCCCCTTGAGAGGTTCAAGACCACCTCTTCCCATGATGAATTCTACTCAACAGTCTTACAGGCAAATTTATGTTAAACCTATGTGAGGATCAACCTTAAACATTAACAAGAAAAACCATTATCAAACAAAAAAATATATCAAACTTCTATCAAATGTTGTTACTACTCATTGAGCTCTACTGAATTCGCCAGAATTATCTTTTCAGATGCGCAGTAAGTGTCATGATGAAGAGAGTAATAAAATGTTCTTTCTTTAGGGAAACAAGTGTATCAAAAGAAAAGAAACATTAAGCCCCTTTAGAAAGAAGTCTCAGGATCCTACAAGAAGCAAGAGGTGTCAAACTAGGGCTTTCTCCCAGCCTCCTACACATGCTCCCAAGTTCCCCAATCTTAAGCATCATTTGATACCCAAAGAAATGGCAGAACTTGACTTCCATGAACTGCTCTTAAAAGCCATAGGATTGTTACTTCTTTCCTCTGTCAGTTTTTCTCTACCTTCAGCTGTCCCCGAATTCATCTGCAGTCACTTCATCTTGATGGCAGCTTTCTCTCTTTAAGGTGCCACACCACCGTTTTTAAATGATGGAGTTTGCTGTTTCCCCAGCAGCCCCAACTGATCAAAAATGACATTAGTAGTGAGAGACAGGTGAACCACCTGGCGTCTGCTAATCCAGAGGACTAGCAACCAGCAAAAGGTCTTTCAGAGCTATCTCTAAATTGGATGTAGCTAATGATCTTAAGATGTAGGAGGAGCTAGAAAGTTAGACATAGGCTGAATTCAAGGGTAAGCGTTCTTCCCTATCGACTATCGAACCAGTATAGAGAAAAGAAATATAGATACATACCTCCTCCTCATATTCAGAATCACTCTCCTCACTATCAGATCTAGGGGCGACTTCATAACTATAGGAGAAGGGGGAAAAAGAGATAGGAGGGGAGGTTATTTCTTTGATTCATACATTAATATTTATGTATACTCTATGTGCTGGTAACAAACATGGACATATATTGGTTTTCATGGGAAGTGGACTTAAGGCAAATTCAAGTACTGTTCAAAGGTCAACCAAAATCTAAAGAAATGAGAGAATGTTAATAACATATAACATCATTTGAAACATCTGACAAAACAAAAACACTTTTTTTTTGCTCTAACAACTCACCCAGGATTCATTTCTAACCAAGCATCCAGTTGACTTGCTTTAGGAGCTTCAGGACCAAGGAGAACTTTACCAGTTTCCGTGTGAGTCACTTTCACAGGAAGATCACTCATCTGACTGCTTTCATCTATTGGCTATCAAGGGAAGACAAATGTCACTGTTTGGTGGAAACTACAAGCATGACTTTTAAGAAAGAAGGAAAAGAAAAGTGTACACAACCCATGTGAGCATTTATAATGGCTCCCGTTTTGTTTATCATAGGCTAGTTTTCTTTCCCATCATCCTACATGTTCCCTGACACACAACACAGAGCCCATGACTGTAGCCCACATTTCTGCAGTAGCTGATGTTCTACAAAATGATTTCCTCACAGCCATCCTATAAGTGAGGAAGCATAAGTAGCATAACCTCCACTTTTCATATGAGAAAACTGGTGTTCAGAAAAGTTCTGTGATTTGTGCCAGGTCTGAGCCATGTACTTCTGATTTCATATCCGAAACCAATGACTCTACACTTTTGCTAATTTGGAATTTATGAACAAAAACAACTTTGACTGAAGTTGATATCTAAACTATTTCTAAGTTCTTTGCTAAGAAAACTAAGCATGTAAATAAATTGCAGGAGGCATATGTAAGCCCACCTAAGAGAATAAGCTCTTTTCCTTGGAATTTAGAGTGAGCATTATATCTATGCAAATGGATACTGCAAACGAACATGTGACCTTGTCTTCTCAAAACCTAGTCATGCAGGAAATCAGTTCGGAAATCCTTGATTATAGAAGAGCAGTTAATATATTATTACTTGAAAGTTATAAAAACAGGTCTTTTCCCAAAAACTAACAATTCAACCTATCCGCTAATTATGATTTACTTTTCCCACAACCATTTTAATTAGAAAGAAGAAAAAGAGAAGGAATCGTGTGTTTGTTACTCTTCTATTCTTACTTATTCTAACAGTAAATGCTAGAAAACAATCAGAAGCCAATCAATGATAGATGAAGAAACACTAAGTAGTGACGATCTTTTTAAAAAGAAGCACCTAAGTCTACCTTATCCTTCTTCTGTCTTGTGTCACTACTGGTCATGAAAACCATTACCTTGCAGAGCAAGATGACACTCCCTCCTGTGTTAATGTAAAAGGGCACCAGTTGGGCACCAAAAAGGCACCATTACACCAGTAATGCAAACTAGGCACAAGTTCACTTGTTAAAGAAAAAAATTGACCATGTACCATCATTTCACATGAAAATACACTACTCCATTATCTTCAACCACTCTAATACAGTTTGTTTTATTGCTTGTGTCATGCCAGAAAGGAAACAAAATGATTTTCTCTAGAAGGCAGAACTTCTGAAATCATATCCTTAGCATAGGGAGCTCTATTCTGTCATCTCTTTTACCAAACAGATTGTGCACAAGGCACATTCATTTTGCAAACCCTCATACAACATGTGAGGATCTGTTAAGATACAGAGCAATATGTATCACATGTCCAAGAGCAGTGACTCATTTTGGGAAGAGAGAACGTCTGTATTCTTGTTACATGCTAAATTGGCTCACTCTCTCCTTGTTAACATAGAGCTGTTCTTTGGCATTTTTGGACATGGCTAGGCTCTTTAGAAATTAGTGTATGCTCTGAGGGTTCTAACATAAAGCATTGTTTCTCCCACCATCTCGTATTCATAATTTCTCCTGTGTGTTACTTTAATCCCTTTTTCTATTAATAGGTTTTGGCGAGTAAGTAAACTTTCTGCTGAAGTGTTGGCTTTTTTTTTTAATATAGCTACAAAACACGGAAAATAAAGTATCTTGCATGCTGCCATTTTATATTTGACATGGAAATGAAATTTTAAGTTCACATTATTTTAATGTAATGGGCAGGAAGTATTCATAGCACAGAAGCATTAACAACATCAACAACAGTAAGAATAAGTAGAATTTATATTGAGCCTTAAGGTTTTCAAAGCACTTTTCAAACATAATCTTACGTACTCCTCACAACAACCCTGAGAGGTGAGTTCTTTTATTATTCCAATTTTAACCGGTGAGAAAACTAAGGCTGAAGTCAAGTGACACGGCTAACAATGTCTGAGGCTGAATTTGAACTCAAGTCTTGCTAACTCTAATGGGTCCAGTTTTCTATCCTTACCATGCCAACTACCTGCCGCCATTCAGTAGGTAGCAGAGAGGCTGTAGAAATTCTTACCTCCCCATCTGGTCCCAGGCCAGACTCCATTCCTTCAGCATTCTCTTGTTCCTTCTGCAATAAAGTCAATTCAAATGTCATATTCCAACCAACAACACAGAGAAGAGATTTGACATAGCTAATAATTTTTCAGTATTGTATCACTATGTATTCCTTAATAAGAGCATGTTAAAATGTGAGCCATGCTTTCGAATCTGAACACCAAAGAGGGGTAGAACATTAAAGAACATATCAGCA
Source organism: Trichosurus vulpecula (assembly GCF_011100635.1). Taxonomy (NCBI): domain Eukaryota; kingdom Metazoa; phylum Chordata; class Mammalia; order Diprotodontia; family Phalangeridae; genus Trichosurus; species Trichosurus vulpecula. The sequence continues at coordinate 39,874,522 of NC_050581.1, read as the reverse complement.
AACTATACAAAGTCAAATAAAATTAACACCCTGAGAGCTGATTATATCTACAAATCCTCAATCTAGACTGTGTGCCGCTCCCAGGGCTTTGCCCTTGCTGACTGGCAACAATGGAAGGTATGAGAAGATCTGAACAAGTGACTTTCTTGTACATTTTTAACTTGTGATGTGATGTCATGGAGCCTTTACTCAGCTGCAACTATTAAATCTGCACCCCCCCCCCATAACCATCATCATATCTCAAATCCAATATGGAAGTTTTCCTTATTCCGTGGGTCCTATGGGGCATCAGGCAAAGCACCCATTGAACAAACCCAATCTCTTATAGATTGTGAAATCCAGGAGAATGTAAAATAATATTTCTTGTTGGAATACCTTCCTTTTACTGTGTTATATGTGCTTTCATTTTTACATAACTCTACCAAAGAAAAGCCTCCAGTGGGATTTTAGGGAGGAAGTAGAACCATGAAAAGCCAAGATCTTATATTGCCTGAACATTTCTAAAATAATATCACTTCAGATACTGCATGCATGTGGAACAAAAAAGGAAAGCTGGCATTTCTGTATCTATGGTAATCTGATCCCTGATAAGCCAAATACAGACTAAATGGTGCCTTCACATATAATCGACAACTTGACAAGTAAGAGTTACTGCATCTTTACCATAGAAAATCAACACTACTGCTAAATAATGAAATTAAAAACCTATCTTCATTTGCTTTATCAGGTTACTTTTAATGAGACCTTTCTCTCCTGAGGGCTTTAGCTGATTAAAAATATATACAATGATACAGAAGCAACATTTAATTAGCTTGTTTGCTTAAGCAACACCTTTTGTGATGCATTTTTACCTAACAAGAAAACGATTTGTCTCTTGATAAAACATAACTTTCTCTGAGTTGGTTAAAGCTTCTCCCCACAGCATATCCATTTTTTATTCTTTAAATTATCTCTTGCTTCTTTTTATGGGCATATGGTTATCACATGCTGGGATCACATTGATTTACAAATGCCTAAAATGGCTATTTTCCGTTTGTAACATCATCTCTCCATACTGTATACAGTTACATGATTTTATATTTACTAAGGAAGGCTATACAAAATAAAAAGTTAAGCAAGAAAAATAACAACCCAGAACTTAAAAAAAAAAAAACGTAATGACAACAACATTCCTTTTGCTATGACGATCTCCTTGGGCAACCTCCCTAAGGGAAAGAAAATATCTAGCTGGTTTAGTTTTTTGTAAAATTAATTTGAACTAGTAACGATTAATTGCTGCATTATAAAAAGGTATGGATCACAGAATTTTGAGCTTTAATAACAATGCTTGTAAACATGAAGAAATCACTTAGAGAAAAATCTAAATCCAACCCTCTCTCCATTTTATAGGTGAGGAAACTGAGGTCCAAGAAAGGTAAAGCAACTTGCCTACAGTCACAGATAGTGAGTGTGCAGAACTGACTTTCAAACCCTGGTCCTGTGTTCCTTCCATTTCACCACATGCTTATGAGTTCTTTTCTTGCTAAGTAGGGATTTTTTTAGCTTGTATTTTTAAATAAAGTATACATACACTGAGAAGTGCCATCTCTCCTAAGATGAATCAAGTTACTTTTTCATTCAAGAGCACAGAATAACAGGATTTAAGAACCAGAATGGACTATAGAAATCATCTATAACAACAGTGATACCAAACTCAAATAAAATGGGGACAACAACCTCATACACAAGCCCAATGGCTGAATATTCACTTAGAATATAATAGAGCAACATTATTTATATTCTATTATATTTTTATTTATTTTGTCAAATATTTCTAAATATTTTAAATTTTATTCTGGTCTGGGTCACACTCAGAAATGTTACGTATTTGACACCTCTGACCTAGTCCAACGTACTCATCTTTTTAAAAAATCCTATTATTCATTCATTTATGTATTTATTTTTAACATTCTTTTATTTTTAAATTTTGAATTCCAAATTCTTTCCCTCCCACCCACTGAGACAGCAAGCAATATGATATCAATTATACATGCGAAATCATGCGAAAATATTTTCATGTTAGCCATATTTCAAAAAAAATGAAGAAAAATTGAGTAAATTGTACACAACCACAGATATAATTATACACAACCACAGATATATTGATTCCATGATGACTAACTTTGATAGACTTGGCTCTTCTCAGCAATATGAGGTTCAAAGACAACTCCAAAAGACTCCTGATGGAAAGAGCTATCTACATCCAGAGAGAGAACTATGGAGTCTAAATGCAGATTGAGGCACATTGTTGCTCTCTTTTTTTTTTCTCTTTTTTTCAGTTTTGTGTGTTCTTTCTCATGATTCATTCCATTGGTCATAATTCTTCTTTATCACTTAACTGTTGTGTAAACAAGCTTAATGCGAAGGTATATGTAGAAAATATATCGGATTCCATGCCATCTTGGGCGGGAGAGGGGAAGGGAGTGAGGGGAAGAAAATCTGGAACTCAAAAACATGTAGAACTGAGTGTTGTAAACTAAAAATAAAAAAATCTTAATTTTAAAAGAAGAAAAATAAAGTAAAAAAAATACATTTTAGTTTGCACTCAGAGTTCATCAAGTTCTCTCTCTCTGGAGGTGGATAACATTTTTTCATCGAGTCCCGTGGAACTGTCTTGGATCACTCTATTGCTCAGAGTAGCCAAGTCTTTCACAGCTGATGATCATTACAACATTGTTGTGACTGTGCACAATGATCTCCTGGTTCTTCTCACTTTATATCAGTTCATATACCCTGGTCTGGTTTTTGTTTCTTTTTTTCTGAAATCATTACCCTCCACCATTTCTTTTAGCACACTAGTACTCCATCACAATCATATGCCATAACTTGTTCAGCCATTCCCCAATTGATGAGCAACACTCTTCTTCTAATACTTTGCCACCACAAAAAAAGCTGCCACAAATATTTTTGGATATATAGGTCCTTTTTCTTTTTTTTGGTCACTTTGGATACAGATCTAGTGATGCTGTTGTTGAGTGAAAGGGTATACAACAGTTTTCTAATAGCCATTTGGACCTGGTTCCAAATTGTTCTCCAGAATGGTTGGAGCAGTTCACTACTTCACCAACAATTCATTATTGTACCTATTTTTCTCCTTCATCTCCTCCAGCTTTTATCGTTTCTGACAGGTGTGATGTAATACCTCTGAGTTATTTTAATTTGTCTTTTTCCAGTCAATAGTGCTTTAGAGACTTTTTTCATATGTCTATAGATAGCTTTGATTTTTTTCTTCTGAAAGTTGCCTATTTATATCCTTTGGGGAACGGCTCTTATTTTTATAAACTTTACTCAGTTCTATACTCAGTATATTTTGAGAAACGAGGCCTTAAATAAACTTGCTGTAATTTTTTATATTACTTGTTTATTGTACTTTTAGCAAAATATATTTCCCTCATTATCTCTTTTAATTAGGTCTATTTTTGCTTTTGCTTTAAGATCATGATTGCAACCCCTGCCTTTTTTTTAGTTCACCTGAAATATATTAGATTCTGCTCTAGCCCTTTATTTTAACTCTCTGTGTATCTTTCTGTTTCAAGTGTTTCTCTTGTAGACAATGTATTGTTGGATTCTGATTTCTAATCCATTCTGCTATCTGCTTCTGTTTTATGGGTGAGCTCATCCCATTTGTATTCACAGTTATGATTACTGCGTGTTGTCCTCCGTCCCATTTTCTTGTTTCTTCTTCTCTCTCTTTTTATCCTGTCCCTCCTCAAAAGTGTATTTTGCTTCTAACCACTGCCTCCCTTTATCTACCCTCCCTTTTAACATCCTCCTTCCCTTTTCAGGGGTTAATTGTGGGAATTGAGTGAACCACACTGGTGCCATCTTGTGACTCAATTCTGGAGCTGAGTTCCCTTTCTATTCAATTATGGGTCTACTACAATTTCTGTCTTGTGAGAAAATTTTATTCATTGTTTGAACCTAGCCCTGCATGGCTGGGAAGCTGGACCACCCCTACCTACTGCTTAGAGATCTTCAACTAAGGACCTAGGTTATACTGACTAGAAACCCAGCCAGATCCAAAGATGGACACAAGGAGTTTTCTCACAATCATACATCTCAAGCAACCAATGTGTCTTATCTGAAAACTGGCCCCATGCTGATCAATAAGTTATTGTTTCCATATTCCTCTGATTGTTCATAGACACTTGGGTGAGGGTATGGGGGGGAGTGGGACATCTCTTTTTCTGAATTCTGTTTGCTCTCACACTGCCAACTTGGAAAGTCTGTAATCTTTCATCCAATTAGAAATCAGATTGCCTGATGTTGCATTGTTTCCTTTTAATTAATTGGCTTGATTTAACTTATTTTAATGCATAAAAGTCTGTCTCCTTCCATTATTCAGGGTCCAAGCCTAAACTGAGGAGGTCTGGTCCCATTTGGTTAGGCAACTGGCATGCATCACTTAACATATCAACATGCTCAGAAGATGAACCCTTTGTTTCTTCAGTCATTTCATCTTTCACCCACCACATCATGGAGTCAATAGCTTCCACTTACCCAATTCTCATTTTTAAGGAATTATTTTCTTCAGTAAGATTTTGTACCTCCTTTTCAATTTCACCTATTCTGCTTTTAAGTTATTTGCTTCAGTGAATTTTCATGCCTCTTTTACCATTAGGCCAATTCTGTTTTGTTTTTTTAAGGTGCTATTTTTTTCTTCCTTCCTTTCTTTTTGGAGGCAATTAGGATTAAATGATTTGCCTAGGGTCACACAACTACTAAGCGTCTGAGGCCAAATTTGAACTCAGGTCCTCCTGATTTCAGACCTAGTGCTCTATCTACCTAGATGTCCCTGTTGCTTTCTTTAGCATTTTTTGTGCCTTTTTGAACTGAGCTGTTAATTCTCTTTTCATAATTTTCCTGTATCACTCCCATTTCTTTTCTCAATTTTTCCTCTACCACTCTGATCTTTTTCTTTAACTTTTCTAGGAATTCTTGTTGGGCTTGGGTCCAATTAGCATTTTCTTGTAAACTTTGTCTGTAGCCGTTTTTGCACTCTTGTCTTCTTCTGAGGTTACCTCTTGGTCTTCCCTGCCACCAAAGTAACTTTTTTATGGTTACATTCTGTTTTTGTTGTTTGCTCATTTTCCCACTCTATTTCTTGACTTTGAATTTTATGTTAAAGTTGGGTTCATCTCACCTAGGGGTAGAGAGGCATAATCCTTAACTTCAGGCTTTTTCATGCTGTTGTTTTCAGAGCTAGTTCTGGGAGGTTGCAAATTTTCAGTGCTTCCATGGTGGTGTGATCCTGAGAGAGGTATGGTGACTGCTCCTGGTCTGAACTCTGGTTTTTACCCAGGAAGTGTCTCTAGTCCACTGCAGCCACAAGCACTAGCACTCTCTTTACTTTCTAACTGTGATCAGGACCCCCTACCCAAGCACTCCTTTCCACCCTAGAACTGAGACCCAGAACTGCACATGGACAACAGAGTTGCCAATTAGTGCCAGCAAAGGATACCCTGTGACCTCTTTCTGACCAGTAGTCTGAGCCCCTTACTGTCTCTGGGCTGAGGGATCCTGAAGCTACTGCTGCTACTGTGGCAACTGTTACTGAAGCCATATGGTTTGGCTCCAGACAGGCCTCCACCCTGGTGGAGGTCACAAACCTCTCCTGTCTACCTCCCAAGTTTTATTAGTCTGGAAAAATGTCCAACCCTGACTTTTTATTGGCTCTGCCACTCTAAAATCTGATTTGAGGCATTGCTTTAAAGTTGTTTGGAGGAGAATGTTGGAAGAGTTCAGCTGGGTTGCCTCCAGTCCTCCATCTTGGCTCCATTCCTCTCCTCCCCACCCCCCAACTACTTATCTTAAAGATGAGGAAACAGGATATAGAAACATGAAGTAATCCACCCAAGTGTCTTCTTCAGCTGGCTATACAGCCTGAACTACATCTAAATTCTAATTAGGGCTAGAATCCACAGTCTCCCCCTCCCAGTCTAGTATTCTATTTTGCATATTTTAAAAGACATTTTTAAAATCTCTCATTGATGAAGATTTAATTTTCAATAAAATGTTGTCCAGGAATAATATGCAAGAATATAAAAATTTAGCTTCTTTCCCAGTTCTGTTTTTAATTCATATACACATTAACCCTTCTATGTGCAAATTAACCTAAAAACAGACCAACTTGCAAATAACAGCTGAGACTGTAGAAAAGAAGTTGTTTTTATAAAGTGTTGTTTTTATTACAAATAAGAGTAGTTCAAGACACTGTTCCTCCCAATTCATAGGATCATAGCTTTGGAGCTAAATGGACCTTGTTGGTCATTGAGTTCGATCCCAAGATTTTATAGATGAGTAATCTGAGACCAAAGAGGTTGCCCTGAGACCCCTCAGGGAAACACAGTTAGTTCCCGAGGAGGTATTTGAAGTCCAGAGTTCTCTCAAATCTGGTGTCATGCTGCCCCTTCCCCAGACTTTAAAATGTTAACTTTCAACATAGTTACTAATGGTCAGCAGACATTTTTGCAATTTACTGATTTATTGCAATTGTAATATTTTATTTTATTCTTTATTTATAGTGTTTTCCGTTGTGACCATTTTCAAATTTAAGCCTAAGGTTAAAATGAATAGGTGAGAATGCAATAAAGACACATCTCTTGACCTAACCAACAGCTACATAACACTCTTAAACTGTCTACCTTATCTAAAAACAGAACAAAAACAAAAACTGGCACTATCAGAAGCTATTAGTGATGTCTCTCTACCTGGATCAGAGGTATTAAATTGAAAATTTTTGGCCTATGGTTTTGAAAAACTCAGTGGAGTCCATTCCAATATGTCATTCACATATGAGTTAAATGTATCATCAGTGGGAGAAGTTCAGCTAATTCCATTCTTTCTCAAATAAAAAATTTTAAAAGACAAATGTGCCTAACAAAGACATCCAAGAGATGAACAATTTAAATTTCACATATCTAACATGTAATCAGTTCAAAGAAGATTGGCATATAAACTTGAAATGCCATAAAGTAATGGGGCTATGGAGAATGTTCTCCTTTATCGTCTATCCTTTGATTTCTGTTACTATCCTGGATTTTCACTACAATTCAGTGAAAGTGACATATTGGTGAAAGACCATTTTACCATAAAGTCTCTCCAGTCCTGGAGTAAAGAATCTATCTTGGATTAGATCCAAGACAGACAGACTCACACCAGACTAAATTCCACTCCAGTGCAAAGTTCTCCTAGATCTATAATTCAAAAGGCATTTTAACTCAAAAACCTCGACCGTAACTGTGATTAATTTTCAGTACATTTCACTGAAAGATACCCATTTAACCCTATTTTAGAGATGAAGAAACATAGAGGAACACCTAATAGAGACTAGTTATATATATATATATAGTGTGTGTGTGTGTGTGTGTGTGTGTGTGTGTGTGCGTGTGTGTGTGTGTGTAGGTAGCAGGCTTGACTGAACTGAAAAGAGAGGGAAATCCAAGCTTTTTACCACATAGAGTAGCACTTATGATTTAGGAAGAATACTAGAGACACCCAATCACTCTCAGGAAGGAAAATTCAATGGAGGAGTCAGCAACAAAATACATGATCTCTAATGCCAATACCCAAATGCATAGAGTATGGATAACAGTGAAGGTGAGGAGATTTTAATGCAGGGAGAAAATTTTGAGAAATAGCTAGCATGTTGGATGACTGAGCCAAGTTCCAAAAACATCCTGACAATTTAGAGAAATATAATATATCTAATAAATCTTTTTAATTTTTCAAGAAATTTTGGCCCAGATCTGTGATTTCATTGTTTTGAGGATTTCTCAGTGAGGAAAGTACTTTTATTGACATTGACTGACCGTTATTCTGAAACTTATAGTGTTTAAAGGATTGCCTGGGTCATGGAGAGGTTAAGTGATTTACCCAGGGTCATACAGTCAGTAAACAACAGAAGCAAAGCCTGAATCCAACTCTATTTACTATACTAGGCTGCCTCATAAGATAAAATTTAATAAAGAGAAACATAACATCTTATACTCGGGTTTAAAAAATCAAACACACAAGTACCATATAGGAGAGGTCTGGATCTGGGAGTTCTAGTGGACTACAAGCATGATACGCAGTAATAGTGTGACCCTGTGACCAAAAAAACTAATTCAATATTGGGCTACCTAATGTCCAAAATATGGGAGCTGAGGTTTCTCTGTATTATGTCCTCATCATGCCCCATTTGTTACGCTGTTCTCAGTTATAGGTGCCATATTTTAGAAAGAACATTGACATGATGAACAGGTTGGTGAGACCAGTAACCAAGCAATATAACAACTGGTTGAAGAAACTGGGTAGGTTTAGCTCAGAGAAGAGAACGCTTAGGTGGAACCTGCTATCTATCTTCAGTTATCTGAAGGGCTGTCAAGTACAAGAAGGATTAACTTTATTCCATTTGGCCTCAGAGGAGAAAATGGGCAGAAGTGGCAGAGGGACTGATTCATGCTCAATATAAGGGAAAATTGGTACATCATGTCATTAATCCAAAAGTAAAGGCTGGATGATCCCTGGTTAGGAATGTTGTAAACAACGCTCTTCGTCAGCTTCACATGAACCAAGGTCACCTATGAAGTCCCTCTAAATTTGGATGGTCTGTAATGCTATAGCACTGTGAAAGCTCAAAAATAAAAAAACAAACACCTGATTTGTAATTCCCAAACTGAAATGCCTGTGAATACAAATAAAATACAAAATGGGTCTATAACTCTATGACACAGTGAAAGCTCAAAGATAAGAAACAAACAGCTGATTTGTAATTCCAAAACTGAAATGCCTGTGAATACAAAAAAAAAAATTCTTACATCTACAGGACTCTGGTCAATATAAATAATTGATGCCCTTTTAGGAATGGCAAGAACAGAGCTCTATCAAGTGTTGGAAGTCACTTCTTGACAAAAGACATATAATACATCAAGCCATGAAGCTTTGGGACAAAATGAATTTTCTAAGGCTATAGAGTCGCAATGGTTTTGAAGAAAGGGGATCCAGACCCACGGTGTAGGACAGACAGCAAGGTAGTTGAGAGAAAGCACTTTATTTTCAAATCGAGTATAATGTAACGACAACCAAGTACAGGCATTTTATACTCTAGTGGGCGCTCCTGTCATCTGCAACTTTTCTAGCATCTACAGACACTGGTTTTAATTCAATAAAGACCTTGGGTAATTTGCATTATTTTTATAGTGCCTTAAGTAGAACTGGAAACACCAAACTGGGTGACATATGGCAATCAGAAATTCACAGGAATTGTCAAATAAAACTTATCGATTTAGTCAAACAAGCATATGATTCAAATACTTGTTTGGCTGATATTTTTTTTTCTCCATTGAAGTGACTGAATAAATCTATCAGTTGTTTTGGCATTACAAAGACATAACCTTCACTGTAAAACTAAAAGACTACATTCTGTTAGATAATTAGAGGCCCCTTTTTTGTTTTTCTTATAGTATATTTTCACAGGGGAAAGAAACATGAAATGATAATTATCTGAGGGCTGAGGAAATCTTAATGAGAAAGGAATTGAAGCAATTAACTGGAAGAGAGTAAAATACAAAACAAAGGCCTTAACAAAATTACAATACTGTATATTAATTTCACTAATTGTCCTATTAACAACTTTGTAAAGAAAGTATTCTTGCTTTATATCTATAAAAGAAAAATAAAACAGTACTCTATTGTCATCTTTTAAAACACATTATACCAGGAAAGTCCTTCCTAAAGAGCACAGCATCCTCCACAAATTTGTGGACCCATTTAATGACGAGTAAGTCAAAAGACAAAAATATACATTTTAGAAGAAAAAATGTAAACATTGAAAAGGGCATCTTTTATTGGCCCAGGGAGTTTTGCAAACGTGTCTCTATTACTAGCGTGGCTCCAAATACACGTCACAACTAACTAACCAGAGTGTAGATTTTCTCAAGATACATTCCACTAAAAAGAGGACAAGTGAGGATTTAAATATGAAATTTCAGTCCACTATAAAACAGTTCCAGAAAATGAACAGCTGGAATGGCTCAACTTTAAAGTCACAGACACACCTGGCCTAGGCTCCTAAGTATAGCTAAGAAAAATGGTATGCTTGGGCACTGGCACAAGTTTCTGGCTATCGCTGTATTGCTGCCTCACTACCGCCAGGTAAGACTATCACTCGGTAAAATGAGAGGCTGAATAATTAGAAAATTCTCCCACCAGGAGACGAAAAACACAACAATCATTTTCCTCTCAAATTGCTCCCAAGCAGTAAAAGTAGCTGGCAATTGTCCGAAAAGGCATTCTAGTTATTGACAATGAGTAATTGATCAACCAGAGAAAATGTTGAAATTTCATGCAAAGTAGAAATAGTCAGAAATGAATAAAACTCTTTTAAGATTAAAAAAAATCCAACATTATCTTTCTACACTCATGCCATGAGACTACATAACAAGAAGGAGATCTTGAAATATCTAACAATATGATAACAAATCGACATGATTTGTTTTGCTTATGCTTTTGCAGATTTAAGGGATTTCATGCTAACACAATTAGGATTGTCGTTCAATTTGCTATATTAGCATGTTAAATCCCATTTGTTACATACCCTTTCAGCCTTATCTAAGTCATAATTAGTAGTAAAGCTACAGATCTTAGATTTCAGGCATGCCAGAGGATAGCTTTCTCAGGGGGCAATAAAGCCAAAATGACCTAATACCACATTCATCACATAACACTAAAGAGATTTGTTCCCACCTCTAGATTTTGCCAATGCTTTAAAATCGCTTTTTCCCATTACATATTTTTAAATAGCTTGATACAGTTTATTTCATTTCCTTTCACTTTAGGGGTATAAAAAGGAGGCACGGTTGTAGAAAATAACTTTCTGAAAAGATATTTCGTAGGAAAAGTTTTAAGATTGAGTAGATCATGATAGGTTAGCTATACGAAAGAGGAATGCAGTCAAATATGCCACCCAGTCAGTAAAAGACATAAAATGATCTTTTTTGAAACCCTGGAGAAATGTGCTATTTACATAAGTTTAAGCCAGAGATTTTAAACATGGGGTGTTTCTACATCACTATGTGAATACTAATATTCTTGAGAGAGAAAGAGAAAGAGAGAGCTATAAACACTGCTATTAGCTAACTGGCTGAAACAATCTGTTTCTAAATTACTTTTTTCTAAGTGTTCCACTCTGTGGGAAAAAAAATCCAGACAGGTGCAATTTAATATTTAATACTGTGGGAAAATGCTAAAAAAGGACAGCCTAGGTTTTTTTTTTACCTTGTATACAACAGCACACAATATTGTTCCTACCAAAGGGAAATTGGTAGAATCAGCTTTAAATAACTCATACTAGTGGTGGGGGAGGGGGGGAGGGCAGGGGGGGGTGGGAGTGGGGGGGACAGAATAGGACCATGAATAAGAAAAATGGCAGATATTTTCCAAATCACATATGCTAAGTTCTCAATTCCACCAGTATTTATTGAATGCCTACTATGCATCAAGAACAAAGACAAAAATTCCCAGTCTGTGACCTTAAGGAGCTTATATTTCAATGGAGGAAAACAATATGTATACAGAGAAGTCAATATAAAACTTTTCAGTTCAGTTGTTTTTCAGTCATGTCTGACTCTTTGTAAACCCATTTGTGATTTTCTTGGCAAAGATACTGCAGTGGTTTTCCATTTTCTTCTCCAGCTCATTTTACAAATGAGGAAACTGAGGCCAACAGGGTTAAGTGGGTCACACAGCTAGTAAGTGTCCAAAGCCAGATTTGAACTCAGAAAGATGAGTCTTCCTGATTCCAGGCCAGGCACTCTATCCATTGTACTACCTAAGTGCCATATTATGACACTTACACAGAGTAAATATAAAGTGATTTAATGGAAGAAAGAATACTAACACTTTGGAGGATCTGGTGTACTTCTAGTGTTTAATAATGGTGGTATCTGATATCAAAACAAAGTGGGGGGTGCAGCCAAGATGGCAGAGAAAAGGCAGCAACTTGCCTGAGCTCTCCCCAAAACCCCTGTGAACACCTTGAAATAATGCCATAAAATAATTCCTGGAGCAGCAGAACCCACAAAAGAATGGGGTAAAATAATTTTCCAGCTGATGACAACTTAGAGGGTCAATTGGAAAGTCTGTCACATCTGGGTGAGAGAAGAGCACAGTCCAATCACAGCAAATGAGAAGGAGGCCTTGAGAGTGACTGAATCAGCAGTGGCAGCAGCTGCTTCCAGAGCTCTCAGCCCACAGATGGTAAAGGGGTCAAACAACTGGTCAGAAGGAGATTACAGAGGTCTTTTGGCCAGCACAGAGGTAGGACTCTGTTGCTTTGCCCATATTCAGATCTGGGTCCCAGTCCTGTGTGGCAGTCCCAGGGAAAGGAGGAGCACTACCACAGCAGATTTTGTGGCCCCAGTGCAGCAGGGACCCTCCTCACAGTTCCAGGGCAGAAAGGACTGCTTGTAGTCACTCACAAATCAGAGCACAGGCCCAGAGAGTAGTAAATGTACCTCTCCCTAGATCATACTACCTTGGAAGAACTGAAAACTTACAGGTCCCTAGAAGTATCTCGGAAACTTGGAAAAATGTGCCCTCCATCCTGGAAGCAGAGCCCTCAATTAACAAAGAGTAAAAGTCAAGTAATATGAAAATGAGCAAATAACAAAAAAATTCTGACCATAGAAAGTTACTATGGTGACAGGGAAGATCAAAACACACATTCAGAAGAAGATAGCAAAGTCAAAGCTCCTACGTCCAAAGCATCTAAGAAAAAAAATATGACCTGGTCTCAGGCTATTGAAGAGCTCAAAAAGAATTTTGAAAATCAAATAAGAGAGGTAGAGGAAAAATTGGGAAGAGAAATGAGAGTGATGCAAGAAAATCGTGAAAAAGGAGTCAACAGCTTGGTAAAAGAGACACACACACATGTACACACACAAAAAAAACCAAAGAAAATAAAGCCTTAAAAAGAGACTAATCCAAGAGGAGAAGAATGCTTTAAAAAGCAGAATTGGTCAAATGGGAAAAGAGGCATAATAATTAAATGAAGGAAAAAATAACTCCATAAAAAGTAGAAGTGGTCAAATGGAAAAGGAGGTAGAAAAGCTCACTGAAGAAAATAATTTCTTAAAAATTAGAACTGAGCAAATGGAAGCTAATGACTGTATGAGAAGTCAAGAAACAATAAAACAAAACCAAAAGACAGTAAAAATAGAAGACAAAGTGAAATATCTCATTGGAAAAATAACAGACCTGGAAAATAGGTCCAGGAGAGAGATTTTTAAAATCATTGGACTACCTAGCGGGCAGCTAGGTGGTGCAGTGAGTACAGCACCAGCTCTGGAGTCAGGAGGACCTTCGTTCAAATCCGGCCTCAGACTCTTGACACTGATGTGTGACCTTGAGCAAGTCACTTAACCCCAATTGCCCTGCCTTCCCCACCTCCAAAAGAAAGGAAAAAAAAATTATTGGACTACCTAAAAGTCTTGATCAAAAAAAGAGCCTAGAACATCACCTTTCAAGATACTGACAAGCAGCCAGAAAGAAACAATTCAAGTATCATGGAGCCACAGTCAGTTTAACACAAGATTTAGCAGCTTCTACATTAAAGGATTGGAGAGCTTAGAATATGATAGTCCACAGGGCAAATGAGCTAGCTAGGATTAAAACCAAAAATCACCTACCCAGCAAAACTGAGTATAATACTTCAGGGGAAAAAATGGATATTCAATGAAATAGAGGACTTTCAAACATCCTTGATGAAAAGACCAGAGCTGAATATAAAATCTGACTTTTAGTTAAAAGACTCAAGAGAGGCATAAAAAGGTAAACAGGAAAGGGAAATCATAAGGGACTTAACAAGGTTAAACTGTTTACATTCCTACAAGGGAAGATGATACTTGTAACTCATAAGAACTTTCTCATTGTTAGGGCATATAAATATATAGATATAATGAGGGTACAGGTGTGAGTTGACTATGAAAGGATAATATCTAAAAAATAAAATTCAGGTGTGAGAGAGGAAGATACTGGGAGAAAGGGAAAGGGAGGGGTAGAATGGGGTAAATTATCTCACATAAAAGAAGCCAGAAAAAGCTTTTACAGTGGAGGGGAAGAAGGGGGAGGGGGAGTGAATGAACCTTAATCTCTTCAGAATTGGCTCAAAGAGGGAGTAACATACACACTCAATTGTTTATAGAAATCTATCTTACCCTATGTGTTGATAAGCAAAATAGCCGTTGTTTTCTTTGAGTAATTCAGTGAGCCTTACTAGGTGCTAAGCCCCAGGCCCCAACCCCACTAGGTGTTAACCTAATCCATGTGGATGTGAACCTCCCAGGGTCCTAAGGGGAGGGGCCAACTCAAGAACCAATCACCAGAGCCTGAGCTCTGGTGATTCAGATGATGTTTGATGTCTGAAGTCCTATAAGAAGGGAGGACAGAGCCATTTGTGCGGGGGCTCTGGAGATGGTGTTGATGAGGAGATTCCGGGCAGCTGTAGCTAAGGAGCCCTCCAGCTTGTAAACCCGGATGCTGAGACTTTGTTCAACTCTGGTTGGAATTTGAATCAGACGAAGTCTGTTGATGTTTGTAATTTGTTTGCATTTTATTTTGAAGTTCAGGGTGCTGGCTTTTTCCCCTGAACTAACTGAATGATATTTGAATGCTGAATTAAAAGTAAGCTTGTCAACCCCTTCATCTTGCTTTCCTTAATTAAGCAGATCAGAAGAATTTGTGCTGTTGGCAGCTTTCTGGGTGCTGGCTGTGGGTGAATCTTATACTCTCACAGAAGCTGCTAGCCAGATTGTTGAGACACCCTACAGGAAAGTAGGAGGGGAAGGGGACAAGAGAAGGGGGACTGGATGAAAGAAAGGAGGGGAGATTGGGGGAGGGGGTAGTCAGAAGCAAAACAAAGAATGATGCCATACTGTAGAAGACCTGAGATAGACAGAGCTGAGTAGCTGCCTCGTTCTTCATTTTGTCTTCCACATTTAACTTCTCCCTATGCACCGTTCATTGCTGGCAATGGAGCCTGCCTCAGGCTGATGTAGTCCAAGTTCAGAATTGAATTCAAGGCCCTGCACAATCTGGCTTGAACCTCCCCTTTCAGTGTCACCTCCCCTTTAGGTACTTTTACATTCCAGGCAATCTGGACCACTCACAATTCCCTGAACTCATGCCACTCTTTGCCACATCTACATTATTACTCACAATGTTCCCTTGTCCCTACCTTCCAATTCTTCCCTTTTCAAGGTCCAATTCAAGGACTCCCTCCTCCATGAAGTCTTCTCTGATGCTCCCAAGTTTCATAGCTGACATTATTTGTCTTTTCTCAGCCTTCATCCTTCTCAACTGAACTGGGAATCTGGTACAGCCAACCACTCTCTCCTCTGGGGTGCTCTCTCTTCTCAGGGTTTTTATGACTCTACTCTCTCCTAGTTTGCCTACTCCCTGTCTAACCTCTCTTCATTATTCTTTGTTAGTTCATCTTTGATAGCCTGACCCCAAATTGTGGGTATTCTCCAAGGTTCTGTTCCAGGCCCTTTTCTCTTCTTGCCATACTCCTTCTTTTAGTAACCTTATCAGATCCCAAGGGCTCAACTATCAGCTCTGTGCAGATGACTTCAGTCCCACATCACCAATGGCCTCCTAGACATTTCCAACTGTGTCTCAGAGACATTAAACTCAACATGTCAAACAGTAAACTCATTATCTTTACTCCCAGAAACTACTCTCTTCTGTTCAAGGAACCACTGTCCTTGCAGTCTCCTGTGTTCATAACCTCATCATTACCTTGGACTCCTCACTCTTCCCCACCCACATATCCAATCATCTATCAAACCTTGTTGCTTTCCCTCTACATTACCTCTTACATCCTACCCCTTTTCTCTCCATTCACAGAGCCACAACCCAGGCCCTCACCACCTCTCAGACTGATTATCATAATGGCCTCTTTACTGGTCTTCTTACCTCAAGTCTCTCTCCACTCCTGATAATAACACAGCTGCCAAAGGAACATTCCTTAAGCTTAGATCCACCCTTGTGACTCCTCAACTCAATCAATTCCAAGGGCTTTCTAGTATCTCTAGGGTAAAATGCAAATTCCTGTGTTTGGCTTTTAAAGCCCTTCCACACCTGGCCTTGACCTATCTGTCCATGCACTGGGGATATAAAGATAGAAATAAAAACTTCCTCCCCTCAAGAAGCTTACATTCTATCAGAGTGTTTGTCATTTGGCTCAAGTACCCCTTAGATAATGGAGATGTAACAGCTTCACCATCATATACCCATGTGGATTTCCAAAGGCAAGCACACGTAGTTTCATGAAACCATGCTTTGCCTATGCCATGCTCTAGCATCAGGACACTGAAAGGTAGTTAATTATTATCTAAATGCCAGAAATAATCATCCCATGGTCATTTGTCTTAGATACATAGATGCACGGTAATATAGGCTTAGATCGCAAAGGTTTCTTGTACTTCTAAAAAATTTAACAACTAATTTTAAAACTCTTAAAAATTTTCATTTTTGAAAAGTCTTTAGCTTTAATTGTTAAAAAAAACTGGTGAAGTGAAAAAATAATACATTTTGTACAGCTCACCTAAGGAATCTGATAAGTTTTCATCTTTATTTGTATATATGCTCTTTATTAAATTTGAGTGTGTATTTCATACAAGCCAGAATTTAAGGCTTAGATTTCTCCAAGCTCTGCTACATTATACTTAAAGGAAAATGAAATATTCTCTGTCAACTTAATGTTAACGTGAAGCCATGAGTCTTCAGTTGTTCATGTTCATGATAAAGCATGCCATCTCATACCTTAAAATCACAGATGAAATAAAAGAATCACATACCTCTTTCACCCGGAAGAGGAATATAACAATTCAAGGATCTTGAAAGAAACTATTTCCCAATAGTAACCTAGTTCAATGTTTTGATAGAAAGATCAAAAAATCAAATACTACAAATTTCTAATCTCTATCGCTCCTGATATGAATATTGGCACACTCCTGGTCTTGGCGTCTAACCATAACATTCAATTCAACAAACATTCATTCAAGTCCATACTCTGTGTAAGATGTAAGCACTGGGAGTAAGAAGGTATCTTATGACACAAACACTTGTCTCAAGGAGCTTATGCTCTAACAAGGGAGGAATGACATCTACCCAAATAACTGATACATGGTAAAGTGTAATAGGTACAAACAAAAGTTCATTTAAAATACTATGAGAAAGGGGAGAAGGGAAGGACACTCTCATAGGAGGGAAAGGTCAGGGAGATCTTCATAGAAGAGGTGGCCCTGTTTGGGACCTTAAAGGGAGGGGCTTCACTTAAAAAATATTCACTCATTCATTCATTTATAGAATAAAACAAGCATTCCATAACATAGTATAATAAAAAAAAAGATGATTGCCTAAAAGGGAGGGACTTCAATAGAGGGAGATGGAAGGGAAAATCCATTCTGGGTATACGAGATAGAATGAACAAAGGCAGAGAGATGGGAGAGAATGAGTGAATAGAGAGCAGACAATAGTTGGCTGGACATCAGAAAACCTGAAGGGAAACTGTATGAGATGAGACTGGAGCC
Organism: Trichosurus vulpecula; assembly: GCF_011100635.1. Taxonomy (NCBI): domain Eukaryota; kingdom Metazoa; phylum Chordata; class Mammalia; order Diprotodontia; family Phalangeridae; genus Trichosurus; species Trichosurus vulpecula. Next base: position 39,856,907 of record NC_050581.1, on the reverse strand, counting down.
AAACTACGGAAGGACTTGAATGCCAAAATCAGGAGTGTATATTTTATTTAATAATGAAAGAGGAACTGCTGAAGGTTTTCACAAAGGGGAGTGATATGATGGGAAAAGTACACAAGGAATTTTTACTGAGAGAGTGCTGTAAGGCAGAGACTAGAGTCAGGAAGGCTAGTCAGGAGGTCATCACAACGATCCACTCAAATGACAATGAGAACTGAAAACAATGGTTACAGTGGGAGTGGAAAAGATGAGACAGATTCAGGACATAGAATGAATTTGACTTGGGAATTGGCTAGATTGAGAGGAAAGCTTACAAACTTGGAGTCCTGGAAAGATGATGTTGACATCAACAGGAAAAAAAAGAGAGAGAAATAAAAGTGTCAGAAGAAGGGACAGTTTAGGGAGATATTTGAGAATGTCAGTTTCAATATAATGAGTGACTAGAATTTCCATGGAAATACTGAGCAGGCAATGAAGGGACAAAAAATTCCTTTTTTTGCCCAAACATCTTTAGATTATCAGAGTAATAAGAATATACTTTTACATAATAATCTACTGAGGGTTTTTTATTTTGTTATTGTTGCAAGATCATGGTGGCTACCTTAAGTTAGTATCACAGGCATCTTCTAACAATACCCTACAACCTATAGTTGTTGTTGCAAGGGAATAAAGTTGCAAAAGCTAGTGAATCTTTCTCTATCTGTCGTAAAAGAGAATACTTATTTGTTTGGGGCTTTGTCAAATAAAATCTGGTGCCAGAACCTCATCCAAATGTATTGTCCCTAGGTTGCCTTCAACCCATTTTTCAATCATGTTTCCTAACTCAAAGTATTTCATCACTAAACTGGCATAAAGCTATGTTTTTGGTTTCTTCTCAACCTCTTTTATGTTGACTATCTACCTAATTCTCTACATCCTACGCTTCCAGTTACATTGACCCATTCATTGTAAAAGCATTTAGCCAGGTGCTGGGAGAGATACAGCATCTATAACATAGGATCACTGCCTTCCTAGAGGCCATAGCCTAATAGAAGTGATTCTGTTATAAAATACACATACTGTGTACATTCTGGAAGGGTAGAAGAAAGTGCTCTGTGACTTCTACCCAACCATTTATTTTATACACTGGAAATGTATACCAGATTTTTATAGAGTGTTCAATCATCTCTTTCCCATTCCTCCCCATCCTGGGGCAATATTTTGTCTAATGTCCAAACAACACAGTCAGGATATTAATTTAATTTTTTCTAATTAACTAGTATAGATCTTAAAAAATATCGTACATAGTTGCATATAGAATGTACTAAGTTTATGTATGTCTCAAACCAATTAATGTTAATAAATGTCATAGCTCATTGTGTCTCATTTTATGACTTACCTTCTTCCTCCGTCTTTTCTTTTTCTTTTCTTTGGCTGCTTGTGCTTGTTTGTGCTCCCATACCAGGTTTGTCAGGTTAGCCACGTACTCGTCGGTCTGTTGTAAAAGGTAAGCTAAGCGCCTATCTTTCTTCTGATCAATCAGTTTTCGGTAGCCTTCTTCATCTTCAGCCTTTTAGGGTAAAAAATATCCTTGATGTAGAACATTACAGAGAATTCTTCTTTCTGATGTCAAGTTACTCTTACAATGACAAAGAAGGTACTGAAGCCTGGCACTATGTAAACATACTCTTGCAATAGATTGGACAAAACCAGAAAGGTTATCTAGTAAGAGGTCCCTGATGTTACAGATGAGGGAGCTGAAAACCTGACTTTCTGAAGGTCAAACACCTAGTAAAGCAGCAGACCTAAAACTATGTCTTTGACTCAAAATCTAGGACTTTTTCCACTTGTCAGGCCACAGGACTATACCAACATAATGTGAAGAAATAATATATAAATCATATATTCATACATAGAAATAATATGTAAATCTATAGATATGTTAATTATAAAGTTCTTTAAGAAAACTATTAATACATTTTTTACTGCATAAACCTACAAAATTTAATTTCATTAACAAAATAAAGCTATTTGTGAACAGTCCATTTAAATTCTTTTGGAGTATCAAGTTTTCTGGACAATAGGAAATTTGATGATTTGAAAACTCATTCACTGGCTTGTGGAAATGCATGAATTTTGCTCACTCCAAATGTTCCGAAGTGAGTATGTTTCACTTATATACCTAAAAAAATAATTTGTCAGTAAACAAAAGCAAAAGCTGTTGCAAAAGTTTCAGCTGTTAACTATTCCTCTTCTTTCCCCCCCAAAAATTTGTTTACTGAAACTGACCCAAATTAGCAATTCATTACCTTGAAAAGAGTTGGCATGACTACGCTGAGAATGAACCTCACTTTGATAACATATTTACAAGAATATTTACTGATCAAATATCTGAACCAGAAATTCTAGGACAGTTCTAGATTGTGCAATATTTGCAAAGAGTTTGGGGCTACTCATTTATCTAGCAGTCATTGAAATACTATACATTTGGCCTTCTTATCACTTCCTTCATTGCACTGCCTGTCAACTTATAAGAAGCCAGGATTTTAAATGAAAACATACAAGACATGCCAAGAGGAAGTTCCAGACAAGAACTCAGATCTACTGTGGAGTAACCTTAAGGTGGTAAAGCTTGGGGCATCCTCCCTGGTGTTCACCAGTGCAAAAGCAGTATCATTATCCAGTACAAAATGTTACCTGCCCTGAGTGAATGTAAATTGAAGACAGAGGCATGATAACTCTAATTACTTTTGGTTATGGTTGATCTAATTTAGAAAACAAACAAACCATAAAACTGAAGCTTTTCATCAATTAATTACATTATATAATTATTTTAATTGATTTGTGATTTCCTAATCAGTGTCTATGCAATTGGTTACTAAAGTAGCAAAAAATAATTAAATTAAAACTCAGGGAAAAAAACACAGTAGTTCACAGTATTAGCCACTATGACATGGGATATATTTGTTCAAGATCATGATTAGAACTGGAAGTGGCCCCACTATGACTTAGGATATGTGACATTTTCTTGCTCTAATGACAAAAGAAGATGAGTAAAACCAGAAACACAAACCCTGTCCCACAGAATAGTTTGAGTTGTCTTCTATCCAGTCGCTATTCCCAAGAATGTACTTTGGATCTTCTATCATTATGTCTTATACACACACACACACACACACACCCCACTCTCCCACCCCCATTTGTCCTGTGGGGTGGATATTTTTTTTAATCCAAGTTGTGATCTAAGGTTGATTACAGAAGACAAACATACAGCAAATCATAAAGATGAACACATCTTCTGTCTTTGAAATGAAATGTCTGCCAAGAATAAGCTAGAAAGAGTGCTAAATGGTCTGTGTCGGAGGACACAGCTCCTCCTAGCTATGCTACAGAATACCGTGCCGCCTTGGATAAGTCACTTGGCTTCTCTGTCCCCAGTTTCCTCATTTAGAAAATGAGATGGATATGATGACAACAATAGTAGCCATATAGCACTTTAAGGTGTACTAAATGCTTTATGAATATTATCTCACTTAATCTTGGGAGGAAAGTGTTATGATTATCTCCATTTCACAGATGAGGAAACTGAGGCAGACAAGAGGTGAAGTGCAGGGTCCCACAGCTAGCAAGTGTCTGAAGCCAGCCTTCCTGACTCCAGGGGGTGCACCACCCAGCTGAGTTTGGAAACCCAGATGTTGGTGCTTCTCTCTCTGGTAACTATGTTTGAATTGCTATGGACAGCTGAGGAGCTGATCTTTAAAGTACCACTCTAGTCTATAAAGTGTACAAATGGGTTGGCACATAGCTGATCTCCCAACTGTAATTAATAAGTTAAAAAACATGTTAAATGATTCTTGGAACCATACCCAAGCTAAAGGAAAGAAATAGCATTTTAATGGTGAGTTTAAAAAAAAGGAACACTGGAAAAAACTAAGGAATTAGGTTAATAAGTATTGAAGTACTGGAGGATTTTCAGAAAGAGGTTTTTTCTAAGTGGAAAAGGGAGAGAGAATAAGGTATTTCATAGATGTGGATCTGGAAGGGACCTCCAAAATCATCTACTCCAGCCCTTTCATTTTAAAGATGAGGAATTTGGACCCAGAGATGTTATGTGACTTGTTCTGACTCACAGAGGCTCTAAGTGGCTGAGGCAGGATTTGAACCCAGTCTTCTGGTTGCTAATTCAGCGCTCCTTCCACTATACCATTTGAAATAGTTTCTCTGTCTATGCTTCCTTATTTGCCTATCAAAATAATACAGTATAGCATACTACTTTATGTTTATAACTGAGATTTGAATAATGACAATCCTGGAATATAGCAAAATCTATACTACTCAAGGGTGTGCGCTATTAAAGTGTGGAACACAATAGTTGTCAACTAACACACGTGCATTATTAGATTCATAGAGGAAGGGTTTTCAATCTTTTTTTGCATCACAGGTCTTTCTAGCATCTGATGAAGCCTAATTACAGAAGAAATCAATTATAATGAAATACAGTGGTCAAAATATTTTTACAAACAAGTTCCTGGGCCTCGGGTTAAGAGCTCCTGTTATACAGCTGTAATGGCAAGCTGTTTTTTTCTTTTGGAGTGCTTCTCAGCACTAAGGCAATCAAGAACCTTTGACTGAGTCTTGCCTTTGTTTGAATCAAGAGTCTTTGATCACCTGCTTAAGTCACCAGAAAGCCTAAGTCACATGAGTTTGAGTCACATGGCTGTGATGCCCTCTGTGGGCTGACCCTGAAGAAATGTATCTATACTCTGATGTTAGCATTTTGCTTTGTGGGGCTCACTCATTGGAGGAGTGTTCATGTGATTTGGCCAGACAAGACTCTGGATAGTTGTTAAAGAGCCCCCTGGCTTTGAAAACCCAGATGTTGGTGCTTCTCTCTCTGGTAACTATGTTTGAATTGCTATGGACAGACAGTTAGAAATCCTGTCTACTGATTTGTGTTATTTGCTCTGTTTATGTAATTTCTGCTTGTGTTTTCTCTGAAGTTCAGGATGCTGACTTTTTCCCCTGAACTAAGTGAATGATGTATGTATGTTTAAGTAAAGTGAGATTGTAAACCCTAAAGTTGCTTTCCTTAGAAAAGCAGATCAAAGAACCTGTGCTATCGGCCCTCCTGTGTGCTGATGTTATTGGCCTTACACCTCCACAGTAGCTGCTAGTAACATTGGTGTTACAAGAGCAGCAAGGCCAATTGTAGCAGATTTCAGCAAGTATGCCTCTTACCATCAGCCTCCGCATTCTTTCCTTTTCAATGCGTTCTGTTTCTTTCTTCTGCTCCCGTTCAGTGTTAGCATGCCAAGTTGCCACCGCTTTAGAAAGTTTCTGAATTTTCCCAGCCACTGACCGGTGGTACTCTTTAAAATCTTTTGCATGTTGCAAAATGCTGTTCAGGTATTCCTAAGATCATTGAAAAGAGCATAATTAAAACCAGTCTCCAGATGCATAATGAGGTTTTAATGTTTCAAAAGGAACTTTCAAAGCAAATTTAACAGGAAGGAAAAATTTTACTGCATGTCATAAAAGTCCAAGTATATCTAGTTTTAATTGGAGAGTTTTCCAAAGTGTCATCCGTGGGAATGCTGTCCCTGAGGAACCATTCATAAATATGCCTATGGAAAAGAAGACATTAAGCCATACCAGGGCCAAGATGTGGTGATACTAATAGGTTTGATTAATTGCTCTAAATGAGGCTGACAAAACAGAATTGTATCCACTGGCATGTTAAATTATAACCTCCCATGTTAACATAAAAATGACCATACATAACACATCTATTACAATACCCTCACTTTATTTTTTTAATTTTTTACCAGACCTGTGATTTCATAAGAGTAGGACACATCTGGTGAGTACTTGCTCAATGCCAAACAGAACCTCCCTGTAACCTACGTTCTTACCTTAGAGAGCTACTCACTAATCACCAAGATGTTAAGGCTGCAGTCAAGATTTGGCAGAAGTCCATCAGGAACTGTCTACCCTCATACTAAGCCATCAACTTTTGAATACCTGCATTTAATTTTTTTTAATGGTATGAAATCATCTACTAAATGTCTCCTCTCATGATGTCGCATCATGGTAAATACCTGTACCAATGGAGCACAGGTGTAAGCTGAAAATGTTTCAGGTACAAGTCAACTGACAAGCAGAGGTGCTCCTCACAAGAGGGTGGCCAATAGGGAAATAGTTGTTTTTGTCCACAACAAGTCAATACGAACATGCATTAAGATATGGAGTTACAATCTACATTGGTAGAGGAAATACCCAAACCAATAATATCAAAGATATTTAAAGTATTAAAGAGTGATGGGGAATGAATTGATGGAGCTAAAGATAGCATACACAAAACATGGCTAATTAAAAAATAATTAGGAAAAAAACTATCCTATTACAAAATTAATCATGGCTTAATGGAAAGAGAATTGTCCTCAGAGCCAAGAAAACCTGGGTCCAAGATTTGCCCCTGCAAGTCACTTAACCCCTCAGCCCTCTGGGCAAGTCTCTGAGATCATTCCAAAGAAGCCCCTGTATGGGTGGAAGGGGTTCCTTATGTCACTGTATACATAGGCACAGTCCTTATCTTATTTAAATATGATTAAAATATCTTAAAACTACACATCAAATTAATCAAAATTAACTAAACACTTTACAGTGGAGTTTTCTATAATACAGAAAAACAGGATCATTACATAACCTAAAATAATATAATTGCATACATTACGTCAAAATACATACTAGTACAGTCATAGTTAGTTGTTTTTTTTTTAATTAGTCCAAGCTTCTAATTAGATTCAGAAACTATGGTCCCAGTCATAACACATTTGTATTTATTACAAAAATAACATTTAACTCCCTCTGACATTCTCTTGTTCCTCTTCTCCCATTAGTGGACTGCCTATGATCACAAAAATGTTCCAGGAGACATCCTCTATAGCAAGATATTCTATGGCTTCCTGAGGAGGAGGGCAAGGAGAGCACTGGCTGGGAAAACCAACGAACTTGGGTTTTGGCAAAGGTTTTACTACTAAGTAGGCCCATGACTGCAGGCAAATGCCTTGATCTCTTTGGGCCTCAGTTTCCTCCAGCATAAAATGATAAAAATCAGCTTTACAATCTCTAAGGTTTAATGCAATTCCTTCATCTGATGGACATGAACCCAAACCAAGACCTTTTCCCCTTACCCCAAAAGAATTTGGGTCCCATTTGTCTATGGGCCCTGGAAATCTCCACTTTGAACTCTCCTTAAATTTTCCCACTTGATCTGGCCTTCACCTGAAGCTATAAGCCTTCTATTATGGTTATGCCCAATTCTTTGTTACCCTTAACTTAGCCTAGCCCTCCATTGTCTGTTTTCTTTGGATCCCCTTTGGCAACTACCCCTGCCTTCCCCCTCTAGTCACCCCAGCCTACTGGCCACTCCCATCAAGATCCTCCCTAGACCCCTCTTTCAATCACCCCAGACTACTTGACCAATCCTAGATCCCTCCCACAGTCTTTCTGTATATAAGATCTATCTCAGCCTCCATTAAGGTGTTCAGATTCAATCTGGCCTGCTTACATTAGCTTTACAAATGTTCAGATTCCTTAAGACTCTGCCCAATATGGCAGATCTTTAATAAATTTTGTTTTTCTTTGGCTGAAAGAAGACTTGAGTTGAATTCATTCAGGCAGAACCCGTGTGTCACTATTTCGGACCTCTAAACCTCAACACTCACCAAGTTGACAATAATATGTTAGATGAAGGGCTGATGGCCATAAACAATTTCAAACTACTTCCTTTCTTGTAAATTAGATTCCTATTAAAAACAGATGCCAAGGAAGAAGAGGGCATGTTAGATTACCTGGTGCTTCTGTCTGCGCTTCCTCTCCTGTTCAATCTTCTGTTGTTTCTCAAGCTTTTCAGTCATGCGGGCTTCCCTCAGTGTTTGCCTCTTGCTGCGTTTGTAGGCTTTGGAGTTCAGGGCAGTCTCTAAGGTTGTGTCTCGACGCATACAAGCTACCACTTCTTGTCTTAACTGTCAAGAGAATAAAGATGACATCCCTTAAATGGAAGGTTGATGTCTTTGACCTTAAATACAAGATGGCCCCAAAGTTTTAGTGAAGTTTTAAGCTATTAAAACTTGTCTTTTACATTAACAGAATGTACTTTAAATGAGCTTTTTCATTGTGTTTGGCCTTCACTAAGGTTTCTATAAAGTTTATTAACCCTCAGAGACAAGTGAGAAAAAAAAACTATATTAAAAACTAAAATTAAATTATATTGTCAATGCTGGTATAATTTTTCTTCTGGTAAAGGTCCATAAGTCAGTAAAAAATAGCCATAAAATGAAATATTCTTCCCTGATTATCTCATTTGAAATTGACACCTCTCGCTTCATATTTCTTATAGCACAGTAGCTAAACGTTTCCTTTGCTCTTATCATCTTCTGTGTATCATACTTATTTAGGTGCCTGTTCCATTCCCCTCTCGCCATGAGAAGGGAAGCTCCTTGAAAGCAGGGATGTTGGCATTTTTCTTCCTGGTAGCCTTTCTGTATAAGCACTGTGCCTTGCACATAAGCCATATTTAATCATTTTTTGCTAATTTTAATTCAATTAATGTAAAAAAAGGCAAATGAGTACCTTCTATACTTTAAATGCTGATTTATTTCTATTTAATCTTGCTTTCCTTTTCATTTAAAATAAAAAAATTCTCTTTTTATTGTGGCATATTAACAGATACCCTATATAATCTGTTTAATATTTCACTTACAGAGAATATAGGTATTGGTTGTAGGTTATGGCAACTATACATATATGTATATATGTGTGTGTTATGTATAATATGTAATTATATATGTGCATGTGCATATACATATATATGTGTGTATATACACATATACATATGTCAATAAGCATTTATTAAGTACATATGTGTCAGGTACTATTCAAAGCCCTAGGAGGTTGGGGTGTTTATACATGTATTTATGTATATATGTATATATACACATACATACACCTACACACACACACACACACACAAAACATGTGTAGATATGTACATATAGTGACACTCTTTGTGATTGGAAGTTTATATTATTATTTAAGGATTACTACAAATCTTATTGAATACCTATTGAATTACTATGAAATCTCATTGAATATTAAGCATATTTTAATATTAAGCATATTGAATAATTAAGCATATTAAGCATGTTTTAATAAACATATTAAGAATATTTTCCTATCAGATGACCTAGAAGCAAGATTAAATTTAATAAGCTCTCACATGGTGGCCAGAAGAAGCAATACAAGGGCACTCTCAAGGATCTCTGGAGAACTTTGGAACTGATTGTGTGACATGGCAGACACTAGCACAGGACTGCCCATCATGGCATGCCCTCACCAGAGAAGGTGCTGTACTCTATGAGCAAAGCAGAATTGAAGTAGCTCAGAAACAATGCAAGATGCACAAATTAAGAGAATCCACCCCAAATGTTCACAAGGACTATTTGGGCCTACCCTGTGGTAGAGCATTCCTAGATAATATTGGTCTGATCAGCCACAGATGGACACATTGTAACTTGACTCTACCATAGCGATGTCATTTTTGGTCCTCTTTGAGACCGAAGGACAACAGCCATTCAATAAAAACTATTTAACTTCAATTTAGTTCTAAGTTTTTAAGTACAGGTAGCAAAATTCTCAAAAAAGTTAAACCAAGAAAATCAGATGAAAACTAAATGATAAACAGAATTATATAGCCAAAACTGAAGCTAGCCTTAAAAGCCACCAACTGTGACACATTAGTTAGAATTTATCTATTCACTAAAGTTTTTCTTGTGTTTATGATGTAAAAATAATAAAATTTACATTTAGGAAATAGGAAACAGAATTGAAAATATTTTTTTTCAATTTTTAAAATTTTGTTAGCTTCAATGTCCCTAATTAACATCTATTTGAACAACAACCAAAAAAAAACTCTACAAGAGGATAAAATCCGTGTACCTCTAGACTAACTATATCAGTTTTCAACAATTCAGTTCAACAAACATTTATTGGACACCTGCCTAGTATAGAACATAATACAAAGTATTGAAGGATTAGACACCATTTTGATAAGACATGGTCCTGCCCTCAATAGTACGAATATAACATCTACACAAATAGCTCTAATACAAAATAATATATACATGTGTAAAAGAGGTATAAAATGCTGTGCGAGGTACAAGAACAGTAGTTTATTATCAGCAGAAAGATTGCAGAGAAAGGTTTTCAAAAGGATACTATATTTAGACTACATCGAAAGGCTGGGTATGATTTCAACAGACAGAGGGAGAAGAGCATTTGAGGTACAGGAAATATGGTGACCAATGGCACAGAACCAGAAAGTACAAGCTGTAGAAAAATAAACTGTTCAATGCGGTTATATCACAGAGTATGTAGCAGCAAATATTATGAGAGTGATCTATAAGGACAGGATGGTACCAGACTCTGAAAGGCCTTGAATGTCAGGAGGTAGAAGGAGTTTGAGCCGTATTTGGTAGGCAACAGAGATTCATTGGAGAATTTAAAGCATGAAATAACCAGAAATAGGCCTACAGAAATTTAGTCTGGCAGTGGTGTTCAAGATCCAAAGATTACAACATGATCTAAAGACCACAGAGATCATATTCCAAGTTGGACGTGCTTATGATTTTAGTCATAGCCTCAGTCATGCCAAGTCAGGCAATTCAATAACTTTGAAATATTTCCAATCATTAATAATTCATTTACCATACTATGAAATCTTAACAAAGAAAAAAAATCAGATAAAGAAATGTTCATTCCTACTGTTTACTAAGGCAGCCAATGGCAAAATCGACCAGTTTACTTTGGGTCAAAACTAGTGTATGCTATGCAACAAAACTTAACAAAAATAAATAAATAAAGCTATTATATATTGCATCGATCCATACATGAATCTGTGATCTCATCAATGCCACTCCTGCCTCCATTAGTGCAGATTTCAAATCCTCCCTTCCAAGTTTCCTAAACCTGTATAACTCTTGTCCATTTCTTTCTAAGTTGTTGTTCAGTCATTTCAGTTGTGTCCGACTTTTTGCAATGCTATTTGGGGTTTTCCTGGCGAAGATACTGGAGTGGTTTGCCATTTCCTTCTCCAGTTCATTTTACAGATAAGGAAACTAAGGCAAACAGAGTTAAGTGACTTGCCCAGGGTCAAACAGCTAGTGAGTGTCTGAGGCCAGATTTGAACTCAGGAAGATGAGTCTTCTTGACTTCAAGCTCAGTACTCTAGCCACCTAGCTGTAGCCTTCATTAAGTCTTTATCTAATATGATTGTGGCCTTCCTTTTTAAATATTTTTTAAATATAGGGCAGCCCCAGTTTGACTGTCTGTGCCTGGGAGTACCTTTGTGTTCTGTTTATAAACCTCTCTGATTATTACTTGTCCTATATATCATCTCTTACTTACAACTACCACACAGCTTCCCATTGCCCTTTAGGTAACTTGCAATTTTTATTTCGGGTGGCATTCCATGATTCACAGCCAAACAGCATCACCAGGAGAACTTTAGTGTTTCAAATATGGGCCTTTGTGGTAGGAAACAGGTTGGGATCACTGAAATTGAGTGATTTCCTAAAGCAAGCTTGATCTCCCTCTCCCTTCTACTCAAGTCTAGGCCTGGCAGTGCCTACTGGAGATAGATGTACTAATGAACTAAATGAGAAACCATCTAGATGCACTTCATAACCTGAGCAACATGAATTTATCATCCGGTGTGGTTCTTTTTTTCAGTTTTGGCAGTCAGGTGGGTTACTTAGCACTTCATAGAGAAGACTCTCTTGTATTCTGAGATTTCACAAGATCCACACAATAATATCCGCATACTTGAATAATCAGAGGCTCTTTCTGTCTATGGGGACTTGCTTTTCTTTTTGAACAGAGTGCAGGACATCCTCCATGACACCATTAGCACTGCAGAGGGGGCACATCCCCTTGGTGGATGCTGTGCTTACCACACATCTTCAGGTGGTCTTTGAACGGTTATTTTCTCAGTTACCTCTGTCATGAATCTTTAAGGACTTTAGGCTCAGGAGATGTCTCATTTTAAGAGGAGTTTTTAAAGCTGTATTTTGTTCTACTTGGGGCAATGCTCTTTTGAAGTCAACAAACCATGCGTGCAGAATGACTTCATATCTTTTGCACCTCAGTCAGCTGTGTGAATATTAAGAAGAAAAAATCTTCTGGGAAAGGCTGCCTGTTTTTTTTTCTTATGATTGCATCAGTACCCAAGACAAGGGCATATCATTCACTCATTCAGGAAGCATTTATGAAGCAACAACTTTATGCAGAGCACTTTGACTACCAGTTCTTTAAGAACTAGGACTGTCCCTTTCCTTTCTTTGAATCTCTAGCACTTGGTCCAGTGCCTGGCACGTGGTAGATGTTTAATAAGGGTTTACTGACTAGAAGCTGGGGGAGATATAATCTAATTGGGGAATAATAAACTAATACAGATATTTGTAATGCACAATAATACATGATTAAGTACACTGAATGCAAAACAAGCTTCTCTGTGCAGTCTGAGCAGGAAAAAGGTTATAATTAATGGGGGGAAGTAAGGAATGCTTCATAGAGGAGGTGCCAATTAAGTTAGCTTTAAAAGATAGACAGAAATTAAACAGGTGAAGCAGAAGAGGGCTGATAATACAAGCACAGTAAAGAGATGCTATGAAAGTGAGGAAGAGGGTAGTTCAGTTCTGCTGGAGCACATAGTGGGAGATAAAACAAGAAAGGAGGTGTTAAATGTTACAGAATATACATCAGATTCGGTCTATTTGACAAATGATGAAATGGTGATCAGTTTCTGTTTCTAATGCCTCTCTGAGGCTCAGTAACTGAAAAGACTTAGAAAATCTTAGGGCTAGAAGGGAGCCCAGAAGCCATCCTTATGAACTCATAAATGAATAAGAATCCCCTCTACGATATAACCAACAAGTAATCCTGAACCCCAAGGAGAGAGAAAGCCACTACCTCCCAAGATACTCAGTTCCAAGTTCCAATAGCTCTAATTGTTAGGAAGTTTTTCCTTTATTTAATCCTAACTTTGCCTCTTTGAAATTTCTACCCCCCTGCTCTTACCTAATTTCTCTCTCTGGGACCAAAGAGAACAAGCCTATTCCCTATTCCATGTGACAGCCCTTCCAATATCTGATAGCTACAATAACATCCCTAAGTCTTCTTTTCTCCAGTCCAAACATCTCTAGTTCTTTCAGCCAATGACATCATCTCAAGAACCAGCATCATCCTATTTGTCCCACTCTGGAAGCTCTCCAGCCTATCACATGGGGCTTTGAAAAAGTCCCCTCTGCCTGCTGCTTGCAAATGGAAGCCTAGGATTTGGCCAAACATACACACATCAGGGGAAAGAGCAGCTTGCTTCAAGTGAATCAGAGCCTTCTAATGATCCTAAGTAAAATAATGTTTTATCTTGCCAAAAGAAGGTCATGGTATCACAACCTTCAACTACCGAGTATAAAATCTTAGGGAATGATACCTTTCTAACATGTCAGCATAGGTGAGTCCTTCCTTGAAGATCCATCTACAGCATTATATAAAGCAGAATTCCTTGACTTTTGAATTTTTTTTCTCTTAAAAGGCCTGTAAATGGCAGAGAGAAGCATGTACTTCTTAGTAGTGCATTTCTGCTTCACAATTGGCAATCATTTATTGAGCACAGAGTGGTCAGAAGCTAGTGACATCTTGTCCGTAGCCATTTTTGTTTTGTTCTGTTTTCATAAAAGCAAAATCTATGACTTCTTTCATTCTTTTAGCGTCTTCTCTGAGACATCTTTCAAACTGATCCCTGAGGGTCTTTAAAATTGTGTTACCTCCAACATGGATTTCTTCTGTCATTTCTAGACAATCTTCTCAACTTCATTTTCTTAAATGCCCCCTCTGCTTCTTCACACAATGCTTGAGATAATGAAGTGGTAGACTCCAAATGTGACAGTTCCATTGTCAATAGAGATGAGAATAGGTTAGATTAGAAACACTTAGACATCATTTCCATTTCTAATATATTGGTTGTCCTCCAAGTTTAATCTAACCCTCCCAAGTTTAATGTCTTTTGGGAAATGTGCGTCTCCCACCAAGCACTTGGCAGGTTACTCTTCTCAACTGCTTTTTGGCTTCTACGAAGCAATGCTGCTCATTATCTTCCACCATCCTTCTCTGTAATGTCAGCAAGTGAATTTATATATTCCTATCTGGTGCTGCCCTTGGCTGCTACAGTTCTCTGCTTGGCAAGATCATCAACGTTTTGCTGTCTGCTTTATATCAACCAAGTTTCTCTAGGACCTAGTGATCATCAGAATCATTGTCTTTACATTTATTCACGCCGTTTTCCAGAACTGACAGCTTGTTTAAAAAGGCTGGGGTGGTACTACTGTCATCACACACAGTGTGATCATTCTGTGTCTTCTAATTTGTTAGTTTTGAACTTTAGTCATTCAGTGATCTAACAGTGATCTGACTGTGACACAGATGATGACAACGTTGAATGTCCCATCAGCAGCAGTTCATTTATTGTGCTCTTCAGCATTCTCAAGGTCCCTCTTCTTTCAACTCTCCTCTTGAAGAAAGTATTCATGATGTACAAGATCAAGGTTTCTAAGCAATACATAGTTGCACCCCTTTATCTCCCTTGATCCTAAGCTGTATTTTTCAACATAGATTTGCTTTCTTCCCCTGTGTCCACTTTCACACTAATGCCATCAAATGGTCTATAGGTCAAGTCCAAAAGGGCATATCAAGGTTCTCATTAGCATGTTTACCTCTTCATCCTCTGTAAAGGTTTTTAGTGCATCAGTTGCAATGATCTTCATGGCAGTATGCTTGCTTACTCTCAAGTGAAGCAAGGTGACCAAGTATCTCAAGAAATACGTTATGTTGTTTTTGGATATATAAACACAATTCTGCCAACTCTTTTACTTATGCTCCAGAGAAAATCTGTGAGTCATCTTTCCATTTACCTACAGCTTTTTTCATCTTCTGACTTCCTTTAGGCTGAGAATGTTGGTAAGGATGTGGTTCAGTTCCTTCAGTAGTGTTATCTACTTTACTGATGATTACAGAAGGACCTCACATTTAGAGCACTGACGTCAAATCAGTGTCAGAGGGTCTCTGTGAGATCCTCAGCACTTCCCACACTCCCTTGCCCACACTTCTGCCACTGATACTGTAGAAGCAGGACTAAGGGGTAATTTCTTTTTAAGTTCACAGGCTGCCATGGGCAAAAACCATCATCCCTTAATGGGACCAACTTTCCAGTGATGAGCCTCTCTCCCTCCCTGTGTTAGGTGGCTCCTGCTATCTGGTACACACTTGGAGCTTTTTTTGATCCATCAAACCTGCTAGAGCTTTGGGTCTTAGCTTAGCATGCAACAAGATATGTCACCTCCCACAGTACAATGAGTCACTAGAGTGGGGCTTTGGTGGAGGTAACCCACCCTCTTCCTAACCTGCTCCTTCCAGATTTGAGCTCATCAAACAAGTGTTTTCTCACAGACTGATAGCTCTACCGGTCCTCTTCCTAGGTCCAACCTGTGGACAGTCATTTACTTCACCAGCAGGGAGCTACATTCCTCAGACTACTGTCCCTCCAGTCTCAGCTCAAGCAACAAATTTTTAAAAAGAGGAAAAAAACCTGATATCTACAGGCCCAAAATAATTTTTAGCTTGCTTACTAATCTGAGGAACACAGAAAACATTATTAACCTCAGTTTTATTTGCAGACCAGGCAGCCGATCATCCAACGAGGACATCTGACCATCTGCCCTGTTTCTCACCACCTGGATCAGTACCCTCTACACCAGCCACCCTGGACCTCCAGATCTTTAATATCCATGACCTCCAGGTCTTTAATATCCATGCTAGAGACAGTTTAAACCAGCTGTGGATAGCCAATTGTTAAATTTTCAGGGTGAGCATTTATACCTTGGAAATTGGCAAAGCTATAAATTAGCTTGATTTATTGCTCTGTTGGTTGTCTAGACTTAAGGAAGTGATGGGGAAAATGTTAATGCAATTTAAATCTAAAAGTGTTCCATGGGCACATTTTTTTTTTCCTGAGAGCTGGTTATTAAGGGTTTGCCAGCACACCACAGCCCCCAGGCTTTGGGGAAGTTAATCCACTCATCTTCGAAGACTGCACCCCAGGGCCTCCAGCCCAGCTGATTGGTGACTGAATGAACACAAATCAATTCACTTAGCCTACTACCTTCTACAATCTGGTCCCAGACACCATACAAGGCTTCACCTTAACATTTCATCTCACCCCCCCAAGCAACACCCCCTACCGCCAGGCTGCCATCTTGTATGTAGCTTGTTGGCCTCTCCCCTGCTCCATTTCCTACTTCTTCCTCTGGGCATTAACAATCAAGTCAGTAGCAATAGCATCATCATTTCTGGCCACCACTTCCCTATGTGTGTGGTCTTTTCCTGACAGAGTGTGATCTTCTTGAGGGAAGGAACAATTTCTCTTTTAAAAAAAAAGTATCTCCAACATTTAACGCAGTACCTGGAGTTAATAAATGTTTTTCATGCAGTTTTCCTGCCATTAAAAACCTACTTTGACATCTGCTTGTTACATAGATGTGGTCCCAGGATACTGAAGCCTGTGCCACAAAACTAAAAGCTTTAGTAGGTACTAGTAAGAAAAACACATTTTGAGTATGGGCCCAACAAAGGACTAGACGTGTGTCTGTCATCCAGGAGCCAGTCTAAGTTCTGAGAAGCTCACCTATGGGTACCATGAGGTAATGAGTTCATTACTCATGAGGCAATCACGTTTTTGGCCATTTTAGCTCTCAAAAACTCTCTACAGAGTGGTAGATCTGAGTGAGGAGAAGTAATCACGTTAAAAAAAATGAGTCCATATAATATTGAAAAAAACAAGAGGCATAAAAGAAGCCATGAGGTAGCTAGGTGGCACAATGAACAGAGCAGTAGACTTACAGTAAGGAAGACCAGAATTCAAATCCAGGCTCAGACACTAATTTCTAACTGTATAACCCTAGACAATTCACTTAACCTTTGTCTGCCTCAGAATCCCTACCTATAAATTGGGGATAATAAGAGCACCTACTTCTCAGGTTCTTATAAGGACAAAATATTGTAAAGTAGTTTGTAAATCTTTAAAGCACCAGATAAATGCTAGCCATTATAATCATTAATGCACTGAATGAATATTACTCTGCATGTGTATTTGAAGAGCCAAATTATAGTCTTGAACTGTCGCAAGGATTATAACAAGTATTTCTTATAAAAATTTTACGAGTCTTTAATGTAGTAAAAAGAGTAATACATATGAAAGAAACCCTTTCATAATCATTACTAATTTTTGACATTCTTTTATGCCTCTAAAGAAACTTTGTTCTACCACAATTATTCCATCTTCTTTTTGTGTGGAGCCATAATGGTGAATTTGAGACATTACATGCCATAATATTGCACTTATGATGTCACCATGGGATGGAAGAAAAATCTTTTCATATATATCCAGTAAGAGATGATCTTTCCCTCCTTCAAACCCAACAAAAACTTCACTTACACACCTCTTCTGGAAAGGATAGGAGGACAGGATTACTATAAAACCAAGTTTACTTTGTTTGTAATACTTCTGATTACTCATAGCAAATCCAAATGATAAACTTTTTATAAGCTTCGCATTTTGTGACAATCTCACATGAGCTTACAGGATTGTCACAGATCGTATTTTGTGATGCAATTATATTTATTTCCTATATTTCAGGTTCAGTGAGAAAGGCATTACCTGCCGTTGAAAATTCAGTAACCTAAGGGCCTTCAGTTCCACCGTAGCCTTGGTTCGTAAATCTGGTGGTAAAGACCCTGGCAAATTTTCCAGTTCTTGGATTCTGTGAGCTATACGAGCCTGAAGTCTAAAAGAGATAATAAAATAGAATAGGGGTTAATAGCACCTAGCTACAAATGATAAACAACAATATCTAATTTAATTCAGAACAAAATATATTCCAGATACCCTTAACCAATTTCTGATACCCAAGCAGATTTTCCAATAGTAGGTCATTAAGAAAAGAAAAAAAAAACATATTTGCATTAATCGAGATAGATGCCATCAATATGTTGTTTACCATACTATGCTTTCCACATATACCTTTTCGAACAGCTCAGATTAATCTACAAATTCTAATAAATCATCATTCTGTGGAAGAAATCACATGGTAGAATAGGCATAGTAGGCACTTAATGTTTGTGAAATTAAATTGAATCCACATCTTATATACCAGGGAAATTAATTTTTCCATTCTCTTTCAGTGTTGTTTCCTAAGGGTTATGTGGAAAGAGTAGAGAACTGATGCTACAGAATTCCCAACTCATTTCTGTCCTCAGGTAACCGGGACATTCTGATTCCCTGATAAGACACTGACAACAGTCATTACAGCAAAGTGGCTAAAATCAATCATGTACACTGAGGCCTCGGAAAGTGACCCAGTGTGCGTATTCCCAGCTACATCTTCTAAATTTTAATGCCCTGACAACATTTGGCATTTTTGTGCAAAAAAATAAAAAATCCTTAAAAAACAATAAAATAAAGTAAAATGAAAGCTGAGGCATATTTGCCAGGTTTAATCAGTTAAGAAAATGTGCTAAGAGTATCACCACAGATACTCATTTTGACCTCAATCTGAAATACAATTGCCAGTATGTAAATTAGATATGGCCCATAATCATTATGAGTTAGTTATTAAATTAACAGATCTATCATACATTATCCAATTGTTTCAGTTTACCTGAACCATTCGTTCAGAACAAAGATCCATACCATCTACGTTTAATGGACCTGGAACTTTTGTCAGTTCATATATTTCAATATGGAAGGAAACTTTGAAGCAAAAAAAATTAAATGTCCTGGCTGAGGCTACCCAGATGGCAGTCACAGGATTTAAAGCCAGCTCTCCAAATGACGCAGCCTCAATCCATGCAGATCACCCCCTGGTAGGCATTGTAATGGGTTACTGTGGCCGCAAAGAAAAAAAACATTAGGGAACCCACTGAGAATGCTCTTTGCATACGTAGCTAGGTTGGTCGTTGGTCTATGATGAGGCCTGTTCTCAAAGTCTTTCCAGTGTAGAAGGGCAAGCAAGAACCTCCAGAACAATCAGCTC
The DNA here is from genome assembly GCF_011100635.1 of Trichosurus vulpecula. NCBI lineage: Eukaryota > Metazoa > Chordata > Mammalia > Diprotodontia > Phalangeridae > Trichosurus > Trichosurus vulpecula. The sequence continues at coordinate 39,837,726 of NC_050581.1, read as the reverse complement.
AGTGAGAAGGGCCCGAGTCGACTTAAGTCTTGTCTCTACCTCTTACTTGCTGTGTGACTTTGAAGAAGTCACTTCATCTATCTCTCTGCTCTTTGGTTTCCTTACCTATAAAATGAGGACGATAATACTTGCACAACAACTTTACAAGCTTATTTTGAGATTCAACTAAAAGAATGTCAATAACAATGCTTCCTGAATCTTCAGGCAGCCTGGGAACCTCAGTCGCTATAACTCCACTCTGCTGATACGTTCTTTCCATATATCATCTATCTTAAACTCATTTTTTCAAGTCTTCAAAGTTGATATTAAATTTCTAGTCAGTTGACCATGACTACAAATCTTTCATGCTCATATTTAATTAATTAAATTAAAAGTTTTTCTAAGTAAGAACCTCTTATAAGCAAGAACAGGTAGCAGAAAGTGTCCTTAAATTGAGGTTAAGAAAGAGATCTTTTAAATATTGTATCATCCAACTTTTCAAACACGTCCATAGTGTAAATGACGAAAAAAAGAATCCATTAAATCCTCAAACATTCACCTGCTGCAGAATATGCCCTTCTCCAAAGCAAAATGAAGTGAGAAATTATGATGTCCAGATATTGAGTTTTCATTTTTGGTTAATTACACATTTATCAAAGACTGTCCTAATTTTACTACACTAAAATAGGATGTCCCAGGAGATTCATTTTCCATTTTCATTAACAAAGAGATTCAGAAGTAAGCAAAAATTGAAAATGAGTATCTCAATCTAATTAGAAGGGAAAATATCCTTCTGTGATGTGCTTCCAAACAAACAACTGGGCAGCCAGAGCCAAACAAACAATTATAATGACAACCAAGAACAAAGTAGTTGATTATGGAAACAAGATATTACTGAACTATTTAAAAGCTCTTCCATAGAGATCTTTTGTTGTTGTGGTTGTTCAGTTGTGTCTGACTCTTTGTGACCCCATTTAGGCTTTTCTTGCAAAAGATACTGGAGCGGTTTGACCTTTCTTTCTTCACTTCATTTTACAGATGAGAAAACTGAGGCAAACAGTTAAGTGACTTGACCAGGGTCACACAGCTGTTAAGTGTATGAGGCCAAATTTGAACTCAGGTTTTCCTGACTCTGGCCTGAAGTTCTATCCACTGTACCATCTGGCAGTCTCTATAGAGATCACTGTTTCTCAAAGAAATATGACTCATTATTCCTTGAACTTAAGATCTTTGATTATGAAAGCACTCTTCTTCCAGCAATTGTTATAACAAGAATGACTACGGCAAAAGTCTGAGGGCCTGCAAAGATGTTATAAGATATTCATTCATCCCATTAAAAAAGGCAAAGGCAATAATAATATCCTGGACAAAGTCCCATTCTGATGCCTCCCACGACGTGGAAATTACCCTGGGTTCTTGTGGGTTATGCCAACAGAGTAGACATCTGGCAGGACCTAGTCCACATAAAGGCTTCAAGTTACAACCCTGCCAGTAGACTGAGGTTGCAGTCAGAGAACAAACCACTAAGTGCAGAGAATTTCAGATGATTGCTTTGGACATGGCAACCCATGAAACAGCGAAAAATACAAAATGGCATGCAGTCATATGCGCATACACTGATGAAAGCAACGGGATAGCCATCCAACTCTCGCATAATTCTTTATCCAGGTGATGTTTTTCCTGTAAGGATCACAAGACAATTTTCTATGAAGAGGTCATTTAACTCAATGAGGAAGTTTTATAGTAGTGAAGGGCTCCATGCAATCAGCCACCCACACATACATTTAGAGGTCTTTATTATTTCTCCAGAATCCCCTCTTCCATTTGGACTTTACACAGGATATCCTCTCAGTACATTAGTGACTATACATATATGTATGTATATATACACATATGTATATACATATATATATATATATATAGTTTTTTAATGTCTCATTTGACATTAATTATCACTGGATCATTAGAAAAGGTTATATCTACGACTGTACCTATCAAGAAATCTTGCATGATCGTAACATATTCTCACAAAGATTTTATAGAAACAATAAACTAAATAGATGGATTAGTAGTCATTGGTATTGTCTTGGTAGTTTTTATTAGAATTTTCACCTCTCTGAAATATTTTGAACATCTATTCCTGGATGCCTTTAAAATTATGTCACCTCCAGCGTAAGTTTCTTCTTAATATGTGTTGTGAAAGATAAATATGTATTATATATATATGTGTGTGTGTGTGTGTACATATGTATATACAGATACATATATGCATTGTGTAGATAGATATAGAGATAGGGATAAGGATAGAGAAGAGACAGAGATAGAGATATATGGTGGAACTAGCACAGTTAAACTCTAAAATCATTGTCTCTCATGTGCTACATAGTAGGAAGAAATGGCACTAAACCAAACAAAGATAAACAAGTACAGCTCAGGAGAGATCTGTGCTAAGGACTAGACAATTTTGAAGGTGATAAAGTGTAAGAAAGAAATGGGATACCAATCAAAGGTTTAGAAGAAAAAAAAAGCTTGGGCCTTATTATTATCAACCCTCAAGACAAACTGACCAAGAACATATTATGAATAACTACTGACCCAAGATGTCTGGGTCATATGACCACTAAGAGGGAGGACCAGACATTTTCTTGGATCCTCAAGTTCTTTTGAACCTTTCCAAAATAGGAATTATACACAAGAGATAAAGGACTTCCAGCTGTCTCCATTGTCTATGATACAAAGAACCACCATGAAGTAAAAACCCAATGAGCAGACACAAGAGAAGGATAATCTCTAGCCCTTAAGGTCCTCATCCAGCACCTCCTCCTTTACCACGCTCTGGATAGGCTGAACAAGCTAAGACAAGGGTCTGAATTCCACTTACCTCCACCCACCTGGATCCATCCAGTGCTGTAGCTTGGGCTGCAACATCAAGTAATGTTTTGTGCTGCAATAGACCTCAGCCAAAAAACTGAAGAATGGAGGGAAGGAGGGTAGGACTTTGGCATGTGTGGTTGAGTGGCCCTGAAGGAATGGGACCAGCACCTAGCAGGTGACTATTCTGTTGCCCCTAGAAGTCACTAGGGCCAGAGGCTGAGAGTGGTGAAATGTGAACTGAGGCCAGGCTGGCTTGAGGCCCAGCATCCAAGAAAATCACACCAAAGAAGTCAGAAAGTGGGTGATAGGGGCCTACAGGGAAAAAAAAAGTTAAATCTACCAAATCTTAGGAAGAAAATTCAGTTAAAGACCTTGAGCATAAGAAAATAAACCAACAGGGAAATATTAATAAAAAAGGAAATATGGTCTCCAGATTGGCTAAATGAATTCAGAATCTGTGAATAAATATTGAAAGACAAAGGAAAATGAATCAACACCTGACAAGGCAAAGGACCCTGTGGATTCCCAAGAGACCACAGAACAACAGCAGAATATTCTTGAATAGTTTCAAAGAGAAATAAATTCTGCGAAAGGAAAATTTATGGCCTGCACAGCAGAAATAATTGGAAGAATAGAAAAACTTGAATCCACAGAGGCCAGTCTCACCAAAGAAACAAAAGAGAGAAGAATTGATTAGGAAGGCAAATACACAGATGTGAAGGACAATATGGAAGAAGAAAAGCAAAAAGCAATCATGGTAACAGAAACTATGATCTCCATATAAGCAAAACATATTGATCTCAAAGACTGGACATGTACAGAACATTTAAGCATTCTAATTCTCTCAGAAGAATATAAGAAGTTAAAAAATTCCTGAATACTATAATGTAAGAAATAATTTAAGAAAATTGCCCAGAAATTCTAAACAAAGTATCAATGAAAAGAATCCATAGATAATCTCCTGGGGAAAAAAATCTAGTAACTACTGATACATATGTCTGTTTTTTTTAATCTCTACATAATTATGAGAATAATTTACACATATATTAAGGGCATATATGATGACAGAAGAAAGGCCTTTTACAAATAATATTCTATGGCAGACCACAAATCTATGCTCTTCAATCACACAACTGAACTGAAAGGTACATGAAGTAAAAGATTTCACTATGCTTATTATTTGGCAATGAAAATGTATTTGAGGGGCGGAGCCAAGATGGCAGCTAGAAAGCAGGGACTTGCCTAGGGCTCCCCCCCCAGGACCCTCCAAACACCAATAAAAAATGGCTCTGAAAAAAACTCTAGAACTGCAGAACCCACAAAATAGCAGAGGGAAGCAGGGCTCCAGCCCAGGAGAGCCTGGATGGTAGCTGGGTAAGGTCTATCATGCATGGAGCTTGGAGCAGAGCCCATGCATGGGCACCTCCTGGACCAACCAGATGGAGAGCTGGGTGGAACAGGCCCTAGCACCCTAAATCAGTGAACAGTGGCAGTTACTAGACTTCTCAACCCCCAAACACCAAAGACAACAGAGAAGGTTACTAGAAAAACTGTGGGGAACAGAGTGAAAGGAGTTTGTGGTTTGGCCACCACTCCGGGAGAAGTGGGGGTGGTGTAGCTACAGAACTACAGCTGCAGTTGCTTCCAGCCCCAGGCCCACTTGGTGGGAGGAATTAAGTGGTGGATCAGAGCAGGAGTGCAGAGCCTGCTTAAGATCTAAGTCACGGTCTGGGTTGGCAGTTCTTGGGGGAGGAGTAGCACTGGTGTGGCAGAGCTTGCTGTGTAGAAATACTTCTGAAAACAACAGCGCAGCCCCTCAAGCTTGGGACAAATTAGTATCTACTCTACAAGCTCATCCCTAGACAAAAAACTCAAGGGTCAAGTAGTTGGCTGGGAACATGGCCAGGCAGCAAAAATGAACTCAGATTCAGTCTCAGACTTTGGAATCTTTCTTTGGTGACAAAGAAGACCAAAACATATAGCCGGAAGAAGTCAACAAAGTCAAAGAGCCTCCAAGAAAAACATGATTTGGTCTCAGGCCATGGAAGAGCTCAAAAAGGATTTGGAAAAGCAAATTAGAGAAGTAGAGGAAAAATTGGGAAGAGAAATGAGAAGGATGCGAGAAAACAATGAAAAACAAGTCAATGGCTTACTAAAGGAGACCCCAAAAATACTGAAGAAAATGACACCTTAAAAAAATAGACTAACTCAAATGGCAAAAGAGCTCCAAAAAGCCAATGAGGAGAAGTATGCCTTGAAAGGCAGAATTACCCAAATGGAAAAGGAGGTCCAAAAGACCACCGAAGAAAATACTACCTTAAAAATTTGGTTGGAGCAAGTGGAAGCTAGTGACTTTATGAGAAATCAAGATATTACAAAACAGAACCAAAGGAATTAAAAAGTGGAAGACAATGTGAAAGATCTCATTGGAGAAATCACTGACCTGGAAAATAGATCCAGGAGAGAGAATTTAAAAATTATTAGATGATCTGAAAGCCATGATTGAAAAAAGAGCCTAGATATCATCTTTCAAGAAATTATCAAGGAGAACTGCCCTGATATTCTAGAACCACAGGGTAAAATAGAAATTGAAAGAATCCACCAATCGCCTCCTCAAAAAGATCCCAAAAGGAAAACTCCTAGGAATATTGTCGCCAAATTGCAGAGCTCCCAGATCAAGGAGAAAATACTGCAAGCAGCCAGAAAGAAACAATTTGAGTATTTTGGAAACATAATCAGGATAACACAAGATCTAGCAGCTTCTATGCTAAGGGACTGAAGGACTTCGAATATGATATTCCAGAGGTCAGTGAAGCTAGGATTAAAACCAAGAATCACCTACCCAGAAAAACTGAGTATCATGCTTCAAAGCAAAATATGGATTTTCAATAAAATAGAGAACTTTCAAGCTTTCTCAGTGAAAAGACCAGAGCTGAACAGAAATTTGACTTTCAAACACAAGAATCAAGAGAAGCATGAAAAGGTAAACAAGAAAGAGAAATCACAAGGGACTTATTAAAGTTGAACTGTTTTGTTTACATTCCTACATGGAAAGATGATGTGTATAATTCATGAGACCTCAGTATTAGGGTAGCTGAAGGGAATACACACACACACACACACACACACACACACACACACACACACACATATAGACAGATGGTACAGGGTGAGTTGAATATGAAGGGATGATATCAAAAAAAATAAAATAAAATTAAGGGATGAGAGAGGAATATATTGAGAGAGGGAGAAAGGGAGAGATAGAATGTGGCAAATCATCTCGCATAAAAGTGGCAAGAAAAATCAGTTTTGTTGGGAGGGAAGAGGGGGCAGGTGAGGGGGAATGAGTGTATCTTGCTCTCATCGGATTTGACCTGAGGAGGGAATAACATACACACCCAACTGGGTATCTTACCCCACAGGAAAGAAGGAGGAAGGAGATAAAAAAGGGGGGATGATAGAAGGGAGGGCAGATGGGGGAGGAGGTAATCAAAAGCAAACACTTTTGAAAAGGGACAGGGTCAAGGGAGAAAATTGCATAAAGGGGGATAGGATAGGAAGGAGCAAAATATAGTAAGTCTTTCACAATGTGAGTATTGTGGAAAGGTTCTGCATAATGATACACATGTGGCCTATGTTGAATTGCTTGAACTTCTTAGGGAGGGTGGAGAGGGAAGAGGGGAGAGAATTTGGGACTCAAAGTTTTAAAAGAAGATGTTCAAAAACCAAAAGTTTTTGCATGCAACTAGGAAATAAGATATACAGGCAATGGGGCATAAACATCTATCTTGCCCTACAAGAAAGTGAGGGAAAAAGGGATGGGGGGCAGTGGGGTGACAGAAGGGAGGGCTAACTGGGAAACGGGGCAAGCAGAATATATGCCATCTTGTAGTGGGGGGAGGGTAGAAATGAGGAGAAAATTTGTAATTCAAATTCTTGTGAAAATTAATGCTGAAAACTAAAAATATTAAATAAATAAATAATGATTTAAAAAAAAAAAGAAAAAGCATTTGATTGAAAAAAAGGAAAAACAACAACAACCTTAAAGGCTCTCCCTCAATAAAGTATATCTTATCCACATCAACATTATGCAGGATTCCTGGAACGGGGGGTTATTAATAGCAGGTAAGTCATGTGGCAAGGAGATATATGCTTGTTAAAGAAAGGTGTTTGCTGTCATCACAGCACCTATAGCAGAGTTTCTGTGGATAGTAAAGTTGTATGGATACTACATTTGTAGGTAATAATGTGCCAATTGCATCTAACCTCAGGGTCTTCTAAATGATATCCATATTCATTCAAAACAATTTGGCTTAACCAGCCACATGGGAAAAAACAAGTGAATGAAGAATTCTAGCACACAGAACAGCACCTGGCATGTGGTAAGTGCTTAATAAATGACTGTTGGTTGATTCCTTATTGCCCAGACTATGATATACAATTGAATAGCCAACCCATAGAGATGGTCCATGAGCATACATTTATCCTAAAAAGAAACTGCACATAACAAGCTAGGCTTAGAATTGAATGAGATGAGAAGAGTGAGATAAATTGCTTTTGTGAAAGTGAACATAGCTTTTAAAGAACTCCTATCTTCTCCATATCATACAGGGCAACCTTTTTTAACAACAGTTTAATTATACTAGCCACCTGAAAATCATAGACTACAGCAGTCAATGAAGAATTAAAGTTGAGGGTGACCCAGAAGTAAATGGAGAGGAACATCAGTCAAATTAAGATAAGCAGCTTAAAGAATGTCATCAGAGAGATATATGATCTTAAAAGATGGTGGGCCAGTTACGCAATGAGAACAAGCGTTAAGCAACCTACGGTCTATGTGCTCCCCTCATAACCACACAATGTCGAGAGAGCAAGAGGAAGACTCCCAGAACATCATGTAGAAACTCTGTGAATCATTTCCAGAAGGATACAGAAAAGATTCACACAGAGAGTGCACAGATAGACTGTGATCTGTATCACTTAAATGATTATTTACATCAGTGAGGCCAAATTATTGAAATACTGAATCCTCCAAATTGGTGAAGTTCATTTGGTCAGATTTAATCATTTTTTCTTAACTTTAAGCCCACTCAGTTTTTTAGTTTTAGACTTCATAGGTGATGGTTCCACTACCATCAACAATGAGTATTGGAACATTGTTGACAAGAGAGCATCAGAGAATTGCTAGCAAATATGTTCCATTTCATATCAATTTGCTATCTTTCAGCTGAGCCTAATAATAATCTTGAGATAACTGGCTTAATTGTGTCTCATACTGAGCTCTCTCCAGAATCATTTTCCCTTCCACTGATTTTCACTATTTGGTGAGACAGTACTTCCACCACCTCCTTCATAATGTTTTGCAGTCAGTCAGTCAATAAATATTCATTAAGTGCCTATTATGTGATAGGCACTGTGCTAAGTTCTCTGGATACAAAGAAAGGTTAAAAAGACCATCCCAGCTCTTAAAGAATTCTCAGTCAAATGGGGGAAACAGCATTTAAACAACTATGTAAAAACAAGATATGTATAAAGCAAATTGGATATAATATTCTAAACAGCTGTTACCCTTAATATCAATGTCTCTTTACTTGGCCAGGAGATTGAGTGCTTCTAAGCTATTGATTTCTTGTTTATTTTAATCTCCTCCTTGTGGCAACTGGTTTATATATCAATTAAACTTCTCTAAGAAGCACTCATAATGACAAACAATATTATTAAATTATGTTTAGTTAACAATAATCAAGTTTCTCTCCCTCCTACCCTTATTCTTGAAAAAAGAAAAAGAAAATTCTTGTAACAAATAGGCATAGTAAAGCAAAACACATTCTTGCACTGACCATGTCCAAAAGATAAATATCTTATTCAACATCTCGAGTTCATCATCTGTCAGGAGATAGGTATCAAGCTTTATCATCAGTTCTCTGGAAGCACAGTTAGTAATTGAATTGCTAAGAGTTCTTAAGTCTTCCTCAGTTATTTTCTTTTAACAGTGTTGCTATTGTATAAATTTTTCTCCTTGTTCTGCTCACTTCATTCTGCATCAGTTCATAAAAGTCTTCCCAGATTTCTCTGAAGGCATCCATTTGCCATTTCTTTTGGCATTCCATTACATTCACTTACCATAATTTGTTCAGGCTTTCCTCAATCAATGGATATGCCCTTAGTTTCCAGTTCCTTGTTACTACAAAAAGAGCTGCTGAACATATGGCTCCATTTCCTCTTTTTTTTTGTCTCTTATCAACATTGTCAGTTCAAAGCAATAGCAACAATTTAATGACTTCTGGGGAATCATTTCACATTGCTTTCTAGAATTCATACCTATCAAAAGTATATTAATGTGCCCTTTTTTGTTCAGTATCTCCAATACTTGTCATTTGTTCTTTTTTGTCTTTTCCAGTTTGACAGATATGAGGTAAATCAACTTCACAATTGATTTAGCTCTCATTTCTCTAATTATTAGTGATTTGGAACATTTTTCATATGGCTATTTGGTTGGCTTTCTTTTAAGAACAGTGTGTTCATATACTTCAATCATTTATCGGTTATAGAATGGCTCTTATTCCTATAAGTTTGAATCAGTTGTTATAAATCTTGGAGATGGGATCTGTTTCAGAAAAACTTGCTGCAAAGGTTTTTCTCCAGTTACCAGCTTCCCTTTTGATTTTAGCTGCATTAGTTTTGTTTGTGCAAAAAAAAAATCTTCATTTTTTTTGATAATCAATATTGTCCATGTCTTTCTTTGCTTTTTATTCATTTTCCATTCTTCAAGTTGAAAGTTTGTTTAGATAGGACTGAGATGCTGTAATTATGTATAGTGTATTTTCATCCTTTTCCTTTCTTCTAATTTGATATTGAATTTGACCATTGCTTTAACTAAGCAGTGATCTAACTGTACAAAAAGAAAATCTGGAAATGATTTCCAAGTTGATAACCAAACTCTTATCTGCTAATGTGTAGTCGATTTCATTTTTACATGTTGTATTATTGCGTGATCATCAAGCTAATTGATTTTTTATTCTACTCTTGAAAAAATTCAAGATATACCTGCATATGTATGTATAATGCATACACACACATATATGCACGTATGAGAAGCCTCTGAATAATCTAATAGATTTTTACCTCTTCCATTTCTGAATCCCTTTAGCATCTTCTCCTATTGCCATCTTCATATTTAAGTCACCAAATTCCTAAGTATTTACTGATTTGTTTTAGAGGGTACTGTCGAATTCTGGGTAGAATCTCTCTTCATCTTTGCAACAGATGTTAGTCAAAACCTACAATTATCTCCATGGTGGTCGTTCTGCTTACTGGGGGTACTGCATAAGGCTAAAAGACTAAGAATGTGACAAACTCTGCCAGCTGCCTTATTTGCCTCTCCATGGAGAACTTGGGAGCCATCCTTCCATTTAGATGCAACTTCTGGTTTCATTTATAGTAAATTTGCCAATGTGGATGCGCTGCAGCCCCTCTAGTAGTAATGACAGGATCACAGGCTCATAGATTTAACGCTACAAGGTGTCTGCAAGGCCATCGCATCTAGCCCGTCATTCTACAGATGAGGAAACTGTACCACAGACTAGTGAAACGACTTGGCTAGGATCACACAGCTAGTGATTATGCCAGATGAGATTTAAACTCTGGGCTTCCTGACTTCCCATCCAATAACAAAGCCTCTACTCCAAGCTATAGTTACACTCATATTTGTGGATGGGCTGAAGTCCGTTCCTCTTCTAAGCACCTGACCAGTGTCACTGCAGAAGAGGATTTCACAAGACTGAGTCCCAGGGCCACAGCTCTAATCACCTCGTGGCCAACCTGCTGGTTACAACCCACTCTGTACTTAGTTAAAGCTGGCCCTAGAAGAGCAAGAACACTCTGTCACTGGGACCAAACCAGCTGGGTGGATCCTGCCAAGGCTACGCTTCCTTGGCACAGCCTTCCAGAAGCCAGGGTGACCTACATGCTAAGATGAGGCATCTGAGCAGGGCCTCTGGGAGAGAGTAACAATAACGAAACATTACACAGCACTTTGCAAAGTGCTTTCTTCACAACAACGCTATGAGTTACACAATACCAGAATTGTTGTGCCTATGTCTCATGGATGAAGAAACCGAGGCTCAGAAATGTGAAGTGCCCCCCTCAGTGTCACACAGAAAGTAAGTGCTGGAACCAAGATTCAAAGATTCAGACCCAGGTAGGCGATTCCTAGTCCTGTGCCCTTTCTATTATACAGTGCCCTGAAAAATTATCCTCTTCGGGAAAAGGGCTTGGTATTTTTTTTTCCATTGTTAATAGAGGTCTTCATTTTAAGTAATGCTCCTCTCCAGACAATTTCATCTTGCCATCAATGGGATACAGCAGGTAGTCTGATAAAGAGATTCCAGATTCTAAACTTCCTGAAACAACAACAAGGATGTAATACTGCATAACTGCAGGGGGCTCATTTAGCCTCCTCAGGAGTACAGAAAATTGAAACAGAATTAGGTCAGTCAGGTTTTTCATACAGATTGAACAGTAAATCAAGAGAGGTTACTGCTCTGGCAAGAAAGGGAGTTCCATTAAAGGCAACAGATATTTGTTCAGGTCCAGAGGAGAAGTTTATGATTCCTGTAGGAGAGTTATTTGTACAGAAAATGACACTGGTACATTCTGTTCCTTCAAGTAGCAAGCAGTCTAATGCTTGGGGTGGGGGGTGGGGACCTCAACATGATATTTTGGGCAACTCTGCCTGTAGTGGGACTGCTTGGTAATTTCTGAGCAGGCATTTTAGTATATCAATAGAAACAGTATATGACAAAAATCAAGAGAAAGCTTATGTTTTTTCTCCCTTGTAAACCAGAATGCTCTTGTACTTATATCAAATCCTGAGAGGATATAAAATAAGACTGAATATGTCAATGATTGCATTCTAAAATAAATCTTTATGGGAACAAGCAACTTATTATGTATCTATACCAAGATCTGTGGAATGACAGTTTGAATAATAATTTAGTAAAAAAAAATCAATCATCAACGTTAGGTAAGTAAGCAGAGGAAACACATTCCAGTCATGTCTGCAAAAGCTTCATTTTCACAGAATGCCTCCAAAGAACAAATATGAGCAACATATCCAGTTGTATCATAAAAGGGTGAGGGAAAAGAGTGAAAATTTACAGGGAGCCTCCAAGCTCTGGGACAGTGGAGATGGAGGGAATTTGAGTAATAGCTTATATGGAATAGCAGATTGGAGAGACATAATAGTGACCTCTGCCTGAGCTCAACCAGCAGAATTCCCTTAGTTATCCTATTGTGTTATATAACACCCAAGCATGGAACCATTGGCCAGTGTATAAAAAATCTTCATTCCTATAAAAGGGCCCGCCTTTTGTTGGCTCAGGGAAGCTTCTACTGCCCAGAGCAAGCTCACAATCCAGCAAGTTTCCCATACAGACAACCCACTCCGCAAGAATTTTATTGGGGCTTCCCCCTGGTATTAGACATATAAGCTCTCCCCACTTATCCCTGTCACTTTGCTAAAATTATTTTTGTTCCTATGTATCTTTCTAGCTTTCGTTGTCTCATTGTTGCTGTTATCCCCCAATTTGGACTTCCTCTGATCCAACAGACAGTAGGAAATATGTATATACCATGTTTTCTTTAAACAAATGGGGAACATAGCAAGTCAATCAAAAGAGAAAATATTCTTATGATTTTTTTTACTGATCATAGACAAGGTAAGTAATATTCCTAAAATTAAAGAAATGGTCTTTTTTAAAGAATTTTCTAACATGATTTTGCCCAAAGTAAATGTATCCAATTGTAAAAGAAGGATCACTTAAACTTTGTTCAAAGTCTTTCAATGAGATGCCTCTTTGCATCTACTGGAGAAAATGCTAAAGGCAATGAAGTCATTCAATCATAAGAGGACCAAGAGGAAAGGAGTTCTTGGCTGCCTTTCACAAATGCTTGGGGGGCTTAATCTAACCTTTTTATAACAATACATTTAACTAATCTCTACCACTGAGCAATTTATCTTCATTTAGGCAGAAACTGGCTATTGCCTCACAACCAAAGAAGATAAAAGATTCTCCCTATAACATTGCCAAAGCAAACCAATCCCTCTGCCATGGTTGATAACCACCACAGCTATGGCAAAGGACCATCACACTCTGTGGTAAGGCTACTGCTTAGATTAATGACTTCAAAAGCAAAGCAGCTTTATAAAAAAGGAGACATTTGTTGAGTAATAAAAGAATAAAGAAGAACCATTTCACACAATCCTCAGAGCTCATAATTTAAAAGACACTGACAGCTACAATTTTTTATTAATGCAGGATTGGAGGGAAAAAAAGCTTTTTACACATTAGACTAGCTTTAAATTATACCATGTAATGCTGTACATTATGCATCTGGGGCCATTTGTTAAGATCAACATAGCACTTTACTCTCAAAACGGTGTTAAAAGTGAGTTCCTTGTAAGCATGGTACCCATTAAAGTTCTGGCACCATCTCAAGCCCCAAAAGAAGCCTAATAATGTGCATCTGGGCAGATTATACAACATTCCCCAAAATACGAAAACTAGAGGAGGAAAAAACTAAAAGTGATAAAATGAAAAGTTTAGAATAATACACTTTACTATATAATAGTAAATGATACGTAATGACAAAATTTTAAATAGCAAAAATAAATATGTAAGTAGTAAAACAATGAAATATAAATTAATATAATTATATATAACTTAACCGTGTAATAATACATAACATAAATTTTTATTGGAAAATATATTTAATAAGTACACAGTAGTAAATAATACATAATAAATAACAAGGTAGGTTTACATGTAATAATAAAATTCTTGTCACTATGCAATATCCATCAATCTATAACTTGGTGGAAAATATGACTTCATGAGTATGATGACTGAATGGAATGTGACCCATGACAGGAATATATCAAAGTAAACATACACCTTATTCAAAAGGTACAGATTAGATAAAAGGTCTGATGAAGGTGTAATAAATATCAAAAGAATACCCTCCTACATGGGAATTCATGAACTAATTGTAGGGGAGATGATAGTGGAATACCTTTGGGTGATGATCAAAGAAAGCATAAATGGAAACAATTTTGTGGGGGTAGCACACCCAGGCACAAAGACCTCACTAAGCTGGCAAAGAGGCAGGATGTGATGGGGGTGCAGTCAGCTCTAACCTTGAGGATACCAAAAGGAGTTCTCTCTCTGCTAAAAACCAATAATTTGAGAAATTATTCACTTGGCTTGCTGATAATTTCATCTTTCAGGAAGCAGAAGATATGGAGGAACCACTCTCCTGAATCTGACTCTGGTCAAGAAAAGGAATGAGCAGTGAAAGGTGAAATACATGAAAAGCGCTTTCAAAAGAAGCAAATACACCATTGTAGAGCTTATGATAAAGAGGAGAATGTAAGGCCCAGTTGGCCTTATAATCTAGACTTCTGGAGAACAGATTTGGTAGAGTTCAGAGAAAAGATAGAATCTTATGACCTAACATTCTACAAAGGAAACTAACTCAAGAGGGATGGGAAGAACTCAAGAATGAAATTTTGACAACACAAACACAAATGATTCCAAAGAAGAAGAAAAGGAAGAACTGTCTAGAAAGATGAATGTGGCTCCTCTGGGAACTTGTCAACAAGCTAGAATTTTTAAAAAACATAAGCAGAAGATGGGGGCTTGATCAGATGACTGAGGATTAATACAAAAGTGGCATGGCTCTGTAAGAGAAATGTCAGGAAGACTAAAGCTGAGAATATTAAGGCTTTTGATAAATGCTAAAGATAACCCTTTCCTCTCCCCCCCCAAAAAAATCTTTTTAGCTGTAATGAAGGCAAGAGGAAGATTGAGGACTGGATTAGACAGCAGTTTGAGGTAGATGGGACATTTAGGGATAAGCAGGAAGAAGAAAGAACTATTTAATTCCTATTTTGCTTCTGTTGTGTCTTCCAAGACAAAAGACTGACCTAAAATTATCAAGTGGGAATTAAAAAACTAAAGATGAAGAGATGATGGCAAGGAAGTTCCAAGATGCCCAAAGGGAGTTCAGATCACCAGGTCTAGACAAATGGATACATCCCCAAGGTCCTGAAAGGACTTAAAAAAATTATAATGGCAGAACTGCTGCCAGTGAGCCTCAAAAAGTCATGGAAAATGAGAGCGCTAATTCAGGACTAGAGACAGGCAAACATACTGATGTTCAAAAATAAGGAAGACAATAGATGCTTCAAAATGCAGGCTAGTGATTTTATCATCTATACTGTGATTATTGCCTTGCTGATACAACTGACTACAGGGTGCTAATTGATTTAAAGAATATTGTAAAAATGCTGACCAGGCATTGTGTAAATGTAAGTTATTACTATTATTCATTTCTACCTGCATCAGCGCTCTTTCAAACATTTTCAGTAACATTAGACCTCTTCCTTTTTTTGGTCACCATAAAAGATAAGCAAAAACATAGTAACTAAACAGCTGCATTTCTGGAAGCATGCTAAAATACAAATACTCTAAGAGTAAATAAATGATTGATGTAGCATCAATTTGGAGCCAGAGGAACTGGATTCAAATAAGTCCTCTACTAGTAGCTAGCCATATGACTGGGGAAAGCACTTAACCTCTAATCCTCAGTTTCTTGCCTGTAAAGGTACTGTAAAGATCAAATGAGATAATGGCCTCAAAGCATTTGGTAAACCATGAAGCATGATGAAAAATGTGAGTTATTTATATTATCATTGTTCATTTAAACTCTCAACTTTAATTTCTTACCTGTATTCTCTCTCCTGGAGAATTTCAACCGGATCCAGTCCCTGTGGTTTCTGAATGGGGCTAATCCGATTCTGCTTCTGCTGCAGCTGAACCACAGGTGAAGGCTGCCCAGGAGTTGGCTGGGGCACAGAAGGTCCAGGCAGGGCAGCAGCTGGCTGAGTGGCTGGAGGAGCTGGTGAAGGCCTTCCACTTGGAGGTGGAACCGCAAGTTTTTGTGGGGTACTCGGAACATTCATATCTGGTGCTTGGCCTATAAAATTTAAAAGCTTCATAAATAATAACAATCAGAGACTTAACTTTTAGCTCATACAGATAATGACAACAACAACTGTCCTCCTTATGTGTTTAAATAGGAAGGGCAACCATCTTAAACACCTAAAACAGAGTCTGATCTCTGTCCCTGTAAGGAAATAGCAATTCACCAACAAGCCCTACTGAAAGTGAAGCAAAAATTACTGTCCCATAACAAACTGATTTGGATTTTTAAATTTTAATGTGTTTAGACAGAAGGTTCTGAAAAGGAATTACAGTTGTACCCATGGCTCACGAAAATTAGGGAGTAATACCGTAGCCATTAGATTCAGATATAGAGGCTACCCACATCTGCAGAACGAAACACAGAGCAGTCTTTCCCCGTAGAATTCAGTGCTAACTTGCAAGAGTCTTGTTAATAGAGTTTTGATTCTTTGTACACAGAATTACAAATATGACTAGGCTGTGTATTTTTAAAGTAAAACTAACTTGGCTCTCTAAAACACAACTCAACATCTAAAGGTAAATATATGCCGGGTTTTTATTTTTTTATTTTAGGAGGGGGAAAGGCAAGGCAATTGGCGTTAAGTGACTTGCCTAAGGTCACACAGCTAGTAAGTGTGTCAAATGTCTGAGGCTGGATTTGAAATCAATCTACTTACCACGCCACCTAGCTGCCCCTATACTGGACTTTGAAAAAAATATTTCTTAACAGTGCCATAAAAAATATCCAGAAATATTGTATAACAATTTTTAAAAATCTAATAAGATTCCCCTTTTCAAAAAAAATTATCAAGTATTAAGATATGAAAGAAAGAGTTTTCTCTCAGGTTATCAACATAAAAATATATGCACATAGGCAAACATTCTGAGGTTCTGCGTTTAATGAATGAAATTCCTTAAGTTTAATTTAGAAAATGTTGTGCAACAAGTACTGCACATATTTTTCAGACTTTTTCAGTGTATTGATCAATTAGGCTCCTTTTTATAAAAATTTTGTCTTTAGAAAATACTATTTGTTGTATGGGATCACTCTCTGGGAGGCAGAGGGGAGATGTTGGGAAAATTATGATGATATAAAAAAGGCATCAATAATAACTTTTTTTAAAAAAAAGAAACAAATGAATAAAAGTAAAGTGGGAGTAAATACTAACTCCTAAATAAGGGTCAAAGGAAGTACTTTTCCCCCATCTACTAGTTATCTTCAGTGCATTTTATCTATTTTTAAATTTGAAAATTTTAAGTGAGCCTATCATAAATAAAATAATTCAAAGATAGGTATTGCCATTTTGATCACTAGTACATTTCATTCTCCAAGTTCTTCTTAGCCCTCTTGAGCAAGGCCAGCCAGGAATTTATTCAATGTTAAAAGGAGCTGATCTTTTAAAGCCCAAAGAAAAGAATAATGAAGGATGACGTCGTGATTAAGTATAATAATTTAAAACCTATTATTTTTTAAAACTGTGCATTTATTCAATCTCCATTGAGAACCATTTTCGAAATGGACTTAAATTAATGCCAAAGTTATTAGTTATAAAAGGAATTCTGGAAAAGGGTTGCTACAAACTAGAACAGAGTATCAAAGGAAAATAAAACACTTTCTTAACTACATATCCGTCTACCCAGAAAACATGAGATGAAGATAGCATGATGGCACAGGCATGACTAGGTTACCGCTTTAAGTTATTTCTTAGCTCTTTGTTTCTTACATTTTCCCCCAAAATCTGTAGCACTAAGAAATGTAATGGCAATTACAACAATATTATTATAAACAGAGATTTTGAGGTAAGCCTTTTTTTCCCCCTTAAAGTAAGCTTTTATAAGACACACACACACACACACACACACACACACACACCACTTTTTGTAATACTTTATACTTATGGCTTCTTTCATCCACATATAACAAAGCAGTATAAAAAGATTAAATCTCAGGACTGTTAAGCAATGAAATGAGCTACTGAGGAGGGTTTGAGAATCTTCTTCCCTGAAGGACTTTAAATTAGGACACATTTTCATCTATATGGCATGGTTCAGGTGTGATCCAGTCCAAAAGGAAGGGGGTAATGTACCACATGATTTCTAAAGTCTTTTCTAAACCTGTGATTCCATGAATTCTTACAATGTTCCCAAAAAGCAAGTGGCACTCATTATGTTTTCAGTAGAGAAAACGGTATGTTTGACCTACCTAAAGTGCCTGATGTGTAGGCACGATAGATAAGATTTTTTTTTTTAAGAATGAGATTTCTAAAGGTTCCTATGAGAATTTGCTTAAAGTATAACTCTCAAAAGATTTTTTTCCTCCAAAACTGAGGTGTATATCACAAATAAAATAGACATGAAACTGTTAAAAATGTAGATACTATATGTGATTGTGCTCACCTGTTTATGGCTTCTCCCTGTCAATGGTGATTCCAATAAAAAGTAATAATAAAAGCAGCATGCTGTAATGGCTCTTTTGGGTGTGTTCACTTCTCTAAGTTTAAGAATTGTATTAATTTAAGGAAATGTAACCTAGAATTAATCTATAGTCCCCAAAAATAAAACCAATGAAGTTAAAATTAGAAAATGGCAACAGTTAACTGTTCTAAAAAAAAAAACACTACCTTGCAGCAAGTTTTTCTGACAAAAGTCTCATTTCTAAGATGTATAGGAATTGATTCAAATTTATAAGAATAAAAGCCATTCCCCAACTGATAAATCATCAAGGGATATGAACATGAAGTTTCCAAAGGAAGAAAGCCAACCTAGCAATAATCATATGAAAAAATGCTCCAAATCACTAAAAAATCAGAGAAATGAAATATAAAGCAACTCTGAGGTTCCACCTCATATCCATCTGATTAGCAAAGATGACAAAAAAAATAAAAATGAAAAATTTTGCAGAGAATGAGGGAAAACAGACACACTGATGCTATCTTGGTGAAACTCACTGGTCTATCCATTCTAAAAAGCAATGTGACACTAGGCCCCAGAGGTGACTCAATGAGATCATCTCTAGGACTAAACCCCAAAGAGATGAAAAGAAAAGGAATAAGTCCTGAATACACCAAAAATGTCTACAGCTGCTCTTTTCATAGTGACAAAGAGGCCAAGGTCTCTGGCTGCATGCGGGGCCGCTGCCAGTCATCCTGACCTCTCTTGCCACTGAACTCCAAATGACCGTGGAGGAGAGAGGCTGGTGACTCTGCACAGCCCTGCCTTACTTAAATCCAATTCACTTGCAAGTCAACACATCACCCTCCTGATGTCACTGGTCTTCTTTGAGAATGAAGGATAAACAACAGCAGTGACAAAAAACTGGAAGCCAAAATGCTAGTCATCAGTTGAGAAAGGAGTGAACAAATTATGGCAGATGATTGTGATGGAATAATATTGTGCCATTAAAAATACCAAAAGGAGGGTTTCAAAGAAATCTGGGACAACTTGTATGAACTCATGCAGAATTAAGTAAAAAGAACCAGTATGACAATGTAAACAATAACATTACAAAGAAAACAATTCTTAAACATTTAACAACTCCGCTCAATTCAATGATCAAGCATTATTCCAGATGACCAATGAGGAAGCAGGCTACTCACCTCCTGATAGGGGGCAATGCACTAAAGGCACAGAATGAAACTCACATTTTTGGAAAGTGCCAATACTAGAATCTGTTTTGTTTTATTGTGCACGTTTCTTACAAGGTTTTCTTTATTCTTGTTTTGCAATGTGTGTGTGGGGAGGGGGGGGAAACCAGAGGAGAAGAGGAAGAGAAAATAAATGCTCGTTAATTGAGAAAATAAAATAAATCTGTAGTCTTTTGTTTGGGAATCTATTTCTTTTCCTTTGTTGACCCTAAAATCCATCTAGTATGGATGGCTAGTTTTCTAAGCCAGCTGGCTGCCATACAAAAATCCTTACCCTGCTGACTCACCCTTATGGCAAAGAGTTGAGAAATCTGAAACATGGAATTCCGTACCCTGAAATTCCTGGATTAAAACTAAAGAAGATTAACAGAATCTCAATGCTCCAAGATATCTCAGAGGCCACCAACTGAATCCATGCCAGAAGAACTAAGCTTTCTCTAATTTATCCAACAAGTGGCCTTGCAGTTGCTTGATTCCAACAAAGGGGAACCTCCTCCTGAGGTATCTATTCTATTTCTTGATACCTCTAATTTTTAAAAAGGTTTTCTGTACATCAAACCTAGATCAGCTTCTCTATAATTTATAATCCACTGCTCATAGTTCTGCCCTGGGACCAAAGAGATCAAGACTAATTCTTCTACTAGATAGAAATTTTAAATTCTTGAAGATAGATAGCTATCACTTCAAAGCACTACCTGTGGCATCAGAGGTCTTGGGTTCAAAACATGTCTCTATGGCTTATTACTTATGTGGCCTTAAGCAAGTCATACCCTCGCTGGGACTCAATATTCTCATCTATATAATTAGGCGGTTGGACTAGAAAGTCTCTAAAGTTCCATATGCTTTTATATCAAAGTTTTTTAACCTGGGATATATGAAGTTATTTTTTAAAGTATTTTGATATTGTATTTCAATAAAACTGGTTCTCTTTGTAAGTTTATGTATTTTATTTCATATATTTAAAAGCATGATTCTCAGAGGGGAGTCATAGGCTTCACCAAACTGCCAAAGGGGTTATTCTACAAAAGAAGAACACCTTCTCTCGATCTATGATCCTATGTTCCCCTTCCTAAGTCTTTTATTCTCTAGGCTACGCATTCTCATTCCTTTAACCATTTTTCACAACCCTAACGGCCTTTCCACTGGACACTCTCCAATCTATCAAGGTACTTCACAAAATATCCACCCAGAACTGAAGCCAACACTCTCCATATGATCTTCCAAGACATCTCTCTAGTCCCAGATGCTCTACCTCTTTTAACGCAATCTAATTTAATAATCGAATGCGTTAGCTTCTTTGGTTGTCACACCATGCTGTTGACTCATATTGATCTTGTAGTCTCCTAAAATCCCTGGATCTTTTTTAGACTTCCAGCTCTCCCATGATATATTTGTGGAGTTCATTGTTTTTGGGTGGAACTCAAGTGTACAACCATCATCCTTATTAAATTTCTTCTTATTTAATTCATCCCACAACTCTAGCCCATCAAACGTTTTGAGGGCCCTGCCTCTATTATCCAATGTGTTAGCTATCCCTCCAAGACTTATGTCATTTTAAAAGTTGATAAGCATACCACATATACCCTTATGCTAATCATTTACAAAAATGTTAAATTGCACAGGGCCAATCTTTGCTCTCTGGGGCACTCCACTAGAGATCTCTTTCCAAACTGGCACTGAATCATTAATGAATATTCTTTAGATTCAGACTTGACTTAGATTCAGATTTGTAAATATGTAAATTTGTAAACCATGCACATGCCTCTCCATTTTATCTAGAATACACTAGCATAAAAGACTTTGTCAAATACTTTGGTAAGATCTAGGTAATTTCCATTTACAGGGCTCCTCTCTTCTACCAATCCAGGACCCTGTCCTGTTTTTTAAAATGATCTTTCAAAGACCAAGAGCAATGCTGTAATGACATCTGCCAGCTCTTTAGAAGAAGTAGCATGGTATAATAGAGTGCTGGGTTCATATCCCAACTCTGATACTTCATAGTTGTAGGACACTCAGTAAGTTGTTTAACCTCTCAAAGTCTCAGTTTCTTAGTCTATAAAATGGGAATAGTACCCATGTGCTCGCTCCAGAGCTTGTTGTGGAGGCTTAAGTGAGATAACATTTGCCAAATGCCTTGAAAACTTTAAAACACTCTTTAAATGGCTGTTATTGTTCTCACCTAGGATGTAGATCATCTGAATCTGGAGATCTGAATTGATCTAGGCCAGCTAAGTGCTCTCTTAATATCTCCCTAATTACCTTGGGTAGCAACTCTCTATTGGCCATTTTTGTTCTGTCCTTTCCAGTCCTAGCAGTTTGCTAGACTATAAATAGTCCATTTGAAATCCTCTGGAACTATATGTGATAAATTATGTCAGGTAAATGAAAAATTTACTAATTTAATTCACAGTTTATGGGCTCTCTCCATAAAGAGATAGATAAGGGAAGAGGCCTATACATTTGTACAAAAATTGTTATCATACGAGCCAGTATTTATTTCCTGGGCAAATATTTATGGGGCCAATTTTAAAAGATGTAGAATCCCCCCTCCTCCACAAAAAAAGATATTATTGTAGGTTAACAGAATTTCACACCTTCATTTTTGCAATCCCCCTTTTTGGTTTAATGTTTGTAATTAAATGTTCATGTTTGTTTATGTTTATTGGGTTCATAAAAAAACATTAAATTTAAAAAGATTAAAAAAGACACAGTTCCTTCCTCAAAGAGTTTACCGTTGAATGAAACTCGAAATAATTGCCACAGAAGTGGAAATATGTTTGTCAAGACTTAATTTCATGTGTTCTCTGATAATCTGATAAAACATGGCTTATTCATCACCAAAGGAATTTCGGTTTCTAACTAAATATAGATATGTTTATAGTATAAGATATAGCTCTTCTTCCACATTTTGTGACAACTGGACTGCAGAGTTCACTACAATTAACTATTGCTCATGACATTACAATCTATCCTTTAGTTTTCAAGCTTGTCCCTCAGGCAGCTTATAGATTTCACTGCGCTGAAATGCTTCATGTGTGACTGCCTAATAGCAGAGAAGATATCTCTCATCTTCCCAAGTAATTCACAGACTGATAAATGATACAACATTCCTCGATACCCTAAAGTGGGGAACAAATTCCTGTTCCCTCTTACATACAATTTAACTTTGTCTGAAGAATGAAATGCCTACTCCTTTACCTTCTGCCCATGTTTTAGGAGTCATTGTAGATGTGTGCCCTGGAATCCCTGATGTCTGTCCTGGCCCAGCTGGAGGTGTGCCAATTGGATGCATCCCTATGCCTGAATTCAAGAAATAAGGAAACAAACTTATTAAAATACATAGTTTTACATGCCCAGGATTTCTATGCATTGAGAAATCACACTCTGCCTTCTGGCACACAAGGATATTTATGCAAATAACAGTTTTATGCATTAAATACGGATTTAAGTATATTCCACTGGGTGGAAAATAAATGTAATGAAGTGTATTTAAATTGAGCATACTAAAAAATAACAGATAACAAAAAGAAAGGTACTAAAAAATGGCCAATAAAATTATTTGATTTTCTACCTTCCTTGAAAAAAAAACAACCCTCTTTTTAACCCCTTGTTTCTCTAGGGGTTAAGAGTAAAGCAAAATGAAAAGAAAAATGAGCTTTTATTTGAGTGGAACTCAAGGCAGACAAGGACATGTTCCATTAAAGAGCTGCTAACACACCTCAGGGACAATTATTGAAGAATTATTTAGTTTCAGGTTCTTAATTCTGGACTAAAATCATAATTTGCTGTTGTTGGATATTATGAAGTCACATTTGGAGAATTATGACTTCAAGAGACTATTTAAAAACTCAGCAAAAAGATCCTATTTTCATAGTTTTCTACTAATATATCTATCATCAGTCTATATATGATCTACAGACTAACTGAATTAATAGCAATAAAAATACCCCTAAAATGGACAAAACCAAAAATATTCTAAATTAGTTTGAGATTTCTGTAAGAGCTTGTTGGCTGTCAAAATTCCAAAGTATGATGTGAAACATGGTTAGGAACTTAAAATGTTTGTTTGCAGTAGGATCATGGAATCAAAGATCCCTAGATCTAGAAATGAGAGAGACCCCTGTGGTCACTTAGTCCAATGCTCTGAGGTCACAAATAAGGAAAGTAAACTTCACATAGACAAAGGAGAAGCATCAAAACGAGGAGAAAGAAGAGCAGTCAGAGAGATGAAAAGAAAATAAAGATGGCGTAGTATCAAGGGAGAAGAGAGTTCCAAGAAAGGTCATCCATAGTCTTAAATGCCATGGAGATGTCAAGAAAATAAAGGACTGGGGGAAAGTCCTTGGAAAGTCAAGGAGGAGATCTCTGATGGCTTGAGAGAAGCTGTTTCAATGGAGTATCAGGAACGGAAATTAGATTACAAGGAGTTCAATGATAGCATAGAGAAAGTAAGTAGAGACTACTTACTTGGTTTAAAAGTTTGGTGGTAAGTCAAATTGGCAAAGATGATAAAAGATGCAAACAGTCAATGCTAGAAGAGCTGGTGGGAGACAGGCACATTAATACACTATTGGCAAATGTATAATTGGCCATAACTGTTTTGGTCTAGCTGTTCTAAAAAAACAACTTGGAATTATGTTAGCAAATTCACTAAACTATTCTTTGATTCAAGCCACTACTGGGCATGTACTCCATGGAAGTAATAAAGACATGATATACCAAACTAGCCCTAGTATCACTTTCAGTGGCAGTAAAAAACAAAAACAAAAACAAAAACAAAACGGAAAGAAAGTGGGTGCCCATCTATAGAAGGATGGCTGAACGAACAGGGCATATGAATGTAATGGACTAATACTGCACTGTAAGAAATGACAAAAGCAAGGAATACACAGAAGCATGGGGAGACTTGTACTGAATGACACAGTGATGGGAGCTTAACCAAGAAAGCAATATATGCTATGATCAGAACAATGTAAATAAAAAGAATAGCGAAAGGCAGTCAAACTCTGGTTAATGTTAATAACCAATCTTGGCTTCAAATAACAACAAAATATATTCCCCTTTTCTTGGTGGTGAGGTTTTAGAACCACCCCTTCCCCCATGTACTCTTCAATCCAGTGATCCTGGCCTCCCTGCTGTTCTAACTCTCCAATTCTCAGCTCAGTATGTTTCTGGGTGTTTTTGTTTTTTGGCTATTCCCCATGCCTGGAATGCTCTCCTTCCTCATTTCCACCTCCTGCTTCACTGGCTTCCTTCAAGTCCCAACTAAAATCCTAATCTATAAGAATCCTTTCACTACCCCTTTTCATTCTAATGCCTTCCCTCTTTTAATTAGTTTCTATTTATCCTATATATAATATGTTTGTACATATTTGTTTGTTATCTCCCCTGTGAGACTGTGAACTCCTGAAGGCAGGGATTGACTTTTCCCTTTCTTTGTATCCCCAGCACTTAATATAGTTCCCAGCATATAGTGGGCACTCAATAAATGCTTACTGACTGATTTACACACACACACACACACACACACACACACACACACACACACACACACACAGTCTCTGCTGATAGAATGAAAGCTCCTAGAAGAAAGTATCATTTTAGTATCCCCAGCACTTAGCAACAGTAACCAGTATATAGTAGGCACAAAATAAGTGCATACACTGCCAAATATTTGCCACCCTGGCTAGTCTGCTTAACTGTTGTTGTTTTGTTTTTTTTTTTTGTTCTGTTCTGTTTTTCCTGTTACAAGGGAGGATTCTGTTTGGAGGATGCTATGCATAAAAAGAGCTAAAGGCATGAATAAAAGCTAAAAACAAATAAACCAAGGCTCAAAGAACTTCCACTACTTGGCTACAGAACAAAGCAGGACCCAGGCCCATGTTCTCTCCCTCCAGCTCCATGGTGGTGATCTGGAGCCACACTAGCTCTTTGTAAAACGCATTTACATCCCCTATCTCACCTGACGCCCACAGCACCTCTGTAAGGATGGCAGTGCAGGTGATATTATGGCAATCTTACAGATGACCAAATGAGTTGCAAACATGTTATTAAGTGATTGGCCTGAGGCCACAAGGTTAGGAAGGAGAAGAACTAGAATGGAATCCCAGGTCTTCTGGCTCCAGGCCCAGCATTGGCTTATGAATAGATGAAGAAGATGTTCAGATGCTAACACCCCCCACAATCCTCTGACTGGTAGCATAAAGTCTATAGTTAAAATGTAAATACCTATGGAGAAATAAGTGTCTTGTTTTATTGGATATTTAGAATAACATAAATGGCTTTATTAGATTATTTGATAAAAGTAAGTTTAGGAAGTTTAGGCGAGTAGAGACACCTAGGCTGGAAGATTAAGAGGGACCTTGTGGGGAGAGGGGAGGGAAGAACTGAGAATAGGAAGCAACAGACAACATCCCCCCACTTAGGCCTGTACCCCTAAAATTTTCTAGGACTAGCCTTGTTATGTGTCTTGTACTCTAACACTATTTCTTCTCTGAAATTGAACTATACATTGTACACGTAGTTACACATTAACCTACCAGATGGTCGGTTGAAGGTGACAAGAGGTGGTTGTTGTTGCTGGATGCTAGGCAGTGTCCTCTTCCCCTGCACAGCTAGCTGCAAGGTTTCGGGTAGTGGCTGGCCTCTGGCCAACATTTTGTAAGCTAAAATTTGAGCTCGGAGCTGATGCAGCTGGACAGGGCTGAAAGGTGAAGGCCCTCGGTTGGGTTGGCTCATAGCCTGAGGATCTCCTGGTATCATGGGTCCTGGCTGGCTAGGTGGCATCTGGGGTGGAGTTGGACCCCCTCCAGACATTGGGCTGGAGACATGTTCTGGGGCTCCCAGTGGAGACGGGTGTGGAGACATATAACCTGAAATAAAGCACAGAAGGTGTTAGAGACTTACTACCTCACATATTCAGGTTCATACCTGGAAGGTTTATACAGTTAGCAACTATACTAATATATTCATTCTTATTAAGAGAAAAATGCTTGAGGAAAATGATTGCATATACATCCTTTTGCTTTGGCCACACAAATCTCTAAGTAAAAAACAATATGAACACAATTTCCAAAATCTGGGAAGTCTAACCCATACAGACCAGGATGAAAAGTATCTACCCTACTGTCCAGAGTTATACAAGACCAAAGAAAAAGAACAGAATTGTTGAAAGCAATCAGAAAGGTGGCAAATTTAAACACTCAATAGAATGTCTGATAACATTTCTGATTAGTCACAGTAAAAGTTGTTTTAAAACATAATACCGAATATATATATAATAGAAATTTCTTTGCCCTATGTAGAAGTATAGCCACCCAATAATCTTGTCCAATGGCAATATTATTATAATGGTTTTTTAATCATTTCCATATGACAAGAATTTATTAAATGCCTTTAGTTTGCCTAGCACTACGCCCACTTTGAGTCAAAATACCCATGCACCTAATCCTGAAAGTAAGTGTATAAGAACAATGAACTGACATATCTAGGAGACATATGAACACTGGAGACTTCAGTGAGACAACATACAGTTACCCCTTCCATATAGTAACTTTTCGTGTCATGGTTTCAATATATCACCGGTTGGCATAAGAAATTAAATGGGAATTTTGGGAGGAGTTTTGTGGAAGCCACAGATGACACTCAAAGGCCAGCAGATGACACAGAGCCAATGGCAAAATACTTAACTCAAACTTTACAATAAGGTACTGTAAATACCCCATAAGAGAAAAGGAAAAAATTCAGACTTCTCTGGTACAAAGAGAGGGCCAAAAATCTTTACATGGATTTTCCAGATCATGGGGGCACTTCACCCCATCCTTAGGACGTGGAAGGGTAAGTGTACATCCAATTATTTATACCAGAATTATCACTTAGAAAGGGAACTAGAAATAATATGGTCCTCAAAGATTTCTGCTTAGCATTTAAGTAAATTAAAATTTGGAAACATTAAAGCTAAATTCTACAATGGAGATAAATTAGTTACAAAGTCATTTTCATTTCCAAAATTCATACTTCATCCATCTCTTCCTCTCCTCCCACATTGCCACCTCCTCATCTCTCCCTACTGCAAGAGATCAAATACTGAGATCTTATTTTATCTCCCTGCCTCCAGTTTCTCCTTTCCCCAATCTATCCTACATGAAGTTACTGAAATAATATCCCTAATGAACAGGTCTGACCACGTCTTTCCTTTGTCTAAAACTTTTCAGTAGATCCATGTTGTCAATAGGATAAAATAAAATCTTCTTAATCTGTCATTTGAGGTCTTCTATAATAAAAATTTTCATTATTATAATTATATAGGACCCACTATGTGCCAGACACTATCTAAGCACTTCACAAACATTATCTCATTTGATCATCACAATAACCCTGGGAGGCAAGTGTTTTATTATCCCCATTTGACAGTTGAGGAAAGAGAGATAAACAATGTATTGTCCAAGATCTTAAGTGTCTGAGGCCAAATTTGAAACCAGTCTTCCTCTCTCCAGGCCCTGAGCTCTTTCCATCGGACCACCTGCAATCTGGCTACCATGCAATCTGGCTACAACCAACCTTTCTAGCCTTAAAATACACTACTCCCCTTTATATACTCTCTTTCTAACCAAAGAGGACCACTAACTTTTCCCCATACTCAAAATGCCATACCTCCTTCAACCTTTATGCATTTATACAGATTATCCCCTGATGCAGAGAAAACTCTGCCTCTTCATCTATGGGTTGTATCTCCCAATTGGAATATAAGCTCCTTGAGGAAAGGAACTGTCTTTTTTTTCCTACCTCAATGCATGGCACACAGTAAGCATTTACTAAATATTTTTTCATCCATTCAATCAATCTCTATTTCTCGGAATTTTATGCTTCCTTCAAATTTCAGCTCAAGTGTTACCTCTCCTGAAAGTCTTCCCTGATCTCTCCAGTTGTTACTTATTTCTACCTCCTCTAATTTTCCCAGAGCATTTTGCTAGTCTCTCCCCAGGCCCCTTCACTTCCTTTACAATATTTTACTTATATAATTTACATGATGCATCCTCCTACTAGAATGTGAGTTCCTTCAGGTCACTTTTGTTCTTGTTTCTCTAGTTCCCAGTACAATGCATTGCATGACATGTGCTAAATAAATGTTTGCTGAATTTCTAAGGGAATAGAAAAAAGCAATGAAAGTAAACATGATTATGGGGTTCAGCAATATCATGGAAGGAACTTAAATTAAAATCTCCCCAAAATCATATTTCCAAAATAACCAGGTACTAGAAGTCCCATGACTTTGTAATTTTTCACACCAAAAAAAGACTATGGAACATCGACAATATACTAAAGGACATATTCTCCTTATATTTCAACTTATAGAACCCATCTTTGTAAATTTCGCTTAAGTAACCCATATCTTTGCCCAACTATCACCATACTTCTTAATGATAATTCAGAGATACTATGAAGAGGCTTCACTTGATCTTACCTCTATGATCTCAACTCTTAAAATGGGGAAATTGTACCAGTGTCATTTCAATTTTCATATCTGACATGATAATGCTGAAAATGGGAAGGGTCATATGCTTCACATTTCTTTCATTTCCCAAGATAGAACAATATTTTGATGTCTCAATTTTTGCCTTGGTATCCCTGAGGTCTTCCATACAGCAAATGCTTAATGAATTTTTGTTGAATGAATGAATTTTATAAGCTTTGATATGAATCCCAGAATACCTAATACTGATATTGATAACTTTAATGCTTTAAAGTATTAATAAAGTTATCAATAACTTTAACTAAAGAGCTAATGCAAGCATTAAATAAGCAATAATCCTGCCTATAGGAAATATAAAATTACATTATATATTACAATAATTCTTTTCAATATGACCCAGAGACAATGTTGTTTTCTCCACTTGTTTCTATTAATGCAGCCAAAGGAACAAAAAACAACTAGGAAGATTTGATATTAAGAACTGTAAGTACAAAACGCTCAAGTTTTGAAGAGTAAACTGGTTGCTTGAGATATGAATGCAACAAAAATTCAAACTCTCCTCGGATTTGGTAGGAAGAAAGAATTGGAGAGAAGAAAAACCAATTTGGGATATCTCCACTAAGTTAATGGCAGATTTTTGTAAAATCATTGCTGCAGTATGACATTAAAAATGTGACAGTATGTCTCAGCTATGGAGAGATATTCTTTCTACATGACTAGCATCCAGTAAATTTAAAGAAAAGCAGGATCTAAATGATGAAACTGCATAACTTATTTTGGTAATTATCTTTAGTTGAAAATACGGAGTGGATGAATTGCCTGTCTCTGAAAGTAGATATATATTTATCAATAGGATGACAAAGTAGTTGCAGATTCTGCTTTTCAAAATCATTTTGGATTTGCTTATTCAAAAGTAAAGAGGAAAAAGAAGCTGATTTCCTTCTCCAATCTTCAAGGCCTATCATTTTCCCAGTCTCACCCTCACCAAGAGAACAACAAGAAATTTTCTCTTTCTAATAATCTTGAGAAAGTAACTACAGCAGTGTTTAAATGAATTTTCTCTTCAGAAAGCCTTAAATATGACATACCTATCTCTAAAGATTTTTTTCTTTTCAATGTACTAGCAATAATGAATATAGCCTTTCTTTGAGACCACAAAGTACAAAATTCCTTAACTTATTGAAGGAAAATCAATACTTGAATCAGTTGCTAAGCCCTAAAAGTTGGCATTCTTCAAATCACACCACATTTAGTTATTCCTAGGAGTACATATGGTTTTGCTTTGGGTCCAGCCCTGTGATTTTGGAGATTTCTAATGTATAAACTCCATCAGTATAAATGGGCAACCCATCTCTAACTAAAAGTCTTGGAGAATTTCCTGGGGCATTTTCCTTAGACAAGGTAAATGACTTTGCCATGAACATACATCTATTATGTGTCAGAGAAGACTTTGCTATAAATACTAAGACAGACAGGCAGAGACAAAGATTGTGCCAGAGCCGGAGAGAAACAGAGAACCAGGACCAGAGATAAAGAGACAAAGACATAGAAAAAAACAAAAGACAAAAACTCTGTCTCTAAACAGAGACAGAAAGCCAGAGACAGAGAAAGAGACATAGAAAAACAGTGACCCAGAGAGAAAGAAAAAAAAATGACTCATCTCCTTTCAACAATCCTCTGAGGTATGAATCAGGATTCAAACCCAGGTCTTCCTAACTTTTAAGTTCAGCATATATCCATTATTTTACACAAACCGTGACATTTATTAGCTATAAAATCCTAGACATTTAATGCTTATGTATATACACTGATTTTCTACAATCTAATTGGAAAAAATATATTTTTAATATTTTTGTTTCATTAACAATATCTGTTTAAAACCAATTTTAAAATGCTAAATAGCACACCACTTTAAACAATTACTGTTCCCCACAATTATGTACCTTATAAGTCTTCAATAAAGATACCAGATAATCCAAATCCAGTTTATCACAGTTCTCAAGACATAGTAGGCACTTAGTAAATGCTTGTTAATTGACTTAATGATACAAATTCCATTTTATCCAGTCTCTAACATTTCAAATTGACAAGAATTTACTATAGTTAAATATCTCTAGCTTTTTAGTCAATCAATATTAACTTATACTCTGTGGGTAAATATTTATTTAGAAAGCAGAGTTGGATACTTAGACTGTAAGGAGAGAGAGAGAGTGAGAGAGACAGAGACACACACACACACAGAGAGAGAGAGAGAGAGAGAGAGAGAGAGAGAGAGAGAGAGAGAGATACATTTAACACCTTTAACCTGTAACCCTCCAAGCATTTTATGAAAATAAAGTGCTATATTTATCCTGTGACTTTATGTGGCCATTGATGTGAAAATGGTATTTTAGAAGTATACTGAATATATCATAATAGTCTACCCAATACTGGAAAAAAAAAGTGAAACTTCTTCAGGGTAGGGTTTTTTTTTGATTGGTTGTTTTATTTTGACAAAATCTATGTTCAAAATTCTGTCACAGCTAGGATATATTATGAACATTACAAGTACTTCAGCTTTTGACCTGAGTACTGGTAAAGACTTGTCCCAGAACTACTGGAGAAAGCATTCCCCAGATTCTATTCCCCACACCTCTCTACTACAAATACATCAAATTTTTAAAGGGATTTTTCTTCTAATTTCATGATGTTGCTCTGTTGACAATGACACTTTGTCAGTAAGCTTCAAATTATAGAATCTTTTTAAATGATAACAAACTACTTTCCTATTTAAATTTCAAAGGAATAAAAATTATGAGCCAAAAATCTTCCCTGAGACATATATATATACACATACATATATATGTGTATGTGTCTGTGTGGGGGATGTGTTATGAATATGAAAACTTTTTAACTGAAAGATAGTCAATCAAAATGGAATACATACAAAACATGAAGACAGGCCTTTATATGATAAATGCGTGGCAAGGTGGCACAGTGGTTAGACCTCTGAGCCTGAAGTCAGGAAGACCTCGGTTCAAATCCATCCTCAAGATACTTTACTAGCTGTGAAACTGTAGGCAATTCACTTAGCCTCTGTTTGTCTCCATTTCTTCAACTGTAGAATGGGGTTAGTGAAGGTAAAATGAGACAATATGCATAAAGCGCTTACCACAGACCAAAGCACATAGCAGCCACTATGTAAATGCTAGCTATTTTATTATTAATGTTTTTTATTCCATGAATACTTAGGTCATAGTGAAAAGCAGGATAAATAAAGGTCGTTACTGGGCTAAAATAAGGAAGGGGGTACAATACTTGAATTCTGCAATCCAGGAGTTATTTTCCCAGGTGACTACTTAGGAAAACAGTCACACACGTTAAAATAAGCATGGCTTTTCTCTCTCACAGCAGGTTCACAATTTGAATAAGAGTTGCTACTGGCCTGTTTCCCCTCCACCTTTGGACTCTGACATTCAGACAGTAATATTCATCCAGAAAATGCATCTATTGATGTTAAAAATAAAATCCTATTTAAAAAAGAGGTAAAAATACTGGCTTTCATTTGACACATTTTTCCAGTGATGATATAAACAACCTAATTGTTAAGCTTGCAAGACTTAAAAAAAAAAAAAAACAATTCAGCTGGAATAAACCTTGGCTATGTTGATCCATCGGACTCTGAGGTGGGCCCATTCCAGGATGTGGTGGTCGCATGCCGGTGCCCTTCATGGAGCCACAATGTAGGTCTTCAACAATTCCTTTGTCATGCATACCATCAATGGACTGAAACATTTAAAAAAACCATAAATTAGATACTTCTTTAAAATACAGAATTTAAATGTATATGAAGGCTTAGGAATCTTGTCTATCAGTGCCATACAATCAATCATTCATTACTCACATATCTTTAATTTGTTTTTTAATCTATACCTCACAGATGGAAAAATTAAGACAGACACCTGCCTTCAAGTCAGAGGTCAAAACTCTAGGCCAAACAGTTGACTTTTTAAGTCAATGTCCTCAAATAAAACTTAGGGCCTGCTCAAAGTATTGACAAATACAACGTTAAGAAGTTTCCCCATACCCTTTCGAGTAAGTTTTGAAATCTGTTGTTTTGAAGTTAAAGTCTGGAGTAAATCTGAAGAAGGAATAACTCGAATGCCTTGACTATTTTTGGCTTTTTTTTGTCTAGCGAAGAAGGGAAGGAATTCTGGAAAGTTTTAACTTGAAACCAGAAGATTCCATGGCAGTTGGGAAGAGGGAAACAGACAGAGTAAGGATGGGGGCAGGGGAGGGAACACTAGAGGAGGAAGAGGTTGAAACAGACCCTATCTTGAAGGAAAACTTGAAAGCATGTCATCAATTTATGGGCCAGGAGGGAAGAATGAGATGTGTACTGTAATCCTAGAATGACTAACGAGATTAAAGAAAGGATAGGGAAAAAATATGAAATATGGAGGACCAAAGCAGGTAACTAAGTACTAATTCACTGTAGGAACCCAATAATAGTCAATGAATCAAGAGGAATAAAATCTGGTCAAGAAATAGGCAGTTCTATATATATATGGAAAGGAAACATCCAATCTTCTCAGATAAAAATTCAAAAGTATTTAAGAGAAATACTTTTACCGAAGAATTTAAAAGAAATCAAAAACAAGTAAGTATGAGCATGTACAGATTAGGAGAAATAAAATCTTCAATCTCAAGGAATCTCTATCTAGAAGCATCAACTGAAAAGAAGGGAAGAATATAGAACAACAGGGCGTATAGATATATGCATACAACATATGCATATTACTATTCTTTTTTATTTATAATAATAGAAGAGGGAAAAAAGCAGACTCTGGAGAGGGAAGAGAGGCAGTTTCCAAGAGTAAAGGGAGAGAAGCTTCCTGAGAAAATAATCTTAAGTCCCTGAATCTTGTCAGCAGATTTAGGGGCCCACCTTTCTACTAGAGCAGTTACCAAAAAGAAAAAAAAAGCCACAATTATCTAGTATGAAAAAAATATCATGAAAGCAGAAAAGTTAGGTTAGTAAAAATTTTTTTAAAAAGTGGAACTTAGAAAACTAAGCACCTGTAAGTTTCACAAGCACCTATAAGAAGTAAAGCTTAGAATGAGGTGTAGAGGACACATAAGAAGAGAGTTCTGGGTAAAGAAAATTAGCAAGAGGGTAAAGAAACAAAGTTTACTATTAAAAAAAAATACTGCACAATGGAAAAACTTTAACTGTTGGCAAACCTTCATTTATGTAACTAATATGTGCAAATAATGGCATGGCATAACTAGGAGAGGAAGACAGAATTGTCCACATGTTCACAGGCAACCTCTTGGAACAGTGAGTTCTCCATTAGTAGAGATGTTCAAATAGAGAATTTAATGAACACTTCTCAGAACTATTATAAAGTGAGTCCCCGCTTGAAAGCCCCTCCAAACTCTATGAATCTGATATATAAAGAACATTTTTAAATGCTCACCTAAAGTTGGAAAAAAATATTCTGCATTATTAAGTGTGTGAAAGCAAGTATTATCATAACTAATGCACTTCCCCAAAATGATTATTTAACTTAAAGACAAGGAATAGCATGCTCATTTCTGCAGACTAAGAACTTACGTTGGGTCAATTATCCTAAAGCATAAAAAGCAAGGATAAATATTCAGAATATTTTCTCTGATCTCTTTAGGTCCTTTATAGACCATACAAATATCCACTGGAGGAAATGGGGATAGGCTGAAGAAGCAAAACCTTAGAGTAGATATGACAGTTGTCTTCTAGGATTTGAAGAAGTTATCATGGGGAAGACCAATCAGATTTATTCTTTCTGACCCTAAAATGCAGAATTATGCTTGATTTCTAAGAAGAAAACTTCCTAAAATTAGAGCTATCCAAAAATGCCTGAGGAGGTAGTGGATTCCCCCACATTGGAGGTCTTCAAGTAGAGGCTGGATGACCTGTTGTCAGGAATGTAGAAGGAATTCTTGCTCAGGTAGAGATTGGACCAGACGGCCTCTGGGGTCCTTTCCAGCTCTTAGATGCTGTGATTCTGTGAAAATAATATACGGAACTTTGCTTTTTGGTTCCTAATTCCATTTTAAACTGGTCACAAATTCTACAAATAGTAGGGTTTGATCTTTTTCACATAGTGGCCTGGTGGAAAGGTAGTATCCTCTTATGGTTTACTCTATGCCAAAAGGTACCCAAACCATCCAATTATAATGTCCTCTAACAGTGATCTGTGACTTCAAGGCAGAAGTAATCACTTTTTCCTTATTTGAAGGTCTGAACATTAATGAAGATATGTGAAGATTCTATCAACATTTTTTGTTTGTTTGTTTATTGCTCATTTTCAGAGAAAACTGTAATAAAGGATGCCATTTGCTTTCCCAAAAGCCAGTT
Source organism: Trichosurus vulpecula (assembly GCF_011100635.1). NCBI lineage: Eukaryota > Metazoa > Chordata > Mammalia > Diprotodontia > Phalangeridae > Trichosurus > Trichosurus vulpecula. The sequence goes on along the minus strand of NC_050581.1, from coordinate 39,802,353 downwards.
GTCTCTCTGTCGATTCTACAGAGAACTCATGATGCTAAATTTGTACCAGTACAATCATCCCCAGAGCAACAATCCAAGGTCATGAGTGTAAGATCAAGCAGAAGAACCTAAGCCAGGGGTGGGGAACCTGTAGCCCTGAGGACACATGTGGCCCTCTAGGTCCTGAAGTTCAGCCCTCTGATGGAACTTGAGACCAGTCTGTTTGGATTCGGTCAAGAGCCGAACTTGAGACCTTAGAGGGCCACATGTGGCCTTGAGGCCACAGGTTCCCTACCCCTGAGTAAGCTATGTAAAAAACAAGAGTTCTTATTCAAAATTGAAATAAAAATATCTCATAATTAGTCCCAAAATGTATTTTTAAAAAATTTCTCCTTGGGGAAAAAGAGAAGTATTATTTCATTCTAGTAATAATCCTTCCAATTGAAAGACAGATTTCACTCCACTAAAAAAACCCTTAGTAACTTTTCTTTAAAATATTTGTGTATATGTGTGTTTATTTTATACACACATACATATACATATATATGTATATATATATACATATATATATATATACATGGTGGTTAGGGAAATACTTACACTATAATGTTTCTTTAAATTTTCTATCAGATGATCAAAATTCTATTCAAGTAAATTTTGGAATAATCAAAAATTCACTGAAAAAAATTCACTACTCCACAAAAACATCTTATGTCAAAATTCTATTTACAATTCAGAAAAGAATTTTGATAATCAGATTGTAAACTCAACCTAATAGTTTGTAAAAGTCAAGTTCTGACATTTCTGTCATACTATCAATAATAAAGGTGACTAAGAATTTAGGTGCTCTTTTGATGATGCATTAGACAGAAATGACTATAACCTGATACTCAGAAGTGTTGACAGTAGAAAAAACTTTATTTTTTATCAGAAAACTAAGCAGCTATGACTCATAAGTCAGAATGAATGAGAATATAAACTCTTACCTTGTGCATTTGGTGCATTCCTTCCTGTGGGAAATCAGTGGGCCCCATTGTTGGCATTGAATGTGGAACACTGGGTGGTCCAGGACTTGGTCCCATCATGCTGTGCACTGAACCTGGGGATGGCCCTGGTCCTGGGCTGGGTCCAAGAATTGGTCCAGGGGAGGGTCCTGGCCCTGGTGAAGGCCCAGGGTGGGGCATTGCACCAGGATCTGTTGGCGTGGACATCTATTCTTTCTCTTCTAGTCAACTGAGCAGCACTAATTTGGACAAAGAGAAAAAAAACAAATTTAACACATGAAATTAGGATCCATGGAGTAGTAGTAATAAGTGCTAGTAGTAGTAAGTAGTAGTAAGGACTAGATTTGATAATGCTGAAGTGGTCTTGTTGTCCTTTTAATGAACATTTCACAGAACTGACCTATCTGTGCTAGACAGTTCAAAAAGTAGTATCTTCATCATCTGAGTTACTCTTTTATAATGACTACTGGTAGAAAAAAAATTCTAAATTATTTCTAGAAAATTATGAATCATCTAGGATATAGAAAATACTCCCTGTGGGAGAAAAAAATCAAATTTAACACTTCAGCAGAAAACTAAAGAGATGATAAATTGTTATTGTTTATTAGTGTAGTCCTCAGAAGTTTCTACTTTACTCATCAGCCTTTGGTCATAAGAGCCATTTGTTTAAAAAAAAAATTACAAAGGCAATTCCCTTCCCCCTTTAGTCTTTGGGCATATTTACAAGAGTCATTAAAACTAAGCAGGGCCTAGCCATTACAACTTATGACCATAAACAGACAATATCAAACCAAAATCAATTTTCACAAGCGTATGGTAATTTTAAATTTTTATTAAAAGTTCCAGGATGGAACTTCTCCAGAAAGGAAATGAGGGAAGGGGGAAGATTAGTCCAATATTATAGCTAGAGTTACAAATATAGAAATACCAGCCTAATCACAGGTATCCACATTTGCCCTTTGCCAGATCTGAGGAAGAATAAAAGGGTAGCTGAGAAGTGTTTATGTGGATGACAAATGACTGAAGGGCTCATTCATTGTTTTTTGTTTGCTTGGTTGGAGGGGTGTAGGGGGTTGGGGCGTTCAGTTAAAAGAAGGGAACAGCCTCACAACCATTCACTAGTCTTGGGCCCTACATATGATGATAGGCCTTTGCCATCAGTGTCAACCACCAGCTACCACGTTCCTGCTCTGATACAATGCAGTAGGAGCAGAATCCTCAGGCCCATGTTGCGAGGCTGCCTTAGGCCAGTGAATGCTTTTTGTCAGTTTAGTAAATAAACTGTCTTGGATGTAGTCCAAGTTGGACTTGCCTTATACTGAGTTGACTCTATATATAGACATCATAATAACATCTTGGAGACACGCACTAGGACACACTGGGCCTATTCTCCACAGATTTATCACAAAATACCACTTTAAAGAAGGCCAAAAGGAACATCCTAGATTATATAATCCACTCAGTATCCATACCTATTTACTGACAAACCCAGGAGTAGATTCCTAAATTGCTGTCTTCTAGGACAGTGTTTCTTCCACTAATCACAATGGAGTAAAGGAGAAGCAAGAAGTACAAGCTGCCTTCTCTGGGACACTGCTTTGTTTCCCACTAAAACATGGACGACATTTTGAGGGTGACATATTTGATTGGAGGTATTTTGACTTTTGAAAATAAAAACCAGAACGTATCTGAAATACGTCAATATAATGCATTCTTAGCAGAAGTGTTGTTTTGTTTTGTTTTAAATAGAGAAATGAATGTAGGGCACTTGACAAATAAACTGGATGGGAAAAGTGATATCAAAAGCCAAAAAGGTTGGAAGGAAGGAGTAATAAAAGACTGCTCTGGAATGAATAAAAGTGGGAAATCACCAGAAGGGGTTTTGTTGCTAGAAAATGGGACTGATAAAACAAGTGAAGTGGTTTCTAAAACAACAGGAGAGCCTAGAGAGTGAATTATAGCTCTGAAATCACTAGAGAGCCAACTCTTACTATTTATTCTATGTGATTAACAAAACAAACGGAAGTAACTTCTTTTGTAACCCTCCCCCCACCCCTCCTCTCTCTCTCTCTCTCTCTCTCTCTCTCTCTCTCTCTCTCTCTCTCTCTCTTTCACACACACACACACACACACACACACAAATACACTTTTCCAGTCAGCATTTTTAATTTAGAAGGCTGATGTCAATGGAGTGGTATTATAAGTTATACTGTTCTTTCATGGATATCAGTAAACTAATATGCCCTTTACTTTTAAGTGAATGAAAGGAAACTTTATTTCCTGTGATAGTTTACCTAGAAATCTGTTTCAGTAGATGTTACTAGTATGATCTAATGAGTTTGAAAAATAAAGCTACAAGAACTTGTTTCATAATCCCAATATTTCTACTTTTTATAGGCGCTTTTAAAAAAAATTACTATTTCCCCCCATAATACTTTATGCGAATTGCAACACTTCCATTTTGGAGTCTTTAAGGATTTGATAAATGTTAATACTCATGATGATTTTTATGGGACCAACTACTAAAAACTTAACAGGAAAACTTCTTAGAAGGCAAATCAAGAATAATGAACATATGAATGGATCCTAAAGATTGAAACATATCATGCAGGATGATTTTTTTAAGGCAGAAAGATAGCTACTAAAATCAAATTAGTCAGAGAGAGAGAGACACAGAGAGAGAGGGAGAGGGGGAGGGAGAGAGAGACAGAGACAGAGACAGAGAGAGAGGAGGGGGGGAGAGGGAGAGAGACAGAGAGAGAAAGAGATATCAAGGTCTTTCTCAGAGCATTTGGACATTTTAAAAACTTCGATTAACCCTCAGACCATCTCCCAGAAGACCAGTTTCCTGAGTGACAGAGCACGACTCTATTCCATCACTGGCATAGTAAAAAAAGAAGCATTGGATTTGAAGACGAAAGACTTGAGCTAGAATTCCAGTTATGTCACTTAACTAGTTATGTGAATCTGGACAAGTTGCTTGCCTCCTCTCCCTACTTCTGCAAATGTAAATCTATAAAATGTAGATCTGTATAAAATGTCTTTCTTGATTTAATGTGACTCTTGACAAGGCCATTCTACTTTAATTACTTTTCAACCACTTTTAAAGACGAAAATGAGAGAAATAAATGATTAACCACACTCTAGACAGATAAACTCAAGTATAGGTTAAAAGGGCGTCAAAGACTGGAACCTAGCACCAGTTCACTCCTCTAAGCAATGACTCAATTCCCTTACACAGCTTTTCAGTTATCTTTGAGACAATGTAGTTGCAGAACTAGATGATTCAGAAGATGTTAATCAATACAGAGCTTATTCACTCTCTTCGATAAAAACACCCTTCTTTTTCTCCCTAGTTCATTTTGTTTTCTACACAGTTTATTAGTAATTCATCCAATAAGTGACATCTCAAAATCTGCCTCTCTTTTTCTATGTCTTTGTCTCTTTCTCACACACAAACACACATGTACAATATTAGTCTTATTCTTGCAGCAAAGGAGAATAGAGGATAAGGAGTATACGGAACAAAATAAAGATTTGGCATACCTATCAGAACTATTTTTTGTATTTGCTTCTGTTGAACTTAAATCGGTACTGCTCAAGCTATATCTTTGTATAAAAGACTTAACTTATTCACTGGACATTAGACTTGTCCCATTCCACATTATGATATATTTAGTACATAAAAGTAAAGTTTTCAAATGATTTTATTAATTTTCTATAAACACAAATACTCATCTTTTCCTAACTTGTATCTGTTCTCATTGTAGAAAAGTTTATAAACTTTTTAAAAACACAACATACCTTAAAATTTTTTGAATTAAAAATGTTATTAATTATTAATTTTTTTCATCTATACCTGAATGAGAGGTGATAATATGACTTCTCTGATGGTGAGCTAATCCAAACAAAAGGAAACAACAAACCACCTGAAGGGCTAACTGGGGCAGCTAGATGGTACAGTGGATAGAGTGCCAAGCCTGGAGTCAGGAAGGCTCATTTTCTTTCCTGAGTTCAAATCTGGCCTCAGACACTTACTAACTGGATGACCCTGGTCACGTCACTTAACCCTGCTGGACTCAGTTTCTTCATCTGAAAAATGAACTGGAGAAGGAAATGGCAAACCCCTCCAGCATCTCTGCCAAGAAAACCCCAAATGGGGTCATGAAGAGTCAGACACAACTGAACAACAACAAAGGGGCTAATTAGTTCCCCACATATAGCACTACCTCAAAATGAACCTTGCCAGAAAACAAGATTTATCTTCCTCGAGATGCCTGCAATGCAATTCAGGCTTTGCCAACATAAGGATCTCTTGAGAACCAACCAAGTATCCAGAAAAATAAAAAAGGCAGCTTGAAATGAGGCATTTAAAAGAGTACCCTGAATGCTAGAAAAGGAAGCACTCAAGGCACACTTTAGTAGAGTGTCCCTCTATCACAAGACTCAAGCCCCCTCTGTGGATCTTGGGGAATACTAAGTTATCAAGTTATATGAGCATCCTAACACTACTAAAACCGGATTAGTCCATTTGTAGTAATTTGTAATTTATAGAAAGTACAATAAATGGCTCCACAGAAGAGCATCCTCAGATGTAATATCTCACGTATTAATTACCTGAATTCAAACTTGCCCTTTAGAAATGATGTTAAAGTTTCTTCCTGGGACATACTCTTTTAAAACTTACTTTGACCACTTGAAAAAATTGAGTGACACCAGTTATATCTCTACGTAGTAAGAAGCTTACAAGTATACATTAAACCTATGTAAGTGATTTCAGAAAATAAAACTTTTCCCCCAATGGGATCTTAATTGCTGAAGTTGTAAAAATCTATTACTCTATGCAAAATGAACTTATGAGATAGGAAGGACATGTACTATTTCTATGTCTTCCACTGATAACTAAAAATCAAGGCCTTTAAGCTAACTTCTATTAACCAATAAATCTTATCAATGTTAATGGAGCAAGTCCTGATTACCTTTATACTTAGACTACTACTCTGGCCTCCAAAGCAGTATTTCTGCCCCCAAGAACTCTTCCCCTAGCCATTCATGTCCCATACAACTCCTGGGCACCCATCATGTAAAAGGCTTCTAGGGTAATGAAACCAAACACTGCCTTTCGTCACTGATGTCACTATATTGCTAGAAAGCCATCAATGGTATTTGGAACTTTTTGAGGTTTTAAGAATGAATGTTAAAAATTGTTTTTGTATGTAACTGCAGAAAAATAAAATACTAAATAAGAAAAGAAAAGAAAAAGAAAACCATTGACAGAGACCCAGTCTTGATCAGGTAAATGACAAACTTCTCAGCCCATCATTTCCGCATTGAAGTCTTTCTCTGGGTTCCTCATCATGGCACGGAAGTGATTCTGGATTCTCAATGGATATGCCAGTAGAATGCAAACCTTTCAGATTCTACCAAGCTCCTAAGACTGCAAATACAGACCTAGTATTAGCTATCAGCAGAATGAACCTACCTCAGTTCCAAGAGGTCCATCACCTCCAGATAGTTTAGGGGATGGGCCAAAGCAACTCATGATGAAGACCATTTGTAAAGGAATAGAAAGGTTCTTATCTGCATTAGTAGATGAAATCTTTATACCCGTGATCAAATATTTTTGAAGTGTAGAAATAAACCTAGTATCAAAGGTTACAATCTAACCTAATCCAACCTCACCTGCCCCCCATCAGTAACTAAAGCCTTTTGCTCCAATCAGACTGGTCTACTCTGCATATATCTTACTCAATCTTGCCTCCTCATCTTTTCTCTTGCTGATCACCCACTGTGTAATGTCATCTCCTGATCCACTCCTATCCATCAAGGTCCATTTCAAGGTCCACCTACTCCATAAACCTTTCCTAGACTCATGCTAGAACACAGTGAGCTCTCTAGCTTTCTATCCTTTGAATTACTTATTGCTTATACCATCCATTTGTCACTCAGTCAGCCAATAAACATTTGTTAAGTACCTACTATGTTCCAGGAACTGTACTGAGCTCTGGGGACACAAAGACAAAAGACAGCCCCAGCTCTCAAGGAGCTCATAACCCTTAAACATTTATTGCCTTGTCCTCTCTTTTCATGTATGCACGTATGTCTTTTCCTCTCAGACTGTCTGGTCTTTATGGAGAGGGTCTGTGACTTAAAAGTCTTAATCCCACAATGTCCAGCATAGCACTATATCCTCAAAATCGATTTTGTTGATTTGTTGATTAAGTGTTTCCTATGTGCCAGGCATAATGCTAGGCATAGAAACAATGAATGAAACAACCCCAATTAGCAAGGACCTTACATGAATACTGGCTGAGATAGCAATACTAAGGATATCTTGTAGGGTCTCATGAAGCTTCTCAGTAGTTTTTGAGGGGGGAGGTAAGGCAAAGCAATTGCCCAAGGTCTCACAGCTAGTAAGTATCAAGCATCTGAGGCAAGATTTGTACTCAGGTCTTCCTGACTCCAGGGCCAGTGCTCTAGATGCCCCAAGCTTCTCAGTTTTTAAGAATGATAAATAAAGTGCATTGTAAATATAATACAAATGGACACTACCCTACAAAGTCTTTATAGAACATAGTTTCGAATAGCAATTGATCATAGTCAGAATGGATCACATCTCCACATTGAGAATTTGTCACAAATAAGGGAAATATAATCTAGATGTAAACAGATGTGGAATTTCACTTAGAAATGCCCGACACATCACTGTCACAGTACAAACCAAAATACTAAGTCATTCTTCCTAGAAGTTAGAAGAAGAAAAAAAAGTTATTACCTTAAAAACAATAAATTAGTAAAACTCTGTTCTTGAATTAGAAGGTAACCTATTGTTAAAAAAAAAATCATAGTGACACTTTCATTTCTCTGAGCTTGGTTAGTTCCATTTGCCAATTTCCACAAGGACCAGACCATTTTCAAAAAGATCAGTTGTCATTATAACATGCTAGCATCTGTACTGATAGTTCACAGTGGTTGTTTCAATTTGAATCTAAATTGGATATTTTACACATATTTCAAAGAATATAATTAAAACTGCCCTCGTTTTACTCCCCCAATGTAAAGACATGAAAAAGATACAAAAGAAAATTAGGAGATACTTTGTCAGTATGAGGCAAAAAGGGGGCAAGGGGTAGGGAGTCCACCATAATAAACACATTTTTGGCAAATACATTAAAGTTAATGAAAAATTACAATCCACATTAAGCCTACATTGTATTACTAATGTATCATAAAATCTAAAAAGTTCAGTTACATCACTTATCTCAAAATCTTACTCAATAAGAATCATTTATCTTATGTGATATTTTGTCACAAATTCCAAATTACAGTATTAATTAAGAAACGTTTATATGCCAATCCAGCCAAGCTAGCACCCTTGCTCCCTCTTTTCTTCACTGCTACCCTGTTACTCTCAGTATTATCTGATTTCCTTGCTACTGGTTGACAAATGTCTTTATAGCTTCATCTTAAAAAAACTTTTATTGTTTAAAAGCTTTTCATAATGCACCTTGAGCTCTTTAGAGGAAAAGGCAATATATTAATATGGAAAATAAATAATAAACATATAGTAGAAGTAAAACAGCTATAAAGTTTTCAAATATCTACCTACATGGCTACATTTAACTTGATGGTAAGTATCTTAGGTGAATGCATTTGCTATTACTCTTCATTATCTAACAGAACCAACAACTCAGCTGCACTACTTGGGTAAATAAATGAACAAAAACTCTGTAAGGAAAAATACAAAAATACGATAGACCTTTCCAGATAGAGTACTAAATTAACTTACCACTAAGACTGCATTTGGAACACATTAGTGCTAAACTATACATACCATCTGTACTTTCCACTCAACTATATAAAGAGTACAGATTTTTAGTAAAGTACATGGCTTTACTAACTAACAAGAGATTAAATTTCTATGACAAACTTTTCTAAAGAAAAGTTGGTCAGTCCTTTTTTTAGTCAAAATCACTCCATTTACAAAACATAACCCGTATTTAATGGAAAAGGAGTAGAGAGATCAATTTAGTAATGAATTAGTGAAAAGAAAAGAGAGAAAACAGAAGAGGTCTACAAATAAAACACTTCCCCTGGGGGAAGAATCTTCAAACTCCAGGGAAGGAGGGAAAAACTGTTGAGAGAAAATATGACTTTCATGCATAGTAAAGCTTCTGAGACCATTCATTTTAAGCAACTAATTGCCCCTGACTCTTTCAAAAAATCATTTTTATCAGGCACACAGATTCGAAACTACTAGTGGTTAAATCAGGTCTCAACCTCCAGCAACTATCTCTCCCTGTAGTTGCTTGTGCTGGGAAGTAACTTTAACAGCATAGTTGTGATAATTCAACCATTTTCATGACAGCATGTCAAGATGTCATAAATAGTGATTTATTCTTTCTCCAGAATATCAATAAGCCACTTCCCTAGAAGGGTATAAGAAGGTAAGAACTCATACATGCAAATGTCTTCTAAAAGAACTGTAAGAACCTACACATACAAGACAATATCATTTCTATAGCTTGTTTTCTATTTTTATGGTCTTGTTCCAGTGGGCAAGGCCCCAGAAGTTAACATGTTGACATTATAATAGATTCAGAATGAAAATAATCTAATAGAAGAACATAAAATGTGAATGATAATATTATCTACAGTTTCCAATGTCAAATGTGAAGCCAATAAAAAGTTCTGAATCAATATCTACAAATTTGTTATTTTTTCCCTTCTATTCCCTTTCAGGAATATATTAATTACAATTCCTGAAATAACAATGTAAACTGCTCACTGGAGCAGATTTTTCTTGTCAATCTCAAGCCTCAGGTGTTGGTCAAAGTACTTTACAGACCAGACAAGAAATGCACACAAACCATTTTAGAAATGAACAAAAGGAGATCTAAGGCTGCTTTGAACACTCTGGTGGTGCATATTTTCTATGAAACACCACAGTGATGCTGGTCTTGAAGCTCAGACATAACTCATGAGAGAAATACAGCATTTAATGAAGCATTCAACGCTCACCTCTGCCAGCCCTTCCTGTGTTATATGATACACTTAACTCTGACTTTATTTTAAAATGTTCATTACCACTATGGTTCTGCCTGATGCCTCTGACAAGGTAGATGGGTTCTATGATCTAATAGGTCTTTTCATTCTCTCACAATTCTGATAGGTATTACTTGGACATAAAAACTGTCTTTAATCCCCTTTGAGTAGGGCACTTTTGAGTGACAAAGAAGCTAGAAGGAAGAAAGTCAGGGAGGAATAATAAAGCAATTAGGTTCCCAAAGGGAAAGTGTGCCTCAATTTGCATGACAATGCTCCAAGTCACACAACCAAAACTGCCACACCTCTTAACATATAACCTAGTAGACTAGAAGGTAGCTTAGAAATCTAACCCTGACACTCAGGTCACCAGACACCAGGGGTTAGTTGCCCCAAACAGCAGGGAAATATTTTTGAAAAGATAATCAGCAAATGTGGCAGGCGCGTAATAAAAGTTTGTTAAATTTGCTGAACTGAAATTGCATGGCTGTCAACAGTTTCAGATTAACGGCCATTGCCCAAGAAACTATTTACTCTTTCTGTTAGGACAGGGTAGCCCTTGCAACAACTGACGGGTTGATTCTCACAGGCAAACATCAAATCACGAATAGAAATCTTTTGAAATGGAAACCTTTAAGGATTTAACTCTGCAATTGGTAAATAAAGCTCCAAGGTCTAATTTAAGGTAGTCACTGCAGAAACAAATCTCTTTCCTTTATAGTTTTCGACTATTGCTTTTATTTTGCCCACTGGTTTTGTGCTTTAGAGTGCAAGCCAATAAGGTAACTTTGGGACATAAGATAAAGACCCAGGCCATTTAGCAAGAAGAAAGAAAAGAAAAACACTTCAAAACTCTGCTAAAAAAAAGTTCTATAAACAAAAGGAAGAAGAACGACACCCGCAAGAGTTTTGTATCCATTTGCTATTAAAGTTACATAACCTACGGTACCCACATTCTAAAAGGAAAAGAGCTCTACACAGCACTGCACTGTATCTCCTCCTCCTCCTCGTCCTCCTCCTCCTCGTCCTCCTCCACCCTGGTAGCTGCTCAGAAAAATCAAAACGCTTGGAAGACAAAGTGGGCAACTTTAAATATTTATTTTATTCCTAGAGTAAATCCTGCGAGAGTTCCAGGCGTATTTAGGCCCGAAGTTTGAATCTACAACAGCCCTGGGGCAAAGTAAAGCCATAAATGTACAAACGCCAGGAGGAGAGAATGACAAGCAGCCGCAGCAATCTCGTTGAGCAGAGCCATATTTTCTTCCCCCTTTCCTCTTGTTGGAAAGTTTTCCACCTAATCGATTCTACTAGAAGCAAGCCCATTTTCTTATCTTACTTTGCAGGGGGGGGGGGGGGGGGATGAATGGGGCGGGGAGAGGAGAAGAGAAAGAGGAGGCGGAGGAGGTGAAGAACAACCTCTCTCAACCTCAGAGACGTTTGGCGCAGGCAGGCAGGCGAACTGACCCGCGCACAGACGGACAGACAGACCCCTTACCTGGAGCGAGGAGCAGAGCACAAAGCGAAGCCGACGTGCCTGGGTGCTAGGCGGTGGTTATTATCCGAACCAGCCGGGCCGGCAGAGAGCATATTTCCAGAGAGCGCTAGGCCTGTCTCTCTCCAGCTTCTTCTTCCTCTTCCCTCGCTCTCATGTCATACAGATCAAACATGTCTGTGTGTGTATATGTGTGTATGTGCGTGTATGTTTCGCTGCTGTGACTTCCTGATTCTCCGAGGGTTTCACATACACACACACACACACACACACACACCCCAAAACCACCACCACCACCACCAAACCTCGCCTCTTCCTCTCCAGGCACAGGCTAGGGAGGGAGGAAGAGGAGGAGAAGGAGAAGGAGAGAGGAGGAGGGAGGCTGCTTTCCTCCTGCTGCTCCTGACTCGAGCGCGCGCGTACACACACACACACTCACACACACAACGCACGCGCGCATACACACACACGCACGCACACTCACACACACTTACGCCAACCTAGAGCAAACTAATACTAGCTGCAACCCGCCCCCCCCCCCCGGGGTCCTCCGCGGCTCTCTCCCTCCCCTCCACCTTAGTTATCTACCCTGCCAAACTTTTCTGCCTTAGACCTCTCCAAACTTCCCTCCCGGGGTCTGGATGCGGCAGACCCCCTCCCCCTCCAAAGCAACAGGGGCAAATTCCGTGCCGCCCCCCTCCCTGCCTTCTGATCACTAAAAACAAATGAAAACAGGAGGACCTCGGTCCATCTCATCTAGGTATTTGCACACTGGCTACAGCCAAGAAAAAGCTAGGGAAAAGACGCAAGAGGCAATTTCCCCGCATTTACCGGAAATAAACGAAGTCTTTGGGCCGGGAAGCGTTCAATGCACGGGGCAATCCATTTATCTTCCAAATGAAGCCAGACATACACAGATGCGTTGGATGCCAGGCACCGGGCATGCCCGAATGTCCGGCCCCGCTGTTCTGCACCCTGAAGGTGGCGGCGGCGACGGCCCGGGGAGTGGACAGGGCCAAGTCAGGGACAAGCTGGACAGGCTATTTGGGGAAGTGAATCGCGACACCTTTGCAGTTCGCGTGACTGTGTTTTGCAAGGCAACCAGAAGGAGGAGAGGAGCTCTGGGCGCTGGGGGGTGGGTGGAGGGAGGGGGGAGGAGGAGGGAAAGGGAGGGGGCAGAACCCAAACCAGATTCGATCAGAACCCAACAAAACTAAAAGACAAGGAACGAGAAGAGGCATCGGTGTTCAGGATACTCTGGACCCTCTCCTAACAGGCAGTAGATTTTCCCCCGCCCTCCAACTCTAAACCTTGCACTTGCGTGCCTGTGTGTATGTGTGTGTGTGTGTGTGTGTGTGTGTGAGAGAGAGAGAGAGAGAGAGAGAGAGAGAGAGAGAGAGAGAGAGAGAGAGAGAGAGTGTATGTGTGTAATGTTAGTGACAGTCAGACAGGGAGATTATCCGGATCATGGCCTCCTTGGCTCGGCTGGTTAACACAGCCGCTGCTGCTGCAGCAGCCACTCACTCTTAACAAGCTCCATTTCTGCCCTTCTCACTCACTTGATTTCCCCATCCCATCCGCACCCCGGCCGCTGACCCTGAAAGGGATAGCTAGCGGCACCCTCAGCTCCCACTGCCCTAGAAAAAGAAAGGGAGGGGGCAACCAGACCTCCTCCTTCTTCTCCTCGTCCTCCTCCTCCCTGTCCTCCTTCTTCTCCTTCTCCTCCTCCTCTCCTTCTCCCCACCTCCACCCGCCCAGCTGCTAAGCCCGGGCCGGACACACTCAACTTCAACATTCAACACTCGGTGGCAGCGGCGGCGGCAGCCAGGGCACCCAGGCTGTAGCTGCCGCCGCCCCATGCATGCCCCTTCCAGACACATGCACCAAACCAATTCCCCATTGCTCCTGCCAGGCAGGCACTGGGGTGGGCACTCATTGGTGCACAGAGAAGACAGGGGAAGAAGAGCACCGGTGCGATTCTCCTGCAACCCTCTGTTCGACCCTCCCTCCCTCCCCTGCCACCACCACCACCACCACCACCACTACCACGAGAAGCAGCAGCACCATACAAGTCCATGGGTCTGTCACCATTGGAGGAAAGGGGGGGAAAGGTAAAGGCTCTCGAGTCCAACGTACCGGCCAGGTTCCTGCCGCCGCCGTTAGCTGCTGCCGCCTCCGCAGCTTCCCACCTTCGCCGCCCCCGCCGCCGCCGCGGCGGAGCTGAGCCTCTGTTTCCCCGACTGTTGCTGCTTTCGATCTATTTCTGTCCCCGCCGCTGCCCGAGCTCTTGAAACAAGTCCCTGGGAGAAAGCAGCCAGGGGCTACCAGTGCTCTATGACAAGCTTTTGATTTTGCTCTCTCCTCCCCCTCCAACTGTTACTATGATGATTTCTTATTATGAACTGTCGCGTTTCCATCCTCCCTCCTTTCCCCTCCTCCTCCCCCTTCCCCTCCGAGATTTTTAATGGGAGGGGGGGAATGCAACCTTACCCATCTATGTGCGTTGTAGTGTGTGTGTGTGTGTGTGTGTGTGTGTGTGTGTGTGTGTGTGTGTTTTGCAACCTTGAGTTGGCTGCGCATCGGTGACTTGGTAGCCAGGTACAGGATTGTGTGTCTGGTTTTTGTTCTTGTCCCCATTAAGTAGTCATGATTACTGTTGTTATTAGAACCCAATTCTCTTGGAAACTTTCCCTCCTCCCCTCTTCTATAACCACCCAGGTGCTGTGTTGTCTGCTCCTTATTCACCTGAGACCGGTGAGGAATGTTGTTGTTTTGTTTGTTTGGCTGCTCCCTCGCTTCTTCGCTTGTTTTGGTCTCTGTGCATGTACAATCAATAATAATTATGATGATAATGAATAAATCCTGGTGAAGGCTGAGTGTGCACGGGAGGTGGTTGTGCGACAGCAGCTGCTGCAGGAGCAGGGGTGGTGGGGGGGGGATGGGGAGAAGGAGTTGTAAGTTATATTTACCTTGCTTGTGAAGAGTGTGCTGGATGGATCTTCTCCCTCTCTGAGTCACCCAGAGTACAGAAACAGAGCTAGAGAGAGGACTAGATTATGAATATGACTTCATTGATGACAGCCTTCCCCTCCTCTTCCTAAACTCGGGCCCCTCCTTCTTACTCCTCGCTAGGCCCACCCCCCTGACGCTAGAGGCTCCGGAAGCTGCTCTCCAGTTGGCTGGGCACGGCGAGAATTCCTGCCCACCCCTGCCGGGGTTGGTGGGTCTGCGCTGTCACTCGGCCCCCTTGGCTACTCCGGGAGTACCGGGAGGAGGGGGTGCTGGTGTGGAAGAATGTGCCTTGAGAGACAGGTCTACTGTATGCGCGTATGCATGTGTGCCTGTAAAGGCTCCAGCCTTCGCTCCCTGTTTGTACATGGAACCACAGAAACTGCGCAGGACAGACCAAGCCCGAGTTGGCTTGTGAATGTGCGTGGTTTACTGCTGGCTTTTTCAACGATTGATTGTTGGGGTGTTTTTCCCCCTTTCCCTGGCTTTAAATTTTCCCCCCAAGCGACGTGTTGTTTGGGGAAGGAAGGCGCTGGAGGCGTACAGAAAAGGGAGGGTAGTAGTAGTAATAGCTTGTAGTAGTTTGGGGGGTATGGGAAGAAATTACTGGAATTTAATTGTGCCAGCGATTGCCAGGTTGAGCCTGGAAAGGGGGAAGGGAGGGGGGGGGAGGAGACAGATTCGGAGTTGCACCAAAGGCTGGTTGTTACAAGGAGGGGATGGCCATTGTCAAGGCTGCAGAAACTTCCTCCCTCTCTCGCCCCCCACCCCCACCCCTTTCTGAACTATAATTATAAATCTGCCTTTTTCCCGGAAGGGAGGAGGGTACAAAGAACATTGCAATCAAACCTGACTCTCCTTCCATTGAGTTGCTCCCTTCCAAATGTCACTGATCCCTCAAAGCTGCAATCAGGCTATGAAGCTTATGGAGAAATAGGGACCCCTCCGTTTACCCTGGGAATCAGAGACTGCTGTCTTACCTTTCTTCACCTATACTCCGTATGTTTAAATTTTTTTTTTAAATACACACCAGTTCTGAGGTGTGTGTGGGGGGGGGCGGTGAGTTGGGATGGGGAAAATAAGGAGTTGAGCCCTTGAGTCTGGTTTTGGTGAAAGCAAGGGAGTAAATCTGGTAAACCTGCATTCACATTTATCTCCCCAACCGCCTTCCTACACTTAGAGGCAATTAAGATTTCAAACTAAATGCTCCTGGCACTTTAGAGAGAGAGAGAGAGAGAGAGGGAGAGAGAGAGAGAGAGAGAGAGAGAGAGAGAGAGAGAGAGAGAGAGAGAGAGAGAATGAGAGAGAGAGAGAGAGAGAGAGAGAGAGAGAGAGAGAGAATGAGAGAGAGAGAGAGACCTCAGCTTATACTGTTCCTTGAAATACAAGCACCCTAGGCCTACCAGGCCCTCAATATTTGCCGAGAAAAATATTTTTATGAACTGTGAAAGAACATGTTGGAAGATTTTAAGTCAGTGGTCTGTTACTTTAGCTTCAGATTAATGTAGGTATTTGCCTTTAAAAATTAAAACTGTTCCTATATGCTAGTGTTATGAAAAGTTTGATTTATCCCTTATTTTGCCATATAACGGCCTAAATTAGTCATTGAAAGTGCATTGTGACTATTTTATGCAGAGTTTTTCCCCCTAGAGTAAAATCCTATTTTAAGAGGCATTTTACTGTTGCAAAATTGACTCTATTTGAGCAACAGTGTCTGAAGTGTCGTTCTTGTAGGAGGTTTAAAACAACCAGCTGGAGAAGTTAAGGACCTGAAGCAATAGGAAGAACACAGGATGCTCCATATGGTCATTAAGTGACAGGTACTGTTTACGTTGCTGGTCCATTGCTGGCCAAATTAGAATCCATAATGGCATGATTATAATGCTAGGGATACAATGTTAATTGTCACTGACACTGTAGTTTCCCAAGGTCTTTTTCCTAGATCACCAACTTCAGCATCATTTACTGGCTATTCAAAATATAACAAAGGACAATATCAAAGAGAATCAATTAAAATATATAGTATGACCCCATGTGTCCAGTAAAATAACTGGTTTTTCTGCCCGAGGACATGCCAATATAACTATTAACCATAGAATCTACAGCAAGAGATACTGATCAAATTTAGGTACATAATAAAATACAATAAAAGGCATTTAACTGTCTAATAAATTACAACTAATAATAAAGCCAAATAATTTGGTTGCCCATAACTGGGTTTTAATTTAATGATGATTCTTGTTGTAATGGATAATATCTTAAGACAACATATTTTCCTATATTTTAGCATGAGAGACTACAGTTTATTCCTTTCTAGAAGAAACAGCCCTTGGACCTCTTTGCCCTCTCCATTATAGTTAAGGTCAGTTTCATGTAGAAACCAATCACTTTGGTAAAATGCCTCCAAAGAAGACTTTCCATTCTGTCTGGAATCTTTTCCCCTTTGGGGGGGAAGATGTCTGTATGGATATGTATGAGCCTATATGAGTATTCAATCACCCAATGTGATAAGAATTTATTAGGTGCTTACTATGTGCAAGGCACTTTGCTTGGTGCTGAGTGTTCAACAGCAAAAATGTAAAATCAAAACATGTATGTATACATATATCATACATATTTATGGATGTATACATGTATACGCCTATCAGTATATACATACGTACAAATACATGCATAAGTAAATATATACATAGGTGATATATACACAGATATGTGTATACACATATGTGTATACACACACACACATACACACACATGTATATATATATGAATCCAAATACCTTTCCAGACTTATTTTACTTTATTCTTCTTTATGCTTTATATTCTAGCCAAATGGGACTGATTGATATTCCCTGAACTCTGCTTTTCATTTCTCGCCTACGTGTCTTTTCTCAGGCCTAGAAGGTACTCTAGACATCTACGTGACTCAGTGGCACTGGGCCTGGAGTCTGCAAGACCTGAATTTTAATCTAGCCTCAGCTACTTGCTAGCTGTGTGACCTTGGGCAAATTATTTAATCTCTGTTTGCCTAGGAGGCAGCTAGGTGGCTCAGTGGATAGAGTGGTAGGCCTGGAGTCAGGAAGACTCATTTTTCTGAGTTCAATGGGACTCAGACAAGCCTCAGATACATACTAGCTGTGTGACCTTGGGCAAGTCACTTAATCTCCATTTGTCTTAATCCACTGGAGAAGGAAATGGCAAACTACTCTGGTATCTTTGCCAAGAAAACCCCAGGGACAGAATTGGTGTGCTGTAGTCCACAGGGTGGACATGACTGAAAAACAACAAGAGGTATTCTCTCATTTTAGTCTCTTAGAATCTTTTACTTCCTTCAAAGCTTTATTTAGGTGCCCCTTCTAACAGGAAGCCTCTTCTAATCTCTGTGCTTACTAGTGTGTTTTTATTTCTCAAATAAGCTGATGTTTCTTTAACTGTTTATATGCTGCATCCTGTGGTAGAATGTAAGGTACTTGAGGGAAAGGAGTACTTTAAGTTTAAATTTAAATTGTAAATTTTTGTCATTGAAACACACACGTACACATATATGTATGTATATGTATGCCCATAGGTACATATGTATAAATATGTGCATTTGTGTGTATATGTATGGTTTCTAATGTGTTATATATTTTCCTCAACTAATTTATAGGATTTTGTGTTCCTTTCTGCATAATGTTTCAAGAAACTATGGAAATTTCAAAAGCATAAATAAAAAACAATGTCAATATTACTTTTTTGACCTTGTATCCTTTTGTGTTTTCTAGGAAAACAGTAATCTCCTCCCTCTGATTTCTTTAAATAGGTCTTATGCAGGATTTTCACGTAAGTAGCATGCACTGTAACAAGCGGGAATTTCATACAATATTGTTTGCCTGTTGTGGCCTAAACTTCTGAGAAATCAAATTGCATCCCCATCCCCTTCAGATGTGGGGTAAATAACACGAGATTCATCTTTCAGGAAAAAGCAAAATTCAGCAATTGATGTGAAGAATGACTGTGAGGGTTACTTTTGTTTTGGAGAGAATCTCCCAAAAGCAGATATGATTAGAGCTTGAAAGGACTCCAGGTTGCTCAACAGGATGTTAAATTCACATGAAACTTTTCTTTCTGGCCTTTGATAAGTCATTATTTGGTCTCTGAAATAGCAGCTTTTCTCTTTCTACCTTGGAATCCACAGATAGAGGCCACCTTCTCGTGTCTTCATTGGCCCATTCATTTGTTTGTGCCCAATATGTTACTAGAGGTTCTTCAGAAAGCAAATAGATGATTTAAAAAGTGAGATCTAGGGTCCCAGTTGTTAAAAAGAGTAAGCATCCATAGCCAACAAATATTTTTAGACTTAAAAGGAAAATTATTCCTCTGATTAAAATGTTGGCTAGCTATGATGGAAAAGGAGTAAATATGGCCATTTAGTGAATGAATGAATGGATGAATGAATGCTTCTTCTGTTAAAGATGACTATAGAAGACACTAAATTGGGTCAACTGCCATTTAATTTTAGAATTTAAACTTAGCTAGTACTATTATTATGGATAGAACACTATAGTCTAACAAGAAGTAATCAATAAAATTACAATCAAATCAGAGTTTTCAAAAGGATTTTTCCAGTGTTGATTATGAGGTTAATGCCCAACACTATAAATCACCATATTTTCAAAAAATTTAAATATTTTTGAGTGGTCAACTTTAGTGTGGATGTTTGATAGAAAGTAGCTTTCAGAGGTTTGTAAAGGGCTTCAGATGACAATTTAAAAATAGATTAGGCTTAGGTTATATGCATGGATCAATTTTGCAAAAGAGAACAAAGATTTACACAGTAATTTTTAAATGTAACAATTACATACCATATTAGAGACATCATAGAAGGGTCAGTAATGGTAATAATTTAATATACCTCTCTCCCCTTCTCCTCTCTTATCATGATCCATTAATGCGAGGAATAGATTTTATCTAACTTATATACTCTTAGAGAGTTATTTGGTGGTAAGTCAAATGACTTGCCCTAGGTCATATGGACAATATGTGTCAGAAGTACATCTTGAACTCACAGTTTCTTGACTCCAAGGCCAGGCCTCTCTCTGCTATAACATCATACTACTTCTTACTTTTCCTTTAAGAAACTAGAAATGTGAAACAAACATCTTAATAATCTTTTGCATGCCCCTTGTGAAATCGTTGGCAACTATCCACACCTTACACATGGGAACATGTCTTCACTTTAGAAAAACTCCCTATGATTCAGCATTTCATCTCACAATTCAATTGCTTTTTAAGTGCCCAACAGAAGAATTCCTTTGTCTCCTGAGAATTCTGTAGGCCCCTAGGACTGCTGAGGAAAATTTTATTCCAAAGGATTTTCTGTATTCTATTCCAAGTATTACTGTTGACTTAGCCAGAAAGAGTTTCAAAAAGATTTTCATCATGACATCAACAAGTTTTTATATGAGGCTTCGATCCAAATTCAGCGTATGATTCAATAAGCATCGGGACGAAAATTTAGCATCCTTAATTTCTTTATTGGTATAATAGTACATATGAACAAAACCACTCTTTGTTATAAATTTATTAAATAATATGCTTTGTTTTGTCATGCTGCCACACTTACTCCCCCCTCACACACTTTTTGTTTTACTTCTTCTGAATTTTAAAAAGTAGATTAGGTTTGGATCGATATACATGGAACAATTTTGCAGAAAAGAACAGAGATTTGTACAATAATGAGGTGAAAGGTTCAAGTTTGGTCTGGATATGTGTGTATTTAATGTAAATCACACGCAGAATTTGTGGCATATAATCTAATCTAATCTGCTTCTCTTTTCAAGGGTGAGAGATACTATGGATTCCCACCAAACTCCATAATCAACCACAAAGAATTTCTGAAAAGAATATATAGATTCTCCTAGTTACATATACTCTTTAGTTTTTATTACAATCTTCTACTTTTAAAAGTCTATTATGGATAGAAACTAATCAATGTTATTTAATAGAAAGACCCATACATATATATTTCTTTTGCTTGCCAATTCTTTTATTTATAACTTTTTTTTCAATAGTTTCCAATCTCACCTGTATTAGACCAACTATCATGTCTTTACCCCAGTTTAATTCAGCTCGCACAAACATACCCTGCCATCAGCCCTACATTAGACATTTAACTGATGTGGGGCTTCACATACAGGCAATTCCAGGGCAATAGGCAACACAGGCCATATTTTCAGGACTAATGAATTTTAAAAAAAAAGAAAAAACTACAGACAAAGAATAGGTACTTAGAAAAATTTCAGCCTCAATAAATGTAGGGCAGGGATAAAATACATTCCATAATAATTTGAGGCATCACTTTGTTTCAATTTTCTATGGAATTGCCAGAAAAGAAACTGCTGAATATATGAAAAAGCTATAAGAAGTTTCACAAAAAGATTATAGGAAACTAGGATATGCACAGAACAGATTTTTACCACCCAAGAGTTCTTATCTTCCTTTCAGATAAACTCTGGAGCATTGTCATTGACTTCAATGCGAATGGGACAAGAAAGGTTTAAGTTTTGTCTGGATATGTGGGTATCTAATTGCGTATCCAACACAGAATTTGTGGGATATGATCTTTGGCGATTTTATCTGGCAAGACGTATTGAACTGGGTCTTCTTAATAATAGTCTTTCCTTGAATAAAATACCATACATAAAGGGAAAAAGAAGATATTCACTGATGGAACAAAATATGAGTGGAAAACATAATAAAACATAAGATGGAACAATATATCTTTTTAAAAAAATAGGTAGCCATGGTCTAGCGAAGCCAGGGATGCCTGGGTTCAGGTCCTGCCTCTGACATTTAGTGGCTATATGACTGTCAACAAGGCATAATCTCTCAGAGCCCTAGACAACTTTATTAAGACTATATATTTCAGTGAAGGTGCCAACATGGATTGGTGGAAGAAGTTTCCTCCTTAGGGTGCTCCATAGGTCAATGAAATTTTTTTTAAAAATCCAGGCCCTTAACACCTTAATATGAATAATTTTGTATTTGGTTTAATATTTAGCTAGTTTTTTTTTGTTGTTGTTGTTTTTAAAAATCATCCTGCCACTGAAAGAGGTTTGGAGTTCTAAGAAAATGTATTGAATTGAACAATACCCCCCAACCCCACCCGGCTCCAAACATATTCACTTAGTTGGGGATATTTCTTTTCAAATGCTAGTTCTGATTTTTTGAAGCACAGGAATTTTTTGGATCAAAAGACAATAATATTAGCTGGCACTATCATTTGTTGTGGTGGTTCTTGTTCAGTCATTTCTCAGTCATATCTGACTGTTCATGACCCTACTTGGAATCTTCTCAGCAAAAATACTGGAGTGGTTCACCATTTCCTTCTCCAGCTCATTTTACAGATGAGGAAACTGAGGCAAACAGGGTTAATTAACTTGCCTAGGATCACCCAACTAGTAAGTGTCTGAGGCCAAATTTGAACTTGGGTCTTTCTGTCTCCAGACCTGGTACTCTATCCACTGTGCCACCTAGCTGTCCACAGAACTATCATTACCTAACCCTACACATACTCATTTTTGGACTAGTTAGTCCATTCGCTTGATAGTCAGTTACCAGGTCTATCACCATTCATCACCTTTGCAAGGCAGTTGGTCAATAAACATTTATTTTAATAGTGCCAGGCTTTGTTCTAAGCACCGAGGTTACAAAGAAAGGCAAAAGATAGTCCTTGTTCTCAAGGAGCTTATGGTTCATTGTGGAACACAACATTCAAATAAGTATATATAAACAAGACATATACAAGAGAAAAGGGGAAAAAAAATCACCAAAGGGAAGGCATTGGGGGGAAAGATATGGGAGTACATTGGGAAAGGCTTCCTGCAGAATTTGGATTGTAGATGGGACTTGAAGGAAGCCAGAGAAGCCACAAGGCAGAGATGAGGAGAGAGAAAATCATTATCTTGAGGTTTCTACTACTATTTCCCATGCTAGCATAACTAACGACTTTCCAATTTAGATAGAGAATTAAATAATAAACAAATAATTCGAATAATGTAGCCAATCTATTATCTGTCCTTTCAAACAACTCTCCAGTGCTGCTGTAACTAGAATAAAATATATGACTCTCTCATTATCTTTTTAATATTAATACTATCACTACTTACAATAGTCACTATTAATAAAATAAAACATTTAAAACCTGACCCATCCATCTCAGAACCTTCGATTACATGCACAAAATGAATTTTTAAAATCTACTGTTTTTTGAGAACCAGAAGGCATTTTACATTTTGCGTATAAAGAAACTGAGGCACATCATTAGATTGAAAATACTTCCTCCAAGATCGCCAAAGACCTCTTATTGCCAAATTTAATGACTTTTAAAAAAAATAGTCTTTAACATACTTGATCTCTCTGCTGATTTTGACAGCCTCATATTCCACCATGCTCTTTCCTCCCTCTGTGACACTTGTCCTTCTTGGTTTTCTTTCTACTTATACAACCACTCTTCAGTTTCCTTTGCTGGATTATCATTATAATTCCACCCACTGAGTAAGAACATTTTGAGCCCTTTTCTCTTCTCCCTCTATATTGTCTCCCTTAGTGACCTCATCAGCTTCATGACTTCAAATATCATGTCTTGCAAGGTAATTCCCAAACACATAATTTATGTGTATCCCAGATAGGTTATTTATGTCCACACGAGTTATCCAAATGTGTCTCATAGGAAGCATTGACAAATATCTTTGAAAACCTGGCACTGAGCTGGAATTATATCTTTCTGCATGCCTAAATATTGCTAGTCTAGGGTCATAATTTTTAGGTTCAGAACAAAAAGCCACTTCCCTGATTGTTAGCCCTTAGCTTACACTTAGCAATTTGACTCCTTCCTACCAAATATTAGATATACAATAGACAATACAAAAAGTGAATAACTAGTAAATCCATTCATCCAAGAAAACAGCAAACAGGTATTGTAGAAATTACGCAGAATAGAAAATCTTAAATAATACGTAAGAGTGAATGAGTTCTTTAGATGGGAGTGAAATGAGATCTCAGCTCAAGTAAAGGAGAAGTCATGATCTCACTCAAGGGTACGCTCCCAGAAATCTCTAGGGAGGGAAGTTGGAAATAAGAGACATATGAATATCAGACTTCTCCGCAGTTTTCAAAGTCTCTCTCTCTCTCCCTCTGTCTCTCTCTCTGTCTCTCTCTCTCGCTCTCTCTCTCTGTCTCTCTCTCTCTCTCTCTTTCTCTCTCTGTCTCTCTCTCTCTCTCTCTCTCTCTCTCTCTCTCTCTCTCTCTCTCTCCTCTCTCGTTGTATCTGGAGTTGATTCTGAAAAGTCTGGCACTATATGTGTCCTGCCTCAAAGAACAAATATCTCTCCTCTCCATCTCTTCATAGCCCTCTAGATAGATATAGTTATATAGTCAACCCTAATATAGCACCTGAACTCAAACCTTAAATTATCAACTGTCTGATAGACATTTACATCTTAATGCTTTGTAAGCATGTCAAACTCAACATGTCCAAAATAGAACTTCTTATATTTCTTCCAAAACCCATGTTATGTGTATTATGAGAAGAATGGTGATTTAGTTCTTGAGTAAAGATCTGGGTTGAAGTCCCACTGTATCTCTTACATATACTGGCTGTGTGACCATGAAATCACTTAGCCTTTCAGTGCCCCAGGTTCTCTAATACTATAAATGACTCATCTGTATTGATGGAGGGAGTTTGCATACCAAAATGGAATTTACTGTATTTCTTCCAAAACCTATGCTACCTTTAAACTTCCTAATTTCCCTTACTATCCTTCTAGTCACTGCCTTGGAGTCATCCTCAATTCTTCAGTCACTTTCCCCATATCTGGTCAGCCCCAAGTCATTTGATCTTACATCAATTATCTCTTGGACCCACACCCTTTTCTTTACTTGCTCAGTATCTGCCCTAGCTTAAACCTTCACCAGCTCTCTACTTGTATACTGTAATACATTTGTCTCCAATCCATTGTTCACACAGCTATCAAACTGATATTTTTAAAACAAAGATGTGTTTAACATCACTTTCCTCACTCAAAGCAAAACAAATAAACTGTTTCCCTATTTCCTATATGAAGAAATATGAATGCAGCCTGGAATAATAATCTGTCTCCTATATACTTTTTCATAATGATTTGCTATTATCCCCATTCATTCTACATTCCAATAAACCTGTTCTGCTATTTAGTCTCCCTATGGGATTTCATCTTCTACCTCTGTGGCTTTTCACCTCTGGACTGTTTTTTTCTTCAGCTCTACCTGGCAGAATGCCTAGCATTCTCCAAATCACAGCTCAGGTCCCACCTCCAACAGGTGATTTATATGGAATTCTAGGGATTAGAATGCATTGCCTCTTGAAATTACTTTCCAATATTTTGCATATCCTTTTTATTTATTTACTTATATATTGTTATGGTAATTAAGACAGCACTTTTTTACTCTTTTCCCTTTTGGAATGCTGAGGTAATCAGGTACCTTTGATGAATTTTGCCTTTCAAATGTAATGGCAAGCAAAGTGGACTTTTTGTTCCCTTGGGTTGGAGGTGCTTCTCAGCACTAAGGAATCTTTTATTGAATTGGGAGTCTTTGATGACGTGCTTACATCAAGGGAAGGCCTAGTTCACATGGGTTTGAGTTGCATGGTTGTGATAGCTTTTAACCCTGAAGAAGTATATATAAACTCAGAGGTTAGCTTTTTGCCTTTAGGGGCACACTTATTCAAAGAGTGTTGGTGACTAGGTTCTGGGTAGCAGTTGAAAGAGCCCCCCTCCGGCTTTGAAAACGCAGATGTTGATGCTTCTCTCTGCTAATTGTTTGTGTATTGCTTGGACAGACAGCTAGAAGCCTATCTGCTGATTCTGTCTGTCTGCTGTGTCTATTTGCTCTGTTTATATAACGTATGCTTGTGATTTCTGTTTGCATTCTCTCTGAAGTTCAGGGTGCTGGCTTTTCCCCCTGAACTAAGTGAATGGTATATGTATGTTTAATTAAAGTGAGATTATTAACCTCTTAAAGTTGTTTTCCTTAGAAAAGCAAATCAAAGAACCTGTGCTAGTAGCCCTCCTGTGTGCTGGTGTTATCGGCCTTGCACAGTCACAGTAGCAGCATGAGGCATTATTGTTACAATAATGAGTTGTATTACCAGCAGAATGAAAGTTTCTTGGGGAAGGACTGTTTGGTTTTCATCTTGGTCTCCACAATTACCTAGCACGGTGACTTGTATAGAGTAGGCACTTAATAAATGTTTGTCAAATTGATTTAAGAGATGTTAGGTAAGTTGACCAAGATCATACAAGTAATTTGTGATAGGAATGGGATGATAATTCAGGTCTTTTACACAAGCTGTGTAGGAGTGTAGCCCTTTTCATACTTAAGCAGCTTTGTAGGCTATCAGGGTCAAAGACAGATATAATATGAAGCTTTGGGTAGCAAATTCACAAATCCCACAGAGCAGCAAAGACAATGGACTTGCCTTAGTTCACAGATTACCTCACTATCTTGTTTCTTACTAATTCTCTATTAATTTTCACCATACCAACAAGAGAAATTTTGGGCTAAAAGACTGCTGATCCCTGAACCGCAAAACTATTTTGTGATTATTGGACGTATGTCTACAGCCTGAAGAGATGAAGTTTTGGTCACTTTAAGTTAGTCACCGTAAATTAGAGTGAAGTCTCTTTTTAGAAATGAGAAGAGTTAGAAAAGAAAATGAAAGGCTAGTCCTTTCAGCCCTATGACCCATTTCATGGGAAATGAAAAAGAAACTCAGAGCCCAGTCTAGAAGACAGAACTAGAGATGTTCCTACCAAGTATAGGCTAAAGGTTTCTGCTTTTTCTGGATGGGTACAATCTTATCCCAGTTGAGGGCTTCAGTTGAGCCTCAAAGGGGTGGTGGTAGAGACTGCAGATGCCAAGGGAACCTGGTGGATCAACTTATATCACTGAGACACCATGACTATGACCCTCTCGTCCAGCGCAGTAGCAGAGTAACCCAGTCGAATAGCAGAACCACCCATCCAATCCAGATGTCACTTCTAGCAGTAAACATTTTAAGTACAGTTTGAGAGAGAAAAGACATTGAAGCCCCATATTTTCAGAGTGTGGAGAAATATCAGGGCCCTGAATTTTGGGAGCTGTGAGTTGCCTTTGCCACATGAGTTCCCTATATGTGTGCCACACTATTATGGTGCTTCAAATTTGAGCCCAGTATCTGACAGAGATACCACATATTGGTAGGAGAGTATACCCAGGTAGGAGAAATGGGTTAGAACTCTTGTTCTTGCTATGCTGTTTGAGTAAATACTTTTGTTAATAGTTGATTGAGTCTCCTGGATGAATGCTAATGAGAAGCATGCCAGTGGTGGTTGAGAAGCTAAATTGTCAGGGCAGTAGCTATCCACAGGGGTTATCCCTAGAACCTGGTGTGGCAGCTGACCCCCTGAGGACTTTAAGCTGCAAGTGTGACGGTGATGAGGGGAGGATTGAGAACAGAGGAGGATTCTACAATTCCATTATACCTCACAGCTTGGCTTTTTAAAAAAACTTTCCAGATCATATTCTTAAATGTTATTTCTCTTAACAAATAGGCCAGATGTTGTCTACTCAATGTCAAATACTTGATGTTTTAACTTTTGATTCTCTACTAAAACTCTCTAGTTCTAGTCCTTGATATGGAAATGATTAACAGGTTCAATTATATTTCTTATGATAATGTCAATCTATATATATTAAGCACCTATGATGTGCTAGGAATTGTGATCTCTGCTAGGGATACAAATGCAAGAGTGAGACTATCCCTGTACTCAAGGACCTTTTCTTCTAGGATGATTTGATGTATTTACAGGTAAGGATATATAGCCCCTCCCCCCTTCACTCAATGAGCTCTAGTGATTCCCTAATATCCTTATGAACAAATTGATTGACTAAGAGTGAGCCTAGAAAGTTATAAAGTTACACTTTATTTTGATACCTATACTGAAAAAAAGATTGAAAGAAAAATTGTGAACATATGCAATCTCTGGATATTTTCCTATCATATGTGTCGGCGGATGAAAAAAGGACAATCATATTGACATATATATTTCTTGGTAATCCATCATTTTTGACCCATACCAAAATCCTCATACTAGCAAATAGGTCCACATGTTTTTAGTCCTGTGTTTGGCATTGAAAACTCCTCACAACTTGGTCCCTTCCTACCCTGCCAATCCTTTTATACCGTACTTCTTTACATGTATTTTATGATACAAACATGCTGGCCTATGTTGCTGCTCTCATAAGATACTTATCTTCCATCTTTGTGTTTTTACACGGGCTGTCCCTCATGCCTAGAATTCCCTTCCTTGTAATTTATGCTTTTAAAAATACTTCGCTTCTTTCCAGACCCAGCTCAAATGCTGTTAACTGCAAGACCACTATCCTAGTCCTACGTGACATTCTAGCCATCCTATCTGAGGTTATTTTTCATCTACTCTGCTTGTATGTTACCATATTTCCTCATGTATAAGTCACACCCTTTTTTGAAAAATTTGGGGTCTAAAAACTAGGTTCATCTTATACAGTGGTTGTTGATTTTTTTACTTGCATTTCCCGCTTTTTCATGCTTGTTGTCTTTGCGCTCATCGTTTCTCATTTGTTACCGGTATATTAGGTTACATTTTGCCACGTTCTGCCCAGAAATGGCTCAGAAAAGATTTTCGTACAGTGCTGAATTCAAGTTAAAAGTGATCCAGTTTGCAAATGTGAATGGAAATAGTGCTGCCGAATGTAAGTTTGGTCCTCCTCCAACTCAGAAAACAATCCAAGACTGGCTACGGGAAGAAGAAACCCTATTGAAAATGCCATGGCGGAAGAAGGCCATGAGAGACAAGTCAGCAAAATTGCCTGATTTAGAGAGGGAATTGAATATATGGATTGAAGAGCAAAGGGCAATCGGAATTCCTGTGTCCACAAAGATGGTTCAGCATGAGGCAAGAAGAATTGCTGATAAAAAAGAAGTTACTAATTTGAAAGCAGGACATGACTGGTACCTCAGGTTCATGAAACAGAATGGACAAAGCATGCATACACGCGCCAGACTTGCCCAAAAGATGCCTGAAAGCTATGAGCAGAAGGTCCTTGAATTTCACCGTTTTGTCATTCAGTGTTGGAAGGCACATCAGTTTGAGTTGGGACAGATTGCAAATATGGATGAAGTTCATTAAGTTTATGTAATACATTTTTTTTTCAAATTTCGGGTCCCCAAATTAAGGTGAGTCTTACACATAAGGAAATACAGTATATATACACCTATTCATTTATATGTTGTCTCCCTCATTGGAATGTAAGCTTTTTGATGGCAGGCGCTGTTTTTGTCTTTCGTAGTGTCCCAGTGGATAGGCAAAGTGCCTGGTACATAGTTAAATGCTTAGTAAATGTTTGCTGGTTGATCAAATACACAATCATGGGAATAGGGTGGTGGGAGAAGGGTTGGGGGTGTAGAGGAATGGCATTAATAACTGAGGAATACTAGCTGTGTGACCTTGGGTAAGTCACTTAACCCCAATTGCCCTGTCTTACCCCTCCAAAAAAAAAATAGCTGAGGAATACAGGTAAGTTTTATTAGTATGTGAGCTGATCCATGAAGGGCAATAGAGAGCCCAAGAGTGGGGATAGTATTAAAAGAATCAAGCTGGTAAAGGGAATGTTAGATATGGGGGATAACAAGTAGAACTGTTTGGTTTGAATGAGTGAGAAGGAATAATGTGCAATCAGCCTGGAAGGTAGGCAGGAGGCAAATCATGTAGGGTTTTAAAGGCTAAACAAAGAAGTTTGTATTTTATTGTTAAGAGTGTAGAAAGCCATTGAAATGTCTTGAGCAGGGAAGTGACATGGTCATATTTGTTACACTTACACACATATATACATATACATATACACACATCTATCTATCTATCTATCTAAATATAGATGGATGTGTATATACATATGTGTATATATATGTATTCATATATAAATATGTACATTTTGGCAGGTATGTGGAGGTTTGATTTGGAGAGGGAAAAGACTGGATGCAGTGAGTGATTTGGGGAAGCTATTGGAAAAATTGAGTCAAGAGTTAATAATATCCTGGACTAGAGTTATTATGGTATGAGTAGAGAGATGGGGACAGCTTTGAGAGATGTTTAGGAGGTGGAAGTGACAAGATTTTGCATCTGATTGGATGGGACATTGAGCGAGGGAAAAGAGTTAAGGGTGACTCCTTGGTTGCCAATCATGGTGCCTGGAAGAATAATAGTGTTTTTTATTTTTTTGCAGAAGTAGGGAAGCCACACAGAGGAGATGGCTTAGGAGGAAAGATAGTAAGTTCTGCTTAGGATATGTTGAGTTTGAGACGCCTATGAGAAATATCAATGGCTTTTGATGAAGGAGAATTCTCATTCGTTAGGTTCCAATTTGTGGACCTATTTGCTAATATGAGGATTTAAGCATGGGTCAAAAATGATTAATTAAAAAGAAATACATAAATCAATAAGATTGTCCTTTTCCCCCTCCTCCAATTGCATATGTTCACAATTTAGCTTTCAATTTTTTCAGTATAGATATCAAAATAAAGCGTAATCATAACTTTATGGGTTCACTCTTAATAAATCATTTCGATTAAAGGCACTGGTATTAGGAAACAGTTAATATGCCTCAGTCACCTTCACAGAGTAGTAATGAGATTTCTACTTTAAAATTCAACCAGAATTTACAGCAACTAGTCTATGTGCCTGCAGCACATAAATATGCAAATAGTTTATGCCCCTAAACATATTTACGCACCTATTGTATACTTACACAATATATCTAAGACCTTTTAGAAAGTCCATTCAAATGGTCATAATTCCCGCCATTACAAAATCATACTCTAACAAGTAAATACTGCATTGTGATTTATTAAACTATTTATACAAATAACATCACAAATGGAAATTTCTGTATTAAATTCCCCATCATTGAGAATTCTGGCCAGGGGAAGTTTCCCTACTGTTGTTGTTTACTCATTTTTAAGTCATTTCCAACTCTTCATGACCCCATTTGTGGTTTTCTTGGCAAAGATATTAGAGGGGTTTGCCATTTCCTTCTCTAGCTCATTTTACATGTGCAGAAGTTAAGGCAAATTAGGTTTGCCCAGGGTCACCCAGCTAGTAAGTGTCTGAGGTCACATTTGAACTCAGGAAGATGAGTCTTCCTGATTCCAGGCCCATCATTCTATCCAGTTTACCACCTAGCTGCACCAAAGTTTCCTAGTTATTTGTTAAAACAAGTATTGCGGTAGTTCATCAAGTTCCTATCCTATTTAGGGGTCTATTAGGGTCTCATCGTAAAATACATGATGATTTATAATCTGGTATTCAAAAAACCTGGATGAACACAGCTAAAGTGTTCCCAAAGAGGCCAGCTGTAAGTATAATCAGGGATTAGATTATTGAAAAGGCACATGTAACCATCAAGCAAGTGGTTTAGCCAGCTTGTAACATATAAGTATTAGCCTGGTGACTTTGAAAAGCAATCAAAGTTCAAACCAGAAGTGAGCAAAATTAGAGCTTTTAATTATTGTTACTCCGGTAATACATCAGCACCGTTCACATCCACCCTGAGAAACACACATGCACAAACAAAAAGAGACAAAAAACCTAGTCTATCTATTTTACTATGTTCACGGGCAGGACCAAGGGAGTCGTAGTTTTAAAATTATTACTAGATACATTATATGGTGCTCTATGAATGTTTATGAAAGGGCAACAAAATAATTTGCTAAGAGTTGACATGTTGTGCTATCACACACTAGTGTGGCATTAGGTAATTGAGGTCAACATCAGAAAATTCTAGAATTCCAGGATTGGAAGGGACCATTTGACTCTCTGACCCAGACAATATTAGTCAAAGAATCCCCACTAGAACATGGGGTTGTATCTGTGTTTTAAGACTTTCAGGAAAGTGGAACCTACTACCCTCCCCCCAAAGTACACATACGCACACACATATATTGAGCAGCCCATTTCAATCTTGAATAGCTCTGATTTTTCAGAAAATTTTCCCTACATTTGCCTTGTTGCAGCTTTCATCCATGAGAGCCTATGGGCTGTTTGGATACTGAAAAGATGGTGAAACACTAATAAGAAAGTGAGAAGCTAATAAGTAATGTTTTTGTTTTGTTTTGTTCTGTTTTTATAAACTGAGCTATATCCAACTGATGGCAGACTACTACAGTATTTGGAAGAATTCTCATTTGAAATAGCAAAAACTGTTGGAAAATTTGAGCAAGGTCATGAAGGGCCTTCTCATCACCAAATCCAGTGGCCATTTTAATGTCCTTATTCCCCTTGACCATTTTGTAGCAAACAACACTTTTCTTTTAAAAACTCTTCCCATTTCTGGCTTCTGCCATACTCTACTCTGTCCTGTCCAGCTCACAGCCCAGCCCAGGAGCATAGATGGAGCTAGAGATAGAATTCTCAGTGTGGGGTTCCTAGTCTTCCAGAGTTCTGGTTGAGCAGCCCTTTCTGTTGTTTTTGTTGGTCCTGTGTTCTTGAAAAGGACCAATGACCTGAAGAGGGTGATGTCTTGACTTGCAAGTGACGTGGATTTAAGTGAGGCAGGTCTGTGCAAAGTCATCAGTCCCATTCTTTCCTCCAGAGTTATCTGAGTCCAGTGGCAAGACATAGGTCAGGATGACTGGTGATGGCCAGGGATACAGTGGGAGACCTTTTATGCTAAAGTCTTTTCCAGGTCTCAGTTTGTCTGAGGCAACAACCATTCAGTTGATTAAAGGCTAAGTAAGAGTCCTAGTTTTGCCTTCACAAAAGAATTGATCTGGGAGGGGAAGACCCTCAGATTTTCTGGCCAGTACAGAACTTTCTAGATTAGGGAAGGAACAATAAGTGGGCTACAAAGAGATTAGCAATGGGTCAGTCAAAACAAAGAAGAAAGGGCAAGACCTAAGTCTAGGTCAGTGGTTCTTAATCTTTTTTTGAGTCATGGAACCTTTTGGCAGTATGGTGAAGCCTATGGAACCCTTCTTAGAATAATGTTTTTAAATGAATAAAACAAAATACATAGAATTACAAAGGAAACCAACTATATTGCAGCATATTTTATTAGATTATTATTATTATTAAAGTTCATGGACTCTCAGTTAAGACATCTGGTCTAGGTTATTAAGCATTGGCAAGGTGAGAATCAGATCGAAAGTAGAATCAGAATTTTGCAAAGAGCCTAGAGCAAATTTGTTGTGCTCAGTTAGGCTTCTGGCTTTTACCCTAGGGCAGTGGGGCCAGACCCACACACCTCATCTCCTTCCTAAGCATTCACTGGAGGAGATCCTAGAGGGTAGGTAGACAACTGCTCCCTCTAGAGGAACCCACTCCTCTTTCTCTTTCATTAGGTCAGCTTCCTCTTATATTTTATCTTCAGGCATAACCTAAGGGTAGGTTATTCTACAATTTCACCCCTCCTCAAATTAGTTAAATTCAATACACATTCATTAAACATTGTATAGTGCAAGGAGGTTTGTGCAATGGTATTTCACATAAAATATGGCCGCTGCCCTCTGGAAGCCTCAAATCTAGTAGGGGAGAAAGACCCAGACCACACAATAAGAGTCAAGTACAAAGCCAAATGCTTCAGGAAGAAGCTAAGATGGCATCTACTGGCAAAACCAGGGCAGAAGGTGTCTGTAATCTGATCAGTGTGGAGAAGAGAAAATAGCCTGGAAGTACCTGGGTTCAAATCCTACTTCTGATGCTTACTACTTATGTGATTTAGTCAAATCCCTTCACTTCCTTTGGGCCTCAGTTTCTTCACCAGTAAAATAAGGGATTTGGACTCCTTCCAGCTCTAGAAGACAGTCCTGTAAATTCAGAAAATGAGGAGAGCAGTCTTGAGATTAGGCTTTTGGCCAAAGCCATCTCATTGCTGATCAAACAAAATTAAAGCAGAGACTGTTTGGGGTATTGGATCTGGAGTAAGTAGCCTGGTCAATTAAACAAATTTGGAAGATGAGGCTTTTATTCTGGATAACATATCTGCCTACATAAAGTATGGGACTGGGGACTTTGATCAGTCCTCTTCTGTATCTCAAGGGCATCCTTAACATTGGGTCAGGAGGGTGTGCTAAAAGGTTTGAAGGTGCTATCCTAAGGAATATCTAGGCCAGAACAAAGGCCTTATCTGGCACAGACAAGTAATAGTACTTAGTTCGCATCATTCATTAGCTGTCTATTGTGTGCACAATTCTAGCTTAGATTTGGGAAATACACCTCTTAGACAAGAGATATTTCTTGCCCTGGAGTTGCTGAAAGCTTAGTAAAAAGATAAAATATGAACACGTTAGGTATAATACAATAATAACATATACATGAAATATACATGTATACATTTTGGGGGGTAGACCCATGATTTTATTTGAAATCAGAAGATATGAAGATTTTTGGGTGAGGGGATTGGTGTTATCAGAAAGATCTGTGTTTTAGAAATATCAGTTTGATAGATTGTTAACAATGGATTGGAAACAGCAGTGACCGAAGGCAGGGAGCGTATTACACCTGGTATGCAGGTGGTGGTGAGGGTTTAACAAAGGTAGATGATCAAGTAGAGAAAACGGAAAGCATACAAGAGATATTTTTTAAGATCTAGAGGACTTCAACTGAATATGACAGTGGTGAGAATGGTGAATTGAAGATGACTGCAAGGTAGTGAATCTGAGTGTCTAGTAGGATATCGACAGAAATTAGGAAATTCAAAAGTGGCATGGGTGTCAGAGGAAACAAGATGAGTTCTGTTTTGGTGTGGAAACTCTTTTTGCCAATGATCATGAATCATTTGTAGTCTGAGAGAGCTGCCTGGGTCATTGAGAGGTTGTCACACAGCTAGTATGTGTCAGAAGTACAGTAGGTCATGAGCCAACTGTTAAACCACACTGCCTTTCATAATAAACAATATTATATGGTAAATACATTACAAAGAAGCACTCTGCGAGTTCTGAATTTTATAAAAAAAGGCCATTAGGATGGGCAATTAGGAGGTCATTGCTGACCTTTAAGAGAGCAATTTCAACAGGGGTGGGAGTGGGGTAGAGACAAAATGTAGGTTTGTCTCCCTAAGCGTCTGGTATGATCCAACTTAAGTTTGATTATGTTACTCTACTGCTTAGGAATCTTCAGTGGTTCCCTTTTTCCTCTTGGGCAAATTATAAAGTCCTCTTCTTGATAATTATGGCCCTTCACAATCTGACACCTGGCAAGCTTTTCAGCTTCACACACTCCACATTCTGGACAAACTAGTTGTTCCTCAAACTCAGTCTTCCATCTCATTTCCATGCTTTTGCCCAAGCCGTTCCCCAAGCCTGGAATGCTTTCGCTCCTCATCTCTGTGTTTTAGAATCCTGAGTTTCCTTCAAAGTTCAGCTCATGTGTCACCTTCCGAGAGAAGCCTTTTCTGATCCATAGATTTGTCAATATTCTCTCTCTCCTCAAATTAATTTGTATTTGCTTATCTGTGCACATAATATACCTTCTAGCTTGTTAGTGTTTTAATGTTCTCTGCCTTCTTAAATTATAGTATATACAGTAATATGTGTATATAAGCATGTAGGCATATGTATATGTGTGCACCCATGTATATGTATAGGCTACACACATGTTGCATGTATTATGTGTTTACCCGAGTATGCACGTATGAATATATGCATGTGTATGTGGATGCGTGCATGGATCTATATCTGTATGTGCATATATGTATGTATACGTGTATGTGTATGTGTGTGTGTGTGTGTGTACACACAGCTTAACACTTGAAGGAAGCAGATTTGAGAAAGAGAATTCTAGGTAGGGGAGCCAGTGAAAATACATGCAGTTAGGAGATGGAGTGTCTTGTGCTAGGAACAATATGAAGATACTTCTTCCCATAAAAGGTAGAACTGGCTCCATTTCATGGCCGAAGGCTGCCTCCTTTATTTTGGGTTTACTAGCTAGATTTCTTTCTCAAAACTGAGCCTTAAGTCCACCTCACTCTGGAGCTCATAGATTGGACAACAGGTCCCTGCCCTCCTAGCCCAGAGTGAATGTACATACTAGTAACTGTTTCTCTTTTGGCCAGGAACCCTTAGAATCTTCCCCTCCCAGTATGATTTTTTTTGAGTTTTTGATTAAAAGGGCCATCCCTTGATTAACTTCTTATAGAGGCCTATTCACTGCATGGGGGTTACCTCCCTCAAAGTGAGAACCTGAAAAGACTTTAGCCTGAAAGGGCCAGGGTCTCCTAGTGCATCCTGGACCATCTCCAGTCATCCCAATGAATATCAGGTCACTGAACCCAGATGGCTCTGGAGGAGAAAGTGAGGCTGGTGACCTTGCACAGTCCCTCCTCACTCAAATCCAAGTCAACTGCAAGTCATGTCATCGTCTCCCTGATGTCATGGTACTCTTCAAGAACAAAGGACAAACACAACAGGAACTGGATCCCATGAAAAGGAAACAGCTGCCTGTGCTCCAAAAAATAGTGACTAGAAGTCACAGATGCCACCAAGAAAAAGGCCATCCAGGATTCAGTGGAGGAATTAGGTGACTAGCAACTCCCTTCTGGGTTAGACATTTGTTGGTCTGACACAATTTACAAGGACCAAGTCTGCCCTCCCTAGGTATTTATTTGGGGTGAGATGGAGAGCCTCCTGGGACCTGTCAAACTGGGTGACTCCACCCCCATTTTTTATTATTCACATAGGAAATATGATACTGACAGAAGGAAACTAGGAAGCATTAATGGGGATTATGAAGCCATGGGAAAGAAATGGAAGCTCTTCAATGGTGTTTCCATCACTGCTACTTATTGAAAGTGGAGGTTTCAGAAGAAAAAATTGGAGTTAGAAAATAAACAACTGGAAGAACATGGTGTCTGAGAATGGAATTTTAATTTATGGATTATGGCTTAAAAATAACAGAATTATGGGCTCTTGGCTGGGCATGGAGTGTGCCTAAAAAGAGCCCATAAAAATGTTTGCTCAGAGCTGCATGAATCTGATCCAGAGGGCTTTAAACCAAAAATAAGCAAGGGTGGGAGAAAATTGCCCATGCATAGCTGTCAAGACAGACAGCCTTACATGGATCAGGTATAACATAGGAAGAGGAGTATCAGTTCAGAGGACCAGCAGTTCAGAAGAGGCAATAGCCAAGAAGATGAGCTGCAACAAAACCTATAACCTGTGGTGTTCATACACAAATGTGGAAAGCATGGATTATAAAGAAGGTGAAATAGAAATCTTAATATAAAGAGGTAAATTCATTCTTATGTGTATCACTGAAACTTGTGGTAATGTTCATGACTAGAATATAGTTATGAGAATGTATACTTTATTAAAAAAGAACAGTTTAGATAAAAGAGTTACAGAATATGAAGAGATACTAGAATGGTTTACCATTTCCTTTTCCAAGTGAATACAAGGTACCACTGTATTTATTATTTGTTGATTGCCAAAAATGAAAGCAAATAAGGCAGTTGAGTAATTAAAAGGAATAATAACTGAAATGTATGTGGCACTTTAGGCTTGAAAAATGCTTTTATATCCATGTATCCTTCATTCCTCAGACCTCTGTGGCAAACCACTCCAGCATCACTGCCAAGAAAACCCCAAATAGGGTCACAAAGAATCAGATGCTGCTAAAAATCACTGAACAACCTTGTATTCACTACCTCTTTCACTCAGGGGGCCAGACTTCAGAAAGTCATTTGCAAAAGCCTTCTGTATTCACTACCTCTTTCACTCAGGGGCAGGACTTCAGAAAGTCATTTGCAAAAGCCTTCTTGTTATTGGTATTGTTCTCACATTTTCATCAAGGATACCCTCTTTGTGCCAGGAAAATATTCTCAATGATTTATAGACACAAGAAGGTATTCCATGTGGGTGAGTATTTATTGATACCTCTTTAGTCGCATTTTATTGGTAAGAATGCTGTCAGTGACTTTTTCCAATCATTTCGTATCTTCCTTTCTTTCAAATGCCTTGAAAATGAGCCCTAAATGTTTTCAAAATTGTGTTGTTTCTAACATGGATTTTTTAAAATGTGTTTGTAGCTGGATACAGCTTCTCTTTCAAGCTTTATCTCCCTAAAGCCATTCTCATTTCCTCAGATGGGATATTGGTGACTTAGGTGCTAGAGGAAAAATGTGGTAGTACTGTTGTCACGGATTAGGAAAATAAATCAGTACGGAAACAGTATTGGTTTTGGTCCATTTTTTTCATCTATTCTGATCATAGATTTAGAATTGGAATTGCCCTGGAAGGTCAAATACTCTAGTCCTCTCATTCTACAAATGTAGAAATGACAACTTATGACAAGTGACTTTTCCAAGGTCACATAGATAATACTTGTTACATAGCCTGGTTTTGAATCCAGAACCTTTAACTCTATACCTAGCACTCACTCCACTGCACTGTGCTGGTCTCATAGTTTACTTATCTATCAATTCCCTTGAGTTGATTTGGTTAGTTGGGTCTCACACTAAGATTTGTGGACTCATTGTCCCTCCCATCTCTCTTTTTTTTCTTTATAAAGTGACACTGCTTATAATCTTCCACTCTTCTCCTCAGTAATGTTTTGCGTGTGTGTGTGTGTGTGTGTGTGTGTGTGTGTGTGTGTGTGTGTCTGTGTCTGTGTGTGTGTGTGTGTGAGTGACTGTGAGTGTGGGTGAGACTGGGTCTCCCTAGCTGCCCCAGAATTTGAAATGCAATGACCTCTCAGGCCCAATCCCATTGATGATTGGCAGCAGGGTAGCTTTGACTGGCTCAGTTTCACTCGTCCTTAGGCAGCCTGGTCTCTCACTCCCAGTCCCTCATGGGAGTCAACACATTGACAATGAGCTCCCTTCAGACACCAGAGTGACTTTATCTCTAGTGTTCTTAGAACTCTGAAGTTCAAGTGACCCATTAGCCTCAGACTTCTTAGTAGCAGGGATTATAGGCATGGAGCACCAAGTCTGACCTTGCTAATGTTTTGTTTTAAAATAATTTTTTTATTAATGACATTTAAAACATAGCATTATAAGTCTCCCCCCTACTCCGCCCCATGCCAGCCATCTTGGCCAGTATCCCATCCTTTCCCCCTAAGGACCAAAAAAAAAAAGGGAAGAAAAAAATCAGCCTAATAATCAATATATCAAAAAAGTCTGAAAATAGAAGCAATGTCCCAATCTCATGGACTTCCCAAATTTGCAAAGGTGTGCAGTAGGAGTGTCTTCTCTGGAGCCATGTCTGTTCTTTGTCATTTTGCAACATTTACTTTTTTGTTTTCATTCTTTCCATTTCATTGTTGTAGTCATTGTGTATCTTTTTGCCTTGGCTTTACTTACTTTATATCAGTTCATGTAGATCTTTCCAAGCTTCTTTGTAGTCCTCATATTTGTCATTTCTTTTAGTATAGTAATATTGCAATACATTCATGTAGCATGGTTTGTTTAGCCATTCCCCAGTAGATAGGCATCTACAAAGAATTTCCATATCTTTGCTGCCACAAAAAGTGCTGCTATAAATATTTTGGTGTATATGGGGACTTTCTTTTTATCGATAGCCTCCTTGGGTTATGTAGGACTCTTCTTTGTGGTATTTATTTTAGACCAGTTATCTTTGGTAGAAAACAGTGGTAGTTATGTCAATATCTTTCTCCTTTATCTGCTATTTTACTATCCATAAGCTTGTTTAAGTAAATTGGGTTGGAGGTCTTATAATTTCTCACATTTCTTATCTTTGTACTTTCTTCTAGTTTTGTGTTGCTTTTGACCTTCACTTTGTACCCAATGGATATTCTTGAGTATATATTGGCAGATCATTTTCAAAGCATCAATGAGTCAGTAACCAGATATTTCTTCTGTGTTGAGATAGTCTATTTCATCTTCAACCTCCTCCTCCTTATCATCATCATTTTATGATATTGTCCTGCACTCTCTGGGTTAAGCATTTTTTAGACTCTTCTGGGAGAAAGTATTCATGACACACAGATGGTAGGCTTCTGAGAAGTCTGCAAGTACTAGGGCTTTTTAAAAAATTTCTTAAATCTGAATCAGTCCTACTCACATAGTCTTTTCTGTATTTTCCTATAACCTTTTCATTGAAGATATTGAGTATCAATACATATTTTTACTTGGTTTTAAAGCACAGGTTCTTA
Organism: Trichosurus vulpecula; assembly: GCF_011100635.1. NCBI lineage: Eukaryota > Metazoa > Chordata > Mammalia > Diprotodontia > Phalangeridae > Trichosurus > Trichosurus vulpecula. The sequence goes on along the minus strand of NC_050581.1, from coordinate 39,762,619 downwards.
ACATTTTTTTAATCACAGTTCAAAGGAAACGCAAGACACACAGATTTAGAGAATCCACCCCAAGTGTTCACATGGACTATTTGTGCCTGACCTGTGGCAGAGCATTCTGAGCTCATATTGGTCTGATCAGACACAGTTGGACACACCGAAACTCGACTCATATTGGTCTGATCAGACACAGTTGGATACACCGAAACTCGACTCTAGCATAGCGATGTCATTTTGGTCCTTTTTGAGAACAGAGGACAACAAGCAACCAACCAACCATCATGGGCATCTTTAGTAGTTTAGAGAAATCTATGTGACCCCTTCTGAGAAAAAAAAAATTAAATGAAGGAAATGCTAAATTTCAGTTAGAGGTTAAATAAAATAAAGTGTGCTTTTCCCCAATCCTTGAAATCTACTCACAAAGTCATTGGGAGTCTATAGACCCCCATTAATAACCCCTGGTTTTGAGGATCAGATCAAATGCCTCCTGGATCCTCTGCAGCAGAAATTGAAATATCTACAATTATCTTCATAATAGTCACTTTGGTTATGTCGTCCATGAGCAATTAAAGATAGGATAACCAAATATTCCGCGAAAAAATGTTTCTTTTTCCTTTAGGCATGCAATCAAATCCAATACAGATTAGGTACCTACTATGTACAACATACTATGTTAGTTTTGGGGAATACAAAAACAGCAACGGAACCAATTCTATGATCTTTATTTGCCTCTTCAAAGAGAAACTGTGAGACATTCTTTCATGGAATCACAGAATTTAAATGTTTGAAGAAGCCCCAAAGGCCATCCAGTCTAACCATTACCTTAGAGGAATCCCCACTAGAGCATAATGGACAAGTGCTCATCTATCCTTTACTTTAAAACTTCGCGAGATAAAGCCCATTCCACTTTGGACAGAACAAATCATTAGGAAGGTTTTTCTTCATATCAAACCTAAATTGGTCTCTTTGTCATTTCTTTTGCTCCTGGTTCTACCCTCTGGGGCCAAACATAACAATTCCATATGAACAGTAATTCCCTTTCCACACAGCAGACTTTCAGATACCCCATCACTGCTAGCATACCCTTTTTTAAAAAATTTAGTATTTTTTTCTTCAGTTACATGTAAAAACAATTTTTAACATTCATTTTTAAAACTGTGAGTTCCAAATTCTCTCCCTTTCTCCCTCCCCAACCCCACTCATTGAGAAGGCAAGCAATTTGATATAGGTTATACATGTGTAGTCATAGCATATTCTTCTTGAGTTTTTTCTTCTCCGTGATAAATATACCATATTCCTTCAATGAATTTTCACTGACATGGACTCAAGCTCTTTCACCCTACTATTTGTCATCCTTTGGCTTCCTCTAGTTTATGAATGTCTTTCTTAAACCATAGAACTCTAAACTGAACACAACATTCTAGATGTGATCTGATCAGTGCAGAGTCCAAATGGATAATCACCTTCTTATTCTTGGAAGGTATCTCTTGTAATGCAGCCTAAGGGTTTCACTAACTCTTATGGCTGCCACATCATACTGCCAACTCATTGAATTTGCAGTCCATTGAAAGCCCCAAACCTTTTCATTAAAAATGTTATCTAGGGGGCAGTTAGGTGGCCCAGTGAGTAGAGCACCAGCCCTGGAATCAGGAGGACCTGAGTTCAAATCTGGCCTCAGACACTTGACACACTAACTAGCTGTGTGACCTTGGGTAAGTCACTTAACCCCAATTGCCCTGCCTTTTCCCTTAAAAAAAATTCAAAAAAATATTATCTAACCACACCTCTCTTCCTGTCTCATATTTGTGACGACTTATTTTAAACCCAAGTTTAAATTAATTCCATTTATACTTATCCCTATTAAATATCATCCTAAAAGGCAATATGAACTAATGAATACTTAGGTGCTAGTCTGACCTCTAACATATATGTATGTATACATATGCACATATGTATGTATATGTATGTATGTTCAGAGGCAGCTGGATGGCTCAGTAGATAGAGCCCTAGGCCTGGAGTCAAGAAGACTTCAGTTAAAATCTGGCCTCAGATACTTACTAGCTATGTGACCCTGGGCAAGTTGCTTAACTTCTGTTTGCCTTAATTCACAGGAGAAGGAAATGGCAAACCATTCCATTATCTCTGCCAAGAAAACTCCATGGACAGTATGAACAGAGGGGTAATGAAGAGTCAGATACAGCTGAATGACTGAACAACAACTATGTGTATGTGTGTGTGTTTGTATGTATGTACACACATATACATATACATTATGTGTCTCTATGTCAGAGGCCAGACTACATATGCTTGCATGTATGCATTATATACATGTGTATACTCAACATGCATATATGTGTATATATGTGTATGTAGATATGTATTGTAGCTTAATCATTTTTTAGTCATGACTGACTCTTTTGTAACCCCTTTTGGGGTTTTCTTGGCAAAGATCTAGAGTGGTTTGCCATTTCCTTCTCCAGCTTATTTTACAGATAAAGAACTGAGGCAAACACAGTTAAGTGACTCACCTAGGGTCACACAGCTAGTAAGTGTCTGAGGCTGGATTTAGACTCAGGAACAGCAGTCTTCCTGACTTCAAGCCCAGTACTCTATCTACTGTGCCACCTAGTTGTGTATGTATACACACGCTTATTCACAATACATACATATATACATGCATACACACATGTACACATACATACATGTATTTACTATGTGAGTCAGGGCAAATCATTAAAATCTCAATGCCCCAGTCAACTCTCTTAGAAGATAAATTACAGAACAGTTGGCAATCTGTATTGGCAGATCGAAAATCAGAACACCATTTACCTTTTTCCTTTCACATAGTAAGTGCCTCTCTAGTTTTCTACACTCCTTTGAGTATTACTGGTAGTGGTTTGGCAATCACATCTCCCAGTACCTGAGAATGAAGTTTATCTGGGCCAGGTGACTGGAATTCATCAATAATAACATACAGCAACCTGTTTGTCCTTTCCCCCATCATTTCTGATGCTAAAACCATTCTCCTTGGCAGAGAAAACAAAAGCAAAATATGTATCAGACAGTCCTGCTTTCTTTCTGTTGTCAGTTATCATCATCCCAACTTCCCCAAATAGTAGTCTTATACCTTCTTTGATCTTTCCTTTTCCACCAATGGAGTTTTCATTTAATAACACTTTCCTTATGTTTTCTGGTTTCATGGATGACAAGAATGATAGTATTTATTCAACTTAGTTCCTCAGGTAGAACATAGACCTCACGGGTTGTTGGAAAAGACCTCAACTTTAGTATACTGCCCTTAAATGTTTATAGATAATGTAAATAACTATCATTAGTCCTCTCTGCTGTTTTTTTCTACCGCAATGCCACTGTCACTGGAGAAGAAGACAAGGACCATGCAGAACTGAGGAGTATCCAGAGGAAGGGGAGCAGGATCATAGGAAGAATGAATCCAGGGCATGCATGGGCCGGCTGAAGGAACAAGGAAATGGTTAGCCTGGAGATGACAAGACTTATGAAAGTAACAATTAATGCCATCATGTACTTTAAGGGCTATGAGAGGAAGAAGGCTTAGACCTCTGCTTTATCACAGAGACCAGAACTAGGAACAATGGAGCAAAGTTGTAACTCAGTTAACAATTAGAATAGAATGGGCTGTATCATCCGTAGGTGGGTTCCTTGTCACCAGAGATCCTCCAGGGAAAGCTGGACGACCATTTGTCAAAAATATGACAGAGGGGATTCTTGTTCAGGCACAGGTCAAAGAACACTGAGGTCCCATCTAACTCAGAGATTCTGTGCTTCTGCCCAAGGCTGAAAGTCATTTCTAACAGGGATGCCAGTTAAAACTTAATATCAGAGGTGTCCTTGAGGAGACTTTACAGTACAGGTAGGAATTCTGTAGCTGGAAAGGAGTAAGAAGCAAATATGAGCAAAAGCATGCTGGTTAGAATGCATATGGAATGTTTCAGGGGTAGAGATTACCCCAATTCCCTAGAATATGAAAATAACAACATCAAACCATGCTATATGGCTTTACCTAATTAACAATTCTTCACGTCTGCCAAATTTTCAGTTCCGTACCTCTGCCCATGTGTGAGGCAAATGCACCTGGATGTCCCACTGTCACCTTAATCTCAATCACCTTGATCTTGCTCAATCTTAATCTCAAACTGTTTAGTCTAAAACAACTATTTCACAATGAGATAAAGTTTGATTTGGACCCATCTCTGTTTATGTTAGCATGAGTCTTCAAGACATCTGTGTTCCAAACCTTGGTCATGCTTCATTCCTCCTTTTTTCCTTCTCCCCATATCTATTCAGTCCCCAAAGTCTTTCATCCTGTTACATTTTTTTCCATTACCTGCCATCATTCTATCCTTCATCACCTTTCACCTGAATACTGAATCTTTTTATAGTTCATCTTGTCTCCAACCTCTTCTTTCCTCCCATAGACCCGATATGTTATTATCATTAGATTTTATCTTCCTAAATAGATACTTTGTATATGTCATACTTCCTCACAACCTTTATGAATAAGTACACACTCCTTAGTCTGACATTCAAGGCAATCTAATCTACTTTTTCAATACTTTCTCTTCCACAAGCCCTCTCGGTTTTATAGTTTTACTGATTGTTTCCAGAATTTATGAGGCAGTGTGGTGTAGGGCATAGAGAGTTGACTTAGAAGCCATGAAAAGGTGGGTTCAAATGCTGCCCTCAACATATGCTAGCTGTGTGACCCTGGGCAAATCACTTTCATTGCCCTTGGCAATTCTCCATGACTCACAGAGAAGATGGCAACCTGAATTGGAAGAGGGAGTTTCCTTACTTGAGAGTTCTATATGCCAATGAAATCATAGGTCCACTCCTTATTCTAGAACATGTCCTATGCATTTCTATTTACATAGGATCATAGATCCTGAGGTGGGAAGAACCTTGGAGATCACTAGCTATGCCCTTCATTTTATGTTTGATGACATTGAAGCCCAGTGAAGTTAAATTTGCCTAAGGCCACTTAGGTAGTAAATGCCAGGGGCAGGATTTGAACCTCAATCCTTTGGCTTCAAATCCTGAGCCAGTATTCTTTCCATTGTTTCTTGTTTCGTCTCCCATAGTCTTCCCATTTGTCTACATCCTAATCTTTCTTCGAAGTTCAATTCAACTCCCACCCCCTTTATGAAACCTTCTCCAACCCCACCTCTCAGCAATCACTCCCTACCTTTAACTCCTATGGCACTTACTTCCTATATTATTTATTTACTAATTAACTCATGCTACTACCTATTGCTAGTCACATCTTTACCCTATCAACTATACTATAAAATTCTCTATATCTGGACGAATATTTACTGATGATAACGCTCACTGTTATGCTATCTGCTGGTATTGCTACAATAAGGTTGACAGAAACAAGAAAGAAGTAGAAAGAAATTCAACATGGTACTTTTGATGCTTTCTATGTAGAAAGCAACACCGGCAACTCTATGTCCCAGAGATTTACAATGCATTTCACCTTGCAACATAGAAGTAATAACGGTCATGCGAAGGCACAAAATGAGCATTTAAGATATAGCAGAAAGAAAAATGAAGATTTTTTTAAAAAACATGTAATTACTATGATATAAGATCTTATATATACCTATGTTTTACTATGGCCAGGACCAATAAAATTTAATAACAGATTCACAGTATGAAATACTGATTTTGCCTTTTAAAATTATTTTGAGATGAATACAGAATTAGTAGCTTGGTGGAGAGACAAAATGGCAAAATATTTCCATGAGGTGACAAATTCTTGTACTTTTCTATGAAGTTGTTGGGGTATAGGTCATCCATTTAACAAGCTTTTAATAAGCATTACCAAGCACTATACTGAGATTTAAGCGGAAGCTAAAGATACCAAAACAAAAATAACCCATTCCCTTCCATCAAGGATCTTAAAATCTTTTGAAAGGAGTCTAGTATATTTATAGATAATTATAATATGAGATGAGGTATAATGGGGGAGAATGAGGTAGCCAGAAAATGTGCTCTAAGACAATCTAGGCACTATACCTCACTTTTGGCTACAGGGATATAGAAAGCTATAGAGAAGAGGTGGTACCTGAATAAGGCTTCATTATTTCTCTGTAGATGATGCTCACATTTTCCTGACATGAGAGTGTCTTGTTCTCTTGACTCCAACATGTGTAAAATCAAACTTATTTCCCCAAAGTAGCCTTAAAATAAACCAAAATCTGGAGGGCAGTGATGAATAGAGAGGGTATTCTACACATGGTATATAGTTTGCACATATGCATAACATTGAGAGTGGAATGTTAGGTTTCAGAAATAGGTAGATATCCAATTTAACATTCAAGGGGAAGTTTTTAGAAGTCGATTGGAGATGCAAGACTAGATAATTTCAGAGGAGAGATTAGAAATGGACATCTATCTATCAATCTATCTGTATATATATATATATGCATATATATATACCTACATATATACATATAATCTCAATAAATCAATCGGTAAACATTTATTAACTACCTGCTGTGTGCAAGCCACTGTGCTGAGTGTTGGAGATACAAAAATAAGTCCCTGTCCTCAAAGAGCTTATAATCTGCGTATAAATGTTAATTGAATTTGTAGGAATAGGTGGGAAAAAGGGAAAAGAGTGTAAGGGAAAGGGTATTAAGAGAGGACAAAACCTTGATAAGGTGTTGGGAGATGGATGATGAACCAGTAAAAGAAATGGTGATGGAGCAATCAGATGAGCAGAAGAACTAGGACAGAGCAATTTCATGGGAACCAAGATAGGAAAGATTGAGTATTTAGGACAAGGAAGTAGTCAGTAGTGTTGAAAGCAGCAAAAAGATCAAGGAGCATGAGGACTGAATAAAGGCTATAGGACTTAGTAGCTAAGAATTCATTAGTAGGTTGTGTTTTTAAGCAATAAGTACCCTTTTACTTGTCTATTTTGTAATTTTAGATTTTTGTATCTCATTTCTTTTTTCAAAATAATATTTTTGTTTTTTCCTTATTTAGTGAAAACAATTTTAACATTACTTCTATTTTTTTAAGCTTTGAGTTTCAAATTCTATCACTTCTTCCCTTCCTTCGCCCTTCCCAGAGATAGTAAACAATCAGATATAGGTTATACATGAGCAATCATGTAAAACATTTTGATATTAGTCATTTTGTGGAAGAAAACAAACAAGAAACAGAAAGAGAGAGAAAGGGAGAGCGAGAGAGAGCGAGAGAGCGAGAGAGCGAGGGAGCGAGAGCGAGAGAGAGAGAGAGAGAGAGAGAGAGAGAGAGAGAAAGAGAATATGACTGCTGGTGCCAGGTTTTTCTGAAAGCATTCTGCACATCATTTTTTTTAAGATCTTTTTTTTTTTGGTTTGTTTGTTTGTTTGTTTGTTTTTTTGACAGGGCAATTGGGGTTAAGTGACTTACCCAAGGTCACACAGCTAGAAATGTGTCTGAGGCTGGTTTTGAACTCAGGGCCTCCTGACTCCAGGGCCAGTGCTTTACTCACTGTGCCACCTAGCTGCTCCTACACATTATTTCTTATACCACAATAGTGTTCCATCACAATCATATATCACAGTTTGTTCAGCTATTCCCTAATGATGGCCATCCCTTCAATTAATAATTCTTTGCTACCAGAAAAAGAGGTGCTATAAATATTTTTGTACATATACGGCCTTTTCTTTGCTTTGTTCTTTTGATCTCTTTGGAATACAGAGCTAATAGTAGTGTTGCTGGGTCAAAGGATATGGATTTTTGTAGCCCCTTGGTCATAGTTCCAAATTATTCTCCAGAATGGTTGGATTAATTCACAACTCTATGAACAGTGCATGAGTCTCTGAGTATTCCCAATCCCTTTCAAACATTTGCAATTTTCCGTTTCTGTCATATATTAGCCAATCTGATAGGCATGAGGTGGTACCTCAGTGTTGTTTTAATTGTATTTTTCTAATCAATAGTGACTTACACCACATAGATAGTTTTGATTTCTTCATCTCAAAACTACCTGTTCATATCTCTGATTATTTATCAATTGGGGAAAAACTCATATTCTTATGCATTTGACTTAGTTCTCTATACATTTGAGAAATAAAGCCTTTATCAGAGAAAATTGCTGTAAATCTCCACCCAGTTTTCTGCTTTACTTCTAATCTTGGCTGCATTGATTTTGTTTGTGCAAATTTTTTTAACTTAATGTAATCAAAATTATCCCATTTACATTCTGTATTGCTCTCTTTTGTCTTGTTTGGTCATCAGTTCTTCACATATCTATTCCATCTTTCTTATGATATCACTCTTTATTTCTAAATCATATACCCATTTTGACCTTATCTTGGTATATAGTGTGAGGTGTTGTTCTAAACCTAGTTTCTGACAAACTGCTTTCCAATTTTCCCAGAAATCTTTGTCAAATAGTTCTTGTTCCAAAAGCTGGGATCTATGTGTTTATCAAACACTAGATTACTATGGTCTTTTACTACTGAGTCTTGTGTATTTAATCTATTCTACTGACCCACCACTATATTTTTTAACCAGTACCAGAGTGTTTTGGTGATTACTTCTTTAAAATACAGTTTGAGATCTGGTATGGCTAGGCCATCTCAGCATTTCTTTTTATTAATTCCCTTGATATTTTTGACTTTTTGTCTTTCCAGATATATTTTGTTATTGCTTTTCTAGCCCTACAAAATAGTATTTTGGTAGTTTAATTGGTATGGCACCAAATAAGCAAATTATTTAGGTAGAATTGTCATTTTTATTATACAGGCTTGGCATACCCATAAACAATATTTTTCCAATTGTTCAGATCTGACTTCATCAGTGTGAGAAGTATTTTGTAATTAATGTTCATATAGGCTCTTGGTTTGCCTTGGCAGATAGACTTCCAAATGTTTTATATTGTCTACAATTATTTTAAGTGGAATTTACCTTTCCATCTCCTGCTGTTGGACTTTGTTGGTAATGTCTAGAAATGCTGATGATTTATGTGGATTTATTTTATATCCTGCAACTTTGCTCAAGTTAATAATTTTGACTAGGTTTTTAGTCAATTCACTAGGATTCTCTAAGTATACAATCATATGATCTGCAAAAAGTAATAGTTTTATTTCCTTATTGCCTATTCTAATTACTTCAATTTCTTTTTCTTCTCTTATTTCTATACCTAGCATTTCTAGTACAACATTCAACGATAGTGGTGATAATGGGTATCCTTTCTTCATCCCTGATCTTATTGGGTAGGTTTCTAGCTTCTCACCATTACAGATAGTGTTTTCCGATGCCTATAGATAGATATTACCTACCTTTTGAAGGAAAGCTCCATTTGTTTCTATGCTTTCTAGTATTTTTAATAGAAATTGGTGCTGCATTTTGTCAAAAGTTTTATCTGCATCTATTGGGATAATTAAATGATTTTTGTTGGTTTTATTATTGGTATGGTCAATTGTGCTGATAGTTTTCCTAATATTGAACCAGTCCTGCATTTATGGTATAAATTCTACCTGGTCATAGTGTATGGTCTTTGTGATATATTGTTTTAATTTCTTTGCCAGTATTTTATTTTTTAAAAATTGCATCAATATTTACTGAAGAAATGAGTTTATAGTTTCCTTTCTCTGCTTTTGCTCACCTTGTTTTAGGTATTAGCACCATATTTATGTTGTAAATGGAATTTGGTGAGATTTCTTCTTTGTCTATTTTTCCAAATAGTTTATGTTGTATTGGAATTAACTGTTCTTTAAATGTTTGGTAGAATTTACTCTGGTCCTGGTGATGTTTTTTCCTAGGAACCTTATCAATGACTTGTTCAATTTCTTTTTCCAAGATGGGGTTTTTAAACATTCTATTTCATCTGTTAATTTGGGTAATTTATATTTTTGTAAATATTTATCCATTTCACTTAGTTTGTCAGACTTGTTGGCATATAATTGGGCAAAATAGCTTTTGATAATTGCCTTAATTTCCTCTTTATTGATGGTGAAATCATTCTTTTTTTATTTTTGATACGGTAATTTGGTTTTCTTCTTTTTTAAATCAAATTAACCAATGGTTTATTTTTTTTTTTGCTTTTTGGCAGGGCAATTGGGGTTAAGTGACTTGTCCAAGGTCACACAGCTAGTACATGTGTCAAGTGTCTGAGGCCGGATTTGAACTCAGGTCCTCCTGACTCCAGGGCCAGTGCTCTACTCACTGCGCCACCTAGCTGCCCCGGTTTATTTTCTTATTGGTTGTTTTTCACCCATAAAACCTGGTTTTCTTACTTTCAGTTTCATTAAGCTCTCCTTTGATTTTCATTATTTCCAATTGGGTGTTTAATTGGGGATTTTTAATTTGTTCTTTTTCTAATTCTTTTAGTTGCATCCCTAATTCGTCAAATCTGCTCTTTATTTTATTTATGTGACACTTAGAGATGAAAATTTTCCCTAAAGTACTGCTTTGGATGTATCCCACAAATTTTGGTGTTGTCTCATTATTGTCATGCTCATTAATGAAATTATTTATTATTTCTATGATCTGTTCCTCAACCCACTCATTATTTAGGATTAGATTATTTACTTTTAACTAAATGATTTTTCCTTTTTTATTAGTTAATTTAGTTTTAATTTTCAACATTCACTTCCACAAGATTTGGAGTTCTAAATTTTCTCCCCACCTCTCCCCTCCCCCCAAGACAACATGCATTTTGCTTACCCCTTCCCCCAGTCTGCACTCTCTTCTATCAACCATCCCCTTCTCTTATCCTCTTCCCTTTTATTTTCTTGTAGGGCCAGATAGATTTCTATACCCCATTGCCTATGTATATCTTACTTCACAGTTGCACATAAAAACAATTTTTAACATTCATTTTTAAAACTTTGAGTTTCTCACTGAGTAAGCAAGCAATCAATATAGGTTATACATGTGCAGTCATGCAAAACACTCCCATAATAGTCATGTTGTAAAAGACTAACTATATTTCTCTCCATCTTATCCTACCCCCACCCCCCATTTATTCTAGTCTCTCCTTTGACCCTGTCCCTCCTCAAAAGTGTTTGCTTCTGGCAAAATAAAAGCAGGGACTTGCTTGAATTCTCCCCCATACCCCTCCAAACAATTGTAAAAAAGTGACTCCCTCCCGCAATCTGCCCTCCCTTCTGTCATTCCCACCCACCTCTTATCCCCTTCCCCCTAATTTCCTGTAGGGTAAGATAAATTTCCATACCCTATTGAATGTGTATGTAAGTCCCCCCTTAAGCCAGATCCTATGAGAGTAAGGTTCAGTCATTCCCTCTCATTCCCCCCCCCGCCCCCCCGCTCTTCCCTTCCACTATAAAAGCTTTTTCTTGCCTCTTTTACTTGAGAAAATTTACATTTTACCTCTCCCTTTCTCCTTTTCCCAGTACATTCCTCTCTCACCCCTTAATTTTATTTAATTTTATTTTTTAAATATCATCCCTTCATGTTCAACTCGCCCTGTGCCTTCTCTCTCTCTCTCTCTCTCTCTCTCTCTCTCTCTCTCTCTCTCTCATGAGTTATAAATATCATCTTTCCATGTAGGAATGTAAATAGTTCAACTTTAATAAGTCCCTTATGATTTCTCTTTCCTCTTTACCTTTTCATGCTTCTTTCGAGTCTTATATTTGAAAGTCAGATTTTCTATTCATCTCTGGTCTTTTCATCAAGAATGCTTGAAAGTCCTCTATTTCACTGAACATCCAATTTTTTCCCCTGAAGCATTATACTCAGTTTTGCTGGGTAGGTGATTCTTGGTATTTTAATCCTAGCTCCTTTGACTTCTGGAATATCATATTCCAAGCCCTCTGATCTCTTAATGTAGAAGCTGCTAAATCTTCTGTTATCCTGATTGTGTTTCCAGAATACTTGAATTGTTTCTTTCTATCTGCTTGTAATATTTTCTCCTTGACCTGAAAACTCTACGATTTGGGTACAATATTCCTAGGAGCTTTCCTTTCAGGATCTCTTTCAGGAGGTCATTGATGGATTCTTTGGATTTCTATTTCCCCCTCTGGTTCTAGAATATCAGAGCAGTTTTCCTTGATAACTTCTTGAAAGATGATGTCTAAACTCTTTGGTGAGTATGACTTTTAGGTTGTCCAATAATTTTTAAATTATCTCTCCTGGATCTACTTTCCAGATCAGTTGTTTTTCCAATGAGATATTTCACAGTCTTCTTTTTTTCATTTTTTGTTTTTGTTTAATAATTTCTTGATTTCTTATAGAGTCATTAGCTTCCATTTGTTCCATTCTAATTTTTAAGGAATTATTTTCTTCAGTGAACTTTTGGACCTCCTTTTCCATTGGCCAATTCTGTTTTTTAAGGCATTATTCTCTTCATTGGCTTTTTGGATCTCTTTTGCCATTTGGGTTAGTCTATTTTTTAAGGTGTTATTTTCTTAAGTATTTTTTTGTGTGTGTCTACTTTGGCAAGTTGTTGACTCATTTTTCATGATTTTCTTGCATCACCCATTTCTCTTCCCAATTTTTCCTCTACTTCTATTACTAGACTTTCGAAATCATTTTTGAACTCTTCCATGACCTGCCACCAATTCATATTTTTCTTGGAAGCTTTGGATGTACCAGCTTTGACTTTATTACCTTCTTCTGGTTCTATGTTTTTTCCTGCTGTTTGCTTATTTGACTTTTTAGCTCTTTGTTAAGGTAGGACTCTGCTTCCAGTGTAGAGGGTATGCTATTCCAAGCTTCAGGGGTTTTGCGCAGCTGTTTTCAGAAATAATTCTAGGCACCTGTAAATTTTCAGTTCTTCCAAGATGGTATGCTCAAAGGAGAGGTTTTTACTCCTCTCTGAACTTGCTCTGGTTTGTGAGTGACCACAAGCATTTCTGCCTTGGAACTGTGAGGAGGATTCCCCTTCCACCACCACCATAAGCTCTGCCATGCCAGTGCTCCTCCTCGCCCCAAGACCTCTACCCAGGACTGTGACCCAGATCCAAACGTGGGCAAAACAAGAGGATTCTACCTCAGCACCAGCAAAGAGATATCTGCAATACCCCTCTGATCAGACCCTGGATCACTCCACCATCTGTGAGCCAGCAGCTCTGGAAGCTACCACTGCTGCTGTCACTACCACCACCACTACTGCTACCACTGTTGCTACCTCAGGGCTGGGGCTGGACTGTGCTCCTTTCTCACCCAGGTCTGACAGAACTTTCCTACTGACCTTCTAAGTTGTCTTTGGTGTTTGTGAGTTGAGAAGTCTGGAAAATGCCACAGCTGCCAGTGATTCAGTTTCCTTAGGCCTGCCCCAGGTTTGCTGGTGCCCCATCTGTGCTGGCACATTTTACACTGGACTGCGCTCCTCTCTCAGACTGGCGGATCAGACCTTTCCTATCGACCTTCCAGGTTGTATTGGGCTGGAAATTTGTTTCATTCTGTCATTTCGTGGGTTCTGCTGCTCTAGAATTTGTTTAGAGTCACTTTTTTACAATTATTTGGAGGGATATGGGGGAGAACTCAAGCAAGTCCCTGCTTTTATTTGCCATCTTTTCTCTGCCCCCTCTAACTAAATTCTAACCTATATTTCCACACCCTTTTATTAAATGTATTTTGTATTGCATTATGATCTGAAAGGGATGCATTTTCTACATTTGGTTATTTCTGCTTTTCTTCATTCAGTTATGAGGTTTTAGGCCATAATGCATGGTCATTTTTTTATGTAAGGTGTCAAGAACCATTGGGAAAAAAGTATATTCCTTTCTATTTCCATTCAATTTTCTCCAAAGGTCTATCATATATAACTTTTCTAAAATTCTATTTACCTCATCAACTTATTTCTTTTTTAATTTTTGGTTAGATTTATCAAGTTCTGATAAGTGGGATGGGAAGTTGAGGTCCTCCACTAGAATCATTTTGCTGTCTATTTCCTCCTGTAACTCATTTAACTTTTCGTTTAAAATTTTGGATGCTATACCATTTGGTGCATGTATGTTAAAATTTACATTACTTCATTGTCTATGATACCTTTTAGCAAGATATATTTTCCTTGCTTATCTCTTTTAGTTAGATCTATTTTTGCTTTTGCTTTTGCTTTTTTCTGAGATCATGATTGCTATACCTGCTTTTTTTTTCTTTTTACTTCAACTGAAGTGTAATAAATTCTGCTCAAGCTCCTTACCTTTACTCTATGTGTGTCTCCTTAAAGTGTCTTTGTAGTAAAGAACATATTTTAGAATTCTGGCTTTTAATCCATTCTGCTATCCACCTTATTGGTAAGTTCATCCTATTCACATTTATAGTTATTATTACTTAACCATCCTCAAAACTGTTTTGCTTCTGACCACTGGCCCTCCCACCTGCTTTTCCTTCTATCAACACCCCCTTCCTCGCATTCTCCTCTCCTCCCTCCTTGTAGGGTAAGATATATTTTGACACCCAACTGAATGTGTATGTTATTCTCTCTTTCAGCCAATTCTGATGAGAGTAAGATTCAAGTGTTGCTTCCCGTTTCCCTTCCTTCCTCTGTAAAAGCTCTTCTTTTCATGACTCTTTTATGTTAGGTAATATATCCCATTCTACTTCTCCCTTCTCCTTTTTTCCCAATGCAGCCATATTTCTCACCTCTTAATTTTTTTATGTCTATCTATGTTCTTTTTTTAAAAAACATTTATTTATTTATTTAATCTTTTTAGTTTTCAGCACTAATCTTAATAAGAGTTAGAATTACAAATGTTCTCCCCATTTCTACCCTGCCCCGCTCCAAGATGGCATATATTCTGATTGCCCCATTCCCCTGTCAACCCTCCCTTCTGTCACCCCACTTCCCCCCATCCACTTTTCCCTTCCTTTCTTGTAGGGCAAGATAGATTTTTATGCCCCATTGCCTGTATATCTTATTTCCTAGTTGCCTGCAGAAACTTTTTTTTAACATCTGCTTTTAAAACTTTGCGTTTCAAATTCTCTCCCCTCTTCCCTCCTCATCCACTCTCCCTAAGAAGGCAAGTAATTCAACATAGGCCACATGTGTATCATTATGCAAAACCCTTCCACAATACTCATATTGTGAAAGACTGACTATATTTTGCTCCTTCTTATCCTATCCCCCTTTATCCAATTTTCTCCCTTGACCCTGTCCCTTTTCAAAAGTGTTTGCATTTGATTACTTCCTCCCTCTATCTGCCCTCCCTTCTGTTGTCCCCCACCTTTTTTATCTCCCTCCTCCTTCTTTCCTGTGGGGTAAGATACCCAATTGAGTGTGTATGCTATTCCTTCCTCAGGTCAAATCCAATGAGAACAAGATTCACTCATTGCCCCTCACCTGCCCCCTCTTCCCTCCCAACAGAATTGCTTTTCCTTGCCACTTTTATGTGAGATAATTTACCCCATTCTATCTTTCCTTTTCTCCCTCTCTCAATATAATCCTCTCTCCTCCCTTAATTTGATTTTTTTTAGATATCATCCCTTCATATTCAATTCACCCTGTGTCCTCCATCTATGTGTATATATGTATATGTATATCTATACATATATATATTATACACATCATAATTTCTCTTCCCAATGTTTCCTCTGTTTCTCTCACTTGCTTTTCCAAATCCTTTTTGAGCGCTTCCATGGCCTAAGACCAGTTCATGTTTTTTCTTGGAGGTTTTTGATGTGGTGTCTTTGACTTTGTTGACTTCTTCTGGCTGTATGTTTTGGTCTTCGTTGTCACCAGAGAAAGATTCCAAAGTCTGAGTCTGAATCTGAGTCCATTTTCACTGCCTGGCCATGTTCTCAGACAACTACTTGACCCTTGAGTTTTTTGTGGGGGTATTACTGCTTTTGGAGTAGAGAGTACTTTGTCCCAAGCTTGAGGGGCTGCACTGCTGTTTTCAGAGCCATTTCTACACAGCAAGCTCTGCCACACCAGCACTCCTCCTCCCCCAAGAACCGCCAACCTGGACCATGACTCAGATCTTAAGCAGGCTCTGCACTCCTGCTCTGATCCACCACTTAATTCCTCCCACCAGGTGGACCTGGGGCCAGAAGCAAATGTAGCTTATAGTTCTGTCCTCAGAGCTACACCATCTCTGCTGCCCCTGGTGGTGGCTGAACCGCAAATTCCTTTCACTCTGTACCCACAGCTTTTCCCCCTAACCTTCTCTGTTGTCTTTGGTGTTTGTGGGTTGAGAAGTATGGTAACTGCCATAGCTCACTGATTCAGGGTGCTAGGGCCTGTTCTGCCTGGCTCCAGGTCTGGTTGGTCCTGGCACAGCCCAAGCTGTGCTCTGCTCTGCTCCCAGCCCCAGATGATAGACCCTTTCCTGCAACCATCCAGGCTTTCCTGGCCCGGAGCCCTGCTACCCTCTGTTATTTCGTGGGTTCTGCAGCTCTGGAATTTGTTCAGAGCTATTTTTATAGATTTCGGGAGGGACCTGGGGGGAGCTCAGGCAATTCCCTGCTTTCCAGCTGCCATCTTGGCTCTGCCCCCCATTTATCTATCATTACAAGGGTCATCTTCCTATGAAGAATGTAATCAGTTTAAACTTACTGAATCCGTTATGATTTCTCTTTGCTGTTTGACTTTTTATGTTTCTCTTGAGTCCTACATTTGAATTTTTTTTGTTGTTTTTGTTTTTATTCAGCTTTGGTCTTTTCATCAGGAATGCTTGAAAATTCTTCGTTTCAATAAATGTCATTTTTCCCCTGAAGGATTATACTCAGTTTTTCTGGGTAGGTGATTCTTGGTTGTAATCCTAGCTCCTTTACCTTTCAGAATATCATACTAATGTAAAAGCTGCTTAATCTTGTGCTATCCTGACTGTGGCTCCATGATATTGAAATTATTTTTTAATGGCTACTTGAAGTATTTTTCTTTCCCCTGGGAGCTATGGAATTTGGCTATGGTATTCCTGGGGATTTTCATTTTAGGATCTCTTTCCGGAGGTGAATGGTAGATTCTTACAGTTTCTATTTCACTTTGTGGTTCTAGGATATCAGGGCTATTTTCCTTGGTATTTTCTTGAAATATGATGGCTAGGCTTTTTTTTGTCATGCCTTTCAGGTAGTCTAGTAATTTGAAAATTATTTCTCCTGGATCTATTTTCCAGGAAAGTTTTTTTTCAATGAGATATTACACATTTTCTTCTGTTTTTTCATTCTTTCTATTTTTGTTTCATATTTTCTTTATGTCTCATGGAGTCATTAGCTTCCACTTGCCCAATTCTAATTTTTAAGAAATCATTTTCTTCAGTGAGCTTTTTTTATCTCCTTCTCCATTTGGCCAATTCTACTTTTTAAGGAGTTCTTTTCTTCAGTACATTTTTGTACATCTTTTTCTATTTTTTTTTGCTTCCTTTACCAAACTGTTGACTCTTTTTTCATGATTCTCTCTCATCACTCACCATTTCTTTTTCAAAGTTTTCCTCTACCTTTCTTATTTTATTTTAAAAATCCTTTTTGACCTTTTTCAGAAATTCCTTTGGGGTAAGGGGGGACTGGCATCAATTCACCTTTTTCTTTGTGGCTTTGCACATAGCTGTTTTAAAATTGTTGTCTTCTTTTGAGTTTGTTTTTTCATCTTCCCTGTCACCATAGTAACTTCCTATGATCAGGTTTTTTTTTGTTGTTTGCTCATTTTTCAGCCTATATCTTGCCTTTTAACTTTACATTATAGTTGGACTCTGCTCCTGGTGTGGAGAGGGCACTGTCCCAAGCTTCAGATTTTTCATGTTGTTGTTTTCAGAGCTAATTCTGGAGACTGTAACTTTTTAGTTCTTCTAAGGTGTTATGACCTAAGGATAGGTGTGGTCACTGCTCTCCTGGCCTCTACTCTGGTCTGTGAGTGACCACAAGTATTCTCTTCTGAGTTAGAACTGTGATCAGGGTCCCTACTCTCCTGCAGCTGCAAACTTTAGTGTGCTGATATTCCTTCTTGCTTTGGGACTTGGATCTGGGCCTAAGACCCAGATCCCTGTATGGAAAATGCAACAGACTTCTGCACCCAATTCCAGCAGAGTGTCCCCTTCACACCTGTTGTCTAGGTCCCTTAAGTCCTATGAAGCAAGAGCTCTGGAAGTCACTGCTACTGATTCAGTTGCCCCGAAGGCCTGTGATAGCTTGCCACAGCCTACCCTGCTGCTGGCTTTCCAGGATGTCGCCTGGGCTGTACTGTGCTCTACTCTCACTTTGATGAAACAGATTCTTTCCTGTTGACCTTCTAAGTTGCCTTGGGCTGGAAAATTGTTTCACCCTGTCCTTTTGTTGGTTCTGCTGCTCCAGAATTCATTTTTAGGTGTTATTTTAAAGTTGTTTGGAGGGGAATTAAAGAGAATTCAAGTGAGTCCATACCTTTACTTCCCCATCTTAGCTGGTTTGACTCTCTGTGATTCCATGGGATTTTCTTGCAAGGATGCTGAAGTAGTTTGCCACTTCCTTCTCCAGTGTGTCCCCATTTTACAGATGAGGTACTGAAGCAAATAGGAGTTAAGTGACTTGTTCAGGGTCACACAGTTAAAGGTGTCTAAGGCTGGATTTTAACTCAAATCTTCCTGACTCCGGGGGCGGAGCCAAGATGGCGGCTGGTAAGCACGGACTAGAGTGAGCTCCGTACCCGAGTCGCTCCAAAAACCTATAAAAATGGCTCTGAACCAATTCTAGAACGGCAGAACCCACAGAACAGCAGAGGGAAGCAGGGCTCCAGCCCAGGACAGCCTGGATGGTCTCCGGGTGAGGTCTATTCCACACGGAGCTGGGAGCTGGGAGCTGAAAACAGAGTGGAGCAGAGCCCAGCCTGAGCGGCGTGGACGATCCAGACCAGAAGCCGGGCGGAGGGGGCCCTAGCGCCCTGAATATGTGAGCTGCGGCAGTTACCAGACCCCTCGACCCACAAACACCAAAGACTGCGGAGAAGGTTAGTGGGAAAAGCTGCGGGAGTGGAAGGAGTTCGCGGTTCGGCTTCCAGCCCCGGGGGCAGCGGAGGTGGGGCAGCTACAGCTGTTGTTACTTCTGGCTCCAGGCCCACCTGGTGGGAGGAATTAAGTGGCGGATCAGAGCAGGATTGCAACAGCCTGCTGAAGATCTAAGTCCAGCCTGGACTGGGGGTCCTTGGGGAAGGAGGAGTGCGGCTCTGACAGAGCTGGCACCTCCCCCCCAAACTTAGAACATAGAACTCGTTAGTCTACAAGCAGTCATACCCCACTGAAAAACTCAAGGGTCAAGTTAGTTGGTTGGGAATATGGCCAGGCAGCGAAAACGCGCCCAGATTCAGTCTCAGACTTTGGATTCTTTCTTTGGTGACAAAGAAGACCAAAACATACAGCCTAAAGAAGACAACAAAGTCATAGAGCCTACAACCAAAGCCTCCAAGAAAAACATGAACTGGCCCCAGGCCATAGAAGAACTCAAAAAGGATTTGGAAAAGCAAGTTAGAGAAGTAGAGGAAAAATTGGGAAGAGAAATGAGAAGGATGCGAGAAAACCATGAAAAACAAGTCAATGACTTGCTAAAGGAGACCCAAAAAAATACTGAAAAATACACTGAAGAAAACAACACCTTAAAAAACAGACTAACTCAAATGGCAAAAGAGCTCCAAAAAGCCAATGAGGAGAAGAATGCCTTGAAAGGCAGAATTAGCCAAATGGAAAAGGAGGTCCAAAAGACCACTGAAGAAAATACTACTTTAAAAATTAGATTGGAGCAAGTGGAAGCTAGTGACTTTATGAGAAATCAGTATATTATAAAACAGAACCAGAGGAATGAAAAAATGGAAGACAATGTGAAATATCTCCTTGGAAAAACCACTGACCTGGAAAATAGATCCAGGAGAGATAATTTAAAAATTATTGGACTACCTGAAAGCCATGATCAAAAAAGAGCCTAGATGCCATCTTTCAGGAAATTATCAAGGAGAACTGCCCTGATATTCTAGAGCCACAGGGCAAAATAGAAATTGAAAGAATCCATCGATCGCCTCCTCAAATAGATCCCAAAAAGAAATCTCCTAGGAATATTGTTGCCAAATTCCAGAGCTCCCAGATCAAGGAGAAAATACTGCAAGCAGCCAGAAAGAAACAATTTGAGTATTGTGGAAACCCAATCAGAATAACCCAAGATCTGGCAGCTTCTACATTAAGAGATCGAAGGGCTTGGAATGCGATATTCCGGAGGTCAATGGAGCTAGGATTAAAACCTAGAATCACCTACCCAGCAAAACTGAGTATCATGTTCCAAGACAAAATATGGATTTTCTTTAAAATAGAGGACTTTCAAGCTTTCTCAGTGAAAAGACCAGAACTGAATAGAAAATTTGACTTTCAAACACAAGAATCAAGAGAAGCATGAAAAGGTAATCAAGAAACAGAAATTGCAAGGGACTTACTAAAGTTGAACTGTTTTGTTTACATTCCTACATGGAAAGATGACGAGTATGATTCATGAGACCTCAGTATTAGGGTAGTTGAAGGGAATATGCATATATATACATATACATATATATATATGTATATGTATATATATATGTTTATGTATATATATAAGTGAATGTGTATGTATGTATGTATCTATGTGTATATGTATGTATGTGTATGTATGTGTATATATATATAGGTGTTTATATATATATGTAAAAGAGAGAGAGCAGACACAGGGTGAGTTGAAGATGAAGGGAAGATATCTAAAAGAAATAAAATGAAATTAAGGGATGAGAGAGTAACATACTGAGAGAGGGAGATAGGGAGAGATAGAATGGGGTGGATTATCTCGCATAAAGGTGGCAAGAGGAAGCAGTTCTATGGGAGGAGGGGAGAGGGCAGGTGAGGGGGGAATGAGTGAACCTTGCTCTCATCAGATTTGGCCTGAGGGGGAATACCATACATACTCAGTTGGGTATCTTACCCCACAGGAAAGAAGAGGGAGGAAGATAAAAAAAAATAAAAGGCGGGGGGATGATGGAGGGGAGGGCAGATGGGGGTGGAGGTAATCAAAACAAACACTTTGTAAAGGGGACAGGGTCAAGGGAGAAAATTCAATAAAGGGGGATGGGTTGGGAAGGAGCAAAATGTAGTTAGCCTTTCACAACATGAGTATGGTGGAAGGGTTATACATAATAATACATGTGTGGCCTAGGTTGAATTGCTCAACTTCTTAGGGAGGGTGGGTGGGAAGGGAAGAGGGAAGAGAATTTGGAACTCAAAGTTTTAAAATCAGATGTTCAAAAACAAAAAAGTTTTTGTATGCAACTAAAAAATAAGATACACAGGCAATGGGGCATAGAAATTTATCTTGCCCTACAAGAAAGGAAGGGAAAAGGGGATGAGAGGGGAGGGCTGACTGGGGAACAGGGCAACCAGAATATAAGCCATCTTGGAGTGGGGGGGAGGGTAGAAATGGGGAGAAAATTTGTAATTCAAAATGTTGTGAAAATCAATGCTGAAAACCAAATATGTTAAATAAATAAATTGCATTTAAATTAAAAAATAATTAGACACATTCAAATGCTTTTAAAATAAATATTTGGAATTCTAGAAAAAAAAAATCTTCTTGACTCCAGACCCTGTGTTCTCTCCACCATACCATCTAGCTGTCCCCTGTCCTTTTATAGAACTATGACAGGCACTGTTCTATATAAATACTATCTCGGTTGATTCTCCCAACAATCCTAGAAGGTAAGTGCTATTATTAATACCATTTTATGACCAAGGAAACAGAGGAAAACATAATTTAAGTGACTTGCCTAGGGTCATATAATTAGTAAGTGTCTGAGCTTGTTTTTGAACTCAGGTCTTCTTGAGTCCAAATCCAGAGCTCTATCTACCATGCCACCTGATCTGATATGCTCACCAAGTTAGAGAATGGAGAATAAGAAGGAACAGAATGGAGAGAATAGTCATGAAAATCCAGAGTAGAGGAAAAGAGTGAGCATCAATGACAAATCCTACAGAGAGGTCAAGCCCTTCCACCTTGACAATGAGGAAATCACTGGTAACCCTGGAGAGAAGAGTTGCAATTGAGTGATGAGGATAGAAGCCAGATTGTAAAGAATTATAAAAAATGAGTGAGAGGAGGGAAAGTGAAGCAATGAGTGTCCATAGTTTTCCCATAGGAGTTTAGTTGAGAAAATGATACTAGCTTGAGGGGCTGGTGGGATCTACTTAGAGGTTTCTAAGGAGGAGAGAGGCTTTGACTTGTTGATATGCAACAGAGAATGAAGTAGTGGATAAGAAAAGATTGAAGATACGGACTTCACAACAACCTGGAAAAACCTACACGACACAATGCTCAGTGAGCGGAGCAGAGCCAGGAGAACGTTATACACAACCACAGATACATGGACTCTGTGAGGACTAACCCTGACAGACTTTTCTCTTCTCAGCAGCACAATGTGCAAAGACAATTCCAAAGGACTCACAATGGTGAATGCTGTCTACATCCAGAGAAAGAACTATGAAGTATGAACTATGAAGTATGTGGCACACTTCATGCTCACCTTTTTCTCCCCCTTTTATTTTCTCTCTTTTGTATTTGTTTTTGGGTTGTGTTTTTTTTTTGTTCTTGTTGTTGTTCTGTTTCTTCTTCCTCATGGTTCATTCCATTGGTCATAATTCTTCTCCACAACTTGACTAGGGTGTAAACTAATTCAATGCGAAGTTATACGTGGAAGTTATATGGGATTCCACACTGTTCTGGGGAGGGAGGGAGGGAAGAAAATCTGGAACTCAAAATTATGTACAACCGTGTGTTGTGAACTAAAAATAAAAAAAAAATTAAAAACAACAACAAAAAAAACCAAAAAATGTAAGAAAAAGGGAAAAATAGTGAGCTAGTAAAACAACACAACAGAGAACATATTATTTCAATTTTAAATATCATCTATGTTGCTTTGATACATTCACGGATCCATAATTTGATTGACATAATGTCTACACAAATCCATACTCCAACCCTTCTATAATTATCAAGACTGCTATGCCTTTATTTCTTTATTGCTCTGTTTCTTGGCATAATTCCATTTGTAGATGATTTAATATTTTATTTTCCCCCAATTACATGTCAAAAGAATTTTTAACATTTTTTTTATTTTGACCTCCAAATTCTTTTCTCTTCTTCCCTCTCCTTTTCCCCTCCCCCACCATTGAGAAGGCAAACAATTATACATAGGTTATGAATGTTCAGTCATGCAAAACATGTTTCCATGATAATCATATTTTGAAAGAAAATACAGACCAAAAGAAAAAAAAAGCATGAGAAAAATAAAAAAGCAAAGAAAGAGTATGCTTCAATCTAAATAAAATAAAAGAAAATAAAAAAGAAAATATTAAAGATAAGACAGAGAAGGGGAGTAATTATTGAGCAAGCTGATGGAGGGGAGAGATGACAAAGGTACATGTAGAAAGATTGTTGCATTGCTGTGTTTGTCCTTCGTTCTTGAAGAGGATCATGACATCGAGGAAATAATGACGTGACTTGCAGTTGACTTTGATTTGAGTGAGGGAGGGCTATGCAAGGCAACTAGCCTCACTTTCTCCTCCAGAGCCATCTGGATCCAATGACCAGACATTCACAAGGATGACTGGAGATGGCCCAGGATGCATTGGGAAACCCTGGCTCTTTTAGGCTAAGGTTCTCATTTTGAGTGAGGTAACACCCATTCAGTGAATAGGCCTTTTTAAGAAGGTAATCAAGGGATATCCCCTTTCATCAAAAACTCAAAAAAAAAAAAAAAGAAATCAAACTGGGAGGGGAAGATCCTCACAGTTCCTGGCTAAAAGAGAAACTGTTATGATTTAGAAAGATTGGACTCTTTGAGGAGAAGAACCGTCAAAAGAAACTAGATTAAAAAAAAGAGAGAGAGAATGTGAAGATGGAGAAAAGAGGTGAAATCTTATTGCAAATGGCCTCTATTTTCCTGGTAATGTATGAAGTAAGGTCCTCAGGCAAGAGAGTGGGAGTAGGGGATAGTGGTGGAAGTTTTAGGGGAGAAGGGAATATTTGGAACAGTCACTGTGGGGAATGGGATAGAGAATTAATTAGGGAGAAGTAAAAGGCTTGCCTTGTTACTTTAAAGAGGATAAATAACATAAATTTGTAATGAACCCACTAATCATGGGTGAATGATTTTTTTTCCTTCTCTATTCAGTAGTACATGAGTAGGCTGGGAGGAGCAGATGGTGAGAGGTTGGGGTTTGGCAAGAAATAAATGGAATAAATGAATGAAGCATTTATAAGAATTTACTATGTGCAAAGCAATGTGCTAAGCATTTTTGATACAAATAAAAAGTAAGACAGTGTCCCTGCTTTCAAGGAGCTCACATTCTAATGGGGAGACAAAACATTCAGAAGGTTCCCATGGCAAGTCAAATGGAAAATTCCAATGGTCCTTAGAGTGAAGAGGCAAAGCAGTTACTGTCTTCTTTAAAAATCGTTTGCACCAATGGAATCATATCAGTTTCTGATGCTGAACCATTTGACAGTTCCAACGACTTTGTTGACAAGGAAACTTCTTCAGGTCTTGAAAACATGTAGAGCCAACACATGCAGGAAGAGCCATCAAGCTACATCTGCACAGAGGTTGTTTCCCAGCTTGTTATTGTTCGTCCTTCGTTCTCAAAGAGGACCAATGATATCATCAGGGTGATGTCTTGACTTGCAAGTGAATTGAATTTAAGTGAGGTAGAGCTGTGCAGAGTCATCAGCGTTACTCTCTCCTTCAGAGTCATTGGAGTCCAGTGGCAAGACATAGATCAAGACAACTGGCCATGGTCCCCTTGCTTCCCAGTATGATGACATTGAACAACAGACCGGGAGCATTTATATTCCAAAGCAGAGATAGGACAATGAAGCTAGGGATGTGACAGCAGAAGATATTTGAAATGTTTAACTAAAATTTGGGAGTGTTGTTGGGACAGGAGGAAAGTGAAGTCAGAGCAATGGCCTAGGAAAATATAATCAAACTATATACGTTTCCCAATTAAAAGTGGTTGTGTTCAGGGATTTAAATTACTTTTCTTTTTTCATTGCTTATTGTCTCATGGGAACGAATGGGCAAAGAACTGACCGAAAATTGAACAATAAGTGATGGTAGTGAGAGGAATAGAAAACATAGATAATCCCAATAATTCTAGTTAGTCTTTGAATAATTTTGTATTAGCTGCATATTTAAAGAAAAGTTTAAATGTTATGAATTATGTGCTTCTGTATTAAAAACAAAAACAAAAACATGCCTTCCTTGTTGTGTGTACTCCCACACACAATTAACACAGGTCATAACACCCTCTATGCTTTTTCAGAGGGTTTTTGTGAGTTATCATAGCCTAAACATCCCACCATCATTTGGTGGCTAGTCTTCTAATGATGGCCCTTTTGAATTTTAACGAAGTTGGTCCTTAGACAACAATTATGTTTCTGTGTCTGCTGTTGAAGTAGCACCATGGTATTACTTTTGAAAATCCAGAGTCACTTCAATGCTTCTATGAAGTGTCAGAGTAGGACTTCAGTGGAGGATGTATTTTATGTTACATGAAAATTTGTTTAAATAACATTTCTTATTAGGTTATTTCTTATAATCAAGTCAACAAGGATGTATTAAGCACCTACTATGTGCTAGGTACTGTGCTAAACACTGGTGACACAAAATAAGGAAAGAACAATCCCCTGCCCTCAAGGAACCCACAGTCTAATTGGGGTAGTACAAACCACACACACTCCACTTAAAACCTTAAAAATATGTTTGGTTCTGCCTGGCTTGAAGAAAGCAGAAACCATATAACGTACTTTTCTTATGCTAAATTATAATTTCAATCCTAAATTAGGCCAGTGGCTCTTTCTCTTTTCTTTTTTTTATCTAAACTTCCAAATTTGCCAGTGATCTTAAATCATAAATACATCTCCATTCCAAGTGCTAATTGGTATTTTCCCCTGGACCTGTTTATCCTTTGCCAGAGCTAACTCTTTGGAGATAAGAATTTGCCACCTAAATAAAAACAGACTTTTCTTCAATACTTAAATAAAAGTTTTGCCAGTGAAAAATGAATCCACTGACCCTTCTCTCTCTCCTTATGAAATGCAGCATATTTATCTTTTAATTGGATGTTTTGATTTTTCCCCAGTTGCTATCAGCTGGGGAAACATACAATAAACATATGCTGTAATAATATACAACGTAATAAATGCTTGGTGTATTATATTATTTGTTTGTTAGACTATATATATTCTTCTGTTCTTCACAGCCTGGCCCTGACCTATCTTTCCAGCTTTATTATACAGAGTGTTTCAGAAGTCTTAATGCAGATTTAAGCTATTAAAGTGTCAAAACATATCACCCCCCTTCATTCACTCTAATGTCCAATCAATTCAGCTCCTTTCCTGTTAACTTATTCTTGATATTCCATCTCCTGTCTCTCTGACCCCATATCTGGAATGCACTCACTCCTCACCATGGCCTTTTAGAATCTTGAAACTTCTCAAAAGCCCAGCTTAAGCATAACCTAGATGAATGATCCCTCCAGATGTTAGTAAATACCTCTTCCCTGTAGAACATTTCCTTATCATTTTATAAATAAGTTTCATTTAACTTAAATATGTGTATATTGTCTTTCTCAGCAGAATATAACACCCCCCCACCCACAATGGCAGGGACAGTTTCTTTTTCCATATTTTAATTCCCAGAATGGAGCATAGTGCCTCACACAGTGTAGGCACTTAAAAAACCACCAGTTGAATTGATATTATATCATATGCACACATGTATACATAAGTACATCTATCTATATACATATACATGCATACATATAAACATGTAGGGAGGTACATATACCTATGTGTATGCATAAATATATGTGTGTGTGTATATGATACTGACTGGAAGTGCAACAATCTCTCATGGCTTGATGCCAATATTGCTTTATACTTTCTCTTTTTTCTGGCCTGGGTTGATTTGTTTCTCCTAAGGAAGCCTGGTAGGTAAACTCCTATTCCCCAGGGTTCACCATCTTGGTATTGGATTTGATGCAGATATCTGATCACCTTTAGCCCCAAATGCAGCACAGAACTCCTGAACTAAAGCAATCCATTAGCCTTAGCATCCCTAGAAGTGTGAACTGCAGGCATGCATCATCATGCTCAGCCTACCATAAACATAGATCTATATATGTGTGTATGTACACACACATATGCACATAGTAAACACGTGCATGTATGTATATACTACACACATACACAATACTTATATGTGTGTATATGCAATGAAAGATGTCTGGAAAAGGTGTGGTAAGAGACTAAATTCTCAAAAAAGTTATAAAACAAAATTAAGAATATCAAATTGTTATCTCATGCAACCTGTATCCCATGATCATGATTTGGAAAGCCCCTTGAACTATGGTTGCCATATTTCTTGTTTCTAGGGTTGTGGGTGTGGGGAAAAAGAAATTGTCCCTGGGACCAGTCTAAAGATTGGAGGAATGTGTTGTTCTATAAGGCCATCTCTTTTTATACTTGTTCTGATGAGAGAGTCCTAGAGGACTAATCTCAAATTTAGGGGAGGCTCTTGCTAGGTGGCACGTTGAATAGAGAGCTAGACCTAGAGTGAGGAAAACCTGAGTTCAAATGTGACCTCAGACACTTACTAGCTGTATGACCCTGGGCAAGTCCTTTTAACCCTGTTTTCCTCAGTTTCCTCATCTGTAAAATGAGCTGGAGAAGGAATGACAACCCATTATAACATCTTTGCCAAGAAAACCTCAAATGGGGTCATGAAGAGCTGGACATGACAACAACAATTTAGGCTAGCCCTAAAATCACTGTAACCTTTCATCTTCAATTACAGGTAACCAGGTTAAGGGGTTTAAATCCTTATATTACTTATTCTTGATGGGGCATAGCAGTTAGGAGTAGAAGTAGGGTATGTGCTGTTCTGTGACCTGGACATTATGTATAGCATAAATATTAGCTCTGTGCTTCCAGTTGACATCACCAGTCTGTCTTTTTTTCTTCCTAAGAATTAATTTGTTCATTCTCCTAAACTCTTTGGGACATAAAGGTAAATATAAAATAAAACAAAACAAAATTTGAAAGACCCCTTAAAAAGGAATGTTAGTTTATTTTAAAGAGTTTTTATTTAATATTCATTGTAGTTTCTTCACTGGTCTCAATCATCAGGTGAAAGGTATTTTTTTTCATTTACTCATGGAAAATAGATATTTTCTTTCTGGTGCAATTAATTTATCTTCCATTCAACATCTTTCTTATTCTGCCTTTAGGTTAGTTGTATAGATTTTTCAGTTCTCTTAGATGATATATCTCCCCGAAGCTTGCTTCTACCTGCCTAATAATACTTTGATGATACCCTATTTCTTAATGAAGTGACACTGAAATATGCCTCATTTATTCACCTGTTTGCCAGAGTGTTTTTAATAACACTGTTACTGGAGTATAACTAGTGTTGTCTCTCTTGGTACTTTCTTGCTTAGCTGTGCAGAGATTTTTGCCTTTCTCTGTACATTCAAGGGATGGCACTTCTCATACAGAATCACAGAATCTAAAATAAAACAAATGAGTCCCTTATTCTAGAAGGGAATTTAGAGGGCATTCAGCCCCATTTATGAGCATGAAACCCTTCTATAATATATCCAACAAATGTGTGTCTAACGTTTGTTGAAAGACCTCCAGTGATGGAGAACTCACTGCCTCCTAAGGCATCCTGGCTATTTTTTTGAAAGCTTTAACTGTTAAGAAATCTCTTCTTGGAGCAGCTAGGTGGCATAGTGAGCAGAGTACCGGCCCTGGAGTCAGGAAGACCTCAGTTCAAATTTGGCCTCAGACACTCCACACACTTACTAGCTGTATGACCTTGGGAAAGTCACTTAACCCCAATTGCCCTGCCTTCCCCACTCAAAAAAATGTAAAAAAAAAAAAAAAGAAATCTCTTCTTGTCAAAAGGTAAAAAATGTTCTTTCTGTAATTTTCACCCAGTACTCCTAGGTATCCTCTCCAATATCAGACATTTTAAGAAATAATATAAATTTCAGGGAAAATAGTCTACTTCATTTTGGGCTTCACTTAATGAGAAGTTAGCTAATAGGCAAATGAGAGGCCAGGAAGACCTGGCTTCAATTGGTGTCTTTGACACACTCCAGATACATAACCGCTGGCAAATCTCTTTACCTCTCAATGACAACTCTCTAAGACTATAGGTTACTTGTCATGCGTGTCAGTGGAGGTAGTTTGTACACAAAGGAAATCACAGGTTTGGATGAAAAGAAAAGGAGCTCCCAAATATTTATTAATTCAAATTACATTGGCACTACCTTTTATAGCTTTCAATTCATACTGTTAGCTTTTATTGAACTTAAAGCCCACTGAAATTCCCAGGTTATTTTCACATGAATTTTCATATCATATCACCATATCTCTGCCTTTCAGCTCTGTCTTGTATTTATGCAATTGATTTTTTGAAGCTAAGTGTTGGACTTTACATTTAACCCAATTAAATTTCATTTTATTGGATTTTGGCCAGTTCTTATCCAGAGAGATGATCCAACAGTAGTTCTTATCCAGAGAGATGATTTTGGTTCCTCCAATGTTAATTATCCTTTTAAGTTTTGCATCATTGGTATATTTCAGAAACAAGGCATCTATGTCTTCATTTAAGTTATTGCTAAACATGTTGAACACAATAGGGCTACATACCAAGTCCCATAAGCAGTATGGTGTAATGAGGAGAGGAAAAAAAAACTGGACCTGAATTCCGGAGACCTGGATTTAAGCCTTGATTCTGCCTCTTACTGGACAAGAGACCTTTGGTAAGTTACTTAACATGTCTTGCTCTTGCTGTCCTCATATGCAAAATAGCAATAATGATACTTGTACTATTAATTTATAGTATTGTTATGGTGGAGACATTTTGTAAACTGTAAAGCATTACATAGAGAGATCATAGATTTAGGTCCAAAATAATAGATTTTTAGATTTAGGGTCACAGAAGGACCCTCAGAAGCAACTCTTTATTTTGTAGATGAGGAAACCAAGGCTCAGAGATTTGCTCAAAAGTTATACAGAAGGAAATCATCAGAACAGGGATTTGAACTCAGGTCTTCTGATTCAATAACTTGTGTTCTTTCTACTACCTCACTCCACAAGGCTCATGAAAGCTGTCAAGTTATTAATTATTACTGACTTCATTCCAGCTTGAAAAATAAATCCACTCATCAAAACTCTTTAAATCCAGTCAACCAACCAGTTCCAAATAAACCTATCTGGATTTGGCTATTATTCTTAGGTTATCATTTGGTTCATCTCTCTTCATCTTTTATATTATGAGAGAATCTCGAATAACTCACGGACGTAATAGCTATATTATATCCTCAGCATTAATTTGTTCCACTAGTCTACTGATCCTGTCAAAAAGCATGAGAGGTTCCTCTGGTATGACTTGTCTCCATGCTAGGATAAACAGAAAGAAGAAGATATTCTTTACTCTCAAGGAACTTATGTTCTAACAGCAGAGATAACGCACGCATATACAAGTAAAGATAGAATAAATATAAAGATAATAGACACAAGGTAATTAAATACAAGATGTTAAGCAGTTGGGGTGATTTAGAAAAGGCTTAACATAGAAAGTGATACCTGAACTGCTTGCTGAAGGAAGAGAGGGATACTTTGAGGTGGAAGTAAGCAGGAAGTATATTCCAAAGATTGGGGACAGCCAGTGTAAAAGCAAGGAGATGAGAGATGGAGTGGAAGGAACAGAGAGAGGGTCAGTTTGTCTGAGTTGTAGAATACAGGGATTGGGAGAGAGAGTAGTGTACAGTGAGTCTGGAAAAATAGGTTGGCGCCAGTATAGGAAAGACCAAAAGTTAAACAGAGGCATTCCTGAAGGTAATAGAAAGCTACAGGAGTTGACTGAATGGGATTGGGGTGGCAGAGCAGGGAGGTATGACATGATCAGGTCATCACCAAAGGAAAACCACTTAGGTAGCTGTGTGGAGGACAGACAATAGACTAAATCAGGGAGACTTAAGGCAAGGAAACCAATTAGGCATCTGTTGCAATAATTTAGGCAAAGGACGATAAGAGTAATAAAGTAATAGCTGAACTGAAATGATAACTGTGGGAGTATCTAGAAGATGCTGGAGATGTGGTGAAGGTAGAAATAGCAAGGTCTGGCCGGCCGCTAATTGGAAATGTGAGGGAAAGTGAGGGGTGGAGGATAATGCTGAAGTTATGAACCTGGAGTGTGGCAGACTGGTGGTGCCTTCTTTTTTTAAGTGTGGTGGTTTAGTGTGGAGGAATGGACCCTGAACCTAGAATCAGGACACTCAAGATCAAAACCTGGTTTAGACATTTATTAGCTATGAGGTACTGGGCATGTTGTTCAATCTCTTTGTCCCTCAGTCTCCTCCTCTTTAAAAATGGCAATTTCCTCTGCCACACAGGTGGTTGTATTTGTAAACCTGAAATTGCTATATGAATGTGAACTAATATTATTGGCTGCTTACAGCCACTTGTTTAAAATGATTTCTAGGATTTCTCTAGTGATCAATATGTTCAAATATTTATAATTAGAAGAATCCAACTTCCCCCCCTCCTTTTTGAAAACTGGTTTAGCATTTTCTTTCTATTTGTAGTCCAGTGGTCGCTGTCTTTCCTCTATTACTCCCTAGAGATCAACAACACTGGCACAGCATTCATATAAAATTTATCTGTAACTTTAGGATGTAATGTAACTTATCTAGTCCAGGCTAAATAATCCATTTGAGTTAATCTCTCTCTCTCTCTCTCTCTCTCTCTCTCTCTCTCTCTCTCTCTCTCACGCTCTCTCTGTCTCTCTCTGTCTCTCTGTCTCTCTCTCACTCTCTGTCTCTCTGTCTCTTTGTCTCTCTGTCTCTGTCTGTCTGTCTCTGTCTCTGTCTGTCTCTGTCTCTGTCTCTCTCTGTCTCTCTGTCTCTCTCTCACTCTGTCTCTGTCTCTCTATCTGTCTCTTTGTCTCTCTGTCTCTGTCTGTCTGTCTCTGTCTCTGTCTCTGTCTCTCTGTCTCTCTGTCTCTCTCTGTCTCTCTCTCTGTCTCTCTCTCTCTCTCTGTCTCTCTCTCTGTCTCTCTCTCTGTCTCTCTCTCTCTCTCTCTCTCCAACAACCAATGAATGAATAATAAACCATTTATTAAGTACTTACTATGTGTTAGGCACTGTGATAAGTGCTAAAACACAAATACAAGTAAAAAAGACAGTTCCTTCACTCAAGGAGCTTCCATTCTTTTTAATTTTTCTTTTTTGAAATAAATTTTATTGAAATATTTGTTTTACTATTGCCTACATTTCTTCCAGCTTCTTTCCCTTCCTCCAACTCTCTCCCAGGGGGCCATTCCATATAACAAAGAATAAGATGCTTTCATTCTAATGGGGAAAGACAATACACAAATGGAAAGTGAAAGTTGGGAGGAGAGGAATTTACCCCAGATGATACAGTGTAGAAATTATTGGGAACACACCACCACCAACAACAACAATTATTAGCACTTATATAGTACTTTGAGGTTTGCAAAATTCTTTACAAATATTTCATTTTATCCTCATAACAACCTTGAGAGGTACGTGCTATTATTAACTGATTTTATGGATAAGGAAACTAAGGCTGGGCAAAGTTATGTGACTTCCCCAAAGTTACATAGTTAGTAAATGAATGAAGACATTTTTTGACTCAGGTCTTCCGGATTCCCGGTACAATGCTCATTCTGTTCTGGAAAAGGCAAAAGCTCACCTTTCAGAGCCGTCCATATTGATATGATTCTGTTCCCGAGGTAGTATGTTCATTAGTTGGTTGTTGGACACAGATTGCTCATATACACAGTGCTAGCAGTTAAATCAGTACTTCAAAATATTTTACTTTATTCTAAGTGTGGGATCCTTGTCCAAAAACCATTGAGTCGGCATACTACTAGGAGAATTAAATCACATCAGTTGACATTCTTGTAATAAATGAAACCAGAAGACATTATAATAGCTAACATTTAAATAGCACTTTAAGGTTTGCAAAGCACTTTACATATATTATCTTGTAGCTAAATGGACGTGTAGCTCACAGGTTTTCTGCGAAGAAGCAAATAAAGGAGTTGGCAACGTTTGCTTCATGATGTATCTAAAGGCAAGAAGAAACATTATTTTGTGGGCTACTTGGTTGCTTCCAAAACAGCCATCTTTGTCCATTTAGATTATTGACCAATTGTAAGAAGACCGAGCACTAAATTAGAAGATGAGGCAAAAAACAGTGATGAGTAATTAAAATAATTCCAATTTTATGTCTTCAAATAAGATATTGATAAGGGGAAATGGGTCAAATAGCTGTGTAGTGAGAGATAGCAGATGCACAGTATAAGTGTTTACTGGTGCCCATGAAATGGCAAAAGACCCAGAGTAAGGCCTCTAACAAGTTAAACAGGAGATAAATCTGAGGATTTATGGGAAGACATGGTTAAGAGATGAGCTGATGAGAGAAGGGAGGGATGGATAATGATCTGTACCAGTGGAAGTTATGCCCACACTGATGAGATCATTGATTCCCTGAAGCATTAAAGTATACCCTCTTTCTGGAATCACAGAAGCTTTGAATCTCAGCAGCTTCACTTGGTAGTGAGAAGACTATATTTGGAGTCAGGCAAATCTCTCATGGTAGAAAACCAAATACCTCTTGAGGAAATCTATTCCAGTTTTGGAAAATTTATTTATTAAGACATTTTCCCCCTTTACACAGAGGCAAAATCTGCCTCCCTGCAAACCAACTTCTGTCCATCCATCTACTCCGAAATTCCACCCACTGTTTCTGATTTTGCCCTTGGGGGCCAAGAAAAACACTTCTAAATCATTCTTCCATATGAGGAATGCCCAAATTAATGAGACCATGGATCTGACATATTGAATTATCTCTTCTTTCATGGATCACACAAGTCACCGAATAACTCAATTCTAAGAGACATCAAAAAACATCTGATGCAGTTGACACCTGGAGAGGAAACTGATCTACAGTGCCCCTAATGAGCGGCCACCCAGCAACTACCTGAAGTCCCTTAGTGATGGGGAACCCTCTCCCTCCCATTGAGGCCTACTTTGAACAGCTTTTTTTCTTCTAAGTTTTTTTATTACTTTGAACCAAAATTAGCTTTCCTGTAGTTTCCACACATCTCACCCTGTTCTGTCATCTGGGGCCAAGTAGAACGAGTTTAAACCCTCTTCCAAATGAGAACCCTTCAAACATTTGAAGACAGTAATCATTCAGAGTTTTTCCATTGCTTAGCATGGTCTGTTTGTTGCCTACGAACTGAGCTATTGTCAATGTTACTTTACCCTCTTCTCTTACAAAAGCTGTCCTTATCCAAGTGCTCCAATGGCCACTTCAATGAAACCTCCTAGGATGTCACTTTCCACAATTTAACTCCCTCCTGTCCAGAATACCACCTGAAACATTCTGTCTTCTGCCTAAGAAATTGACAAAGATGAATTTACATTTATTTCCCAGAACACTCACTGCACTCCTGACATTTAAAAAAATGAAAGAATTATGCCACTCTGAAGAGACAATCCAGCCCACAACCCTCAAAACAGAAGCAGTTAATGTTTCATATGCTCCAGCTGCTCAATTTAAAGATGTCATGGGTATATTTAAGGCTAAAATGTTGCCCTTCTCATCCCCACATTGCATATCTATCATGCCCACCACTACTGTGCCATGCCCCCTCTATAAAGAGAATTTGGTCTTGTCCAATATCCCATTGTCAACCATGCTATGCTGTGTGTAGCAGGGGAATCTAGAATGTGATTTATGAGAGCCTGAAATAGTTCTTTCAGACCCCAAATGCTTGTGAAGGGACTACCATACAAACATAGCAGTGATGTGAGTGCATAATGTTTCTATCAAACTGTGTCAACATATGTTCCGTGTTGAACATAAAGGATTCACTTGTTTCTCTTGTTTTGCCTGGCTTATCTGAAATGAATTCTGTTAGGTAGATTGCTTACCTCTGTGTATGGCCCTTACTGATCCCTTGGAAATCTGGGTTTTTAGTTAATCCTTTGGCCCACATAGTTTCAGTGAAGACCATTTAAAAGCACATTATCAAAAAAAATTCCAGCCAATTCCAAATGTGCCCATACTTGGGGATATGGAGAATTTAACTGTGTAAGCAGTCCGGTATCTGCAATTTGTAGTAAGAGTTTTACAAACTTTTTAAGGGTTTTAAAAATAAAGTACTAGAAAGAACCGTGGATGTAGATTCAGAAGATCTAGATTCAAGTCTAGGTTCTGCTATTTATTACTTCTGTGATCTTGGGTAAATCACTTAGGGTCATTGGACCTTGGCTTCTTTATAATGAGGCTGGGAAACTAGATGAACTTTAAGGTCATTTGAAACACTAAAATCAAATGATCCTATAAATACCAACTAGATGATATACTAGGACAAGTCTATAGGAAGATAAAAGGGGTTAGTTATCTGAGATTTGAGAGCAAAGGATTTTCAGAATAAAGCAATTCTTACCCACAAAGAACATTTCAACATTTTGTGAACTACTCCAAAAAACTTCAGAACTCTGATCAACATAGTGACCAATGGTAACTTTAGGAGATTGATAATGAATCACACTTCTCACACTATGGCAGGAAAGCAATTTATTAGAGGGGAAGAATTCCCTTTTATATATGGCCAATGTTTTGCTTGACTATATTTATATGTTACAAAGAAGGGCTTCTATTAAAGGAATAGAAAGCAGGTGAGTGACTAAGATGTGACAGAAATAAGAAAGAAAAGAAGGAAAGGAGGAAGGGAATAAAGGGAGGGAGGGAAAAAGGAACAAAAGAAGAAAGAGAAGGGAGGGGGAAAGAAAAAAGAAGGAAGGAAAGAAGGGAGGGAGGAAAGGACAGAAGGGAAAGAAGGAGGAGAAAAAGGAAAGAAAGAAGAGAGAAAAGAAGAAAGAGAGAAAGATAAGAAAGGAAAGAAGCAAGAAAGGAAGGTTCAAAGACAGGAAGGGAAAATGGCAAATTGGTTACTGCTTTGTAAAATTGAACATATGTTTTAAACAAACTGTATAACAAAACATGATCGTTTAATATACACACTTTCTTCTTTGTATATTGTGATGTTTGTGTTTGTTGATGATTATTAAGTCCATAATTAAAAAGAAAATTTAAAAAAGACAAACACTCTTAAAGATAGGTAAGACAGAAAGGAAATAAAGAACTTCTGCCCAATCTTCTCATCTTACACCATTTGACTTTTACTCATTAAATATTCTAGGAAACATGGTGCCTGCTATGAAGCCATCTGTATTGGTAGAATTAAGACATCATGTTGAGTTAGCCAGGATTGTTATTTTACAGGAAACATGCGCACATCTGGGTCAGCCTATAGTTTGTCATTCTCAAAAGTGAATAGAAGCTGCTGGTTTACATTTTGAACATTTTTGTGCTTAAACTACGAGCTATAATTAACATAGAAACTTTGAGCCTTATGGTGCAAGAGCTTGGATCACCTTAGGGAACTATTTCTCTGATTCTTGACTCAGAGCTCCAACAAAAAATCCTCAAAAATTTTCTATACTGGACTGTTCGATTCTGTCCTTGTAAGCACCAATGTCTCAGAAGAAGTTTTATGGCAGAAACCACAGAGAAAGGAAAAGAAAGAAAAATACAAATGGTTCATTGTGATTTCCAAGTCCATATGATCCTCAAATGAGAGCTACTGGTAGTCATCATCTTCACAAAATGTTTGGCTAAGGACCTCTTTTAGAATACTGTTCCTCTAGGTTTTCTGGGCTCACTGAGGCTTCCCCCTACTTTTATGTTGGTTACCAGGGGTGACCAATCATCTCCTCAGCTGCACCTGTCTCGTAGTTTGCTGACATTCTAATCCCATTTATGAGAATAAGATCTGCTTTCTCTGACTGGGACCTTAATGAAGATCCTCTTGGTTTTCTTTCCTACCAGACTCTTTTCTCCTCTTCTTTGCTGTCTTGCTCAGAAGGTTGTTCGATCCGAGAGTCTCTCCTTTTATGATGCCAGTATGGCATCAAGGGTTGTTGGCCTTTTTGTGTGTGTTATGGATCTCTTTGGCAGTCTGGTAAAACTTATACACCATTTTTCAGAATAATATTTTTTAATGCATAAAATAAAATATATAGGATTACCAAGGAAACCAAACATATTAAAATACAGTTGATTAACTATTTTAGAAATTCATAGAATTTAGGTTAAGAAACCCTGCTTTACAGGAAAGAGTGATGTAAGAAGACCTACATTGAAAGCTCAGCTCTGCCAATTGCTAGCTTGTGACCTTGGATAGATATTTTATATTACTGGGACCCATTTTCCTCATTGGGAAAATGAGAGAATAAGATGAAATTAATTTAAGGTCTCTTCTAGTTTTTACTCAGTGATCTTCTGATCTCTAAACCCTATCGTCTTGGGTCTCTTAATTAATTTCTTGTCAATACGCAATGGTTTCTTCACATTTTGACTGCATCTTGTTACTTCACATCCTGATACATCTTGTTATAAGTAGCTTAAGAGTAAGATTTTAAGACAATCACAGGCTTAGCATTGGAATGAACTTCAGAGGTAATCTAGTCTAAGCCCTTCATTTTAAAGATGAGGAAAAGGAGGGAGGTTCAGTGATTTTCTCAAGTTCACAGAGGTAATGTGTCAGCAGTGGTATATGAACCAGGAATCTCTTGTGCTAGAGTCAATTCTCTTTCCATTGTGCCGGTGTTTTCTAATAGCTCCATTCCTAGAACAACTCATGAACACCAAAAACATGGCAGAGAGAAGCCTTCCTCAACCCCCTGCCCCCTCCGCCCCATTTCCACGGATTACATACTCACAGAGATGTAGCATATTTAAGAACTCAGAGAAGATTCCCTTTTCATCCTTCACCACTGAATTGATCTTCCTACAAAAAATTATTTTAAAGTCTTAGGATAAAATAAGAATGTTATCCAAAGAAGAAGTAGTATACTAGAATTAGGGTTTAGAGTAAGGGAGACATAGATTTAAATCCCACATAAATATTTATTATTTTGTGGCCCTGGGCAAAATCTCCCTAGGTAGAGCATTGTTCTTGGAATCGGGAAGACCTGAGTTCAAATCCAGCCTCAGACACTTAATATGTGAACCATACTGTGTGACCCTAGGCATGTCACTTAACCTCTGTTTGCCTTGGTTTCCTCAGTCATGAAATGGGGATAATAACAGCATTTCCCTCTCAGAGTTGTTATGTGGATCAAATGAAATTATCATTTGTAAGGTGCTCAGCACAGTGTTTTAAATGCTTATTTCTTTCCCTCCTTCCTTCTTTCATGTTAAGCCTCAGTTTGTTCATCTGTAAGATAGAAATAGCACCTGCCCACCCTGCTTTGCTGTTCATGTGGGGATCAAATGAGACATTACTGGGGCGGAGGGAGTTGTCAGTAAAGGGATTTAAATTTGAAAAATGGATAGTGATCAGATAGAGAGGAATAGGACAATATATTTTCCTATTGGATAAAAAATATTGCTGTGGAGTTTAGTTCAAGTAAGAATTTTTATCTCAGGGAATTTTCCAGAGAAGAGAAATACACATACTAAAATGCTGGAAGATATCTATAACTCTGCTCTCTCTATGGGACTGACTGCTATAGTTGAGACTGCTAATAACGTAGTGCCTTTGGTATATTAGCAAGTAACTTCCCTTAGTGGGCTCCAAACGCTGATCTAGGTTCCTTTATTCAATGAATAATGTTGTGTGGTGCTAGGGCATATGGTTTTGACAGAGAAGAAATAGATGAGATTAAGGCACCTATGTGGAAAGCTTATTTCCATCTTTGAGATCATCTCCATGTACAAAGATGGGACAGTTTTAAAAACTGAGGATTTATGACACACTGGTGTTATTTCAGACATCATGCTTAGAGGTAGATGTCAGTGTCACAGCCAAGAAATGATCAACTTGACATGTTAATATAATGTAACTGGCTAATTCAGGATCTTCTCACAGAATTTCACAGAAGGAACCTCAGAGTACCTCTAGTTCAACCCGTCTGTGAAGGGAAAAATCTCTTCTACAACAAACCTAGGAAATGGTTATCCAAGTCAAATTAGCAAGTACTTATTAAGTGCCTACTGTGTGCTAGGCATCCAGCCTTTACTTGAAGACCTCCAGTAAGTAAGAACCAACTACCTCCTTACTATTGCGGTGGACACATTAATCTGAAGAAACAATCTTATACAATAATAAAACTTTAAAGGCAGATTAAACTTAATAACATTTTCCAACCATTTTCCTAGTTACAGCCAGCCATTCCCTGTGTATTTATTATTCTTTGCCTTTTCCAGACACTTCACTACCAACCCTGGTCAATTCCCTATGGCACCAGTTGACCTGAAATCTTTATTGGGCTCCAGCTGAACCAACTTCCTGACTTTTCTTGGAACAAAACAAAAACTTCCCTTAGCTTGGGCTATAATTCAAATGCACTGCTTCCCTTGCTAATGAGGACTGCACAATTTAGTTCCTAATTACTGTAGTCTATATTTAAGGTGTTGTGTTTCTAGAAGACACTCGGAAAGTTTGCATGCTTAAACACTAAAGCAGTGAAACAGAATTGTAGTAGATATTAAAACTTGACCTCTAGCATTGTATGATTCTGCAGATCATATTTAATTTTTTTGAGTTTGCTTTTGCCTCCTCCCTTTAGTACCTGCTTGAACATTCTCCTGGAATTGCAAAGAAGTAGATTCTGTCTCAATATTTACAAGATCAAACATAGAACTGGCAAAACATATATTTAAAACTTAAATGCACCTTTTTTAGAAGTACTCACACTTTGAAGATTAGTCTTCAAACAACATGTTTATATGAATCTTAAAAAGGATTGTGAATAACCTTTGTTCCCACAAAATTCCATTTGTTTGAGACCACCTCCCCCATCGATTCTTTCATTTCTATGAAACAGGTGATATTATCTGGCTTTCAATTATCATTACTGGTTATCAACACCACCAAAATCCATGTTATTACCACCCTAGCAGTGTTCTGATGATTTAAAATCTTTCTAAGAGTTTTGATGGATGTTGGGGTGGGGTGGAGGGTGAAAGGAACAGTAGTCAATGGGAAAGTTGTAGTTAAACTGGACTCTGATTTAACAGATCTAGAAGTGGAAAGGACTTCAGAACTTATTCTTCACTTTAAGATGAGGAAATGGAGACTCAGGGAAGTTAAATGACTTTTGCAAAGTCATATAATTAGTAAACAACATGAGGCTGAGTGTGAACCCAAATGTTCTGACTCTAGACCACCAGTGCTCTTTCTCATGTACCATGGCACCATCCAGGTCACCCGTTTACATTTCTGGGTTCCTCCTTTGCTAGCCAAAATAGGCTGCAGCCTCAGGAGAGGGGTATTTGTGTGTGAGTGTGTGTGTGTGTGTGTGTGTGTGCGCGCGCGCGTGTGTGTGCTTAGATCAGAATAGTTATCCCCATTTAACAAAAATCCCCATTTCCCTGTCACATATTAATGATGGAGGAAAAATGATGTGCAATAACCACTATTATTGCCAATCATGAGAAAAAATGACTATAATAATTTCTCCTTTTTCTCACACTCACTCTCACCTACCATCCTAATTCAGGGAACACATTTATTTTCAGAATGGTCAAATTAGCATTTCAAGGGCATTAGAAGATGAGGACATCAGAAAAAGAAACCTGGAAAATAATTACAACTCAGGAAAATTTAAGATTGACAGAAATGACTGGTGTGTTATTCTCTAGAAAGGATCAGTCTAGTTGGCCAGGAGTCTAGATTTTGAGCCTGCTTCATGCAAATACCCTTAAAAAATCCAGGGATAGGTATCAGATAGGGGCATGAGACCCCAAAACTTTTTTTTTCTTTTTGGTAGAGTCACACATGACATGCTGTTACCATCTTTATGTCTTTGTACAGACTGTTCCCCATGTCTAGAATGCCCTTCCTCCTTGTGTTGACCTCTTTAACACAGTTCAAATGCCACCATCTTTGTGAGACTTTCCCTGCTTCCCCCAGGGCTGTGACCTCAACCTGCCAAATTAGCATGAATTTACTTTGTATATGTTGTACATAATAAGTACGTAGTATTGCTGTGCAATAACCACTGTTACTGTCCTGATAATGAAACATGAGGGTAATAATTTATTTTTTTTCACATTCATTCTCACTTTCCACTCCAATTCAGGAAATACATTTATTCCTTGAAGAAATGGGCTTTCATTTTTGTCTTTGTATCCTCAGCACCAAGCACTGTGCCTTTAACTCACTTTCTTTCCTGCCTATTTCCTTCCTTCCTTCCTTCCTTCCTTCCTTCCTTCCTTCCTTCCTTCCTTCCTTCCTTTCTTCCTTCCTTCTTTCTTCCCTTCCTTTTTTCTTTTTCTTTTTTTTTTTTACCAATTGCTACTAGGGAAGGGAAGGGAAAGAAACTAGCATTTATTAAATACCTACTGTGTGCCAGTCACTTTGTATAATTTTAGAGTTGTCAAATGTATGCTGGTATTGGGAATGATGCAAGAAAATTGACAAACTATTCATACCCCTTGACCCAGAGATCATACTGTGGGGCATATAAAACAAAATGTGCGTAGCAACACTTTTTGTGGTAGCAGAGAATTGCAAACAAAGTCTGCGCCCATCAATTAGGGGAAGGAATAAGTGAAAAAATTATGGTAAATAAATGTAGTGGGATATTCTTGTATTGTAAGAAATGATGAAATACTTGGAATTCAGAGAAATATGGGAAGTCATGTATGAACTGATACAGCGAAATTCATTGGAGAAGCTGAGAACTATGGTTATAGAATGTTACATAGCTGTCATGTGCCATTGGTTGGTTTTTTTATAATTGTTTTTGTTTGTTGCAAAGGAAGGATTATGGGGAAGGGATGTAGATGGAGGGGAGCGTAGATAGGGAAAGGGAAAATGATTTGATATACAGTCAAAAGGTACCAATAAAACTTAAAAGAAACAACAACAAAAATAAATGTTTGTAGGGATAGTGTGAGTATTTCTGGGTCTATCATCGAAAAGAAGTAATTATACATGATGGTAGCATCTTGGCAGGAACCAGAGAGGGTGTGGAGAATAATTAAGGAGGGATGTAGAGAGCACAGGAATATCCCACCATAGTAATGGTAACTGAAAGCAGGGAAGTTTACTGTGAACTATAGGTTCCCCTAAATTTGCCTCCAAGGCCAAATCTACTCCTCCATCCCTGGGAGATGAAAAGATCAACATTGGAAGTATCTTCTTTGTGCTTAAAACATGAAAATTAGCTCTCTGTGAATGAATTTTAATCTTATGTGTGAATCGTTCTCCGGCGATAAAGCAAGAGCAATGTTGACTGATTATTTATCCAAATGAGCACAGCGTGGTGCTATGGGAGTCAAGCTGATGTGGTGGAAAGTATATGACCTTAGGTTGCTTAATCTCTTTGTGGCTCTGTTTTACATGTAAAGTGAGGTAGAGGTTGGACTAGATGACTTATGAAGTTTCTTTCACCTTGAAATCTATTCTCCCATCATCCTAAATGCCCCCATCTTCTATGGATCACAATATTCTTTTCCTTGGGCATACTTTTGGGTGGAGCATATTATAACCAAGCAGGTATCAGGATCAGAAAGCAACATGGTCCTTTCCCTCATTTTAGGTAGATAAAACAACTATTGAGTGCTTACTTGATGCCAAAGATGGTGCAAAGCATAAATATGTGACTGCAAGCAAGGTAGACAATCACTGTCTCAAAATAACTTGCATTTCAGTGGCGGAAAACTAAAGGGAGTCTGGAGGAGGGCTGGCAATGCAGATGTCTAGGAGGAAGCATGGAGTCCTGCTTCTGGGCAAGCTACAGTAAAAGCTCACCTATCTGGGCCTGGATTCCTAAGAGAGGAGTTTAAAGTTTCTATAAGGTGAGAAGATGAGGCCCATGGCTGGAGCGCAGGAAAAATGGCGTAGACATGGTTGGGAAGTGGCATGGAGGCTTGATTCTCGGCAAGGTAAGGTGAAAGGTCCCAGTGTCCCCGGGCAGAGTCCCAGATTCTTGGTTTGGGGGTGAGGGAAAAGTTGAGAAAAATGGCTAGAGTACAGGCAGCATGGTAAGGAGATGGTTACAGAATGAAATTTAGGTGTTAGTTTCATTCTTTGAGAGTCTACAATGAATTTTAGATTAGATTCTACTTAAATTGGTCAAAATAAGGGGTAAAATTATAGGTACTTTAGAGTATTAAGAGTTTTAATACTGATCCATTCCATTGGTCATTATTCTTCTTTACAACTTGACTATCGTATAAATAAGTTCAATGCAAAGTTATATGTAGAAGATATCAGATTCCATGCCATCTTGGGGAGGGAGGGGGGGAGAAAATCTGGAACTCAAAATTATGTGGAACTGAGCACTGTAAACTAAAAATAAAAAATCTTAATTATATAAAAAAAGAGTTTTAATACCATAGTAGGCAATCATGGATAGCTAGAACAATACCAGTGGAAGAGGCTGCCTTAGGAAGTGATTGGCTCCCTCTCATTGAATGTCTTCAAATGAAGATTGGATGTGGTTAATAATGTAGGGGGGATTCTTGGTCCAGTACCGTTAGGGTTAGATGGCCTCTGATACATCTTCCAACTCTAAAATTCTGACATCTTTTGTTTTTGCTTGTTTTAAGTAAGAAGCATCAGAGAAGGGGTCAATCATATTTTCCCAGAAGTTTATATATACATATATATATATATATATATATATATATATATATATTTATGGAAGTCACATTTAATTTCTCAGTATCATTAATAAACTGATTTTTTAAAAGTATTAACCAAAATCTCATTTTTCCCTCTCACATTTCCACTGCTGCCTCAGAGTCCTCCCTGGAGCACTGCCAACCTGGGAGTTTCCTAGAATATATTAAAAGAGTGTGAGAAAAAAGTGACTGTGCTCAAGTCATTCTGACTGCTCCAGTG
Organism: Trichosurus vulpecula; assembly: GCF_011100635.1. Lineage (NCBI taxonomy): Eukaryota > Metazoa > Chordata > Mammalia > Diprotodontia > Phalangeridae > Trichosurus > Trichosurus vulpecula. The sequence goes on along the minus strand of NC_050581.1, from coordinate 39,718,683 downwards.
GCTGGGTCACCTTGCTAATGAAGTTAGAAAAGATGCCTATTAGCAATCAGTTAAGGAAAGAGCCTACTGGGACCATCCTCAGTTTTTTTCCCCCATACATTTTTTAACTATGAGGGAGGTATGGAATTTCTAAAAAACAGAGTGGTTCATCACAAAACTCTTAATTCCTGCTTTCGTTTCTATGTGTATATGTTGTTTTCCCCAAGAGAATGTGAACACCTTGAGGGAAAGAATTATTTCATTTTTGTCTTTGCACAGAATCCTATATGGTCTCATTCTCCGACCTCCTACTTAAAACTGCTGGACTGGGGACTAAGAATCAGTCAGTCAATAAACATTTATTAAGGACCAGCATTGTGCTAAGTGCTTAGGACACAAAATAAGGCAAAAGGCAGTCCTTATCCTTGAGAAGCTGGGAGGTTGGGGTGGGAGGGTGGGGAAGAGAACAAACAAATATGTACAAATGAGTTACATATAGGAGATATTGGAAATGATTGACAGAGGTGCTGTGGTTTATACTCTGCCCACCCAGGGATGCCAAAAACTGTTGTGGTTTCATGATATGTTGTGGTAGAAATGTCTCGAAGAATTCAATCAGACCACCTCTGATCCAAGTATAGGCATTTATTTAGATTGACGCCTCTCATGAAGTCAGCTAAGATCCAAGAGTAACCAGCAACTTCAGAGAAAGCAAGATGGACTTTTATAGTATAAAGATGCAAGTGCATAACAGAAATTATGAGTATTTAAAAGGAAGGAGGGGTTTATTAAGGGATTAGGTAATAGGGGAGAGGTCCCAGCCATAGTGTTACTGCACATGAGATTACTCACAATGCCCATAAAAAACCCATTTGGCAGGGTACATATGTATGATAATGATATTATAATAAGTCTCTCTACGTCAGAAGTTTACTCTAGGTCAGTTCTTTGTTATTATTGTGCAGGTGCCTACTTAGGGAAAGTTCCTTCTATTGTTTTGGGGTCCACATCCTGCTTGGGCATCCTGGTGGGGCCGCTTTCTGATCAGCTGACTATTGTGGTCCTGTCTGAGACTAGATGGATGTGGTTATGCTTGCGTGCATGGACATACCTGCTGTTTCTGTGGGAAATATGAGGAATGGGTCTGGGGGCAGTGGCTAGCTAGAGGCAGTGGCAGGAATCCCATCACAAGGACATGCCTGCTGTTCTGTGAGAAATATGAGTTCATGGACATACCTGTTGTTCTAGTGATCAGTGAGGCATATACGAAGAAGTTAGGATACTGAGTGTGTGGACGGGGCGAGGGGGGATAATGGCTAGGTAGGTATAGTGGGCCTGCTGTTCAGTGGGGCCTATAAGGAAGTTAGAATATTGGGGCTGGGGGCAGCTTTATTAGGATTCCATCAGAGGAAAGACATTAGAACTAAGAGGGATGACAGAAGGCTTCCTGTAGAAGGGGAGATTTTAGCTGTGATTTAATGGAAGTCAGCAGGTAGAAATGAAGAGGAAGAACATCCCAGGCATGGAGGATGGTCAGAGAAAATGTCCAGAGTCTAATAAAGGGTGGCTGGTTCCTTCTTTCTTCATTGCTCTAGGGATAATCCTGAAGGGTTGTTTTTTCCCAAGACCATCATTCACAAACACCTATCTGATTTATACCCCATTGACTATTAATTAGCCAGCCAGAGTTAATTCACTTTTAGTAAGGAATATTTACTGAAGTGGTACCTTCATAATCGTAGGTGAAAAGCACAACCTCCCCAAAAGTCTGGGACACACTCTTCTACAATTATATAAAAGAAAGTGGACTCAAGAGTTTCAATGTGACCGAAGAGTAACTCATGACTCCTGGTTAAGGAAATTCCATTTTTCTTTTGTGAAATCCTCATGGATTTCTCCTAGGTATAGCTCTCTGCTAGGTTCCGAGAGTTGCTTTTCCTTGTTGTGCCTAGTTTGTTCCTTTCCTATCTTTCAGCTCTTTATTTAGATGTTGCAAGCAGCCACTACTCTTCTGAGGACACTGCTGATGGGAAGTTACTGCAAATCTTCTGACCTTTCTGAGTCTCCAAGGTCATTCTCTGGTCAAGGGGAAAGAAATGTCACACTCTTCTTGGGCTCATTCTTCCTCTTCCTCATCCTCCTCCTCCCCTTGTTGCCCTCCCACAAGGAGTCTGCCTCTTCAAGGTCCCCAAAAGCTTGACCGCTTTCCATTTGTATCCCTTCTCAGTTATATATAGGAAAAAGATATGTCCAATTCTCTCAATTAGTCTTGATAAATTTCCTCTGTATCTTCATCTGATTTCATCCAATGGCTCAAAGCACTGTTACTCTCCAATAAATAAAGGATTTATTCAAATCTAGGTGATGCTTTCAAATGATCAATATTTATTGATTTAATAGAAGTGTGAGACTTCTTCACACCTAATTCATACCTTTGCTTGTTTGCTTGATCCAGTTGAGAAGTCTGCGCTTCTACAACCACATTAATTAGGGCGTGGGTGTCCATCCTCACCCTTGCATTTGTATTCCCAGTGCCTGGCACAATGTCTGGTATGTAGTAGGTACTGATATATCTGTCTGGTAGATTGATTGATGGATGGAGACTACTAGAATCTGCCCTTTTACCCAGGTTGATGAAAGAAACTCCTCATCACTGAGGGAATTTCTCAGGTGTTCCCTATAGTGCTCCATCTAAGAGAAGTGAAGAGGAGCCCATTATTTCTCAAGGCTTCTACCCTCCAATCTACTAGAGTACCATATCTGAATATGTAATAACTTGGAGTATATGATACACATGATCCCCAATGGAATGAAAATTAGAGGTGACCCAATGATCAATGAAGAATCCATTCATGGTGGTTCCAAGTAGGATGAAATATATTACGAATGGTAATTTATGCATAAGAAATGACATCATTAGTCACACTTACCAAGGATTGTCCAGTGTGTAAGACAACAGATGAACAGCCAAGTAACACATTACTGCCCCTAAGATACTAAAAGAGTAAGGTGAAGGCTTCCAGAATTTTAGGTAGATTCTGATAAAGTGATTGTGGGAAAATTTGCATTGTAGTGATCTTTCAACAAACAAACATTCCATGTTTGTACTTACTATGATCCATGTACTGTTATGTACTACAGAGCAAGAAAATCCAGTATTTTAAATATTTCATTGGTGGCGGTGATAGGGGAAGGGTACTACATGAACACAGATAAATAAGACACGAGACAGAGAATAATGGGGATAAGGTTGTTGTTCATCCTTTGTTCTCGAAGAGAACCAATGACATCGTGAAGTGATATTTTTACTTGCACATGAGTAGGATTTAAGTGAGGCAGAGCTGCACAAAATCATCAGCCTCACTCTCTCCTCCAGAGTCATCAGAGTCCAGTGGGAAGACAAAAGTCAAGACCACCAGTGATGGCCCAGGATTCATTGGGTGACCTTGGCCTTTCTAAACTAAAGCCTTTCCCACATCTAAGTTTGTCTGAGGCCCTCAAAGGCTGCACAAAGGTCAAGAAGGATGAGGATTGAGAAAAGGCCATTAGATTTAGCAATTAAAAGATCATTGGTAACTCCTATTGAGACAAAGTGGCCTAAGAAAATTAAGAAAGGGAAAGCTGGAGAATCAGGAAGGCTTTCAGGGAAGAGATAACACTTGAGCTGAAATGAAGTTAGGAAAGGATTCTGGGAGTGATGAGGAGGGCATGCATTCCAGACATGTGGGACAACCTTTAGAACACCAGGTTCAGCAGACTAGTTGGGCTGGAACATAGAATGTACAAAGAAGAATAAGTGGAATGAGGCCAAACAGATAGGTTGGAGTCAAACAATGAAGAGTCTTAAGTGCTTAAAGATTTTGTATTTAACTTAGAGGTAATAGAGAGAACCTGAAGGTTTTTGAGCAGGTGGATGAGTGGCCCAGATTTCCACCTTAGGAGGTTTATTTTGGCAGCTTTGGAAAGGATGGGTTGGAGAAGGAAAAGACTGGAAGCAGGGAGACCAATTAGAGAGCTGTTAAAATACTCCAGATGTGAGATGATGAAGATCCAAGCTGGAGTAAAGTCCCTGTGAGTGGAAGGAACAGGAGGGATAATGAGATATTGTGTGGAAAGAAAATCAGTAAGACTTAGCAATTGATTGAAGTTGGGGACGGAAGAAGAAGGAACGATTGGGTTGTAATCATACTTGTTTAGATCATCTAAATGTAATTAACATCCTTCACAGTATATACGGGTGAGACCATTGGATCCTTGAATCTTTACCCCATTATATACTGTTTGCCAAACATAGAGCCTCTATTCACATACCTCACATGATCCACTCTAGAATGTTTAAGGACTGGTGCTCTAACTGGTAAGCACATTTTTAGCCTCCATGCATGGGTTTAATATTTAACACAATTTTGAGGCTGTCCTTTACCCATGTTGGAAAATGGCTTCATTTCATACTTGGCAGTAGGGGGTAAGTACGTTCCTATGAGACAGCAATGGAGTCAAAGCCATTTAGGAGCGTTAACAAATGTTTGAATGTGTTTTAAGACTGTTCATCCTGTTTCTCATCTTGCTCCATGCCTCGTGGAGCTTCTGCAAGTTCAGAGCTCTCTTTGAAATAAATAGCATTTATGATCTTGGATCAACTCTGCAGGACATTGAGAAATACAATAAATGAGCCCCGTTTGAAGACCAGCTATTACAGAAAGGCTCCTTTAGCAATCACATGTGCTGAATATTTCAGTGGTCCCCTGTGGTAGTGGGAGTGGCCACCAGTGACATACTCCTCTGGGATTTTACTCAGTGCCCAAAGTGGGATGGGTTGAAAGAAGCTGGCACCCCATTTCTTTTCAGAGGGGCCTGAAACCATCCTGAGCTTCTTCTTCTTTCAGATACCAAGACAAATCACCTTACTGACTTTTTGTTCTGATTGAAACAATACACTAACTTTTCTTGTCCCTTTATATGTTCACTTCAAAACTGGCTTATCCAATACAACTGACTTTTTATTCTGATTGAAACAATACATTAACTTTTCTTGTCCCTTTTTATATTCACTTCAAAACTGGCTTAACTAATACAACCCCACTCCTTTCCCCTGCTCTTTTCTTAAGTAGTCTCCTTCAGCAGTAGAAATTTTAAAGGTTACTTATTTAATTTAAAGAAAAAGCATTTGTTTTCTGTCTACAAGCTAACTAATTTTGTGAAAAGGCTATCTGTATTTAAATTAAATTAAAATCTGTATTTAAAAGGGAATTTAAATGTGAATTAGAGTTTTGGTTTTAAAATTTTATTTTGGCTAAGTAGAAAATAGGTGGCAGGTACATTATTTCAAATAACTATGTTCTATAAGACTAGTGGGGGTGGGGTGTTGCTTTTTTAAAAATTATTTCGATTTATTTATTTATTTATTTTAACATTCATTCTAAAGAAATTTTGAGTTCCAAATTCTCTCCCTCAATCTGGTTTCCCCTCACACACCCATTGAGAAGGCAAGCAATATGATATCAATTGTATGTGTGAAATCATGCAAAAATATTTCCATATTAGCCATGTTGCAAAAAAGAAGCAAGAAAAGTGAAGTGAAAGAGTTTTACTTTAGTCTGTGCTCATCAGTTCTTTCTCTGGAGGTGAATAGCATTTTTCATCATGAGTCATTCAGAAATGTCTTGGATCATCGTATTGATCAGAGTATTTAAGCCATTCACCTTTAATCATGGTACAATATTGCTGTTACTGCATACAATGTTCTCCTAGTTCTGCTCACTTCATGTTACGTAAGTTCATATAAATATTCCCAGGTTTTTCCTGAAGCTATCCTGCTTGTCATTTCTTCTAGTACAATCTCACAATCACATAATGCAGTTTATTCGGCCAATCTCCAATTCATGGGCATCCCCTCAGTTTCCGATTCTTTGCCAGCATAAAAAGATCTGTTATCAATATTTTTGCACAGATAGATCATTTTCCTTTTTCTTTGATTTCTTTGGGATACAGGTTTAGTAGTGGGATTATTGGGCCAAAGGGTACGCACAGTTTTGTAGTCTTTTGGGTGTAATTTCAAAATGCTCTCCAGAATGCTTGGAATCAGTTTGCAACTCCACCAACAATACATTAGTGTACCTATTTCCAAATATCCCCTCCAGCATTTGCCATTTTCCTTTTCTATTGGAGAGTTTGCTTTTATGCCATGGTTCATGGACCTACTTTCAAGGAATAGTATTCCAAAGGTCACTAAAAACTATAACTCGATGCACTGGGTTATTATCATTAGTTTAAAATGAAAATAATATTTATATAAGTATGAATTTAATGTCAGTTATAGGATCACAAGATCACAAATTTAGACCTGCAATGTACTTTGCATGGAGTCCAAACCTTTCATTTTATGGTTAAGGAAACTGAGAACAGAGGGGGTTAAGTGACTTAGCCAGGATCGCATAGTTAGTCTAGAGGCAGGATATGACTAGATCCTCTCAGAAGTTGTCATTTAATCATGAGAAGTCCACCATAACTGACATGTACTTTAATAGAAACATGCTTTTTTGGGGATGAGAATAGAATAAGGATGTTCCCGATACATCTACCAGATAAATCAGATTTGCCTCTTTGAAACTTTGTTCCTAAAGCATGAACAGCTCTTTCAATGAGGACTGCATAAAAGCAAGATGCTTTGCCTCAGGAAGCCATGTGTTCTCTATCATTGGAGGTCTTCAAGGGAAGACTGTCGGGGTTGCTCCGGAAGGAATTCTCATATTTGTATAGGTTGGACTAGAAAGTCTGTAAGGATCTTTTCCCATTATTGTAAAGGACATCGCCATGCTCCCAGTCATCCAATCCTAGATTAATCACTCTCTGTCTCATCCCCCATATCCAATCTGTTGCCAAGTCCTACAGATTCTACACTTGCAACATCTCTCACATACACCCTCTTCTCTCCTTTAGCACTGTTACTACCTTGGTGCAGACCTTCATCACCTCCCTTGGACTATTTTAGTAGCTTTCTAATTGTTCTTTATACCTCATCTCTCCCCACTCTATTCTTCGCTTGGCTGTTTAAGTTTCCTAAAGTGCAGGTCTGACCTTGTTAACCTCTACCCCATTCAGCAAATTCCAGCAGCTCCCTATAACCCCTAGGATCAAACATAAAATTATCTTTTTAGTATCCAAAGCCTTTAATAACCTACCCTTTCTACCTTCTTACCCCTCACTCTCTTTCATGTACTCTGTGATCCAGTGTCTCTGGCTTCCTTTTTACTTGTACAAGGCATTCCATCTCTTGACTTTAAGCATTTTCAAGAGCTGACCTTTATCCTTAGAATGCTTTTTTCTCCTCATCTCTATTTCCTAGCCTCCCTGGCTTCCTTCAAGTCCCAACTAAAATCCTACCTCCTACAAAAAAGCTTTTCTTATTTCCCTGCATTAGAATGTCTTTCCTCTGCTGATTATCTCCAACATATACATATATATACATACATACATACATACATACATATACACACACACATTCATCTTGTTTTTACATAGTTGTTTGTATGTTGCCATAATTAGACTGTGAGCTTATTGAGAGCCAGGACTTTGGTGGGAGTGTGTGGCCATCTTCTGTATCATTTATAGAGTGGTTGGCATAGCATGCATAGTAGGCATTTAATAAATGCTTGTTGACTAACTGGAAATGTTAGGGCAGTTTTTGTGTAAGTTCAGTGGGCTCAGAGTTCCTCTTAGTTCAGACTATGCTTTGAGGTGCCTTCATGGGTGAAACCCATGTAGCCCCAGTGGTTAGTGCAAAATATCTTTGCCAAGAATCTGACAGGAACATATCTTTAAAAAAGCCAATGCAAATTGCTTGATTTGGGGAGAATATGATCATTCTTAAACTATGAGGGGTGTCTCAAGCATATAATTCGTGCTACATCAGGGAGCAGGAGCACTTTTCCAAGCACTGATGAATAGACTCTTAGGAACTATTCCTCAAGGATTGTGCTTGATACTCTTGACAACCAGAATCTAACATCCTCACAAAATAAATTCCCTCAAGTAGTTGTAGAGGAAAGGATGTAGTTCATGGACTTTCCATCATGCAATCTCTGCTGAACTGCCAGACTCATTTTTCTTCTTCAAGGAGATAGGATTCACCATTTCTGGAACCATATTTCTAAGCTGACAAGACTCCACCCAATTCAGTTTGCTACTATAGGTAATTGAATTTTGGTATTGCTCTGAAATTTTTGTTCCAGAACTTGGTGGTGAGCTAGTAACAAATCCTTAAAACTGATTTTTCACTCTTCTAGGTTCAGGTCCTCTCCTTATTCCAAACCATGCTTACCTATAATACTCTTTCTAGACTTTCAGAAACTTTTGAATAAAGGATACATGCTATGGTTTGAAATCAGTCATCAAATGAAAGGATTTATTGGGGAAACAACAAAGAGACCTTAGAACTGTTGGTCATCTCAGGACACCATTAGCATGGGTTTGAATTGCCTTTCTAACCACGTATTTGTTATGTCACCTCGAACAAGACAGCAGCTACAGTGTATAGAGCGGTAGACTCGAAGTCAGGAAGAACTGAATTCATTCTGGCCTTACATACTAGCTATTTACTTCACCTTTGACTGTTTCAATTTTCTCATCTACAAATAGGGGATAATAAAAACATTTACCTTACAAGGTTGTTTTGATGATCAAAGGAGATAATACTTGTAAAGCACTTAGCATAGTATTATTATTAATTATTATTTAACCTCTGATATTCTATCATCTATAAAATGGAGATACTTCTTTTATAACCTAGTTTTGTTATGAAGGAAGAACATTTCTAGCTATAAAACATTACATAAATGTGGGCTGTTATGGTCATAGTAATTATTATTATTAATTATTATTATAGTCCATCAAATTTTGGCAAGTATATTTTAATAATCTTTACACAGTCTTAATTACTTCGGTCTCTATCAAGAGTTCAGACTGAAAAAAGAGCTATAAAATATGACCCCAAGTGCTAACTGAATTTGTAAGTTGCATAAAGTGAAGCCTAGTATCCAGAACCAGAATCCTATCCTCTGCCATGACCAGAGCACCCCTGGAGTACTATGTTCAGTTCTTGGTGCCTACATTTTGGGAAGAACATTGACAAAATGAGACTGTTGAGAAAATGGTGCCCAAGATGGTGAGGGAACTACAAACAGTGCTAAACCCACATCCAAAGAAAGAGAAGAGAAGACTTGGGAGGGGGTATGAATGCCATCTGCAACTATTTGAAGGTCTGCCATGTGGACAAGGAATTTAATTTGTTTTTACTTAGTCCCAGAGGGCAGAGCTAAGAACAATAGTTGGAAGTTACAGAAGACATTTTTGGCTGGGTATAAAGAAAAGTTTACTAACAATTAGAACCGTCCAAAAGTCAAATGGGCTGCTAGGGGAGAGAAAATGTTCCATGTTGCCAGAGGGCTTCAAGAGGAGGTTAAATGATCCCTTGTGAGAAACATGTGGAGGGCATTCCTGCTCACTAGAGATGACCTCTATATCCCCTTCCAACTCTAAGGCTGTATGAACGTATTCACTTTAGGACATCGGCTATGTTTTCAAAGAACAGGGATTGCTCATAGGTTCAGAGATCCAGTGCTAAAAGAGACGTTAGAGGCTATAATATCATAAATTTAGATTTGGAAGAGCTGAAGACCAGAGAGATTGTAACTTGTCCAAGACAGGGCAACAAAGACAGGGATTTAAACCTGAGTATGCTGACACCAAATCTAGCACCTTTTCCACTGTGTCAAGCTCTTTCCTTATTCTAAAGAATCAAAAAGATGATTTTTTTTTCAAAGACATTGTGGTGCTGACATCCATCAAGATGGAAAACACCACCACCTCATTTTAAACACCATCTTGAAGGGAATGTTGGCAGAGAATTAAATAGCTGAGTAACTCTTTGTGGTCAAGATTTGTTTATTCAGCTTCAAAATAGAATGCACCAAAACATTTGCTTGGATTATTTTCCAACCATATGGCAAATAAAGTCCCTTAGCCAGACATACGAGTTTACTGTACCATGTCTGTTTTGATTTAAGATTGTAGTCTGTCAGATGCAAAAGTTATCTTGTTTTGATCCTAAAATGCCATCATGGTGATGATGGGAACTTCTATCCTGCCCATTTGACTTTGTCTGAAAATGCTCAATAATGTGACCTTGGAGACTTTTTTTTTTGTAGGAGATTTCAGCTAATGTCCGGGACTCCATGAAAATGTTCTATATTTACACAGACTCTCGACATCTCCATCAGTTAGGTCAGCCTATAGCATATCAGGGAAAGGTTTGGGGGCATAGTAGATAGAGAGCTAGCCTTGAAGTCAGAAGTTCTGGGTTCAAAGTTCTGTTTCACATTATTCTAGGTGACCATTGAAAAGTCATTGGTGACCACCAATGGTGTACCACCATTGAAAAGGTGGTACAGTTGGTAGAGTGCCAGGCCTGGAGTCAGGAAAAACCTCATTTTCCTAAATTCAAATCCAGCCTCAGATACTTGCTAGCCATGTGACCCTGAGCAAGTCACATAACCTTATTTGCCTTAGTTTCCTTATCCGTAAAATGAGGAGGAGAAGGAAATGGCAAACAACTCTGGTATCTTTTCCAAGAAAGCCCCAAATGGGGTCACAAAGAGTCGGACATGACCGAAAAATGACTGAACAAGACCACAAGATTAGTTAGGAGGCAATAAAGTAGAAAGAGCACTGCTCTGTTGTGGAATTGGAAGACCTGAGTTCAAATCCTGCCTCTAGTATTTACTCCCTATGTGACCTTGAACAAGTCATATAATCTTATTAGATCCTAATTTCTTCTTCTGTAAAATGAGAATATTGTACTACGTGGTTTCTGAGGTCTCTTCCAGCCCTAGAAGATCCTATGACTTGATTTACAAATTATCCTAATCTCAGTGAAATTATGGATCCAGTACAATAACAACAAAATGTACAAGTGCCTCCACTTTATTGTGTTTTGAAGCACTCTAGTCTCGATCTCCTTGTGGGGGTGCATACAGGAGTACTTTAATCCAGACCATTTTGAATATTTAGTAACATAGGATTATCCATTTAGAGCAGGAAGGGACCTCGAAGGCCTTATAGTTCAACCACTAAAATTTTCAGGCAAGGTGACTGAGGGCAATGAAACTATTCAAATTCAGTGGGAGGATGGATTTAATGACCAATCATTTTTATTTTATTATTTATAATTTTATGGTTTTATTTATTTAACTTAATATTATTTTATTAATATTAAATATTATATTAACTTATTGACCTACCTATTATACTGGTTCTTCTCAATCTAAGTGGTCTGCCTATGGCATGTATGTTGCAGATGCCAATAGTATTTGCCTGCCATTGTCTAGTTCCAGGGTTGTCATACTGTAGTCCATGGGCCAAATCCAGTCTGCCACCTGCATTTATAAAGCCTGCATGTTAAGAATGGCTTTAACATTTTAAAATAGAGTAGGCTAGATTTGGCTTTCAGGCCATAGTTTGCTGATCCCTGAACTGGAGTCCACAGGCACCAAGAATATGTGCCTACCATTAACTAGAACTTGGGTTCTTAACCTCCGGTTCACAGAACCCTCCAAACCATCTCCATAGATAGATTTCAGAGGGTCCATGAACTTGAACAGGACAAAAATTACATCTTATTTTCACTAACCTCTAACTTCTTTTGCCAACTTTTGTATTACATTTTATGCATTGAAAACAATATTCTGTGAAGGAGCCCATAGTCTTCACCAGTCTGCCAAAGGGGCTCATGATTCAGACATAGAAAAGGTGAAGAGCCAGTGCTGGTCTAGAAGGAAAGGGTACTTTTTTAGTTAGTTTTGAGATATATATGTTTCAGAATTCAAAGATATTGATACCACTCCACTCCCAGGCATCAAGCGTGGCTCTCGGTTTGGTTTGAAAGAGAATACATACATATACCTGGGTATTTGTATTTTTCCCTTCAAAGGACACATACAAAGCCTAGGATCAGAAAAGGGAATTAGGTATGTGTGCCAAAGAGAGTATAGAGCAAAACAAAACAAAGCAGGTTACTCTGTTCTGTCTGTTCTAAAAAGAAAAATAAAACTTTCATCACGTGCCTGCCATTCTATTCTGAGAAAGAAGGCTCTGTTCCTCCACTTAGTCTGTGCACACAGTGTGGTGTCAGGGCTGCTGGGTACAATCCACTTACTTTTTACAACTGGTGTCTCAGTGACAGAAAAGCGTGGAGGGGGTGTTTGGGCCTGAATTACTACACTTGGCCAATGTTGTTGCTGACAATAAAGGCCCACAGAGTCTTGCTTTTGTGGTGCATCAAAATAAGAGCAGAAAATATTTATGAACTTAATACTGTCTTTCATTCTTTTCTCTTCCCCTCCCACAACTCCTCTTTTGAACTGGCAAATTTTGAAGCGCATATATGTGTAGATGAGCTGTACAGATGGATGTGAGTGTGCCGGATGCAATATCCCATAAATGGGTTGCACCTGGGTTTTTTTGGTCACTACTTTGTCTCAGGGGTGCCTTTAAGCTCCCAACTCCCAAACAGAGGTGGGGAATGTGATATTTCCCCCTCCTCCCTTTTCTCCTCTCATTTAGGAAAAGCACTGAATACAGATTTAATGGAAAATGAGGATTTCGGGTTCACAACCACAGGGAGATGCTGACAGTATCATTGCACTGCAGAGTCTTACTCTGATCTCTTTTTCTCCATAGAGCACAGGAATATGATTATATTTATAAAACACAATTATAATATTGTGGAACTGGGATGGTCAGGGCATACAAAGCCAGGGGCAGGACACTTACAAAAACACCACCCCCATGGCCCAAATCAATCAGGATCTGCCCTTTTTTGTTTATTTGTTTTTACAAAGATGCTGATGGAAATAACCGCATATTAAACTGGCAACATTATTGATAGATTAATAATACTGCAATCTAGCTTGGAGTCCAGTTTACATAATCACTCAGAGCTGTGTGCTGCTGGGGGTTGGAGAGGAAAAAATATAAAAGGCAAAATAAGGTTAATAGCAATTAAGGTCTGTAACAAAACTGAAACACTTTATTTTTGTGGGCTTACCTTCTTTACCTCCCTGAAGGCTCCAAGCAACTTCTAATAGTAAAAATGGTAATATTCTGACCTTAAGGGCAGAAGTTCCGTCACCAAGGGTCTTCTAAAGATTTGTTCCTTTGCAAGCTGCAGCAGCAATCACAGGAGCTGTTTCTGGAGTTCAGTCATATTGGCATCCGAGTCTGGTAAGGGGAGGGGAGGGATGGAGGGAGTCTATTGGCCTAAAAAGCTGAAACATCTGCTGGAGTTATTAACAGCTTTTTGGCTGAGTTCAGCAGCGGGGCACCTTGTGGTTGATAGATTCTTTCCTCAGCAATTCAAAACAATGCAGTTAAAGCAAATTTCTCATTTTCCAAGAGGCAGCTTAATGAGGCATACAGTATTTTAAAAATAGTTCCACTTAAAGTGGTCAATAGAAATAACAGTAATCAGTGGTTACCTTTGTTGCCACGTGTGGCTGGTAACTTTGCCAGCGTTAATTGTCTTCTGACTCCCCAAAGGCTATGGAGAGGAGCTAACACTTTAACTTAGGGGGTAGGACTTTACATTATTAATAACGCTCATGCAGATTATCCTAGAGAGCGAATATTGGCAAACTTGATGAAAGTATGCAAACTTCTCCTATTCTCCTAACCTCCCAAATGTGCTCTGATGGTCTCTAAGGTTAGTCTCTGAAACCCGAGAGAAGGTGAAGGCCAGGGACAAAATTTGAAGATGAAGACAATAGTGATAGAGTCTGCGTTCATGGTCAAGTCTTCCTCTGAAGATCTCCAAATTAGATCCGTGTCTGAAAAGTGCTCACTGAAAAATGAAGAGCCTGTTGGATTCAGGGTCAGAGGACCTGAGTTCAAATATGAGCTCTGCTATTTTCTACCCATGTGACATTGGGAAAGACACTGCCCCCTCCTCTGTTCCTCAATGTCATTCTCTTTTAAGAATGAGTGGGGCTGAACTTAGAAATATCTAAGGCCCCTTTCTAATGCTCAATCTATGTCCCAGCCTGGTTCTTTCTCCTGTTGAGTACGTATGTGCGTAGATGGAAGGCTTGGTGCTATTTGGACTAGAACGTCACACCAACAAGCTGTAAAGTTAAATAACTCTGTCAGTAGTTTAAAGAGAATGTACCATATGCCACAACAGACGTGGTCAAAATACAACCCACCCAGCTGGTTTTCTGTGCCTGTCAATTTGGCTGGCCAAGCAATGGTGTCCGGTCCAGGGATGTGATGTGAACTGTTACTTGGCCCAAGGATCCAGCATGCTGTTTGTGGTGGAGGGGAGGAGGGGGGAAGAGGGCAGGCCACTGCTGGGCCAACATCTGTGTTAGTCCTGTTGTCAGCACATTGATACCAGCAGGCCTCATTCCTCCCCTCTCCTTCCCTCAATCCCTCTCCCCACCTCCCCACCTCCCCCCACAGGGTAGAGGAGAAGTTGGAAGGGTGCCAGTTCACTATTCTCCCAGACAAATTAATTGCCTGCCCCTGTACTGCAAAGTGTTGTCAGAAGAGAGGACCAGAACTTTTCTCCCTACTCTCAGATTTAGAAGTCATTAAGAACAACTTTAGAGCCCATGGTTGCATAGAAAACCATGGGACTTTTCATAATATATGAAAATATATTTCCTATTTACATTCTCTCACTGATAAACAGAACTGCACGTATCCAGAGTTGTTTCCATCTGGTATAGCCACCTTGTGCAATGCCTCATATGCAGTAGGCATTTAATAAATGTTGAATTAAATTGGATGATTTAAATTGAGGTCTATTGACTCGAAGGCCATGCCCATGTAGCACAAAACCAAGCTGAGGCCTGGGACCTTAAGGGACTCAAAAGTTTCAGTATCAAATCAGAAGTGCCAAGATGGAATTACAAACAGAAATGAATTTTAAAAAACAAGTGTAGACATGCTCTAAAATTCTCATGTCATCTAAAGCATCTACGTTTATTTGGTATTTTGCTATTAAAAAAAAAGAAGACAGTGCTTGTCAAGTCAGAACAAGAAAGTGTTCCGTAGTACACGGTTTATGTGTCACAAAGGAAAAATATGTATTTACTCTTTTGAACATGTATAAAAACAATAATTAATATATTAAAATAATCATCTCAAATATGGATTCACAGAATAGTTCTGTTGTTTAGTAAATTGAATGTAAGTAAGATAAACCTTAGTTTGAGCATAGTGAACAACCTTCTGTACAATGTTCTGCCTTCACCTTTGGTGAAGTGGGATTAAGAAGAGGTCTCTTCTTATGGCTTTTGAAAGCAAGGTAAAGCTTGCATTTCTTGTAAAGCATTAGCATGAATAGAAATTTCAATTGTTACTAATCATATTTTACACACATGTAACATTTTCCCTTTTAATTATTAAAGGAATCAAAGTCTTAGATCACTTCATGATTTGATACAGAGCTGAAACTGTTCAGATATGTCTTACAATTTTTCCTTAATGCTCTAACATGGTTGACAACATCATCACAGCTAACATTTATACAGCCTTTTAAGGTTTGCAAAGCAGTTTAGGTAGCTGGTGGTGCATTAGATAGAGGGCTGGGTCTAGAGTCAGGAAGACTTAAGTTCAAATCTGGCCTCAGATATGCTCTGTGTGACCCTGGGAAAGTCACCTGATTCTCTGGTTGCTTCAGTTCCTTCAACTGTACTATAGTGATAATAACCATACCTACCCGTGAGCATTAAATGAGATAATATTTGTAAAGTGTATCACAACCCAGTCTGCCATGGTAGGTGGAATGCCCAACTTTGTAGTCAGAAAGATCTGGGTTGAGTTACTAAGTTGATCTCTAATTTTTACTGGCTACTTGGCCCTGGCCCAGTCCCTTGTTTGTTTAGTCACCACTGACAAATCTCTAAGTTGTGGAACATTGGCTGATCAGCATTGGTAGAGGAAGTTTCCTCATTTGAAGTTTCCCACATCAGTTAAATCACCTGTCAAGACTGAAACAAACACCAGAACCCCAGCCGTGGTGAAGTAAGTACTCCAGGGACTTATTTATTCTAGGTACTTCCTATGTTTCAGATTAAGAAAATGAGATTCAGACCTATTAAGTGACTTGCCCAATGTCACATAGCTAGCCAACGTCAAAAGTAGAATTTGAACCCAGGTCTTCCTAATACTATATCCATCATTCTGCCCACTATGACTTGGCAAAACCACAAAGTTTCCCATAAAAAATAGCTATTTATATTCTTCTATGTGACACATGACATTACTAAGATGACCAAATTGATTGATCTTGAAGCAATGAGTTAACAGTAGAATCAGACTATCCCCAGTAAATATCACAATGAAAAAGAATAAAGAAGTTCATACTCCTTTCCCTGC
Organism: Trichosurus vulpecula; assembly: GCF_011100635.1. Taxonomy (NCBI): domain Eukaryota; kingdom Metazoa; phylum Chordata; class Mammalia; order Diprotodontia; family Phalangeridae; genus Trichosurus; species Trichosurus vulpecula. Next base: position 39,702,270 of record NC_050581.1, on the reverse strand, counting down.
ACAAAACCAAAACAAAATTAAACATGTGCACATACAAATTTAGGAGGGGAGAAGCTGTGATCTATTCAAGGGTTGGGGGCTTAGTCAAGTAGGATATTTTGCTGCCCAACTCTTAAACATGTGATAATTTATGGACATACAACATTGTCATCTCTTTGTGCCAGATCAATTAGAGAAATATTTTGTGAGAGTCTCCTATGTACAAAGCACTATGCTAGGGTTATGTGAAGAGATTTAAAAGCTGGTGCCTGCCTTTGATGAGATTATACATTAGTTGAATGGCCTTCCATTAAAGTCTTCTTGGAGGAAGAAGATGGAAAGGTAAAGAAGAGCGGAAAGGTTATTTCAAGTGCTGGGGGGAGGCAGTTTTAGGCAAAGGTGGAACCATAAAGGTTTAATCAGGAACATCAAAGATAGCCTGGCTAGAGGGATGGCTCCCTTAAAACAGAGGCTCTTTTTAACTTTTGTTTTATTTATTTATTTTAAGGTCATAGACCTCGTTGATGATCTGGTAAAGCCAATAGATCTCTTCTCAGAATAATATTTTGTTGCCTACGTTTATAACTGAAGAAATGCTAAATTTCAGTTAGAGGTCAGAAAGAAAATAAAGATGCCTTTCCTCCTGACATACATCTTCACAGACCCCCTGAAATCAATCAATAGTGCTGAGGTCAAGAATCCCTATCCTAAAAGAAGATTATGAGTTAAGGTTAGAAAGATAGATTGGGACGAAATTCTGAAAGGCCTTTAATGCCTGATTCAAAAGTTTGGGTTTTTTTTCTTTTAAGAGATAGGAATTAATTGATAGTGACTAAAGTGATATGATGAAAGTGATGGTTGGGAAAATTCCACGCATTAGGAACACACATATAATCCATGTACATACTAGACTCCAGCAATTACTGCTCCATTTACCAGGCCACTCCAATTTTTATTTGGGATTTCCTGTGCTTCAACTAATGTTCAGCCTGAAGCACAGGAGGAATTAAGCATAGGCAAAGTCTTTTGCTTCAGGCAAAAGTAGGTGAGAGTCGTTAATTAATTAACTAATTAACCAACTGAAGTTTGTTGAGCACATACCATGTGTGAAAGACAAAGATAAATAAGACTAAGGTCACTTTCCTATAGATGCTTACAATTAAGTGGAGAAGATGTGGCATTTACAATACTGACAAATAATGTCACCACTGAAGAACATCTGAGCTGGCAAGGACCACCGAGGACAACTTCATTTTTACATATGGGGAAACTGAGACCCAGGGAAGTTCAGTGACTTGACTAAGGATTGCTAAGTGTTTGTTTGGGGACCAAAATTCAGGTCTTCTGACTCCTGACACAAAGTTCCATAAAGAGTTAAGAGAGAGAAATCTGATTAAGGTGATAAAGGGAAGCTTCAAAAGAGCTGAGACATTGAACTGGGTCTTTAAAGACTGGGGGAGATGGGGAGAACAAAAGGGAGAAGAAATAAAAGCAAAAGTTCAGAAGCAGGATCAGAAAAAAGTACATTCAGGTGGAAAACCCTAGTTTGACCACAGTTTATAAAAGTGTGATGAGACTACAAAGGTGACTTGGATCCAGGTTGCAGAGGGCTTTGAATGCTAGAATAGGAATTAGGACCTAATTTGGGGGGGGAATTGGGAATCATTTAAAATATATTTTATAAATTCTAAACTTAATAATGATCAAAAACATTCAAGTGAATAAAATAATAAACTATAAAATCATTAACTCCAAACATTTACAATTTGTTTTAAAATGGTTATATTAACCTGAACAATAACAAAAATGCCCTAATTGCTTCCATAGACCCTGGAGATCTTTTTCTTCTGTATATTTTCTTTTAAATTTTGTTGCTGTTGTTGTTTTTACATAGTTATAGTCAGTGATTTATTTTTGTTCTAATTCTGCTTTCTTCACTGCATCATTTCATATATCTTGTAATATTTTACAGCTTTCATATTTGTTATTTCTTATGGCACAATAATATTCCATTATGTTCATATAGCACAGTTTGTTCAGCCATTCCCCAATCACTGAAAATATGTTGTTTCCGTTTTTTGGTTGTTACAAATAAAGCAAGTATGAACATTTTAAACAGATAATTTTTTCCCCACCTTTCAAAAACTCCTTAAGATACAGGCCAAATAGTATGATCTTGGGGTTAAAGGATATGAATGTTTTCTAGCTCTTGTTATATATATCGCCAGATTTATTTTAAAACATTTTATTGATATTTTTGTTTTTACATCACCTACATTTCTTGCTGTATCTCTCTCTACCCTCTTCCAGAGAGTAAGAGAGAGAGAGGGTGGAGAGAGAGAGAGAGAGAGAGAGAGAGAGAGAGAGAGAGAGAGAGAGAGATTATGGGGAGAAAAAAGAGGAAGAAAAGTTCAGGAAAACTAATCAACATAAAGAAAAACCCTAGAATATGATGTTGTAGAATACAGTGCTCCTTACCTATGGTCTCCCACTTCTGCAAAGAAGCAGGAGGGAGCTTTCTTCTTCTATTTCTTCTTTGGGGCCAAGTTTGGTCATTTTAATTTCATAGCATTCAGTCTTGATCATTTCGTTGTTGTTGTTTTGTTCTTTCCGTTTGGCCACATGGATTTCTACACAGATTGCACCAATTTATGGCTCTAGCAGGAGAGTAATAGAGTGCCTGTTTTGCCATAACCCTGCCGGCACTGAATTTTTATCTCTTTTTAAATCTATTTCTTGCCAAGAACATGAAATGAGATGGCGGTATATCTTCAGTAGTTCAATGGTCTATAATCCGTTTGAGGTAATATAAATGAAGACCTTTACAAACCTTAAAGGGTCATATAAATGCTATCTACTTTGAAGAGGATGTTGCATCCATTGGTGCTGATAACTATCCATTGTGTAGTAGACAGGACACTGAACTTGCAGTCAGTAAGGTTCCAGTTAAAATCTTGCCTCAGATGCTCGCTGTATACTTTATATACCTCAGGGTCCTCTCTGGAAAATGAGGAGGCTGTACTAAATAGTTTCTAAATTACTCTGAAGCTCTAAATCTATGATCCTATGATCTAATTCTTGTTCATATCCTCTCCTAATCCTCTATAGAAGATCTGTATAATCCAATGGAGGGTTTCCAGGTATTTTAGTGTCTTGTAAATATCAGTACACCTCCTGGACTGCCTATCTTTTATCCCTAGCTCTTGCTCCATGATGAACCAACCCCATTTTCCAATCATATGTATTTAGATGATAATTTTTGTACAACATCTTACTTATAAGCTATTATTGGTAATATACCCATCTTGCATCTCTCCATCGCCCTTTGGATCATCTGTAATTTTTATTCTTCAAAGATTGTGATGTTTTATGATTCCCAGAAAAATAGTAACCATAGGAAACCATCCATGTTAAAAATTTGGATTTTTGTGTCTATGAACAGCTTGGGATTGTTCTAAGTCCTCTGCAGCCATTTAACGCAATGCAGCTTGCTCTTCTTTCATTCAATTTTAGGCCCAACTCATTGTCAATCTGCAAGACTTGTCCATGGCATATGTGTCCATGGACTCACTTATAGGGCTGCCTTTCTTACTGCATGTCATAGACTGGGCAAAAGACAGTCTTCATCTATTTGGAGTTTTCTATGTAGATTGTTAAGGGGATGTCTGCTTGTAGGGACTTTCCCCAGAGGAGTGGGCAGATGAGAACTTCTCTCTGTGGCCACGAAAGCAGCTGAAGCAGGCGCTGTGTCGGATATTGAAGATGTCAAAGTCATTTACTGCATTTCAAGCCATCATCAGTCATCCTGACTTTTGTCTTGCCACCTGGACTTCCATGACTCTGAAAGAGAGAGTGAAGCTGACGACTTTGGGCAACTTTGCCTCACTTAAATCCAATTCACAACTCAGTCAAGACATCTCTCTGTAATGTCATTGGTCCTGTTAGAAAATGAAAGACAAACAACAATGTAGATTGTTAAGATCTTTTGAGTGGCCATGGATCTCATTGAAGGATTGGTCTAATCAGTATGATGTCACCAACAAACAGCAGCATCTAGACATACTCATCTTCTAGAGGAAAGCCCTCTTGCATTAGAGATATACATAGGATATATCAGTGGCAAACTCCCTCCTTGAACAAATACTTTTCATCTGGTTTGTGCTTCAATTGTTATTAATAAGAACAGCATGAAATATTTATGTGATTGTGTCTGTTAAGTAATCTTGTGTAATATTAAGGTAGTATATCAGAATTATTTTAATTTGCATTTTTCTGATTACTAGAAATTTTAACTATTTTCAGGTGGTTATTGACTCTGTTTTTATTCTTTCAAAAATTGCCTTAATATTCTTTGTTTTTCCACTGGGGAATGAATTTGATATTTGTAATTTGCGTCAAAACTAATTTCTTCAATACCTCCTTCTGGTATGGAGATTCTTAAATGTTATGTCACTGGCTAGTCACTACAAACTCTGGTGGGGTCTCTTAAATTGGAAAGGTTCAGGCAATAGATTATACCTACTGCCTGTTGATTGATATAGCTAAGTAAAGAGCATATCATCAGCAGTAGGTTTTCCATGAAGTGATGCATTGTTTGAGCATCATAACCCATAGAACCATTCGGTTGTGACCTTTCTGCTTCTCCAATGATGGTGAAGTGGTGGAAAATGGGGTAAAACACCCTAAGAATTCCATTGTCTTTAGAAACTCTATAGATATTGATTCAGCTATTGGTCCTCTAAATGTGAGCTTTGTCCAATGACTAATGAGTTGATATACTAATGGAAAAACTGAACCACTTAGTTATTGACATTTTCACTATAAATGAACCCAGAGGACATAAAGAAGTTAAAGCTAAGCAAAAAGAGGACTCTTATTCTTCAAAGAAGGAAATAAGAACTGTGATCAAATGTGATTCATCATGTGCCTAATGCTATCAAGAAACATCATTTCATGGGATACTTAGATATCTTACCTTGTAATTCTCCGGGTGAACATAAGCAAAGAGGCCAAAATGAAGATAACTGCAGTTTATATGGCAACATATATTACACAGGATGAAGACACATTCTTCTAAGATCTTGACAAGATGTTCCAAACCAACTCAACATATATGTATCTGCACACACACATACATACATATACACACATATATATGTATATGTGTGTATATATATATATACATATATACACATATACACATAGTCTTGATACATGGAGGAAATATGGTTCAAAATTCATTGAGGGAAGTCAAATATTTGTAGACTACTTAGAAGCTTACTATCAATGTATCATCACTTGTTTCTTTAAAAAGAGTAGAGATCTATCAAGCCAATGTGAGCAAACAATTATCAAAAAGAGAAATATAAGCTAGCTGAAAGCATGTGGAAGAATGCTCCTAATCATTGATAATAAGAGAAATGTAAATTAAAATAATTCTGAGTTTTTACCTTACATATATCAGATTAGTGAAGATGATGAAAAATGACAATGCTAAATGTTTGCTATGTGAGGGTTCCCAATAAACTAATTTACTGTTGGTGGAGTTGTGAACTGGTCCAGTCCTTCTGGCAAACAATTTGGAATTATACTTTAAAAGTCACTGAACTATACACACCCTTTAACCCAACTGACCATTTACTTCCAAAGCAGAGGGAAAGGTCCTATAAATACAAAAATGTTTATAATACAACTTTTTGAGGTAACAAAGAAATAAAAGGAAAGTGGGTGCCTTTCAATAGGAAAATGATTGAATAAATTGTGGTACAGTATATAATTATAATGACCTGTTATTAAGCTGGAAGAAGTAATGAATATGAAGAATCCAGAGTAACGTGGAGATACTTGGTATACAGAGCAGAGCAAAGTAATAAGAGTCAGAAGAACAATTTACTCCATAACCACAATAATGTGAAGGAAAATAACTTTAAATGACTTTAGAACTCTGATCAATGCAGTGACAACTGGTTAGTTGAGAGTAATAATGGCAAAGCATCCCTCCGGAGTCTCTCTCTCTCTCTCTCTCTCTCTCTCTCTCTCTCTCTCTCTCTCTCCCTCTCTCTCTCTCTCTCTCTCTCTCACTCGATGTGGGGGAGCATAGGTACAAAATGAGACATGCATTTTCAAGTATGATTAGTCTTAATTTGTTTTGCTTAACTATGCTTATTTGTTACAAGAAAGAATTATCTGACAGTGAGATGGAGGAAGGAGGATACCAGGGAGGTAGTCCTTGGGAACTGATAGTAATATAAAAAAGAAAGAGAGAAAAGAACTGGTAGTGCATGCCTGTAATCCACTTCTACTGGAGAGGCTGAAACTGGAGTATTGCTTGATCTCAGGAGTTCTGAATTGCAATGGGCTAAGTCTATTAGGTATCTACAATGTCTGGCACCAGTAGGGTGAGGCATCAGGATGTTGGTTTGAGGAGGAGAATCACCAGGCTTCCTAAGAAGGGGTGTACTGGCCCAGGTCAGAGACAGAGCAGATCAAAGCTCCTGTGTCAATTAGTAGTGGGATTGAGCCATGAATGGCTGCTGCACTTTCAACTTGGGCAAGATAGAAAGACCCAGTCTCAAAAAAAAGAAGGAAGAAAAAGAAAAGGAAAGAAATGAAAGAAGAAAGGAAGAAAAAAAGGAGGGAAAGGAAAGAAGGAAGGAAGGAGTGGAGAAAAGTATCATTAAAACATTTACAAAGGGAAAAAAAGAGGTCGGAAAAACATTTGACAAAAACTCGCATGGATTCTCACACAAAATGAAATTGACTATAGCTTAACATACAAGAAATAGGTCCTTACTGATAAAGAAATTATTTATGAATCAGCTGTTTGTATATAATTAGACAATGCGTTAATTAGGGAAAAGGAAAAAGACAAAGGATAAAAATGAGAAGTTGTTGTATGAAATAGCAACAGTTTTGACCCAACCTGTTTAACACGTTTAAATACTTACAACCCAATAGAACATAAACTCCTTGAGGGCAGGGACTATTTCATTGTTATCTCTGTATCTCCAGTGCCTTGAAAGTAGTAGGCATTTAATATATGATTGTTGGATTGAATTAAATGTGAAGAAGCTATTGACACCAAAAGCTGGAAAAGGATTTCTAGGGTCATTGCTCATATCCATTCCTTCTCATTCCCATCACTCTTGGTGGGGTTGATAATAGCTTAGGGGGATATGAATAAACACATCACATTCTCTTCAGGATATTCTGAAAAAATTAAAAGGAATAATTTGTGAGAAACTGTGTGATTTGTAAGTTTAAATTTGTGCATGGGACCCTCCTTCCGTGTGCCTGAGGTAGAAAGTACAATGAGATTTGCAGTCATTATTTATGTACTTGGTACTGGTGATAGGCTCTTTTGAAACAGAGGGTGAAGAGAATCTTACTCATTGGATAAACTTTTGAGATAATAAGGAAAGTAGGGTGAGGATGTCCTTCCATCTGGCACCATGATCACTAGAATTTTTATGCAAGGAGAACTATGTCTCTTACCATAATGAATATGCCCTAGAGGAATTCCTTCTTCTGTATTTGGGAAAAAACAAACAAACTGTGAGAAATAGTGGGAGCAGTTTTGTTTCCACAGGATATTGATAGCAGATTGTAAATTGGAGGTGACTGGTTCTAATCAGAGCTGTGATCTAGCCGAAATCAGGCTTCTGATCTGGTGAAAGGTTAGAGGCTTGTATGCAAGCTTAATGAATTGTTTGAGGCGTGAGGTAGGCAGTCAGGGGTTTTATCTGGCCAATGAAGAGCCAGGTGGGAGATTCGAATTGGGAGTCAACAAAAGGACGGTGGTTTGTTCAGTGCTTTTACTCTCCAGTACTCCGTTCAGAAGGAATAAATGTAAAATAAAATTAAAACCTTCCTGGCTTTCCAAAAAGTATTGTTTATTCCTAGACTAAGAATGTTTGTAACACAAACAACCAAGAACAAGACCTAAGGTCACGCTAGAAAGTTTGGGGCCAAGGGACTAAGTCAGGGAGTGGCACCTATTACTAGATGCTGAAATCCATGCAGTAACCGCAGGAGGAGTGACAAAGGTGGTCAATTCCTGGTGCCAAATACATTGAGCTCTACATCACTCTAAAAAGAGGTCTGATAGGGAGTGATGCCTGACTTCCACCTGCAGAGAGCTAGAGAAAACCTGAGGAGAAGATGCCTCCTGAATGCTTATCTGATTATTACTGTAACTGAGGTTTTGTAAAGACTTTTTGGAAAAGGTTCTTCACTGGACAGTTTAAACAAATAATTCCAAGAATCCTGATGTGATATCTATTTTGTTTTTATGAACTCTTTAATGAAACTTTCCTTCATTAATTTTGTGAAATGCATGTTTGCAAAAATACTTGGCATCAGACTACTGGAAAGTTTCAGGTAGTGATTTCCACAGATTATCTGAGTAAGGGTATGAGTCATAAAGATGAGAGAGTGAACCTGGGCCCTCTGTATTGTGAAATCTCTGACACAAGAGTTAAATACTGAAGGGCTTGTCTGGAATTCATTGAAATACAAGCCTGCATTTGCAATCCTCATATATGGACTTTGCAAACCCTAAGGCTGGCATGAGTCTATGAGCCTGGTACTGTCACGTGTTGTGTTGGAGGTGAGTGACAGAAATGGATTTTTACTTATTCTTGGAGGATAGGGATTAGTACATACAACCCAAAAATGACATTGTGGCTATATTTGCTGCCTTTTGACGGCCCTTATATGTGTGTAAGTATATATACATACATACATATATATATATATATACACACACACATATATATGTATATATACACACATACATACACACACATATGTATATACACATATATATGTATATTGTTGTTGTTTGTGGTATATTGACTGTCTTGTGAATTGGATTTAAGTGAGGCAAAGTTACACAAAGTCATCAGCCTTACTCTCTCTTCTAGAGTCATCAAAATCCAGTGCCAAGACAAAGTCAGGGTGACTGGTGATGGCCTGGAATACAGTGTAGACCTTGACATCTTCAGTGCCTGGCCAAGCTTTAAGCATTCCACAGTACCTGCTTCAGCCTCCTTCATGACTGTTGGAATAAATTGTTCTCATCTGCCCATTCCTCTGGAGAAGGTCTTCATGTGCTTGGGGTAGGCATCCCTTAACTCTCCGACAGGTTTGAGGCCTGTAGGTCACTCTCAATTTGGTTTAGCCCATCTGCCAAGACAGTTTTACTGAGGTGTGGCTGCTGTGCATGCTATAGCTTCCTGGAGCCACAGGCGAGAGTTGGGGGTTAGGTGGACATCTAAAATAGATAAACAGCACTGAAAAGGGCTTGGCAAGCCATCACACCAGAGGTGCTAGTCCTCCCTAAATACTCCACATATTCACGTGTGTGTGTGTATAGATGTACTAACTTGTCCTTCTGAACTTTTATTCTGTCATCCAGAATGAATGTATGTGTGTGTATATATGTCTGTCTGTATATATGAGAAAACGTATACACTTTGAAACATCATATAACACACATGTGTATATACATATATAAACATATATATGTGTGTATACCCATATATAAACATGTGTGTGTATGCACATATACACAGCTCCAATAATATGTATCAAAGCTGCTAATCTCTTGTTTTGCTTCTGTTAAATTGTCAAGAAAAATGATTCCTACATAGTGCTACAAGATAAAATTCCATTCAAAATAACTATAAAATACATAAAATACTTGGGAACCAAGTTGCCAAGACACATGTAAAATTTATATAAATATAATTATAAAATGTACGGAAAAAGGAAGGCAAATAATTGGAGACAGATTCACTGTTCATGGTTGAGTTGTGCTAAGATAATAAAAATAAAGACACTATCTGAATTGATTTATAGATTTAGTGTTATCAAATCATGAAGCGCATACTTTATAGATCTAGACAAAATATTAACAAAATTCATTTGGAGGAACTGAAGGTCTAAAATCTCAAAGGAAATAATGAAAGAAAAGTACAAGTGAATCATTACACGATGAAGCAATAGTCATTAAAATGGTTCGTTACCTTTAAAAAAAAAAGTAATATTAATCAATAAGCATTTCTTATCTACTATATACCAGGACCTATGTTAGTTGCTGAGGATATAAATATAAAAAATGAAACAATGTCCATTTGTAAAATATTACATTCTAATGGAGGAGATAAGTAAATGAATGTGTACACATAATACATACAAAAAGAATAAGAAATAAAGGCAGAGTGGTTAAATAAAGGTGATTTTAAAGGGAAAGTTCCACCATTTGGGGAGATCAGGAAAAATTTCATGTGGAAGATAGTGTTTGAGCTGCAGCCTGAAGGCAGAGAGGGATTCTATAAGGTAGAAGTGAGAAGTGAGTTCATTCCCTGGGGAGGTACGGAGAACAGCCCGTGTAAATAAAGGAAGATGGGAGATGGAGTCTCTAACATAACCTACTGAGAGAAGGCTAGTTTGTCTAATCACAGAATGTTGCAGAAAGAGTAATGGACACTGAGTCTAGAAAGATAGGTTAGGGCCAAGTTATGAAGGGTTTTAAAAACTGAGCAAAGAAGTTGATCCTTTATCCTAGGGGTAATAGGGCATTACGAGACTAGATTGAATAGGGTAGTACCATGGTCAGATCTGTGCCTATTTCTGAGGTGTAAATGCTCACACTGAAAATGTAACAGTCCCTTGACCTGGTTTGAGCTGGCTCCAGCACACTCCTGGTTAGATCAATTGATATTTTTCATATTAGACTTGATAAATTTTTAAAATATTTATTTGTTCATTTAAAAGAGTAGCAACAAGCCCATTTTATGTTAACACAAATAATATTTCAATAAAATAACTACATTTTCCAAAACAAAGAAAAATTGTGAGAACAGTGTCATTGTTTTACATATTTTTGAAAATCTCTAATGTCTGGCTTAATAGAAGGCAGCTGGATTCTCATGTCTGTTTCTGCATTCAATCTGTTGAGATATGTTGTTTTGGTTGAAGTATATGAAGAAAATCCTGCTTCACATAGATGGTAGTTGTGGGTGGGAGAACTATTTTAATAGGCAAATAATGTCTTAATATTATTATGAACATGGTTTTGACCTCACATTCCTCCTGAAATGGTCACAGAGACCCCCAGGGGTCCATAGGTCGCACTTTTTAAAAGCACTGGGTTAGATAGTAATTGATTTGAAATTGGTTAAATTGCCAGACCCATTCTGAGAGTATTATTTTTTTTAAAAAAAATGCCTTCTTTGAGATCTAAGAACTACCCTATAAGAATTACTAGTCAGGGAGTGGAGCCAAGATGGCGGATGGAAAGCAGGGACTTGCTTAAGCTCTTCCCCAAATCCCTCCAAACACCTGTAAAAAATGGCTCTGAACAAATTCTAGGGCTGTGGAACCCACAAAATAGCAGAAGGAAGCAGGTCTCCAACCCAGGACAGCCTGGATAGTTGCTGGGCAGGGTCCATCACTCAGTTCTGGGAGTCCAGTGCAGCCCACCCTGTGCCAGGACAGACCAGACTGGGAGTCAGCCCAGAGCAGGCCTTAGGGCTATGAATTATTGAGCTGTGGCAGTTACCAGACTTCTAAACCCACACACGCCAAAGACCACTGAGCAGATTACTGGGAAAACTGCTAGATTGGGTTAGATAGCAGTCTGACCCCAGCCCTGTGGGTGGCAGAGGGGTGGAGCTCCAGCATCAGCTGCTTCTGGAGTCCCTGGCTCACACAGTGGGAGGAATCAAGTGGCAGACCAGAGCGGGAGAGCAGGGTTTGCTTAGCTTTCCTTGGATCTGGTTCGCAATCCTGTTTTGGCAGTTCTTGGGGGAGGAGAAGCACTGCTGTGGCATAGCTTGCGGTGACAGTGGAGTAAAAGTAGCTCTGAAAGCAGAAGCACAGCCCCTAAAGCTTGGGACAAAGTAGTCTCTACTCTACAAGCAGTCATACCCTGACAAAAAGCTCAAAGGTCAAGTAGTTGGCTGGGAAGATGGCCAGGCAGCGAAAAAGGACGCAGACTCAGACTCAGACTCAGACTCTAGAATCTTTTTTTGGTGACAAAGAAGATCAAAACATACAGCCAGAAGAAGTCAACAAAGTCAAAGAGTCTACATCAAAAGCCTCCAAGAAAAATATGAATTGGTCTCAGGCCTTGGAAGAGCTCAAAAAGGATTTGGAAAAGCAAGTAAGAGAATTAGAGGAAAACTTGGGGGAAATTATTTGACTACCTGAAAGCCATGATCAAAAAAAGAACCTAGACATCATCTTTCAAGAAATTATCAAGGAAAACTGCCCTGATATTCTAGAGGCAGAGGGTAAAATAGAAATTGAAAGAATCCGCCCATAGCCTCTTGAAAAAGATCCCAAAAAGAAAACTCCTGAGAATATTGTCACAAAAATCCAGAATTCCAAGGTCAAGGAGAAAATACCGCAAGCAGCCAGAAAGGAACAATTTGAGTATTGTGGAAACACAATTAGCATAACACAAGATCTAGCAGCTTCTATATTAAGGGATCGAAGGACTTGGAATATGATATTCCAGAGGTCAAAGGAGCTAGGATTAAAACCAAGAATCACCTACGCAGCAAAACTGAGTATAGTGCTCCAAGGCAAAATACGGATTTTCAATAAAATAGAGGACTTTCAAGCTTTCTCAGTGAAAAGACCAGAGCTGAATAGAAATTTGACTTTCAAACACAAGAATCAATAGAAACACGAAAAGGTAAACAAGAAAGAGAAATCATAAGGGACATACTAAAGTTGAACTGCTTTGTTTATAAAGATGATGTGTGTAATTCATGAGACCTTTCTCAGTGTTTGGGTAGTTGAAGGGAATATACATATGTATAGACAGAGGGCACAAAGTGAGTTGAATATGAAGGGATCATATCTAAAAAAATAAAGTTAAGGGAAGAGAGAGGAATATATTGAGAGAGGGAGAAAAGGAGAGATAGAATGGGGTAAATTATCTCACATAAAAGTGGCAAGAAAAAGCAGTTCTGTAGGAAGGGAAGAGGGGGCAAGTGAGGGGGAATGAGTGAATCTTGCTTTCAAGGCATTTGATTTGAGGAGGGAATAACATACACATTCAATTGGGTATCTTACCCCACAGGTAAGTAGGGGGAAGGGGATAAAAAGGGGGGATGATAGAAGGGAGGGCAGATAGGGGGAGGAGGTAATCAAAGTTAAACACTTTTGAAAAGGGATAGGGTCAAGGGAGAAAATTGAATAAAGGGGGACAGGATAGGATGGAGGGAAATATAATTTGTCTTACACAACATGACTATTTTGGAAGTGTTTTACATATTGATACATGTGCAGCCTATGTTACATTGCTTGCCTTCTTGGGGAGGGTGGGTGGAAAGGGAAGAGGGGAGAGAATTTGGAACTCAAAGTTTTAAAAGGAGATTCTCAAAAAAAGTTGTTTTTGCATGCAGCTGAGAAGTAAAATATATAGGGAATGGGGCATAGAAATCTATCCTGCCCTATAAGAAAGTAAGGGGAAAGCAGATGGGGGAGGGAGTGGCGTGACAGAAGGGAGAGCTGACTGGGGAATAGGGCAATCAGAATATATGCCTTCTTGGAGTGGGGGGAGGGTAGAAATGGGGAGAAAATTTATAACTTAAAATCTTGTGGAAATCAATGTCGAAAACTAAAATATTAAATAATAAAACAATTGTTATGGAAAAAAAATAAAATCCTGAACATTGGGGGGGGGAGGGGAGCCAAGATGGCAGCTGGAAAGCAGTGAACTCCCTGCCGAGTCCCTCCAAAAACCTATAAAAAATGGCTCTGAACCAATTCTAGAACTGCAGAACCCACAAAACAGCAGAGGGAAGCAGGGCTCCAGCCCAGGACAGCCTGGATGCTCTCTGGGTGAGGTCTATCCCACACGGAGCTGGGAGCTGGGAGCGGAGCAGAGCACAGCCCAGCATGAGCTGCTCAGACCAACCAGATAAGGAGCCGGGAAGAGCAGGCCCTAGCGCCCTGAATCAGTGAGCTGTGGCAGTTACCAGACTTCTCAATCCACAAACACCAAAGACAGCGGAGAAGGTTAGTGGGAGAAAACTTTCGCCTCCTCAAATAGATCCCAAAAAGAAATCTCCTAGGAATATTGTTGCAAAATTCCAGAGCTCCCAGATCAAGGAGAAAACATTTCAAGCAGCCAGAAAGAAACAATTTGAGTATTGTGGAAACCCAATCAGAATAATCCAAGATCTGGCAGATTCTACATTAAGAGATCAAAGGGCTTGGAATATGATATTCTGGAGGTCAATGGAGCTAGGATTAAAACCTAGAATCACCTACCCAGCAAAACTGAGTATTATGCTCCAAGGCAAAATATGGACTTTCAATAAAATAGAGGACTTTCAAGCTTTCTCAGTGAAAAGACCAGAGCTGAATAGAAATTTGACTTTCAAACACAAGAATCAATAGAAACACGAAAAGGTAAACAAGAAAGAGAAATCATAAGGGACTTACTAAAGTTGAACTGTTTTGTTTACATTCCTACATAGAAAGATGATGTGTATGATTCGTGAGACCTCAATATCATAGTAGCTGAAAGGAATATGCATATGTATATATATGTTTATGTATATATATAAGTGAATGTACATGTATGTATATATGTATGTGTATATATATATATATATATATATATATATATATATATATAGAGAGAGAGAGAGAGAGAGAGAGAGAGAGAGAGAGAGCTGATACAGGGTGAGTTGAAGATGAAGAGAAGATATCTAAAAGAAATAAAATCAAATTAAGGGACGAGAGAGGAATATATTGAGAGAGAGAGATAGGGAGAGATAGAATGGGGTGGATTATCTCTCATAAAGGTGGCAAGAGGAAGCAGTTCTGTGGGAGGAGGGGAGAGGGCAGGTGAGGGGGGAATGAGTGAATCTTGCTCTCATCAAATTTGGCCTGAGGAGGGAATACCATACATAGTCAATTGGGTATCTTACCCCACAGGAAAGAAGAAGGAAGAAGATAAAAAAGGGGGGGATGATGGAGGGGAGGGCAGATGGGGGTGGAGGTAATCAAAAACAAACACTTTGGAAAGGGGACAGGGTCAAGGGAGAAAGTTCAATAAAGGGGGATGGGTTGGGAAGGAGCAAAATATAGTTAGTCTTTCACAACATGAGTATTGTGGAAGAGTTATACATAATGATACACATGTGGCCTATGTTGAATTGCTTGACTTCTTAGGGAGGGTGGGTGGGAAGGGAAGAGGGGAGAGAATTTGGAACTCAAAGTTTTAATAACAGACGTTCAAAAACAAAAAAAAAGTTTTTGCATGCAACTAGAAAATAAGATACACAGGCAATGGGGCGTAGAAATTTATCTTGCCCTACAAGAAAGGAAGGGAAAAGGGGATGGGAGGGGAGTGTGGTGACAGAAGGGAGGGCTGAATGGGGAACAGGGCAACCAGAATATACATCATCTTGGAGTGGGGGGGAGGGCAGAAATGGGGAGAAAATTAGTAATTGAAACTCTTGTGAAAATAAATGCTGGAAACTAAATATGTTAAATAAATAAATTTAAAAAAATAAAAAAAAACCCATAAAAACATAAAATAAAATAATGAGTGATGGAAAAAAATAAATAAAAAAAGAAAAAAGAGAAAAAAGAAAATCCCAGGGAGTAATTGCAAAAAAAAAGGAATTACTAGTCAATAACGTTATTAAATCTGAGTAATTTTGTACCCATAGTATTGGTGTGGTTGTACTGTTTAACAGTCCAGATGAAGAATGCTATCATTTGGTCTATTAAAAGCAGCTGGGTGAATAATCTATAGAAATCAACCCTCAGTTATTATTTCTATAGTGGATAGCCAGTGCAAATGGACAGTGAATGGAATCTAGAATCAAATGGGAGGAGGAGAGCAGGAAAGCCAGTTGAGGAGGGACTTCCTATAGATGCTAAGGTCTTGTAAATGAGAGATTCTTTATCTGTGGTCTGTGAACATTTTATTTTTAATATTTTGGTAGCAATATTTCAAGATAATCAGTTTCCTTTATAATACTATGTATTTCATTTCATGCATTTAAAAACATTATTCTGATAAGAGGTCCATAGGTTTTAGTAGTCTGTCAAACGTGTAACAACAATGTTAGTAGCAGCTGCTGTAAGACCAACAATACCAGCACAAAGGAGGGCTGCTAGCACAGGTTCTTGATCTGCTTTTCTAAGGAAAGCAACTTTAAGGGGTTTGCAATCTCACTTTAATCAAACATACATATATCATTCACTTAGTTCAGGGGGGAAAGTCAGCACTTTGAACTTCAGAGCAAATACAAATAGAAATTGCAAGCAGAAATTATAAACATAGCAAAATAACACAAATCAAGAGATAGACTTCTGTCTCTCTGACCATAGCAATACATACCCAGTTACCAGAGAGAAAAGCACTAACATCTGGTTTTCAAAGCCCCAGGGGCTCCTTAACAGCTACTCAGAGTCTCCACACCAACACTCTTCCAATTAGTGAGCCCCAAACAAAATGCTAACCTGGGAGTATTTATATACTTCTTCAGCATCAGAGCACTTCACACCTCTTCAGGGCTTCAGACCTCTAGAGAGTTTCACACCTCTTAAGGGTTTTATACCTCTCATGACCTAACTGGAAAAAGGGTGTGGGCCTTCCAACAAACAAAGGCAAGGCTCAATCAAAGGCACTTGATTGCCTTAGTGCTGAGAAGCACTCCAAAACAAAAGACAATAAAAAGTCCCACTTTGCTTGCCATTACACCATGACAGACAAAAATGATTAAGAACTTCTGTTCTAGATGTACCTCTATCCAGATGACATTGTGCTGAATGAATCAAGCCCCAGAACAGGGTCTACTGGATGAGAAGTGAACCACTCAAAAGTATTTGACCTCAAATATCCAGAGGAAAAACCAAAGGACAGAGATTATGGTATGAGGTTAGATGGGCAACCTATAAACTCATCCATCAGTTGTACATAATTTGGATGGACTCTTAAAATCAAGAATGAGCTGAATCCAGACTTAAAAATGAGGAGAGCAAGTTGGAATATGTTTGAGGAAATTATAAAATTCTTTCACCCAAGCCTCTCCCATGACCTGTTTTTAAATTATCAATATTCTTCCTGTGATGTTGTATGGCTTCTAGTCATGAAATACTGTAGTTTCTGAAGAAGTAAAGTTAAAAATCACTCATAGGGCAATGTAGAAGTGTATGATAGGAATAAGCAGACTACGATATATTAAAATAAAGAATTATGAAGGAGAAACTCGGTGAAGGATATCATCAGAGAAATGTATGATTGAAAAAACAGATGGGAAAGTCATGTGGTGAGAGTGAGGGATAATTGTGAGCTCCAATGGTATCTTCAAAATGTCAAGAGAGTTGGAGAAAGGCCCCTAGGAGTCATATAGGACAGGCAGGAATGAACTGGTTGTGTTGTGTTCTATATCCCTTGATGGAATCCCCTTGTAGCTGAGGTCACAGATCCAAATCAGTATTTGAATTGAAAAAGACTTGCCTTCTTAAGGAGTTCATTTGGTCAGGAAAACAAGTAAAAGAAGGCTCTGTGGTATGATGGAAAGACCATTGAATTCAGAGTCAAGATCCAGGTCAGGGTTCTTAACCCAAAGGTCCTTGAACTTAATACAAACAAACAAGCTATTTTGATGACAGTTATTTTAATGTTGCAATTGAGTTCCTTTGGGATCCTGTGTATTTTGCCACTATGCATTAAAACAAAACAAAACATTATACTGAGAAGAGGAAGCTAGTGAGCCCAGTGCATAGAGCTCTGGGCTTTGATTTAGGAAGATTCATCTTCCTGAGTTCAAATCTGGCCTCAGACACTAGCTGTGTGACCCTGGGCAAATCACTTAAGATTGTTTGCCTCAGTTTCTTGTCTACAAGATGAGCTGGAGGAAATAGGAGACCACTCAAGTATCTTTGCCAAGAAAACCCCAAATGGGGTCAGGAAGAGTCAGACATGACTGAAAAGTGACTGAGCAACATAAAAAATTCTGATAAGGGGTCTATAGGCTTCACTAGATTGTCCGATAAGTCCATAACACACACACACACACACACACACACACACACACACACATACACACACTAATGTAAAATCATAGAATCTCAGATCTAGTCCAACCCAAACCTGAGCGAGAATCCCATCTTCTGTTTAGAGATTTCCAGGTAGGAAGATAATACTACCTCCCAAGTCAGTCTATACTTCTAGTTTTTAAGGAATTTTTTTCCTTACATTAAACTTAAATTTGAGTCTCTGCAACACATTGCAGCCATCTTTGTCCTCTGGGGCAAATCAGTTGGCCTCTCTGAGTTTCAGTTAATTTTTCTGCAAAATAGCAATATTGATCCTTGATAATATTATAACCTGTTCCCTCTCCTCCCCCTCCTCAGCCCCCAGGATGGTTGTGAGGAAAATACCTAGCAAACCTTAATTTTTAAGTCTCAGCTTTACTCTTTAATAGCTGCATGACTTCAGATGAATCAGTGAATCTTCTGGATCCTCAATTTTTTTCATCTGTAAAACAGGCTAACAAAACTTGAAGTACCTATTTCATAAAATTGTTTGACTTAAAAGAGAATTTATTTAAAATGCTCTTTGAATTTAACATTCAAAAGCTTATGGAACTGAATGTTGTAAACTAAAAATAAATAAATAAATTTTTAAAATGCTCTTTGATAGTAAATGCATGCAATTGTAAATTGTTTTTACTAGTCCATACCATGTGTTTGCCCTCTTATTCTACGCCATGGTAGATAAATAGGAAGCCAAAATGGAGCAAAGAAAAGTCACTTAAAGCAAATGACAAAGTACTTGGGTCACACTTGACTTGTGTAAAGACAGAAGGAAAATCCTTGAGTATATTTATTTCATAGAGTTGTGCTTAAATCCTAAGTAAAAGTTGGAGATAGAAAAAATATCCTTTAGGAAATAATTCATCACCACCACTTCAGTAATCAATCAAGTTTAAAAGAAGAATTAGCTCATGCTGAAATGCTTCCCATTATCAGTGGTTTATTATATTCTATCTACTTGTATTGGGCATTAGATGCCGTGTGTTGGTATTTCATACTTGCACAGAGCTGACCACTTAAATGCCTGCATTATCCCCGCCCCCCAAAAGAGAATGCTTTTATTTAAGGGTCACTATCTATCCCAGAGATTGGTCAGGCATTGATAAGTTGCGATCTGTATCATTGGAAGGAATGTCCACATTGATGATATCACAGGTCCTTTTATGTAACCTAGTGAAGAAAATCTAGATTGTTCCTAGAGCAAATACTATGATATTAACTGCTAAGTCCCAGTTTCCTGGGAAAAGTTGTATTGTAGTTATTGGGGCAAAAATATTGCATGGAGATATTGTCTAATGATAGGTCTTTACACTGAGGAGTTGATAGCTTATTATGATTCTACCATATAAAGACGACTTTGAGGTACAGAGGAAAGAACACTGTATTAATAATGACAGGACCTGAATTCTGGTCTTGGTTATACTGTGACCTTGAGTAAGGTACTAGCACTGCTCTGGGCCTCTGTTTGCTGATCTGTAAAATAGGGGTGGAGGCTGGAGTGGGATTGGATGACTTCAAAGGTTCCTTCCAGTTCAAGATATATATCTAAAGAAACTCTCCATTATTACCATGTCAAAAAAAGTCACCATTTTTTTGTCGTACTTTCTAAAAATTGAAACCAATAATTTATCAGGGCCATGGCTCCTGATTTAATAAAAAAAAGCAAACATCATTCTGATGAAAATTGTGTCCCAATTTATTCTTTAGTCTTTATTTACATAACAAATTCCTTTATGAGCATATATTTGAAGCTGGAAGCTTTGACATTTGGAAGGTCATTGAGTCTAATTCACCAATGAAACCATGTTCAAAATATTTTGGATTTTTCCCCTAGGGATGCAGATCACAAACCATGCCTTCAACTCC
Source organism: Trichosurus vulpecula (assembly GCF_011100635.1). Classification (NCBI taxonomy): domain Eukaryota; kingdom Metazoa; phylum Chordata; class Mammalia; order Diprotodontia; family Phalangeridae; genus Trichosurus; species Trichosurus vulpecula. The sequence continues at coordinate 39,682,341 of NC_050581.1, read as the reverse complement.
CTCATTTTTAAAAGGAAGGAACTGAGACCTAAGAGGTGCTGTGGCTTTTCCAGAGTCAAACAATTAATAAGTATCTGAGGCATGATCCCAACCCAGGTCTTCCTGATTCCAAGTCCAGTGCTCTGACCTCTAGGTAACACCACCTTCCTTCTTTTCTTAGACGTTAATAACAATTGGGGCAGCTAGGTGGTGTGGTGAATAGAATACCGGCCCTGCAGTCAGGAGTTTCTGAGTTCAAATCCAGCCTCAGACACTTAACACTTACTAGCTGCGTGATCTTGGGCAAGTCAACCCCAATTGCCTCGCTTCCCCCCAAAAAAGAAGTTAATAACAACAATAATACCACTTATCTATCCTCCCCCAACTTGGAGGCATCATCTGGATAGACTACCAAATAGACAAAGACTACCAGATAGACAAAGAGCAATAATATCCCGTGTAAAGAATTAAGATGAAGTGGGAAATTAAATACTAGCTGATGATCACGTAAGAATAAAAATCTACCTCTCATGTAGGCATAGAGTTTTGAGTAATCATTTTTTGTACCAATGAAGAGAGTCTTATGCAAATGCACAGACTTGAACACTAGGTTACCAAGAGATGGTAAAAATGACCATAATAAATATGATATAAAGGAAACTAACAGAAAAGGTCTGAAAACAGAATTATTTCTAGTTTCTATATCAAAGTCCTGTATTTTGTGATTTGTTCATTTTGTTGTCCTGGACCTGTGATTTTATTGGCATTGGAACTTCCAAGAAGAAAATTCCCTCTATCAATGCAGATTAACAACTTTCTGGAATTTAGAATATTAGAAAATAGATTGACAGCACTGAGGAGTTAAGTAAACTTGTTATTGTCGTTCAGTTGGTTTCAGTTTCAGTTATGTGTGACTCTTCATGACCCCATTTGAGGTTTTCTGGGCAAAGATGCTGGAGTGGTTTGCCATATCCTTCTCTAGCTCATTTTACAGATGAGGAAACTGAGGCAAACAGAGCAAAGTGACTTGCCCACGGTCATACAGCTAGTAAGTGTCTGAAGCCAAATTTGAACCCAGGAAGATGAGCCTTCCTGACTCCAGGCCTGGCACTCTATTGACCCACCCTTAAGTAAGCGTGCCCAGGGTAAAACAGCCAGAATGTGCAGAATCTGAATCTGAACCCAGGTCTTCCTTACTTGAGGCCATCACTATAGAATAATACTTCAAGAATTCCTAATTTCATCAGTGTGTGTACTCTCTGGATTAAAGCAGATGTCAAACCGTTCAACCCTCAGTAGATGATTTGTTGTGGCTGCAAATATTACTTGGCAACCAGCCCTCTTTTGTTGAGCTCCTCTGAGCTTCCAAAGTTGACAAGCATTTATCATTGGGACCTTTCTTTGGAATCCTTACTTCTTGACAGTTAGTCAATCAAGAAATATTTACCAAGTACCTACTATGTGCCAGGAACTGTACTAAGCTCTGGGGATTGCAAAGAAAGGCAAAAAATAATCCCTACTCTCAAGGAGCCCCTAGTCTAATGGTGGAGACAACAGGCAAACAACTATGCTTAAAGAAGCTATAAATAGGATAATTAGGAAATAACCCAGAAAAGGCACTAGTACTAAGTGGGTTAGAGAAAGCCTTCCTGTAGAAGATGGGATTTTAACTAATACTTGAAAGAAATCAGATAAACCAGAAGGCAGAGATGAGGAGGGAGAGGTTTCCAGGCCTGGGGGACAACCAACGAAAATACCCAGAAGTCAGGTGATGAAATGTTCTGTTTGAGGAACAATAAAGAAATCGGTTAGTGTCACTGGATCTAAGAGTATTTGGGGGTGTAAGAATATTGATAAGGAAGGGCAGGGTTAGGTTTTGAAAGACTTTGAGTACAAAACAGAGAATTTTTATATTTGATCCTAAAGGTGATAGGGAGCCCTAGAGTTTATTGAATAGGGGAATGGTTTTAGGAAGATCACTTTGATAAATTAGAGGGAAGATGGAGTGGGAAGAAACTTGTGGCAGAGAGATAAATTAGGTTATTGCAATAGTGTAAGCATGAGGGGATAAAGATTTGCACAAAGTTGTAGTGCTTGTTGTTTGCTGGCCCAGCTTTTGAGAATCCAGGGTCACATGCACCATGAGGAGACATTGGGATAAGATGTTAATGTGTCATTTGTGATGCACACTAAAATCCCATTAAAGTTAAAGAGCAGTCAAAGAGATTCCAAAGTGATCTTCTTGTCCTTGAGTTGTTTTCAGTCATGTCTGACTCTTCATGAACCCATTTGGAGTTTTCTTGCCAAAGATACTGGACTGGTTTGTCATTTCTTGTGTTTTCTACCTCATAGGGTGGTTGAGAGGGAAGTCATTTGTAAACTTCAAAACACCATATAAACATGAATTGTTTTTATCTTTATGGAATGATTCGATTTCACTGGGTCTTGTTAATAGCCAATTTCATTGAGATAACAGAGTAGTGTAAGGAAGTATTTGAGAGGTTTCTGCCTCAAAATATCTTACCTACTACTTGTTACTATGCCTAGTGTTTCCACCATTAGATTATTTTTCCATGGGTCTTAAATGCTTTTGGGTATCGAAGAGAAGAAAAAAAACCCCACAGAAAAATAGTGTTAAAGGTAAAGCTTGCTGGGGCAGCTAGGTGGCACAATGAGTAGAGCACCAGCCCTGGAGTCAGGATGACCTGAGTTCAAATCCGGCCTCAGATACTTGACACACTTACTAGCTATGTGACCTTGGCCAAGTCACTTAACCCCAATTGCCTTTGCCTTTCTTTCTTCCTTCCTTCCTTCCTTTCTTTCTTCTTTTCTTTCTTTCCTTCCCTTTGTTTACATAAGGTTGCATACCCTTACCTGCAGGTGCTCTGCCCAGAGGAATGTAAACTTTGATTGCTGAAACATCAAAAGATATCTTGGGGTTTACAAGCTACATTTTTTTCTTAAGGACTATGCCTTAAATCCAAATCACTCTGGCTCTCATCCACTAGCCAGCAATAGATCCCAGGCCAAGCCCAGCTTGGCCATTGTTTGGGCACTAAGTGGCTCAGAGTGTATGTAAATAACAATTGTTTCTGTTTTGGCCAGAGACCCTGAGGGCCTTCCCCTCCCAGATTGATTTTTTTTTTTGACTAGGTAAAAGAGGTCATTCTCTGCCTCATATTTTACCTAGCTTTAGTCACTGAACGGGCATTGCCTCAGTCAGAATGAGACCTGGGAAAGACCTTAGCTTAGAAAGGCAAGGTCTCCCACCTCATCCAGGGCCATCTCCAATCATTCTGGTCTATGTCCTGCCATTGGACCCAGATGGCTCCAGAGGAGAAGATGAGGCTGGTGACATCACCTCCCTGATGTCATGGTCCTCTTTGAGAATGAAGGACGAACAACAACAACAGCAATGGCTTCTTGGAGTTACAGGTGAGAGATGGGTGAAGGTGGACACCAAAGGTGGATGAAGAGCTCTGAAAAGAACTTGGCAAGCCCTCACACCAGACATGCAATTCAGGAATACCTAAGGTCAAATTTGCCTCAGCCTTTTACTAGCTATATGACCCCCGACAAGTCATATTACTTCTATTTGCCTCATGAAACTCAGACGTACTCCATCTCTTGCCATAATTGACTTTACTTCTTCTTCTATGATAACATCATCAGCCTCTTCATTATCCCATGTGTACATATCCTTTCCTCCTTACATCTCTCACCTCCACATCTGAGCCTATGAACAATGATCAAGTTAACTTTGACCTCATTCTTCAAAGGAGGTTTATCAATCAAATCTCCTTTGGTCCTATTCACCATCCCTATAACTTTCAGAACTAAAGATCCTCTCCCTAGCCACCACTCTTTAACTTGTATTGCTTCCTCCATTGCTGGGAAATCCCTTGAGGGTAGGGATAGATATTGCTTCCCCCCTCCCCCAACCCCCACCCCCACCCCAGGGCTTAGCACAGTGTGGTTGGCACATAGTACTAGGTTAATACTTGTTTTTATTCATTTAATTTATTCATCTTCTAAAATATTGGAACACATGTAGGAAGTCAAGAATCCCTCACGTATTTGGGTAAGAATTTAATTTGTATGTTTCTTCTCTCAAGAGTACTTCTATGAGAAACTTCATATTTTTTTGTAAGATGAAAACCTTTCCTGAAATTTAAAGGAAAACCATATAGGTGACTGAACATTCAACTTGTAGGACTGGTCCTATTTAAAAGTTTCCACTGAAAATGCAAATACCTCTGGGAGACATAATTTATTAAGCCAGCAAACAGTTCAGTTGGTATCAGTGGAAAAGTTAGCTTTCCTTTGGTTCTATTGGATTGAGGCAGAGAAAAGGCACTTAGAGGAAAGGTGGGGTATACAATCCCTATAGCTCCTTATAAAGAGCCAGGCCCTGCAACTAGACTCTCAACCCATAATAATAATGCTGTAATATCACCGCAAAAAATCCTCTGGATTATTACTAGGTTTGTTTATGAAAGAACCTTATGTTGGTAAATAGAGAATAGAATTGTTTAATCTTACTGAACACTGGAGAGGCCTGGTGCAGAAATGACCTGTCCGAGAGTGAATCTGTCAATCATACTTCACCCCTCTAATAACTCGCCTGGCCTCGGCAATCCATTGACTCTGACCTTGACCATCAGTCAGGACCAAGGACAGGACAACTCTGTCAATACTTAAAACCTCTCTCCCTTTCCACCTCTTTCTCAGGAACTGATAATCAGATCAGTATTATCAGCCCTGGGCCAGTCACTTTATCCTTTCATCTCTTCATCTGTAAAATGGACTCAGTGGCCTTTAAGCTTCTTCCAGATCTAAATATCTCTCAGTTTTCTGAAAGGTAATGTCAATCTACTGCTAAATTTCTTTAAAGGTATTCTTGTTCTTCTGAGTTGTAGGTTAGCTAGGCTGAAGCTCCCTTCTTTGACCACCACTCTACAGTCTAGGTCAGCCCCATTTCTCCTGTGCTCTTAATCTACATTTCCTTGCTATTCTATTGTGCCTTCTGGAGTTTTAATTCATTTGTGAAAAAACTGTCCTTCCTATTAGATCTGTCTTTCCTGGAAAATCTCTCTCTCTCTCTCTCTCTCTCTCTCTCTCTCTCTCCCTCCTTCCCACTCCTCCCTCTCTCTGTATTTCCTCCTGAAGAATAGATTCCTTTTTTTTTAAATTAACACCTCCTGATCCCAATGTAAAAGAAAAAAAAAAGAAAAAAATCCTCAAATGTTTGCATATACTTTGTCTTTATATATAAGCACATGCTATCTACCATGCCTACCAATAGAAAGTAAGCTCTTTGAGGGTGAGGATTGTTTCATTGTGTTTTTAGATCTCTCATTCTTAGCTTGAATCTGGCATGAAGTAGGTGTGTAATAAATATTTGTTGAATTGAATCAGCGGGAAGGCTATGGCCTGTGTTACAACTTTTTCACAGCTGCCTGTTTCTAATTTTCTTTTCCCCAAGAGCGGGAAGTGGAAAGTATCAAGATGCTTGAAGAGTCTCTACCAATTGGTTCAGTTACATCCAATAGGGTAGGACTAGGGGTGGGAGACAGGGCTCTGAAATCAAGAGTACAGAACTGTCCTTGGTTCAGTCTTGAGCCGTCATTTCAATCACTTTTTCAGATGATTCTGTGTTCATTCATTTTCTTTAAGGATTTGTGGTGGATATTTCATCCCTTACTTTATTCAGTGCATACGGACATAGAGGTAGGGAAAGAAGCCAAGTTAAAAGAATGGGGGTGGGTGGGGGGGGTGAAATGGAGGGATGGAATTATCCTCCTTGGAACTAGCCCAGACCATCGAAATTCATTGTCTTGCCTCTGGAGTTTGGTGTTACCAAATTGTTCTTTCAATAAGTAGTGAAGTTGGAAAAACCAAAGGACAGGCAACAACAAGGCCATGAGAAAAAGAACTTCCAAATTTTAAAGGTCTTCCCTAAACATGGGACCCAGTTTTAACGTTCACTCTGCATCTTATAATAGTTTGCCAGGAATTATTAAACACTTACAGTTTCACTATTTTAATTAAGGCTGAAAGCTTTTCTGTAGCCCAGACTATTGGTGAAGCCTTGTCAATAATAGTCAACAGGGAGAAACACAGAGTAATTGCCAAGAATTGGCAACCATTGGGTCTTAAAACTTGTTATTGGAAGTGTTTGAAAAATACCCCTTCCACTCCCAAATGTGAACTTATAGGTTCAAGGGAAAGAGAGGTTTGCTTCTTGGGTTGGGGTTATTTTACCTGAAATTTTTATTTCCCTTGGCACTGACTGCAAGATTAGGGGGAAAAAATAAGTATTAAAAGAAAACATCTGGAGGATTTTGGAATTATTAAAGAATTAGTGAAGGCCAAGGATACCCTCCTATTTTAAGTAAATAAAGACCCAAAGCTGAACATCTCCTAATCTGTACTGGCATCCACCATACTTTCACATGCTTTATTATGCACGGATTCCACTATGGTTATATGTTCTCACACTTCCATGGTCTAAGTTGATTTACACATTTACAATGAGCCAGGCAATAAAGAATTCATATTATTATATCCTCTTTCAAGATTGTACAACATATTGCTTTATTGACAAACAGTAGCTTGGAAATATCCTCCCTTCAACTCTCCTGGCCTTTTGTTATAAACAAAGCAGACCATTTTTTTTAGCATAATTTATTATAAGACACAATTGCTGAATGAGCAGGTTCTGGAACTTAACTACATTCTTTTAGCATTGGAAGGAAGCCAGGGATATTTACTTTAAGTACAGTGCAATCTTACCATAATAAAATACTGTATAGGAAACATTTTCCAATAACTGCTTACATTAGTGTGTTATGTAGTTAGCCATTACTGCACTACCCTGGGTGCACTATATCACAGAAAATGCTAAACTTTAACTATTTCCTCCTTGGGGAATCTGAGGGATCATTTTTCCCATATTTGGCATGGATTCATGTGCTATAGTCTATATCTTGTCCAACTGACACCTAGCTGCAAAGTAGCAAAGTATTATGATATTACTACACTCACTCTCTCTCTCTCTCTCTCTCTCTCTCTCTCTCTCTCTGTCTCTCTGTCTCTCTGTCTCTCTCTCTCTGTATGAGTATGTATGTGTATAGAGACCTGGGCCCACATGCATTGCACTCTTAAAAAAAGCCTTATGACCAACTTAGCATGGCATACACACATTAAGTACAGGAAATACCTCTTCAGAGTTGCAGACATTGGTTTGTTAATATCTGTGATTACTTTCATATGGTATACTTGGGGCCTGCTAAAACACAGCTGCCACACATCAGAAGGGACTAGAAACAATCTGTTGCTCTGCTCTACAATAAAATGGCAGCAAATGAATTTCAGAAATCACTGACATCAGTTATGTGAGCAAGCTTGCCTTGGAGAGTACAAGTTTCAAATGTGCAAAATCCATCAGGAAATTTCTGTGAAAGTTAATGACCAACTCTTCGCTTTGAACATCTCCTCTAACTGGGATTTAGGAAACAATTACTTTGTAACATCTATTTAAAATGGGTGTAATTTTCCCCAAATATCAGATGCCCTAGCATGTAGCACAGTGCCTGGCACATAGTAGGTACTTAATGAATGCTTCTTGACTTAACTCAATCTGTTGGCTTGACTCGATCTTCTCCTTTGGCTTCCACAGAATAACTAACGTCTTAAGCTTTAAAAAGCAATATATACACAGTATTTCATTTGGTCCTCCAAACAACCCTATAGCGTAAATGCTAAAGATATTATTATCCCTATCTTATAGATGAGGAAATTGAGATTTAGAAAAGTTGACTTGCTCATGGTTACACAGCTAATAGTTTCATTTAATTCAATTCAATTGTACCTATGACTACTTAGCACCTACTATGTGTTAGTTGCTGTGCTGGTGGTATGGATACAAAGATAAAAATGAAATAGTCCTGGAAGGCAAGGTAGGATTTGAACTTGGGTCTTTCTGATTTTAAATCTTCTCTCTCCACTACTTCATTATAAAAGTTATGTCTTTCTGGAACAGAAGTGATTTGTTTTTAGGGAATTGCTGTTTTGTCTTCAGAAAATAGAGAATCAATCATAGATTGGGAAAGAATCTCAAGAAGCGACTTACTTTTCTCCCCAGCCTTTAACCACCAAGGTACTTGATCCAGGCTAGGCAATGTCTGCTCTTGACTTTCCCATGAAGAAGTTTCTCCTGAAAAAATCCATTTGGTCTCAAACTACTCATTTAACAAAAAGTGGGGAAGGCCTTAGAGAACATTTGGAGAAATCCTGCTTTGTGTAAAAAGTTGAGATTTAGGTGGGCACTCTTCCCTTTACTACCTGAAATGGGATAATGACTTGTTCTAGTTAAGCATCACTTTCCATAGTCATCATGCAAGAGGAGCTCAGATACAGCAGTTTCGATCAAGAAGACAAACAACTTGAATGTCGGGAAGATGTTTACAAATGTAGAGAGTGGATCATTGCTACTATTGTGTGAGATCAGTGATGTGTTACATAGAAATACTAATTGCAAAGGAAGTAGAGACCATTTAGAATGGTGGAATCACACATTCAAGCAATGCAAGTGGATTTTAAAGTGTGATTGGAAAATGGAAAGTGTTACTGAGGTGCTAAGATGTCAGAACTAGGGATTCAAAACTGAACTGCAAAGTCAGAGAAACAGAGAACAACTTCTACGTACTGACAAAGAGCAGAGCAAGTGGGACCAAAAGAACAGCCCATCCACTGACTAGAATGATATAAATGAAAACGACATGAAAAGAAGTCCAACTCAGTTCAAGCACAACGACCCTTCTTGCTCCTGAAGAACAAAAGATTTGACATTTTTTCTCCTTTTTGCTGGAGAGATGGGGGGGGGAGGGACACTTTGGGTATGGAATGGGTATGGAATACTTCCATATTTGGTCATGTGTTACTTTGTTGGTAATTTTTGCTCTTAATAACAGTAATAATGATAATGATAGATAGCTCTTAATTTTTGCTCTTAATAACAGTAATAATGATAATGATAGATAGCTTTCATATAGCACTTTAAGGTTCGCAAAACACCTTACAGATGTTATCTCATTTGATCCTTACAACAACTCTGGGAGGTGGGTGCTATTATTATCCTCATTTTTTAGAGAAGAAAACTGAGACTGAAGAGGTCATGTGACTTGACCAGGGTCACACAGCTAGTACCTGTCTGAGCCAGAATTTGAATTCAAGTCGTTCTTCCTCCAGATCCAATATTCAATCCGTTGTACCATCTACTTGCCAATAAGGTAGAATTCTATGGAAGATAGTGGGAATTTACTGTGGTATTAAAAACAAGATACCCAGAAACATTTTTTTAAAAAATTAAACACATATATAACTATTCATTTATTCAAGAACACTTTTTTAAAAATGCTGACTCTGGGGCAGCTAGGTGGTGCAGTGCATAGAGTACTAGTCCTGAAATCAAAAGGACCTGAGTTTAAATGTGACCTCAGATATTTACTAGCTGTGTGATCCTGGGTAAATCACTTCAACCTGGCTGCCTCCCTGCCACCCTCACCCCCTAAAAAAATCATAAATGTTCTAGGTTTTGTGCTAGATTCTGGAAACCCAGAGGCAAAACTGAAAACAGTCCTCGTTCTCAAGCAGTTTTCATGTTATATGGTAAATTTGAAGTAGATGCTTTTACAATATTTCTTTATCTGGAATATGGGTAGAAAAAAAAAGGAAATACAGAAAAATGTGCATTTTTGCAATGTGTCAGCCTAAAAAAGTTCGTAGGAGCTAATGCTGAACACGTTTAGTGTTTGCTTCCTTGTTCTATAATAATCTAACACAATTTTCATTGCAAATAAGTGTCAGGTGTTAAAATATGTACACCTTTTATTGAAACACCCTGTATGTATTATTGTGGTTTAAAGCTCAAATTCAAGCTAAATAGCAAAGTTCCTTGGATATAGAAAGCCTATTTCTGCTTGTGAATATGGCTTTATTTTTCTATTACTTGTTCCCTTAATTGTCCTGAAAGTGCACTCAGGAAAAAGAGAGAGAGAGAGAGAGAGAGAGAGAGAGAGAGAGAGAGAGAGAGAGAGCGAGGGAGAGAGAGAGAGAGAGATTTTGTATATTCTTAATACTATTATTAGATTATTATTTTTTTCCCTAATGGGCAAAATAGTGGTCCTGCAGGTTTTCCCAGGGAGTCTAAAAATGTCTTGTCTCTTTGGCAGTGTATTAAGTTATAAAGCACATTAAGGAGCAATTCTGAACCAAGAAGGATCCTAGCTCATCTCTTCACCACCCTCCTAATGCAGTTACTTTTCAAAAGATTGCAGATCAAAAGGTTATAGATCAGAGCCATTTATAGGAAGCCATCTTGCACTGAAAGGTGGAGAAAGAATAATCCTAAATAATATTGGAAGCACATTAAGATTTGTTGTACATGAGATGAGGAGTAAACTAAACATCTGGATGTTGGAGGTAGATGATAATATCTCAGGAAAGAAAAACTCGATTAAATGAGTGCTCAATTCTTCTCTACTAAGCATACTTCAGAGGTATGTATATGTTTGTTCAATCTACAGAGAAATCTTTTCTTTAATGCTTTCCAGAAATTTCTAGAATGTTCTATAGCAACACTAATGTTAAGTGTGTGAAGTGCTAGGTGAATTTTCATTGCATAGGTCTATACTTTTGTAAGTGAATGTTTATCTAGGCTGGTTAGCTCAATACAGGAATGCCCAACATTGATTTTTCCCGAACTCCTGTCTCATCCTGAAAGTGCTATATTTAACAATTATTTCAATTTAACAAACACAAATATTGCCTATAGAGTATAAGGCACTGGACCAGGGGTTGAGAACACAAAATGACTACCTTCTACTGGGGAAGGGGGGGATATTAATTTTATATTGTACATCATGTGTTAATTTGCACCAATCTTTGCAATAATTTTATTTCAATAATTTCATTGCAACCTTGTAAGCTCCTTAAGAGCAGAGATAGTGTCCTGTACCTAATGTATGCCCCACATCTAGCACAGTATTTGTTGAATTCAATTAAATTGAATAATAGCTATTCAACAAAGGTTTCTTGGGGGGTGATAATGGTAACTCCTCAAAATAGAGCAAAAGTGTAACAGAAAGCTGGACCTGGAGTCAGAACAACATGAGTTCAAATTTAGTCTTGAAACTGTAAGGCAATAAACATACTGTCAACGATAATCATGATTATGCCTATGTAGTTCTGTATCGCAAAGTATGAGAGACTTTCCACAAAGAAGGTAAAAGAAGTATAACATTTATTCAGACACCAGAAGATCATATCCCATAACCTAATGTTCAGCTCCCACAGCCAGTCAGTCCACTTCATCATAACAGCAAGGAACACAAAAACATTCAATACAGAATATCACAGCATGGAGCCTCAACATTCCCAAACCTCTCTGACCCCCTGCTGGGGTCTTCCCCAAAACAAAGTCACAGTACAACTAAGTCAGCCTGTTCAGTTCTAACAATCACGAGGGCAGCCATTAGCAGTCATAACATCTCTCTCTCTCTCTCTCTCTCTCTCTCTCTCTCTCTCTCTCTCTCTCTCTCAGCATTTTCTGTGACATAACTTCCTTTTCCTGTCAGGAAGCTCCACCCATGACACATGTCTTAGGCTTCCTGTGGTGTAAGCAGGTCACATTGCCTATTAATGGGTGGGAAAGATCTTCAAATCCAAATTGCTACTACAATCTTCATAAGATATTTTCCAGAAACAGCCATGGATAGGGAGTAAAGGAAGCTGTTTAGAGAAACTGAGGGCAGAAACAATTGTGACTTGATCCAGGTAGCAGGAAAGGCTATGGCTAGGAAGAAATATGTGATCTGACCACAAGCAAAGGAATTAGTGAAAGCCAGATAGAAGAAAGCAGTCAATGAAGGGGAATTTCTCTAGACAGAGCTAAAGGATCTAGGGAAAGAAGATGATAAAGGGATGCTGAATGGAATATAGAAGAAACTACAACCACCAGATCAGAGTTTAGGTGCCTTCAAAGAAGACAGTTTTGATCCAAAACTGAAGGATTATGTCATTTGTCACATGTGGCTACCATGGAGAGTGAGCTGGCCATCTTTGGGATAAAATAGAAATGCAACTATAAAGGATTGATCATAGAATTCAGCTTAGTAAAATGAATATTTGGTTATGCAGTAATACGCTATTGATCTAACTTCAAATATTATTATGCAAGAATTATGCAGGAAAACAACTGAACTGTCCAAATACTTTCAACCAGGGATATCATGATTCATCATAAAATCCCAAGGAAGTTAAAGATAGAAACAAAGGTCCAAAATATCTCAAAGTATTCCTAGCATCAATTGTTGGTGGTAGGTAAGAGATGGAAATAAAGTGGGTCCTCATTGATTGGTGAATGGTTGAATAAATTGTGACATATGAACTCAAGGGAATAGCACTGTTGCATAAGATAGAATAAATGTGAAGAACTCAGAGAAACATGGGAAGATTTGTATGAAATGATACAAACAGAAATAAGCAGAATTAGAATAATGTATACAATGACTCCAGCAATGTAAGCCAAAAATTCAATAAAACAAAGCTGAGTTCTGAGTAAAAGAAGAACCAATAATAGCCCTGGAGAACAAGTCGTTAAATCCCCTTCCATCCTTTCAGCAGAGAGGAAGGGGGCAGAGGGGCTACTAGGGCAAAATCTTGTATTGATTATTAGGTGAGGTAATTATCAGGTGTTCTTACTCATATTTTGTTTTTTCTTTATTTCTTTCATGGAATAATTTAATTCTGGGAATCAGATGGGAAGTTCCGCAACAAAAGCTTTTGGTTAGCCCCTCCAGGTACCTGTGACTTTGCCATCTCTCTCCCCCATAGTAAACTCAATTCTAGCTCTCTCTCAAGCACAAGTCCTCTGTCTTCTTTTTTTCTGTAACACTTTTTGCAAATCTTTTATTGTGGTGCAGTGGAAAGATCATTAGATTTAGGGTCAAAAGACATGAATTTTGATCCTAATTATGTCACATACTACACGTACAAACTTGGGCAAGTCATTTGAATTCCATGGAACTTGGTTTCTTTTACAAAATAAGAGAGTAGAACTAACGTGATCTCCAAGCTTTCTTCCATCTGTGTCTCAGCTGATGATTCTATCATACTTGATCTCTGATTCACATTCCTGGTCTTCTGGTGCTCACTGAAATCTCCCATGTTTCTTGACATCTTCTCCAAGGCTGGCTGTTCTAAATATCATACCTGCTGACACACCTGGATAGAACAGTGGTGGAGGAGAGGGTTGACTACCCTCTGGCCTGTATTGCCTCATTCAGACTTCCTATCTGCCCTTATCACTAAGCAATCGATTCTCCTTTAAAGTTGCCTCCATCTTGTGCAGATTCTTGCTGTTGCCCTTGATGAGCTCTGGTTCAATCTCTCTTCTCTTCCAATAGTTCAACATTGATTCACAGTCTTTCCCACCCCAACCACTACCACTCTCTTCCATTACCCTGGCCCCCCAGTTCCTCAACCTCCCTAAATTCCATGACAATTCTCTGCTCTATAATTTCCAATCTGTAGTCTCCAGTTAGAGGTGGCTTGGTGGCATAGTGGATAGAATGCTGGATTTGGAGATAAGCAATTTTGAGTTGAAAATTCAAATTCTGAAAACTTAAATTTGAATCCTGCCTCAGATTCTGGGCAAGTTGTTATGATCAAATGAGATAATATATGTAAAGTGCTTTGAAAACTCTAAAGAACTACATAATACATCTTAACCATGTACAGATGTGATCAAACATTTTACTCTCAATATCTACTCCAGCTCATATGAACTTGCCCCAGATGCCAAGATTCCTAATTCTCTTCAGTCATTTTTCAGTCACGTCCAACTCCTTTATGACCCCATTTAGGGTTTTCTTTGCAAAGATAGTGGAGTGGTTTGCAATTTCCATCTCCAGCTCATTTTACAGATGAGGAACTGAAGCAAACAGGATTAAGTGACTTATCCAGGGTCACACAGCTGAGGCCATACTTGAAGTCATGGAGACGAGTCTTCCCGATTCTAGGCCCAGTACTCTATCCACTGTACCATCTAACTGGCCATTATTAATTATGGCACTGAAATTTACTATAGGAGAGGTGCAAAGTCAACCTAAAAGGAAGGGAGAGATTAAGAAAGAACCAGATGTTCCTCATTTCTCACCTGGCTGTACTACTTTGGGACTTCTCTGAATGACTTCTCTACCACGCCAAGGAAGCCTATTATCGGGATAAGCTCACCATCCAGTAAGATCTCATCATCCTTGGTATTCTACTTTATCACACTCCTCTATCCCTCTGATTGGTGGGTGGGACCATGAACTATAAACTTCCATTTAAGGAGACAGCTTAGCTCAGAATATCTAATTTCTTACCTGGTTGCACTATGAGATTCTTTTTTTTTTTTGACTTAACTTATCCACCATGCCTCCATGTTGGGTACCTCTATTTCCCATCTTCTTTTCTGTGTTGTCTTCTCTCTTTAGACTATAAACTCCCTGAGGGAAGGGATTATCATTCTTTTTTTTTTAAATTTGTATCCCCAGCACATAGCACAGTGCCTACCACATAGTATGCACTTAATAAATGTTTATTGACTATTGACTATGAAGGTATGAACCATCTCATTAGAGGGCTTTAAGCAGAGGATCACTGGCCACACCACTTGTTGAATATACTCTAATGGGGATTCCTTTTGGTTGTGAATTCGACTAGATGATTGCTGAGGTCCCATCTAATTCAAAAATTCTGTGACTCTATGAATAAGACTGACTGAAAATGCCTGGGTCATTTTGTGACATTCTCCTTTCAATTTAGAACAATTCTATAAATACTCATTAAGTGCCTACTGTGTATAGAGCACTGTGCTAGGCTCTAGGAGATACATGTTTTAGATAGAATGTAGTATTTTACAGATGCGACCTCAGTCTGGTAGGTGGGCATATATATATAATTACAATAAATATATGTATATTTATATATAAATAATGAATATGTTAGAAAGGTGAAAAGAAAAAAATTATGTAAGGTACAGAGAAAAGAAGTTGTTTGTTGATGGGGACAACAGGAAAAGTTTCATAGAAAAGGTAACATTTGACTTAGGCTTTAAAGGATTGGTTGGAATTCATAAGATGAGGAGAAAAAGCATTACTATCAACAAAACCACAAACACATGGAAAGAATGGTGAATTAGAGGAATTTAGTGTAGATAGAATATGGAGATGAGGGTCATATGAGATGAGACTCAAAAAGTAGGGTGGCATCATATTGTGCAGAGCCTTGAAAATAAGGAAGGAAAAAAAAGCATGTACTAAGTGCCTACAATGTGCCAGGCACTGTGCCAAGCATTTTACAGGTATTATATCATTTGGTTCCCATGACACTCCTAGGAGGTAGATGCTATTATTAATCACATTTTAAAGTTAAGGAAATTGAAGCAGACAAAAAGAAAGTGACTTTCCTAAGGTCACACAGCTAGGCTGAATTTGCGCTAAGGTTTTCCTGACTCCAGGCCCAGTTTTCTACCCACTACATCCCTCTAGACAGCTACTTCATAAAGTAGGAAAGTTTGAATTATTTTCACAGACAATAGGGAACCACTGAATTTTTATTTTTTTGGCAGAGAAGTGGTACAGCTAAATCTATGCATAAGGAAGATTAGACTGACAGTGATATGGAAAATGGATTGCAGAGGACATTATATCAGTAGGAAGACCTACTAGGAGGCTACTATAATGTAAATGTAATATGGGAAATGGAGGCAGCTGAGTGGCACAGTGGATAGAGTGCCAGGCCTACAGTGAGGAAGACCTTGAGTTCAAATCTGGTCTCAGACACTTACTAGCTATGTGACCCTGGGAAAGTCACTTAACCCTGTTTGCCTCAGTTTCCTCATCTGTAAACTGAGCTGGAGAAGGAAATGGCAAAATCACTCCAGTAACTTTGCTGAGAAAACTTCAAATGGGGTCATGAAAAGTCAGACATGACTGAAATGAATGAACAACACAAAAATATGTAAGAAAGAACACTAACCTGGAGTTAGAAGATGGGCGTTTAAATACTGGCTTTGCCAGTTGCCATCTCTAGTACTTCAGGCACTTGCCCACTTAACCTCTCTGGGTCTGATTTTCCTTTTCTTATAAAAAAGAGGGGTTTGTACTAAAGGATCTCTTAAAATCCCTTCAGGCTCCAAATCTGTAAGCCTATATATTCCCTTGAACAATGCCAGCAGAAGTTACCAATGATGTGCTTTGAGAAGCCTTGGGTCTTGGGGTATCTGGTCTAGTTTCTTCACACTTCATCAGAAAATCCAATTACCAAGAACTCTCCATGAACCCGATAGTTAATGGAGGTTGTACTGTCACTGGAGACAGTCTCTTGAATTTTCACAAAAAACAGGGATCACACAAGTGGTCCAAGAACAGTTCTGTACAATTTAATACAAATATTTTTTTTGGACCAGACCTGTGATTTCACAGATATAGGACATTATGGAGTAGTTAACTTCATAGTGAGGTACGAGGCGAGGGCAGGGGCACACTCACCAGATGCCTTGTAACTATATGCCTTCAAACATGAGCAAGAGAGGGTGAGTTTTACTAATCATGAATACTGATGGGGGGATTCTATCTGAAGTGTAGTTCTGTTGGCTGTTGGGGCAGTAACATCTTTATTTACAAAGGATGATGCATTGTAAAGTAGGTGAGAATCTAGTTGTTTAGGGCACTGATCATGGCTCCTGAGAAGCAGTGGTCCAATACAAAACAGCTCAACACTGAAAACCAGCAATCAAAGCCTGCTCTGCGCAGGAGATGCTGTCCAACCACCACCCTTTTCTACCTGCTGTAGCCATAATGGCTTTTGTTTTCTTTGAATGGCTCAGCTTGCCTCATTGAGCCTCTGGACACTGTGGCTTGCTCTTCCGGGGCAGGAGGCCCGGGGAGCATGCCGGGAGGCAGACGGCTTCCTGTGTGGGGAGTCATGGGGCTGGCTGAGGGGAGGTGTTAGCTCCAGAACCTGGTCTACCCTAGGGGGAGGAGCCAACTCAGGAACCAATCGGCCCTGGTCATTTGGGCGGAGCTTGATGATGTCAGAAACCCTATAAGAGGGGAGAGGACAGCTTGAAGATTCTTCCTCTCTTTCCTTTTCCGGTTGGAGCCAGAGGCAGTTACAACGACCGTTACAGAGGCAGTTACGACCGTTACATCGTCAGTTTCAGTTGCAGCTTCAGTTTCAGAAACAGACACAGCTGAGGCAGGAGCTGCCAGCAGCAGAGCTGATCTACGGGAGGAAGCTGAACAAAGACTTCAGTCCAGTGGGTAATCTTATTACCATCAAGGGGGAAACATGATTTTGCTTTACGCAATCATGTTTCTCTGTAGCCTCCTGGTTACTCTTTCAAGGCGTACTTATTGGGCCTGGAAGATTATGACCAACATATCAAAATGGGGTTGCTGGTTCATGGGTTGGTTACTGTTGAGCCTAAATAAATGTTTTGATTCTTCTGCCTTCTACTTTGAGAGTTTCTTCTATCCGGCGATTCCGAACCTTTCAGACATGTTTATGATCCTCTTTGAGATTATAAACTCGGCCCTCCTGATACATTTGGCGTCACGAACAGGATCGCTAGGTATAAGATCTCTATTTAGAAGCAGAACAATTCCAGAGGAAGAGATAAATATCCCAGGATGGGAGGATCCATTTTATTCCTCCCTAGCAAAAGAATTGGCTAAAAAAGCTGGACCCTGTGAAAACTGGGAACCAAGGCTACGGAGAGGAGATCCTAGGGATTTGGAAAAGTGTTTACGAGAAGTTGGGATTCAGTCAGGGGCATCACTATCTAGGCAAAGCTGGATAGTGTTATCAGCCTACCGGCTAGTATACGAAAGATTGAGATTAAGTGAAAGACATGGGGGCACTCCTACCCCACAGGAAGAAGGGAAATCTCAGATAGCAGAAGACCAAACTGACTCAAATGAGAACTTTTCTATTAATGTGGCTAAGAGCAACAGGAGACCAAAAAAGCCCAGAGTGCATTTCAACCCAGCCCAGAAAGAGCCGGCTGAGGCACAAAACACTACTGGGGTTCAGGATGTGCCTCACACAGAGAATAGGAGATGGTTAAATGATCAGACAAGGGCTCGACCCATACAAAGGAGGAAGACAGAAACCCGAGGTGAAGATTCAGTTACAAGGGAAATTCAGGAAGATTTCTCACCGCAAGAGGTCACAGATATTTTGAGTAGATTCAGCCAAAGAATAGGAGAACCATTGATATCTTGGATGGTAAGACTCAGTGATCAAGGGGCCGGTGGAATATCAGTAGATGGGACAGACTGCATGAGATTCATAGGTATCAGCCATGATCCTCTAGTTCAACAAGCTTTTAGGGAACATCATCAGCAAGGAGATGGTGATAGCGGGACTACTCTGTTGGCATTAGCCGCTGTGGGATGCAATAAGAGATATGCTACTGATTCTATGTGGCCCACTGAGCACAGACCCTGGTATTCACTTAGAGATTGTATCATGAGACTAAAGGAGGAGGTAATGAAGACTGCCATTATGACAGGAACTGCAGACAAATATTACAATGATTCAATGGAACTGCCTCATAGGAATTTAATAATTAGGACAGCTCCCCCTGCTTATAAACAACTAATTTTGAATTTATTACTTGGAGAAGTAGGGAGCCGTCTTACAACAGTGATAAATAAGATTTTACAGTTATATGACTTAGGTGACTGGGGAAGGGATAGATCTCCTCAAGAGAGAAGGGTGAATAACCAGCAAACTTGGCGCCAAAGGAGAGTAACAAGGAAAGAAATGTTTACTACTTTATTGAGAGCAGGGGTAGGTTTTGAAATGATAGATGGAATTCCAACCAATGAATTATACAGAATGTATAGAGGACTTGATAACACGAGAAATAGGGAAATAAGAACTGCTCCTGCAAGCCTACAAGCCACTCAGACTGAAGGTGACCTTGTGTGATTAACGGATGAAAACTTGTACATTTGGGGAAAGGCTGGGAGGACAATCTTAGTCTATATCTAGGGTGGGATCCTCTTGGCTTCCTCATTATGTTCCTTTTGAAAAGAAACATTTCCCACCTGAGTTTGGCTCTGATGTTGGATCTTTGTATAACTGAAATCTCAACTAAACTTGAGATGATTTTATTTGAAGAATTATAGTCCATACTTGTCCATTCTTTTTGTCCTTTGTTTTGGCTAACCTTGTTGCTAGTTTTGTTTCCTTCAGGCTTAAGCACCCTGCACTTTCCGGTGACTGCCTAAGCATGTAGCATTCTTGGAATTCCTGCCAGCTCGTTAAAGAAATGACCTCTGGAATGGGACTTTTTGGGGGCAGGGCCATCTCTACATCCAATTTCAGCATGAAGAAGCTATGGAAAATGAGACCTTCACCCCTCACCCCAAGATTTTGAGCCCCAATCGTTCAAGGGGGGTGGAAATGATGATAGTGTTCTGTTTACTTATTTTGTGTTATCCTTGCTGTGTTGTTTTATTGTTATGATATTATTGATCCTATGTAATGGATACAAGGATTTAGGGGTGGACATTTGAATTATTAATAATTATTTTGGGGATGATTGATTGAAGAGATTATCTTGCTGGGACCTAGGGGTGGATCGCATTTGAATTGTTAAACCAATGTTTAGGAATGTCACCAAATGATATGTTTTGCTTTATAATGAATGATATGTTTTAGTTTCCTTTGTAATTGAATCACAATGTATGTTCTAGGATACATGGCTGATTAGATTATGTATCCTATAACAAGGGGTGGAATGTAGCCATAATGGCTTTTGTTTTCTTTGAATGGCTCAGCTTGCCTCATTGAGCCTCTGGACACTGTGGCTTGCTCTTCCGGGGCAGGAGGCCCGGGGAGCATGCCGGGAGGCAGACGGCTTCCTGTGTGGGGAGTCATGGGGCTGGCTGAGGGGAGGTGTTAGCTCCAGAACCTGGTCTACCCTAGGGGGAGGAGCCAACTCAGGAACCAATCGGCCCTGGTCATTTGGGCGGAGCTTGATGATGTCAGAAACCCTATAAGAGGGGAGAGGACAGCTTGAAGATTCTTCCTCTCTTTCCTTTTCCGGTTGGAGCCAGAGGCAGTTACAACGACCGTTACAGAGGCAGTTACGACCGTTACATCGTCAGTTTCAGTTGCAGCTTCAGTTTCAGAAACAGACACAGCTGAGGCAGGAGCTGCCAGCAGCAGAGCTGATCTACGGGAGGAAGCTGAACAAAGACTTCAGTCCAGTGGGTAATCTTATTACCATCAAGGGGGAAACATGATTTTGCTTTACGCAATCATGTTTCTCTGTAGCCTCCTGGTTACTCTTTCAAGGCGTACTTATTGGGCCTGGAAGATTATGACCAACATATCAAAATGGGGTTGCTGGTTCATGGGTTGGTTACTGTTGAGCCTAAATAAATGTTTTGATTCTTCTGCCTTCTACTTTGAGAGTTTCTTCTATCCGGCGATTCCGAACCTTTCAGACATGTTTATGATCCTCTTTGAGATTATAAACTCGGCCCTCCTGATACACCTGCCAATTGGATGTGACTAACTTTCGAGGCTTTTTTCAGCAAGGGTGAAAAATGTATGTGGCAGTGAGATAAAATCACCTTCCTTTCAGAAAACAGTTTGATGCTTCAGGGGTGAAGGCACTGGCTGTCTCTGATTAAAGGCTTTCTGCAGTGAGAATCTGGTCTGTAGGGCCTGGTTTACAGAACAATGGGAGGAATGTTGCTTTAAGATCCCAGGATTCTCATGTTAAATACAGCACTCAACACAGTTGTCCACAGTGGAATTTGGTGGGAAATTTAGTATTTTAAAAATTAATTGATGGAAAGTTAAGCTGATTTGAAATATATCTATATATCTCATATTATAGCGAGTGAAATAATATCTTTAAAGTGTTCGCCTGGTACACAATAGGTGCTTAATAAATGCTCCTTACCTTCCTTTTTCCATATCCAATATATTCTCTGTAGGTGAAATATTTTGTTCAGTCATTTTTCAGTTATGTCCAACTCCTCGCTCACATTTGGAGTTTTCTTGGGAAAGATGGTAGAGTGGTTTGCCTTTTTCTTCTCCAGCTCACTTTACAAATGAAGAAATTGAGTCATGGGTTAAGTTAAGTGATTTGCCCAGGGACACACAGCTAATAAATGTCTAAGGCTGGATTTGAGCTCAGGAAGAGGAGTCTTTCTGATGTATACTGAGAGGCAGTGCAGTGTAGTGGTTGGTGAGTCTGCCTTGGAATTTACCTCCTACCCCTGACATGTGATCCTGAGAAGTCACTTAAATTCTCAGTGCCCTGGTCAATTCATTAAGTTCTGGATCAGATATTAGTCTGCTTTAGTAGAGGGTTTTTCTGTGCTAAGGGTTCCTCATATCTATGAAATCGTAGGACCAGTTAAAAATAACTCTGTAAAATTAAATTGTAGCTTAAAAAGTGATTTGATGTGCCATAAAATAAGAAACATCTTGGAGAAATAATAAAATGGGAGGGGGAAGTGACTGGATTGGAGATATTTGGGCTTGTATCCTCCCTCTAACACCACTAGCCATATAGGCAAGATCTCTCTAACCTCAGTCTCCTAATTTGTAAAAGTGGAATAATGATAGAAGTACTTACATCATCGGGTTATTATCAGGATCTATTATGAGAATGTATATAAAGTGAAATGTCAACATCAGTTGCTATTATTATATTATCATTGCTGAGAAGATGATTTATTTACTGAAAAACCAATTAACTTATTTCATTAGTATAAATTTGAGATGAATGAATGAAATCACACTTGTTTTGGGTTTAACAATTGTCTCAAACTCTTTTTCAGACATTTGAGACTTGCTGAATATATTGCTGAGTATACTTTCTTATAATCTTTATTTCCAAAGGAATTTTAATGAAAACTTGATTTATTCATTCCTGATTCGCTTCCACTTCCTCATCAAAATGAATTCTCAGGAGAGTAATTTGATTTTCAAGAACCCATTGAAGACATTTTAGAAGCTTGTTTCTCTTTCATACCTGAATGTTGTGTGCTTAGATCAAGAAACAAATTCAAACTCTCAAAACTTTGATTTGAAACAAGACAAAATTATTAAAACAAAAAGAAAAACTTTCCAGAGAGCTCTGAGAAAGAAGATGAAATGATGCTAAACTCACTTAAGGTTGCTGAAGGAAAAGATTTTGAGAAGAAGCTGACATGAGAAGATCTGGCAGTCTCTATTGTGTCCCTATCCCCAACTTTCCATACTAGAGACTCCAGGGAACTTCCCTTTAGGTAAAACCAGAGACTTTCTCTTGCTCGAGCTGAGTCACCTCACTCCAGAGCTCCTCCACTCTGTACTGTCTGGTATATATGTATCTTTTCCTATGTATGCTTTCTCTAACTTCTATTTTGCTACCAATTTGTATAAACGAGTTTCTTTATTATCTACTGTGTATATGTTCATTGTAGAATTTGTATTTCATAGGAAAGGGATCAAGCCTTCGATATAAAGCTTCAGGTCCTACTTTCTACCAATTAATGAAAACCAGGTCAAAAGTTACCTTGAACCTGAAAACCTCATTCCCTCGACTAATAATATTTAAGACACCAGAGAGATGATTCTAGCCTGGTACTCCTTCTCTCTTTGAGGGGAGCAGAGTGGTCAAGTTTCTGGCCCCATCCTGAAGGCATGCTTTCTCTCTTGGTAGGAATTAAAGTCTCCCTTGGGGAAGGCTGTGTGGAGAAGGAGCTAGAGATGTGTATTTTGCCTCCCTTTGTGCTACACGATGATACCTCCAAGCTACATGTAAGGGGAGAATCTTTGTTACAGATATATCATCTGACATGATCTTTGTAGTAAGCCTATAAGGTAGATACCATAGATATTACTCTCCCTATTTTATAGAGAAGGAAAATGAGGTACAGAAACCATAGTGCCTGTTGAAAGCCATTTTTCTCTCTCCATTGGTCCTATAAAATTTTACACCATTCTCTCCATGATGAAATTTACAAAAATTAGGCTAGCTTGAAATCAATGTTTACAAATGTAATTATAATAATATTTCTTCCTGCTTTATCATATGAATTAAAGCTGTCTGATGTGTACCTCTTTAACTACTATCCTCAAAGGTCCTTAGTCTCATCACCTGCTTTGCTTTTCTTCTAGTCAGAGGAGGAACCATCTCTATTCTTCACTATGGAGAACATCTCTATGGAGAGGTGTAATCATATGGTCTCCTGATTCCTTCAGGAACTTATTTGAGGAGTGATTTAACCAGGGGCCTTGTGAAGCTCAAATGAGAAAATGGATGTTAAGCATTTGTAAACCTTAAAGTTCTACATTTTTATATTAGAAGTAGTTGGTGGCTTAATGAATAGAGTGTGAGCCTGGAGTTAGGAAGACATGAATTCAAATCTAACTTCAAATACTATCTGTGTGACCCTGGGCAAGTCATCTAACCTCTGTTTTCCTTGGTTTCCTCAGCTGTAAAATGAGGAAAATAATATCATCTACTTTGTAGGATTGCGGTGAGGATAAAATGACATAATACTTGTAAAAATGCTTAGCACAGTGCCTGGCACATAGTAGGTGCTATATGAATGCTTTTTCCCCCCCTTTCTTTCATATCAATGACAGTTATCACTATTTTTTTTTATTAGCCCACAATGACCTGGTCTCCAGTCTCCTGATAGCTTCATTCCCTGGGCCTTCTACTACCCTCCTGCTAAACTCAAATAATGTTTATAGAGCAATACAGGGGTGTGCTAGCAAATGTTTAACAACAAGGCTCTCTAGGGGAAAAATGTATGCGTTCATACTTTTGAGTTTATTCTGCATTATTAACATTTTCTTAAGTCTAGGCAATCAATAAAGCAATAAATCTTTGATTTGTAGTGATTGTTGGTATCTGAGATGTAAATGCTCACACTAAAATTTTAACAATTGCTCTAACAGGCTGGTTAGATCTGGCTCTAGCACATCCCAGGATCTACCCTTCTTCATGAACATTCAATATGCTATTTTTCTTTTGGTACATTACTGACAAAAGCTAGAAGAGATAGAAAAATAAATAACATTCAAAATGACCAGAATGTCTAAAATACCAGGAAGTCTATCTACTATAACATACACAATAAAAATATATGCACCAAAACATATACGAACACAATATTCTTTATGAAACTACTAATTGGAGAGTTGTTAACTGCTCATGCTTGGGTTCTGCCAATGTAATAAACATGACAATATTACCTAAAGAGATTTATAAATTCAGTGATAAGCCAATTATCATAATGTTGCTTTATAGAACTAGAAAAACCGCAACAAAAATCATCTGGAGGAACAAAAAGTCAAGAATCTCAAAGAAAATCATGAAAAAAATTGTAAAGGAAAGCTGCCTAGTAGTAGCAGATTTCAAAGTAATCATCAATGTTATTTGGTAGTTAGCAAAAATATGGAAGCATTGATCAATGGAACAGACAGGACCCGGAAGTCAAATAAGCATTATAAAAGAGAGTTCATTAAACCCAAGGACTCCAATTACTGAAATAAGGATTCACTATTTGAATTAAAAATAAATACTATTGGTAAAACTAGAAAACAATCTAGAAGAAATTAAGTTAGACAATATCTAACACCATAGTAAACTAGCTCCCAACAGTTACAATATCTAAATATAAAAGGTCATGTCTTAAACAAATTATAGGAGCAGGGAAGTACATACCTTTCATAAGTATCAAAAGAGGAGAGAGTTTTTGACCAAACAAAACTGAGAAACTCACAGGAGGGAGATAAAATGGACAATTTTAATTATATAAAATTGAAAAAAACTTGCATAGACATAATCAATCTAGTTAGAAATAGAATAGAAACAGTTAACTGATGAAAATTTTTTGTGTTAAGTTTCTCTGATAAACATCTGCTGTCTAAGACCTATAGAGAACTAATACAAATATAGAAGAACAAGAGCTATTTCCCAATAGATAAATGGTAAAGAGATATAATTAGGCATTTTTCAAAAGAGGAAAAGAAGCTATAAAATTATTAAAATGTTACAAATTACAAATAAGAAAAGAAATTCACATTAAAACAATGCTGATTTTCTACCTGATATCTAAAGGTGACTAAAAAAAATGACAATTTCTGGAGAGGTAGAAGGAAGATACACACACTCATGCACTGTTTGTGGAGCTATTAAGTGGTCCAACCATTCTGGAAAGTGATTTGGAAATATACCTCAAAAGTCACTTAACTGTAATTTTGACTGAGAGATAACACTACTTGGCTTATACCCCACAGTGTCGAAGAAAGAAGTAAAGTACTTGCATGTACAAAATATTTGTAAGTAGTATCTTTTGTTATAACAAAGAACTGGAAAGATGATGGGTGTCTTTCAATTAGGGAATGACTAAACAAAGTATGACATAAAAATATAATGTGATTTTATTGCAAGTGAGAAATGATGAAAAGGGTAACTACACTGGCAAAATGAGGTAAGACCCACTGATTAGGGTTTCAATCTCTCAAATTGCTTTGGATATTCCCATATAATTGTATTAGTTACAGCCCATCCTGAGTTAAAGTTGAGCTGATTCCAGGGTACTGGTTGGAACTTCCAAGCTAGTGGTTGGCACCTTCCTGATTTCAAGAGCAACCAGAAGTAGAATTTTCCATACAAGTGGAAGCTAAGTATTGAGTGTGAAAAGTTAGCAACTAGGATGAAACTCAAGGAGTAGAGGGACAAAAAGGGAAAAATCACTCCTGGAACTTAAGTACTGTCACAAAAACAGGATAAAAACAAGAACAGAGTTAAGGCATACTTTTTCTAGTTTCTCCGCACTTGAGGATCCATCCTTCCCCATCCATTCCTGTTCCTTAAAGATCTACAAAGTCACTCAATTGTTTCATGTTAAGAAATAAATCTCCTAATTGTAGTTTTCTCAGCTCTCCATAAATTGTCCTACTTGCCCAACCCATCTCATATTCTATTACAATCTGGCTTATAGGATGTAATCTCTTTGAGGGAAGGGACTATGTCTCATTTATCTTTGTATTTTCTCTGCAGTGACATTGATAGAATGGTAAGGAAATGTACTATGACCACACAATTTTTAGACTCGTTAACTTAGCTACTGGTACTCTAAATGTGAGATCCCTGTTCAGTAAAGGAGAAGGTATAATTCCAAAGGAAATAAATATCATGATTTTAAATATCCTCACTGTAAATGAAACCAGAATATGAAGGGAATTTAAAAAAAAGATAGTTTGTAGATTCACATCAGAAAGGCAAATAAAAGAATTGCTAAAGTTGATTTCAGCTTATATCCAAGTATAACAAGAGTCATAATATGATCAAACACTTGATCACCTTATGTTGCCGAATTTATAATAAGCATTTACAAATAGACCACCGTGAAAGTAATTGCAGTTTATGTTCCAACAAGAGGCAGCATGACGTAGTCTATAGATATTGGCTTTGGAACCAAGAAGACAGGGTTTTAAGATTTGCCTTTGATATTACTGTCATTCTGGGCAAGTCAGTCAGACTCTCAAGGCTCTAGTGAAATATTGGGAGTCTTCCTCTCCTTCTTCCCTTAAATTTCTTGAGGGCGTTGACACCAAGAGGAGGGAAATGGAAATTTATGAGATCACTCTTCTGTTGAACATGACTGAGCTATGGCTGGCCATTTTCAAAGATTGTCTTGAGTCCTTAGTCAAAGTCATTGAACTTTTAACAGTGGTAGCTAGTTTTTTTCCCTAGAAAGGATAATAAGTGAATGAACTGCTTCTCCCTCTTCTTCCTTTAGAGAGACTGACAGGTTTCTGAGGAAGTATTGAACATTTAGTTTCCCCTTCCCTTGAGGAGTCTAGAAGATGGTAGGAGAAAAGATTTAATTCACAACCACTGCCACTGATGGGGTTGGGAGGAAACAAGTGGCTTGCTTGGGCCACAGTGAGTGCTTGCTTCTCTTAGTATAATCCTTGCTATTTTAAAACAAATTGTCTCTGTTATTTACTACTGACATGAAATCCAAGTGGTTTGTTAGCAACAGCTGATTAAAAAAATTTGTGCTTCAACTATCACAGGAACAACCAAAACCACAATATCTTCTCATTCCTATTAAACATATTTTCACATTAGTCATGTTGTATAGAAGAATTAGAATGAATGGGAGTAACCATGAGAAAGAAAAACATAAAATAAAACAAAAAATAGTCTGTTTTGATCTGTATTCAGACTCCATATTTCTTTTTCTGTACGTGAATGGCATTTTCCATCATGAGTCTTTTGGAATTGTTTTAGGTCCTGGCATTGCTGAGAAGAGCTAAGTCTATCAAAGTCAGTCATCACACACTGTGGCTATTCTGAAATAAGCTTTTTAACACCATTCTTCTCTTGGGGATGCTGCATGACTGAGTCATGGACTGCTATACGTATCTTTAAAACTAAAGTGAATTAAAATTAATTTTGTTTTGAAGGGTTTTTTTTAAAGGAAACTTGATGTGATAATTTAAAGAATTAGGAATTAGGTAATTTAGGAAATGTGGTGTGATCATATAAAGAATATATTCAGGTGGACCCAATAGCTATCTTCAAGTATCTTAGGGACTCACCAAAGGACTGGCACTAGATCTTTTCCATTTGAGTAGAACTCAACTCCCACAGGGTCCCAAATTATCACATCAAGTTTCCAACCAAAATAAAAACTTTTCCAAAACAAAAGTAATTTTTTTTTGCCAAATATGAGTATGCTTCTTTAACTCATTGGGTAAGTACCACAAGAGTGCTGTCTTTTGTTCTTATCGATGAAGATGATGCTGAACCATTATAAATAGATGTATGCTTTGGATTGTTTTTCAACAGGAATGTTGGAATTGTACCTAATTCTTTCTCTCAGTCCTTCCTTCTGATATTTCGATTGCCTCTAGTTTTTTCTCTGCCCTCATAGTGCAATGCATGCCTTATGATAGCAGCCTTCTAGTGGTTCTCCTTAGTTTGTTTCTCTTCCCACTACAACTCCTCATACACACTAGATTGTTTTCTTAGGCACATATTTCACCATATCATTCTCAAGATGACCTACTGTGATTTGGATAAGTAATACTGGACTGATGTGAGCAACGTTATAGAGGGCTTTGAAGAGCAAATTAGGAGTTTGGAATTTACCCAATAGGAAATCAATCCACTATCATCTATTCCTACCTTAATGATTTAACCTTATATGCCACTTGTCCCTGACATGGCCCCTCTGGTCCAAGCCAGGTCATTTTAGTCATAAGAATCACAGAATATCAGTATCCTATGGGACTTTAGGGGCGCTAGATCTTAAGTTGGTCTTGATCCAGTGTCCACATCTCTGACCAAGTGGCCATACTGCTTCTGCTAGAACACCTCCTGTGAAAGGGAATCTACCATACCCTGAGAAAGCCAGTTCAACTTTGTGATAACTTGAATTACTAGGAAATTTTTATTCACATGAAGCCTAAAGCTGCCTCCCCTTCTTTGTTTCTAGTTCTACTCAATATGGATAAGTTCTAGTGTCTAGTGACCTAGTCCATTGGTGAATCCCTAAGATACTTGAAGATAGGTATTGAGTATATTCTTTTCTAGGCTCAGCACCCTCACTTCCTTCACTCGGTGGCTCAGGACCCTCACCATCCTCATTGTCCTCCTCTGGATGCACCTCAATTTGGCAGCATCCTTCCTAAAATATGGCTGCCAGAACTGAACACAATAGTTCAGATGCAGTTTTACCAGAGCATAATATGAACAGTCACCATCCAGATTTTGGATGCTATGCCTTTCAGCGAAATCTAGGTCACTGTGAACATTTTTGGAGGACCATGTCATACTTTTAGCTCCTTTTTAGCTTGCAATCTACTAAGATCCTCAGATATTTGTCATAAGAACTACTGTCTAACCATGACTCCCCCATTCTACATGTGTGTAGCTGATTATTTTAAGCTGAAGGGGAAATTATATCTATACCCCTTCAATGTCAATGTCATCATTTTGTGTTTGGCCCTTTGTTCTAATAAGATACAGCTTATTTTGGAGGCAATCAGGGTTAAATGGTGTGCTCAGGGTCACACAGCTAGTAACTGTCTGAGGCTAGATCTGAACTTGGGTCCTCATAAGATATAATTTAGTAGGGATAATTGCAAAATCTGACTTCTTCCCACTAACCATTATTGTTCCTTCCTCTCTTTATTTGCTTATATATTGTTCTTCCCTTCACCCTCCTCCCCCAACTCTAATCCTTCCCTCTCTTCCTTTACAACAAATGAAACCTTATATGCTCTTTATAGGACCACAGAATTTCAGAACTGGGAAGGGCATCAGAGGTCATATAGTCCAAGCCCTAATTGAAAGAATGTCCTCCTTGAAATCCTTGACATGCCACCATAGTCTAATGTCATCTTTTTTTACATCCTTTTGCTAAATTAATGTCCATTCCCCTATGATTATCCTTCCTGTACTCTAAATTTTCCTATCCTATACATATATTGTCTATGTCCCATTACTACTCACTGGCTTACATATCATCTTAGATCTTCTGCTCCCTACTTTGTGCATGTATGTTCTCATTTTAATTCAATTTAACAAGACAACATCGAGCACCATATGGTGTATTGAATAGAGAACCAGCCATGATGTTAGGGAGACCTAGGTTCAGATACTTTCTCAGACACATACTAGTTGTGTGACCTTGGCCAAGTCACAATCCTCATTGCCAGAAGCAACTCTCTAAGACTGTAAAAACAATAGAAGAATAGCTGATGTGCATGTGCATTAATAGAAGTGGTTTATTTACTGGGAGTTCCTTACATTCATAAAATAACAGGCTTGAACCCCTCTTCCCTAAATGTTCCAGGTACTGTGCTAGCTCCAGAGGATATGAAGGAAAAAAAAAACAAAAAAAACCCAAAAACAAATAACCTGAAACAGTCTCTGCCCTCAGGGAGCTTATGTTTCACTGGGGAGACGCAACATGCACACAAACATAAGCTCCTTGGCAGCACGAACGATTATAACCTAAATTTTTTTCATATCTTCCACATCACCTACTTAGTGTTAAGCACATAGTAGGTGCTTAATACATTATCTTTGAGCAATTAGAAACGTGTACCTAAAAAACTGCATTATAAACTGGTAGACCTATGATTTCATTGAATTGGAAATTCCTTCCTCTAATAAAGACCTTCTCTAGCTCTAACTCTAGACCTGCATCCATATATTCTCCATAGACAATCTACTTAGTGAAGGACCTCATCTGGGTCTTTTAATGTTGTATAGAAGACTTTGTCTTCTTGTGTCTCATTCTTGAAACAGGCATATAAGTTTTTGATATTTTTTCAGCCACTTCTTACACATAAGTTGTCACTAATAACTAAGGTGTTGCAACATACACTCAGCCAGTCAGTAAACATTTAAGCACCTACTACATGCCAAGCACTATGCTAAATGTTGGGCATACAAAAAAGGGCAAAAGACAGTCTCTGCTCTCAAGGAGCTCTCAACCTAGTCAGGGAGACAACAAGCAAACAAATATGCACAAACAAGCTATACATGGGATAGATTGGAAATAATCAACAGAAGGAAGGTATTAGCATTAAGGGAGGTCAGGAAATGTTCCTGTAGGAAGTAGCATTTTAGCTGGGACTTGAAGGAAGCTGGGGAAGCTAGCAGGCAGAAATAAGGAGGGAAAACATTCTAGACATGGGAGATAGACAGTGAACATACCCAGAGTCAGAAGATGGAGGATCCTGTTCAAGGAACTTCAAGGGGGCGCCAGTGTATCTAGGACCAGAGTATATAATGGAGTGGAAAGTTGTTGTTCATTCTTCATTCTCAAAGAGGATTAATTACTTCATGAAGATTGTCTTGACTTGTGCATGAATTGGATTTAAGTGAGGCAGAGCTGTGTTGCCTATCAGCCTCACTCTTTCCTACAGAGTCATCAAAGTCCAGGGTCAAGACAAAGTCAAGATGACTGGCGAATGGCATGGGATGCAGTGGATGACCTCCCCCTTTCTAAATTAAGTCTAATTACATCTATTTGTAACCCATCTTTTCACATATGGTCCCACTTCATGGCTTGGTGGAATTCACTTGGAACAGATAAATTAACAGAGAAGAACTTCTCCCACTATGTGGGCCTTGGAGGTCCATTCCAGGACAAAATTGAGTTTCCATTACTTGAAAGGTAAT
The DNA here is from genome assembly GCF_011100635.1 of Trichosurus vulpecula. Classification (NCBI taxonomy): domain Eukaryota; kingdom Metazoa; phylum Chordata; class Mammalia; order Diprotodontia; family Phalangeridae; genus Trichosurus; species Trichosurus vulpecula. The sequence continues at coordinate 39,651,065 of NC_050581.1, read as the reverse complement.
GAGATCCAGATTATTAAAGGGGTTTGAATGCCAAACAGAGGATTTTATATTTGATCCTAGAGGTAATATGGAGTCACTGTAGTTTATTAGTAGGAAGCGGCATGGTTAGACCATGCTTTAGGAAGAGCACTTTAATAGCCACATGGAAGATGAACTGGTGTGAAGAGGGAAGTGGCAGCCAAACCAACAATCAGGCTATTTCTTAATCGCCAAGCAATGAGGGGATGAGGGCCTGCACCAGGGTGGTAGTAGGTAGTATGAGAGGAGAAAAGAAATGGACTAACCTTGACAGCAGATCAAATATTAGGAGGGAGGGAGAGGACAGAGCGAATGAAGAGTTGAGGATGACACCTAGGTTTCAAACCTGGGTGATAGGGATAGTGTTGGTAACCCTAACACTAATAAGGAAGTTAGGAAAAGAAAAATATTTAGGGGAAAATAATGAGCATGGTTTTGGACATGCTGAGCTTAAAATGTCTGTAGGACAGATCAATATACATCAATGGGAAAGCATTATTTGATTTACAGGAAAAGAACCCAGTTTACACATTATTCCATTTTTTTCTGGCTCTGCCAACCCATGGAACTTTTGTAAATAAAATCATGCTTTCCCTTTAACTTAGATTTTAAATTCAAAGATGCTTTATCTTCATTTCTGATTGACTTTTAATTGGCAGTGGTTCCCCACACTTAGAGAGTTCCCTATTAAAAAGGAACCCTGCTGAGATTCCATTTGTAAAGTGATGAATCCTTTTAAAGTGTGAATAATCACCCCCTGATCTGGCTTGTAAATTTGGTTGTTCATATGTAGTGCTTAGTTTTCCTAAAACAGGGCATACCTACATTGTCTTTATTAGAACCTTGAAACTTCAAATGTGCCTTCATATTAATTAAATGAATCATTCCATTCCTATAAAATATATGATAGATTACATTGTGCCTCCTATTTATTGTCTGATAGGACATCTCTTCTATCAACCCTTTTATAGAACATTTGAAACAATTCAATTTTTAAAATGTACTCGAGCATGCAACACTCCTTGTTTATTCATTTAGTTTTTTAAATAATAGCAACATACACTGTTTGTCCCTGAAGAGCTCAGGGCACCTTGCAGATTTCATAAGTTTTTCAATTTATATCAATGTCTTCTTTTAAAAAGTTATCTGTTAACAGTGATGAAACCAAGACATAGAATGCCTACCCAAAATATACCATGAATTTGTTTCTATACCAGGAGCAGAATTCCAATGCCCCGATGGACTTTTGGACCCATACTTTAATCAGCAGATTTTACCATTTCTTCAAGGCATATTTTTTGGGTGAGGGGCCTTAATATTCCTTGTTTTCATAATATCACTCCCACTCCCATACTTTTGCAATGGCTTTTCTCCATTCCTAGAATGAACTCCCTTCTTACCCCTGCCTTTTGGACTACCTAGTTTCTTTCAAGGCTCGTCATGGACACTACTTTCTATTTGAAGTTTTTTTTCTGATTCCCGAAGCATCTAGAATCTCTACCCCTCCAAAAAACTTATCATTTATTTTGTAGATATTTAATATATATGTACTTATATTGAGCTTGGGCAGGGACCTATTGTGGTCCAATCTATGAGCTTCAGAGTGAATTGGGTTTAAGGTTTTGTGAAGAAAGAAAGAAAGAAAGAAAGAAAGAAAGAAAGAAAGAAAGGAAGGAAGGAAGGAAGGAAGGAAGGAAGGAAGGAAGGAAGGAAGGAAGGAAGAAAGAAAGATCTAGCCAGTAAACCCCAAATTGAATGGGCAGCTTCTGGCCGTCAAAATTTACCTTCTGGGGCAGCTAGGTGGCTCAGTGAGTAGAGCACCAGCCCTGGAGTCAGGAGGACCTGAGTTCAAATCTGGCCTCAGACACTTGACACACTTGACTAGCTGTGTGACCTTGGGCAAGTCACTTAACCCCAATTGCTCAGCCTTCCTCCCTGCAGAAAAAAATACCTTCCTTTGGAGAGAAGAAGGAGGAGAGGGAGAGAGAGAGGACAAGCTGAGTTAAGCAACTAGCTG